>NC_135046.1:8750000-9375000 GCF_051020975.1 Osmia lignaria lignaria | reverse complement strand
TGAGTAAATACACCGGTTATTGCAACCAGGATATATATCAAACTTGTTTGTATATGACACATTGTTGTTGTATCTCAATGTAACTGATGAACTGTTAATTGTCCTGCAATTGTATAATATCATTAATTATATAGTATTAGTTATATGATACAAAATTGTTATCAATTATATAAAACTCTATAAAAATTCTATATGAAAGAAATGTTTATATACAATAATCATGAAAGAAAGGAGTTAGGGAGTGGCAGTACAACCTTCTAAAGCAATTTTGTGTGATACATTCATGTACTCAATTTGTTCATGATTTTAACATTATAATTAAATGCGTTTTACCTTCATTAAATTTCCTTTGTATGTAAAATGTAACAAATTATAATTTAATAACTTTATAAGTTAGCATCCTTACTGCGTAACGTTCAGTAACGTCGCACCAGTACATGTGAACTTACGTCTAACATCAAAATTATCTGATTTCAAGATTATACAGATGATCAATTTACTTTGACTTCAATTTAAAATCTAACAAGTGAGTTGGGAAAATAATTTTAAATGTATTATAGAGTTTATATAAAGATATATATATGTTATAATTCGTATATGTATATTTAATATATATATAAATTAACTGTTTTAAACTGATTATGGATAAACCTTTAATTGCAGTGGTACCCCTTGATAACTAGTCAGCCTTGGACAAGCTGGGAATACCCAATTTTCATTTGTTTATATTTCAAGTATGAAGTCGCAAAATTACAAAATAGACAGGATTTTTTATTATATAGATACTTTTTTTCAAAAAATATATTCTTGTATCTTTTATATTCATTTAATAATTAATAATAATGAGTAAAACTGAAGAACTCAGTTTTTGGGAATGTTAAAATATGCATATTCAATTGGTAAAAGTATATTGAAAATATTTGTATTACTTTACTCATAATTTTATATTATTCATTTAATTGTAAAAAACTTTTGTATGTATATATTTAAGTCTAAGATGTTATCACATGCTTATTGTATCAGTTGTATAAAATTGTTACATGTAGTAAACCTTATTGTTGTTTATAAACATTGATTGTAAATTTGCTAACAATGCAACATGGAATGTTATTTTTGTAAAACTATATCTTTTACTTTTTAAATTGTATAATTTATTACAAATGTTTAAATTTCAATTGTATAAACATTTTTTTAGAGGATAATTATTAATTTAAACATAGTGGCAGTAAATAAAATAAAATTATCAAAATGGTATCACTCTTGTATATATATACATATATATACATACAACTTCACTGAGGTTATATTATTCCTGCTAAGTTGTTAAGGTTATATTGTATGTATTGAAAATTTAACTGAACATTAAAATTGGAGGGCAATAACGTGATTTTTCGAGTTACATATGTTCTTATAAGACATAATGTTTGATTATGTAAATACATGTTATAGTAATTTATTTAGAACTTTAATTTTTTATTAATACGTAATTAATGCGTAATTTTGGATACCAAAATAAATAACAATAAACGCCATGGCTTCTACAAAAAATGAGGTAATTCATATTTATATAAGTATTATGTATTTTATGATAAAAGTTGTATTTTTATTTAGCATTATAATTTTATTGTTAATATGTTCCCTTTCATAATTTTTTAAATATAAATAATTTATATATAATCAAAGAAAATATTATTTTGCAGGAGAAATCCATTTTAGAAGCAGATACTGTCTTCTTGTTAATGAAGAAAGGTTTTCCTATATCTCGAAATGTAAGAGCCCAATGGATGATAGAACATTTAGATACTGTGATAACCATACAGACTCCAAGTTTTAAAAACAAAGAAGCACCAGAATTAGAAGTTGTATCTGTTTTACCAAAGACAAAAGTGGAATCATGGTCTTCTGAAACAAGCCATCAGTATCTGTATAGAGTAACTTCTACAACTTCAATAACATTTTTGGCTCACAAATACAGGATGGTTTTTAATTTAGATTTAAGTCCATCACTTGCAACCATAGTAAGTATATATGAGAATATGATCCATAACACAGACATTGTGGCCACATTACATTGCAATGTTTTATTGCAGGATATAGAACATGGTGAAATTGTAATAGATGAAGTATATATAGCAACAAAACGATTTTTGGAAAATATTATTAAGCCTGTAAATATTGATTTATTTTTTTTCTATAAATAATTAATATGAAGTCCTTGAATTTGTTTCAATAATTAAGAAATTTATTATTCTTACAGTTCACCATTCCAGGAAGTAAAAGAATAATACAACCAGAAATTTATGTAACTATAATTGCTCACACACCATTTTTTACAAATCCTGCACAGCAAGTTCTAGTACAAGGTTGGCTAGTAACTATGGATAATGTCAGTCAGCTTACAAGCTTTATAGAGAAACAACTTAATATATTAGAAGAAAAAATAGCATGTATTACTGCTATAGCTAGTCAACAATTGGAAAACTTAAGAGCTGAAAGTGAACGTTTGGTGGGAGGACTTTTTGAAGAAAGCAATACTTGTTTAAATAAAAGTAGTACATCTGGTACTAATGTTTCAATAATTTCTCCAGAATCGAACTTCGTTAATATGTTGAGATATGGAATGTTAGCACTTACACTTCTACCAGAACACAGTTGTGCACGTAAGTTTTACAAGTGCACATTGAAACATATATTACATCAGTATACATAAAACATATTAACAAGTAATAAACCTTCTAGATATGATCGTTGTATCAGATGGTATAGTTGGAACTACAGATGTTCATGTCTTAGATTCTGTTATACAACAGCTACGCGCAACAACGATTGCATGCAGTTTTCTACACGTTGGCAGTGCATATCATCCACATTGTGCAGATGGTTTAGTTCCATATCAGGATTTGTTACATTTTATTGCTAGGGCTACATTGGGTACTTATATGACTTTTATTTCACATTCTGTAAGTAATTTTTTAAATAATAATTAAAAATTACTTTAACGTGCCCGCTGTTGAGCCCGAGAAATGAATTTACAATAGATTGTGCAGTAATGTATGGTTATAGGCACATGCAAACGAAACAGAAATGAATATTTATCATGCAAATTTTTTATGCTGGCAACTATATCGTGAAGTGAACTGTAGTAGTTTACCAGATTATTCAAACTGGAATTCTAAAAACTCTTTGTTTTATGAGCAAAAATCCGATCAACTATTACAAAAGAAGCAAATAGAAGATAAAGTTACTTGTACATTAAGTAGCTTGCTATGCTGTCGTCTTCGTGAAGGATATTTAATAAAACGTGCTAATGTGAGAGATGAAATGCTTGAAATTTGTTTTTTATTGTTATGGAAATCTAGTGTTTCGCTCGAATATGTAATAGTATGTCCTTGGTCTACAAAGTCATTATCTGCATCTAATACAATACAATATAAAATTACTATAGAAGGTAAATAAAATTGAAACTTGTTTTACTATAATTGCAGACAATATTAATAAATTGAAAATAAATTTCATATAAATTTATTTTATGATAAATGTATATGAAAGGAAAAATTACTTTGTTATAGCCCCGTATGAATTTCTACACGACATCACATGTTTATCGAAAAAACCACTAAAATCACAATATCGTCAAGGTGTTGTTAATTGTTTCTGGACAGCATTGACTTCTTTAACAGAGAGTGATACTATGCTTGCACATTTTAGCTGGTTTCCAGAATGTGGTTGGACTTGGTATAGTGTACCAGATACCATTAGAAGCGGCATGCCAGTCTTTTATTTGTCAGCTTATCCTTCACCTAATACAGTACAACTTAGGTATTTATGCAAACAAAGCTAAAGTTAATTTATCAAGTTATCAAGTGTTTGAAAATGCTAAAGAATGTCAGTATAGGCATATATACTTGTTTTCAGTGATGCAGCATGCCCACAATTTGGACAAATATGGCAACCAGTAGTATCTTTAAATCCTTTACAATGGGCTCGTTGGATGCATACACAAAGAGTAACATTAATTTTATCACACGATAGGCCAGTGCCAAAACATTTACACCAGGCAAATCAAAGCGGTCGTTTTCAGTGTGTTCAAAGTCGTCAGGCAGCTGCCGTTCTCTACGCCATGTTAAAAAATTGGGCAACGTTCGTCCTCGTTGAAAACCACACATATGTACAATTTATTTACAGAGAAGCAGATAAACCTCCTGTTTCATTTTCATTAATTCGTATTAATTGCAAAGCTCTTTGTGTTGTCCTTAACATTGCATTCGCAGCTGGAACAGAAGGGGTCGTTCGACATAATGTCGTGGTTGATCTTTTAGATAGATTATCAAAGCTTACTTTACCAAATAGACCTACGGAACAAAAGGAAACATCTTCTTGCACAATTATACATAAATCTTTGGAAAGAATTTTGATTAGATATGAGCGAATGCCAACTGATTTAAATTCTATTGTATTTCCGGATGGAACCCAAACAAATTCAACGCGAAATACACAGATATTTGGAGGAATTTTGACAACTAGTTTGTCTAGATATCTGTATCATAATCGATGGCTATGGCACATGAAACGACCATTTGTGCAAACAATTCCGGGGATTACATTACCAAGATTGAATATAACTGCCATTGCAAGAATTCTGTCTACAATTACAAAGTAAATATTTTATATTTGTATTTACTTTTTCATGACTACGATCTTTAAGTTTACAAAGAATTGAGTATGTTATCAATTAATTATTGTTTATAGATAACATACCCATGTGACATATATTAATACATATAATATATTATTAATTTTGAATGTTTAGAATATAAGAAAATATATTGTATGTTTGTATTAGGATGCGTTTAGTTGAGGGTTTTAATTTTACTTATTCAGCGGCGGGCATCATGAATATGGTTCTTGAAGTACAAATGCAAGGAGTTGGTAAAGGTGATGCATTATATCCATGCATTATTCAATATATTTTATTTCCTCCACATGTTACATCGAATACAACAGTAGAACGCGACAGTGCATCCGAAGAAGATACAGATGAGGGTAAAAATTTGCTTACTTTTATAGCTGATTTTTATATATAATTACAAGGACCACTAATGTAATTCACGATATTTAACAAATTTTTCAAGATACAAGAAAATAAAAATTGGCAGTACATTTCATTATGTTTTAGGTACCGCCGATGGCGAAGTGAGTATGGATGACTTTGAGGGTTTTGGTGACTTCCAAATTGTTTCTGAAATTTGGATTGAACCACAGTGCGGTTTCTCACAACTACCAGCACAGTCTACCGCAGCTTATATGCATCAGTTGCAATACCATGAGATCCCAGATGCAGTAAGTACATATATTTCTATAAATATCATCCTTTCTATATTTATCTGTACTCGTAGACTAAATATATATAATTATTCGTGATTAGCAGGAAGTAAGTACGTTAATATGTATTTTAAATGTTAAATAATATTCATTGTTCATTTATTATTGTCTGATGTTTTAAATCTAAAAAATTATATCAGAGGTATCATCGTATCGCAACGTCGTATGCTTTTTAATATCACACTCTGACATCAGTGTACTGATATTTATTTCTTGAATTATTCTTAGAATGATAAGATATCGATGTTCAATACGTTTTTACGCGCTTCTCCTTTGAAACATATGATTTATGAAAAGAAAAAGATTTTCTAATTGTTTAAATGTTTGTAAGCTTTAATTCTGTCTTAGCTTTCTTCATTCACAAAACACTGCTACTATGATTGTTGTTACTTTGGAATCAGTTTTAAATAAACTTTAATTATCGGTTAATTCAAACTTCAACAAAATAATCTCGAACTGTAATTCATTCTAAAATATCGGTATTTGAGAAACTATTATATTTACTTAAAACTTAATCAGAATCAGTTATCAGTTTGTCGATGTTGACAACCAATTTGTTTGTAAACGGATATTCATTTCTTTCAACAGAAATATTTCGAAATAATCCAGGATATAATATTAGGGCAAGAGAATTCTGGTGGATCGAATATTTAATTAGTTATAATCAATTATTGAAATTAGAAATTACAATCAATTTATTGTTGGGAAAACTTTTATCTTTCCTGTACAGAAATTGGGAACTGTATTTTATACAAAAATGGTTCCTTATTTTATTTGTGAATATAAACCCATGTAGCATTATTTACTTATTGATATGTTTGGAATGCTAGATAATCTTTCTGTTTCGCAATGCTATCGGTTAGGTACATTTAACGCATTATTGATTCCTAATAAAAAAAATCAATCAAAATTGTTTTTTAGTTTGCAAAATATTTATCAGTACGTACACGTGTACAAAATAATGCGAAACAATACTTTATATAATGATTAAAATCTTATCATTTGGAGCTACATTTTCTAATATAGTGTTGGTCTGTTGCGGTACTAATGGTAAAATAGGTCGACAACAATGTGGAAAGATTCTATAAAATATGTTGCAATATTACACTATAGAAAATATAATTAAATATTGTGATATCTTGTGTTTAATCTATATCATAAAAAAAGTCTTAGCTGCTTCATTGTAAAACTTCATAATCCATTTTCACAGCTTATTTGTAATAAAGCTACATCTCTCTTGTAGCTCAGAAACACACTTCAAGTATAGATACAAGTATAAGATAAATGTTATCTAAGTTTTCGTTACCTGGAACGTGATTACCGATCGTCAAAAGGCCAAACTTCAAGGTGCATTTACTGATATGTAATTTCTTGCATTAAGACAGAACAAATTGTATCAGAAATGTATTCGTATCATTGTATTTTCAATGAAATATTTGTCAAGCAAAGTGAGAATGAATAACTAATGAAGCAGGATAACAATGTTATTTCTTTAACGAGTTGCCAAGTATAGAACTTTTCCTGGAAAAGTTTAAAGGTTTTTCTGTGCTCAAAGGATTTATTATTATATAATTATTATCTATTTGAAGATGGAAAAGAATTTTGTTACAAATATGTTATAAAAATGTGCAAATTCGTTTGATTGCAGACCCATTTTCACACATGCAATTCATTTAAAATGTTCATTTTAGGTACTTCATAAAGTAGCGGATTAAAGAATATGAAAAAGTAATATAACAATACTTTTAGTAGAAAATTAAAAAGGAAATGAGTGTATAAAGTTGTCTATCACTAGGTGTCGTTATCATTGCCGAGGTGGGGCTTCGATATCGATGAGGGTACTCAGAAACAGATTTTTCTATCAGTCAGCTCTGGTATATATAAGGTCCAACACGCGCCCAACTGTTTATTAGTGTTCTGATTACTTTTTTTTACCGAAGAACCTTCTTTTGTAATGTTCGTCCAGTTCCAACAAAGAAACTTAACAGTTTTGTACGCGGGTGAAATAGTCTCTGAAGAGTGATCAGGGTCTTTAGTAAAAGATTAAAACGAGTGCCGGTGAAAATTAGCTAGTGATATTTACAAATTATCTTGGAAAATTAACAGAATTAACTTCAATTTTTGTTATTTAGAGAGAGAGGTTTTATTGTTTGATATTACAAGATTACCATTTTATGGAAACTGTGAAGACTGTGCTGTAAATGTTTTATAAATTACTTGGAACGTTACAACTTTTTAATATTGTTTTATACATTTAAAGAAGTGAAAATGTAGGGAATAATTGAACTTTAATCAGAATATGAAACATCTTATGTATTAGTAGTAACATTTACAGCTTTAATTGATTATTAGTTACAAATTACTTTTATTTATAGATGATACCTGAGTTTATTGGACGCGCCTTTCTTCTGTGCGATATCACGTGATTTATTGTTCCCCATTTGAGGATCGTCTTTTTGTTTGTATTAGACATCAGCAAAGTACAAATTGAAATAATCCTATGGAGTTGGTATTCGACGAACAAGAAGGTTTAACTATCTACGAAGATACTTTGATAGGAGATACGATTTCGACGAAAGAACGAGTCAATTATCTTCGTACAGACTGACTGCATGGACCTGTTGTACCCGTAATCTGCATGACTTGCAGTTGGAAGTGAGGATCTAGGCAGTGAGCAATAACGCTTTGATAACTTGCCAGATCTAACTCTTCCAGCTCAAGGTCTTGCTGATTATCATCTATCTATAAAAAGGAACGGAACTCTTCTAAATACCTTTGAATAATTTTCCTACCTAAGGGATTATGGTTCAAGTGGAGAAGTGGTCTCTACGCTTTGTATTAAAGTGAGATTCAACTCCTCCAACTTACTCCTGGTCCCTGATATTCTTCGAGGCTTCTCGCCTCCTATCAGAAATACATCTTCCTGCTACGGGTTATATCAGTAAGGTGATAAGGGAAGCTTTCGTGGACGGATACGATTGGTGTTTGGTTAATACCTTAGCGGACGGACGTGTTGCAATAGAGATAAAAATCTTTTATCGGTGGGAATGTTTAACTACGTATAATTGTTTGCAAGATTAAACTTTATTTACCTGAGCACGCCATTTCTTCTGCATTATACGAACTTTATACACTCTGTTTCCTATTATGTATATATTATTTATTTATTTGTTATGCGTTTCTGTAATAAATTATGTAAAATTTTAGAACCTTTTAAACGTTTATTTTTTTAATTGTGTAATGTTCATTTTCTTTCATCCTTCTTTTAAAATCCCCGTTTAAGATGGTATGTAGACGAGTGCAGAGAGTATTATATTTTAAAAGAGCAATCTGTTTTATGGTACCACGGTTGAATCGTTTAATTACGTGAAAATGGGTCGCAAAAGTAGAAATATAGGGCAACTGGAAATTTTCCATCGTGAAAAACGGAATTCCTTTTTGCACGATAGTCAAGCATCGCAGCTCAAAATCACCCGGCTTTTAATGGGTGAAGAATACATATTTTACTTCCGCTCATCCCGGCTTTTATATTAAAATTTCAACTTGTACAACTATTTTTATTTTTATCTACATATACCTACCTGGATCCTTATTTTATGCTTGTTATACTTTATTATTTTGTTACATTAGATTGCTCGAATAGACGAAGAATGTATCAATGCCTTATTAACTTTGGAATACTTGAGTTTATTAAGTCAAGTAATACCCAGTGAGAAGAGTACCGACATTGTTTATGGACAAATCTATCAAGATAGTAAATTGTTAAAGAAAAGTAATAGAAATAACAAGAATAACAGTGCCAGTGCTGAAGAATCATATGAAGGATTATCAATGAACGATGAAAAAATACATATGATGCATTTCTCTTTTGATATACTAAATATACTACCAAAATGTCAACAAGCAGAACTATTATTTTCTATGTTTGGCAATGGTAAGAACGTATCCTGTTTTTCCTAATATGTTTAACATATTAGTCTTCAAGTTAATAACATATTAAGTATAACTTTTTGTATATCTTGAGGTTTAACTGATGCTGACCGAGGACGAGAAAGTGCAAATAAAATTTTAATGGATAATTTGCTAGAGCACATGAAACAATTGCACAACAAAGAACTTTTATTAACTTCAGCTGATTCACAGAGATTCACAAAAATGCTTCTTAATAGACGTCGTGTTGGTGGTCCATTTTTACCATTTTTTTCCCAAAAAGGTACTACCTTTTTCATAGAAAAATTAAATAAGATAGAGCAACATATAAAAAAAATATATTGATTTTAAAAGAATTTCCAGAGGATTCTTCATCTAATATCGAGCTAAATTTCTATCCACGTTGGAAGTGTTTTGTAAAAGGAATTAGTACAACACATGTAATTATTACAATCTTACCTGCATCAGAAAAGGATGTCCATTTATTTATGTCACCCTCGTATACAGAAGAGTGTTTAGTAAGTAATAATTTCAAGTTCAGCTGCTTGTATGTATTAATTATATGAACATAATGATCTGCTCATTATAATAGAACGAGTCGAAGCCGGATAATGATTTTATGGATGATCCTGCAGCAAGAATAGACGAACAAAGAAATCCTCAAGATTTCGAAGGAAGTTTGGTCATTCCCGTTTATGTATACGATTGCTCCTTAGCTTTGTTAATTGACACGTTAATAGACAAATTAAAGATATCGCATAACAAAGACATTTATCAGGATCATACGTTTAGAGTAAGTCATCAGGAGTGTAAAGACTTTGTGGAATTAAAATCTGATTATAGTTTAAAGCCAATCACTTCTGAACAAAAAAGCGAAGATTCAGAGAATACTTCCAGTGGTCAGTATAAATCCAAACTGATATTTATTTCTAACAAAATTAATCCCAGTATAGTGATAGTTATTAATTTGTTTGTTACAATAGACCAACGAAGTCTGATGGAGCACTGTAAGTTATTAAGTTTGGCTCACTGTCATTGTTACGTGGTTGCTGTTTATAAATCATTGGTACTGCAACAATCCCTCAGTTACGAGGACATGGAAGCTGCGGTAGAACAATGCGAAGAAACTTTAATTGAAATAAACATAACAAATTATTTGCGATCCGTGTGCAGACATTTGAGTAGATTGTCTGACAATGATGCGTTAGATGAACTGAAGGCTACTGTGTGCGACGATGTTAAGCCCTTACACGATTTAATTAAAGAGAAATTTGAGAAGATAATTACAGTTGCCTTTAGACCCGTACCTGCGCACCCTGAATTTTATTATTGTTCACCATTTTGGTCGGATAATGAAGCGGTTTGTTTTCCACTGAATACTGTACCAACATATAATGGAAATTCCATAAATGACTAAAACATTGTTATTAATAGGATCTTGTTGGATTTGAAAGAACAGAAAGCATCGATGCAATGGAGGATCTCGCATTTCATTCAATAAATACTGATTATGCATCGCAAAGCCTTCACAGTACGGGTAAGCGAGGAATAACTATTTTACTTTGTTTTTAACAGGATATAATAATAAATAAATGTTTTACAACAGGAAATATGTCGTGGCCAACCAGAGATATACATAATATAACAGATCTTTCAAGTCATAGCTCTGAAGAATCTCTCGACAGTGATTTTCAGGAACAGAACATTTATAGAAACGAACAACCTCTCTTTTTACAATTAAATTGTTCTGTGCGATTTCAATCCAAGTCTGGGTTTTGTAGTATTCCTGTAAAGTCTCTACCAACTTGTTTCATGGAAATTATTCAAAAAATGGAAGATTATAAAGACAAAAACATAGTTGGTTTAAATTTAACCGATTTAAAAATCACTTTGGATATCATTTGCTTAAATCTACCAAGGGAGGTGTTAGAAATAAGCCTGGAACGCTATTCAGGTTTGAGAGCAACATCCTTTTGTAGCGGTTCTCCAGTTGGTAGCTTGCGAACGGAAAGTGGAAGCAGTTTGGAAAATAATGCTAGAAACGAGTCGTTTCAAGAAAGAATGTCCCACCTTCCTTTGAATCAGCATAATGCTATCAGCAATTTGAAAGACGAAATCGAGTGGCTTTTACAAGATGAAACTGCAACTGCTCTTTTGGATCGGCCATATGTAAACGAAGAGATTTTAAATTTCGTCGCGAATCATATTTCAGAATCAACGGATAGATTTAGTTGTAAAGTAGAGAAAGTAGCTTTGCATTTTGTTTTTCCTTCGGAAGATAGTAAACCAAAATTCATAAGCGAATTGAAGAAACTCCAAATCGACAAATATTGTATTCGAGAAGAAGGGAATCTATTTTATTTTGTGAAGAATTTGGAACAAACATTGGCTGATCCTGTGACTGAAAATTCCAAAGGTGATAATAGAGGATTAAAAAAGAAAAATGGTATGTCTCCTTTTTACATGAATTATAAGTATTATAATGTATAAATTTTAATTTGTATATTTTCAAATTCTAGACAATGGTGTGGAAGATACAGGACAGGAAAAAAAATATTGTACGGAAAGTAACTTGAGAGCTCACTTTAAAGCTCAAAAGAGTTATTCTGAAATGTCTGATGTAATTAAGGAAACATCGGGAATGAGTGATGGATGCAAACAAGAGGGTAATTCTAAGAATGGTTTCCAGTGGCTAATAGATCTTGACAATCGTGAAAGTTCTTTACCAAATTTCTGGTTGATTTTAAACGTTGAAAATGACTATGTCAATGTCTACTTCCATTGTAGGTATGTAATACTATATCGACACTAAATGAAAGCGTCATAGAACAAAATTACAATTGGATGTTGGGGTAAATGACAAATTGCTATTGTGATTCAACAGATTTTTGGAAATTGTGTCACCAGAAGTAAATAGTTACTGGCATACTCAGAAGATGTTGGTTTCCCAAATAAAATGCACCTGTCGCAGAGTAAACCAGTATTTACTGTTACAAAATCTTCACAAAACGAGTAAATGCTCGGAGCTTTTGGAAACTGACTCGAGCGAAGATTACAATTGGAAATCTGAAACAGCTAATGAATTTAGCAGTGCCATGCAAAACAGTTCAATACTAAACTTCACGCCAGGAATGTTCCGATGTCGGGTTGTTTGGAAATTCACTTTCCGTCTACATCCTCGATTGAAAACTGGCCCTGGAAGATCAGGACTTTCCCGAGGTATAAAAGCTTTACACGGCGTACTTGATAGATTTGCCGTAAGTAATCGAAGCAATATGTTTGTGTATCAAGAGAATAATAAGAACGTGTTTTACTTAAGACTACACGAACAAATAACTAATGGAAAATCTCTGCAAAATAAATTGTCAGAGAGCGACGAGCAACTCGTTGTTTCTAGAAGTAACAGTGTAGTTTCGTTGTCGCAAGTTAAATTAAATGAGAATATCGCATCGAACGATACAAGACCAAGAGTTCGATCCTTCAGCGAGAAAGAGTCAAACGTTCTAAACAAAACTGAAGACTTGATCATCCTGATGGTGCATGGAATTTCTGATGCAGGTCCAGAAGTAAAACGAGATTTGGTACAAGTCCTGCAAAATCGTTTAGATGATGCGGTGCTTGAAGTTTTGTCAATCATGTTAGCACGAAATCCAATGTGTAAATTAACTCCTGCCGATGTTCATTTTATCCAACCACCAAAGTCGCCAGAATCTGTGATACAGCTGAGCATACAAAAATACTGTATACCGCATGTTGTCGCTTTGGAGTTTTATTTACGACAAAATATACTTCAGTTCTTGTATATACCAAAGTATACCGATAACAGACCAGAATATCACTTCCAGGAATATTCGCAGCTCGAAGAGCCGACGACGAAGAGTACCGAGTCGGATATATTCTTATATAATCAGAGCCATTCCAGCGGCAGCAAGGGTATCGCCTGTATAGCGTTGTCGATTACAGGAACACCTGAAAAATCATCAGTCGAATCGTTGGAAAATGAAGAAGCAAATGATAGTTTTCCTGAAACGATAACCACTCAAGATTTCGAGAACATCGTGTCTACGTCAGTTTTTGACAAAAACTCGGGTGAATCGCCACCCTTGATTGAATTCAAGATCTGGAAACAAGGGAGAGTTAATCTAGAAACGTTAGGACAAAAGTTGCGTTCCGCGGTTAAACATGCTATTTGGGATTTAATTACGGAATACAAGTTTCTGTCTACCCCTTTGATAGAATCATTTGAAAGAAACACTTTGGAGACATCTGTTGAACCTAAAAAAGGACAAACATCGGCGAAGATTGAAAGTGTAGCAATAGCAGCACAAGATCGGTTCGAAACAGGCGAAGAAGGAAAATTACATAGCGTTTATTGTGTTACATTATCAAAATGGTTTCAGTTTGCTCTGGAACTTGGAGTTCCATCCGTGAAAAAACATGAAGTCATCATCACCCATAGACACGCTATATCTACAATCATTAGAGAGTTAGAAACTCTGATACAAAATCAAGTACCGGATACTTCTTGTAGAACGTTTATTCTAAGAGATAGACAACCTTTTGTTGAAAAATTTGTTTTGAATGAAGAATCGACAAGAAATAATGAAAATAATTATGTTTTACCAGAGAATAAAGAAAATGTAGATTTACCTTTCAACGTACCATGTGATTTTAATAAGGACGTATCAGGATCCTGTACCAAATGTATTTTAATTGCTAGAAACTTTTATCAATGGAAAGCTTCTTTCGATAAAAAGGTGCAACCAGAATTACTTATTCCAAAAGGTAAAACGAAGTTCGGATTTGTAATAAACTAATGAAATTCTTTCTTTCTTGATCTTTCTTTCACTTTTTTTTCATGTTGTAGATCAAAAGGTGCTACAGAAATTTAATCCTTTATTATTGGAATCTAATTTTGTATCAAGACAACGAATATTGCTTGCTGAAGTTCAAAGTAATAATGTAAGTGATAATATAATAAAATCCTTCTAGGAATATAAAAAAATAGTTACACTTGCAATGCTCTTAAAAAAGAATCTGTTTCTTTGCATTATCGTAGATTACTATCTATATGTATAATTGGTCAAAGGAAAAATCTGAGAAGTTGATAAAACAAACTACCGCTTTGGGTACATGGCTTTCTTCGAGGTCGAATTTTTTGACAAATGTAATAATGCACAAATTGGGAATATTTCATCACCAGTTACACCCTTCAAGGGATCAAACAAACTCCCAATACTTTCAAACTGTGGATATGGAGAGTCTTACGAAATTTTCAAGTGGTGCATCGCACAATGATGGAAAAGATTGGACGAAATTTAATAACAGAGCTCAAAATATAAAACACAATCAGTTTTCGTGGAATGAAATAATTGGTCAAATGATGCGCGATGTAAAACCCAATAGTCATTTTCATAATAACGATGATTCAACTGTAAAAGCTGTTCATGATTTACAAGATTTACGGTGTCGTGAGAAGAAAGGAAAAGGTAAAGTTGTTTTTGAAGTTAAAGTGTTATATAAAATTTTAAAACACAATTTTAAAATTTTCAGAGGATTTAAACAAATTATATGCAATGTGGCAGAACCGTAGTGCTACTCCAAACTTTCCAGTTTCGATTACTGCTTTAAATACATTCAAACAATATTCTCGTTTGATACATTTTTGTCATACACCGTTATTATTCTTACCTTCATGGCGTTTACAATCTGCCGCAACAAGAGATCATTCGCTAACATTACAATCTTCGTTGAACCAAAACATTAACGTTTATCAACAATTATCGCAACAAGAACGAAAGAATCAAAGTGAACAAACAGACCTTGTAAAATGGCATCAAGAATTATGTAGCCTAATGTTATCTGAATACAAACAATATCTTCAAATATTGGGCTTTAGTCCTGTTCAACTGGAAGCAGTAGATAAAAGGTGAAGTTTTTTGTTAAATAATATAATTACATATACATAGTAATAATTAATAATATTTATATGTATAATTACAGTTCGGAGAAGCAAGTTCAACAACAATCTTATTATCTCAAAAAGTCAATGCTTGGAGGAGTATTACTATTTGAAATTCATTTATCCCAACCATTTTTCATTGTTAAATTACATATTATTGAATGCAGTCGTTTCCAAACAAAAACTAGCAGCGCTTTAATTAATCAAGTAAGTAATATAAGACCACGCAAGTACTATAAATTGTTGTATGTCTAATAATGAAATTTAAATTTGTTACAGTTTATGTTGAGTTTTGTGGATGCATGTGACAAAATCAAGATTAATATGCATTTGCATTCATTTACGTACGATTTCCATTTACGTTGCATCCATTCATATATTGCTGGTAGTGGATCTTGGTCATTACAGCAAGGCTATCATCTTATCCATTTTCTTGATGATTTCAATAAATATTACAGCAAAGCGCCAAATTACGCGAGAAATCTTATATATAGTGGTAAATGTTGTTATAAATATAAGTGAAAAACTATTATTAACAGGTAATTAATTTAAAAATCATTTGTTCATGTTTCAGATATAGTGACTATTCGCAATTTGACCATACCAGGTCGCATCCTCTATTCTTATTTATTATCTCATGAAAAGACCTATAACATGCGCGTGTTTGTAATGAAAAATGATCATCAGGATGCTCAAGAAAGTGAATATGTCTTAGTAAATTTAAAAAGTACTCCATTGATTAGTCATTGTGATACACAAGATACGAAGTATACCGACGATTTCGATGTTGCACTTATCGTGTCACATTTAGAACAATCTTCACAAGGAGATAAATCAGAAATTACATTAAAATATTATTTAATGTTAACTAGTAAAAGAGAATTATATCCAAAGAGAGAAGTAGAAAATAATAAACTTGGAAAGTTTCGCACGGTATACAGTATAGAAAAGTCTGTACCAAATACTTATTCTGAATCTATTACGGACATTTTCAAAGAATCTTTTTCAATTTTTCAAGAATGCAGTCAGGAGTCAAGTGATAAAAAAAATGATACTAAAGCATCTAGTCCAACTTTTAGCAGTAGTTATAATAGTACGAGTGCGCCAATACCTCCGCCGGTACCTAATTCTCCACTGACACAAAATGTAAATCCTCCAAGTGTATCAATAAATACTTCATCGCCGCACTTGATTCAAATACGACAGGAATCAATTAATTATTTGGGCTATTATTCATCGCACGAACAATTGATGCAAGAAACAATAATGTCGCAGGCAGAGGCAGCTCGTATGCATATAATGAATATGATAGAACGAGGAACACTTCAATGTAGAACACATCTCTTATGGAATAAGTTGTTGGAAAGTAAATCTACAATGAATTATATAGAATTCTCTGAACTTTGCAACTTAGCTCATGTCGAGCCTTTGTCAAATTTGGATCCAAGGCTCAGACCATTTGTTAATCAACCAGTTTCTTGGTATCAAACGTTATCAAAAGTTTTGCAAAACAAATATCAAGAACAGCATAAGCAGTTCAATACACCAGATGGAAACATTACTCATCTTCTTATATTACATCCAAGTTTCTTTCAAGTTTTTATGATGTTGACCATTGATTTACATGCATCTCGAGGGGTTCGTAATCATTTCTTTTTTTACAGATATTACACATAATAATAGAAGTTAATAATATAGTAATAGATAAAATGTTATATTAATAAATTTTATAATTTTATCCCTGTTTCTAGGACTTGTATGCAGTTTATTGTAAATCAGAAGAAGTAATTAATTCTTCGTGTTATATTGATGATATTTATAATCTAATTGAAGGGTTTGTGAATGCTTGTTGTTTTCATTTGTGGATGAGTCTCTACAGTTAATGATAACTATACATTCCAAACAAATTTTAAAGTACTTGTACTTATTATTTATATAAATATGTATGTATATTATAATGTATCTGACATCAAATAGAAAGTTAATTGTATTACATATAAAAAATTAAATACATTTTCGGTAACAGCTATTATCGATGCTGTAATTTTTACAAAAAATATATTTTTTTAATTAATCTCAAATTTATTTTTGTCAGATTTATAATAATAAACTCTAAATATATATATTATATATATATTGTATCTTTCACGAGAGAATAGTACCATCGAATGAATGAATTTTGTTTTGCCACACTCCGCTCCGAAAAGTGATACGCAAGCGCCGTACAACCGTGTGTTGTGAGCTACACGCTTGTTGGAAAGTATACCTAGTGATCAAGAACTTATGAATTATGATTTTCATTGAGTGTAGGGCGCAGAGTTCCAACATTGAGTATATTTTATTCACCATGTATATGAGCGATGTAAGGGAGTAGGTGGGAGGACTTTCTAAGCTCACAATCAGTCGAGCTGCGCGGAATACCATTCTCACGCGAAAGAAACAATACCTGTTGAAAAGCAATGGATAAACAGATCATTAAATATAATTTATTTCTTGTAATATTTTAATTAATTTAAATTTAGTTTTTCCTAAGTAAAACAACATACTAAATTTTACTTGTAAAAGCTAATATCACGTGATCCTAACATTACATCAACTTAAATATATACATATGTATATATTCCCAAGTTGTTGAGTAAACTCACGTTATAATCTACATGTTCAGTGCCGAAACAGCTTTTATATAGAAATAAAAAATCAATTTATATAAACTAATTATTTTACATGTGTAACAGTTATGACTGGTAAAAGCGATGAAGAATCAATTCCAGCTAAAAATAATAACACAGAAGCAGATTACTCTGATCTTTATCCAGGAAGAAAGAATGCTTCTTCACCAGAAAGTTGGATAAGCAAAATTCCTTTCTTCAGATCTGAGAGCTTTGACAAGATTAAATGTGAAACAAATGTTTATAGCTGTTTAAAAGACAGTAAGGTTTTCATATTTATTTTTTCAAGCAATATTATATATTTCTATGTTTATATTGTAATTTTTATATATGACTCAATTTTTCTACTGAAACAATAAAAAAGTTCAATTTGTTTCAGGTCCTCTAATCAAACTTATGGTAGCAGCATTAAAAAGTTCAGGATGGTAATTATTTGTCTTCATTTTAAAAAATTAATTAAAGTGTGTACTGAAAAATATTTATTATTGTTTCAGTGAAATTGATATTGGTCGTCACATTTCTTGTGAAATATGCGATGAAAGGGTAACAGGTGGATATGATCAAGCTTTAAATCAGGTGAGCATTATTAACAAAATTAATACATACCTTATATTTACTCATTTATTTATTTCAGATTATAGTTTGTCAAAATACTGCT
Organism: Osmia lignaria lignaria; assembly: GCF_051020975.1. NCBI lineage: Eukaryota > Metazoa > Arthropoda > Insecta > Hymenoptera > Megachilidae > Osmia > Osmia lignaria. The sequence goes on along the minus strand of NC_135046.1, from coordinate 9,356,399 downwards.
ACTAGTAAAAACAGAGTTCAAAGCACTTTGGGTCATGAAATGATTCATATGTTTGATTGCTGTCGTAATAATGTAGAATTAAACAATATAAAGCATTTAGCTTGCACAGAAATAAGAGCAGCCAATTTATGTCATTGCAGTTTTCTTGGTGCATTTGCCAGACAAACTGCTTCACCATTTAACATCAAAAAAGCACATCAGGTGAAAGATAATTATGCCACATGAAAATATAATTTTATGCTATACAATTTTAGAATATAAATACTACAAGTTTTTTTTTCTAAGCTATCATCATCTGTTTTTAGAGATGTGTCCAGGATAAAGCTGTTAGATCAGTAGTTGCTATAAAAAATGTGTCACAAGATGTAGCAAAAGAAGCTGTAATGCAAGTTTTTGATAAATGTTATAATGATTTAGAACCAGTTGGACGACGAATTCGTAGAAATTCTCTGGACATGAAAAAAGCATATTTAGAAGGACCATTATATGGGTATACGGAGTAATGTATATAATTTATGAAAATGTAATTAAAAAATTTAGTTGCAACTGAAATAAAAATTTCGCAATAAATCGAAGCACACATAAATTTAGTTAAAATTTAAAATATAATATTAATCTAATTTTACAAAACTGTACATAATATAACGTTAATAGCTAAAAACATTATTTTTAATAGATGAAACACAATCTTATTTAAAAATACTATACAATTTCGAAAATGAGAATATTAATGAACGTTAATAATGGGATTAATAATAAGTGTACTTATGATGGCGTCCTGAAATATATGTAAGTTCACACGGTTATATGGAATATAAAAATTATGGTAATTTTTTAAAACTATCTAAATAGAAGAAAAATATGTTGCTATAAAATCCATTGCATATGATATACAAGAACATAATATAGACTACAAGAGTATCGTTTTCAACTATAGCATACAATATTACATTTAGATCCAGCAGAATCATGGCATTTAAATGTACAATTTTTATTGTATAAGTTTTATTCTTATTTTCGCGAAAAAGTATATCTATAGAACAAAATAAAGAGATTTTTTTTCTGGTGTTAATAAATACGTGTTACTCAGCGTTCAATTAACGCTATGTACGATTTTTAAGACGCTTGTGACAACCTGACATTGATTTTATACTAAAGTTTTTGTAAGAAACACTTGTTTCTTCGAAAAAAACGTAAACTTTTGTACAAAATATATCTCTGTCAGGTTACCAGAAATGTGTTAAAAATCATGCGGACAATTATGCTGAAAACCTTGTGTATATGACGTTTATACAGGATGTTCTAAAAGTAATGTACACTGTGAAAATTATAAATTTTAAGCGTTAAACGAAATCAAACAGTCCTTTTCCACTTTGCAATTCTGTTTTAGATATATAACTAATTAGAAATTAAAATAACCTTTGATATTAACTGCAAAATGGTACAGGACCTTTCGATTTCTTTTAACGTAGAGAATTTGCGATTTTTACGACATAGACTACTTTTTGGATACCCTGTGTATATATATAAAAAAAGCGATCCACATCGTAAAAACCGCAAATTATGTATATATATGCTTAATCGAGAGATAAATGAACACGCATGTCACTAGCTGCTAATTTAATAAGTGTTTTTTTTACTCTAAGAACAGGTAAACGCGCTGCAGCTTTCCCATGCCAACATTCTTTCATTAATTTTCCCAAACCGGCCAGTGTCTGTGAAATAAAAATAATTTAATAACTAGTATGTTACAGCTAACAGAATATTCAAAAATATGTTTTATAATTACCGAATCAGAGTGCCATCTATTAGGAAGTGGTGGTCTATGTTGATCCAAACACACTAGTTTTCTCATTTCTTCAAAAGAAGGTTCTTGATTATTAGAAAGCCATTCTGAATATGGTGCAACATATTCTAGTCCAACACCATTGCTTATACATCTTCGACAAACTTCCCATAGTATTAAACCTAAACTGTAAATATCTGCCCGTCTAAAATTCTCTAAACATTCCGTGTTTATCCTGAAATTATTTCAAACTATATTTTCCAATTTTGCTCGGTGCCACTACATATAACTTTCAAAGGTTGTTCTGTTACATACGTTTGCTCAAGAATTTCCGGACTCATGTATCGTTTTGTGCCTTGTTTCAAATCAATTCTATCTGTAGATAGGCGATCTTGCGTTACTGCTAACGCAAAATCAGCAATTACACAACTCCCATTAGTTTTAACAAGAATATTTTTAGATTTCAGATTACGGTGTGCCATAGCTGGTTTTCCTCTAGTACCATGAATTTCTGTATGAAGATACAGCAAACCATTGACAATACTCAAGCAGATGCTGAACGTTTGATTATGCGTCAAAGAATGTCGTGATCGATTTAAGTAATCAAAAAGTGATCCCATTGGATGATAATGAGTTACCAGCCAAAGTTGGGTGCAACTCGCTCTACTTGTCATGTCGCTTCCCACATATCCAAGAATATTATCGTGTCTTGACGGTAAGAGCTGAGAATAAACTTCCGTTTCACGAGCCCAGGCTGCTTCATCTCGTGAAAAATATATTTTTACAGCAACATTTTCACCATGCCATATTCCTCTCCAAACTTCTCCACCAAATCCACCATTGCTGCCACTACCAAGACACTCTACTAATGTTACTTGTTTAGCCAAAGTTCTTTGAACTAATAATGGTAAACCGGAACCTGAACCACTTGTTAAACTTCTTCCATCTAAATATTCCTGTTTTAATAGAACATTCCAAGTAAGCATTATGAGTTGAAAATTGACAAAATGTATCATTTTATTTTATACCTTCAATGTACTGTCACCAGCTGCTGTTGCTCTAAGCTCATGGGAATGATTCATGGTAGTAGATGTTGGAGAGGAAAATGAGAAATGTAAAATAGATGGTTCCATTTCAGAATCTATGACAAGTTTATTACGTCCTGCAGCCAAAGTCCTCTTTCTACGGGTCCTACATACCAATAAATAAAATAACAGAATTCCAGTAATAATACAGAATCCTACCATTGGACCCAAAATTGCTAGTGTCAATTTAATTGCATAATTTTCTTCAACATCTAAAATGACATGTATCATTTTATCAGAAGAGTTAGATATTTGCATATTAAAAAATATATCAATATTGTATAGACCTACCTTGATTAAAATTATTTAATAAGGGAAATGGTCCATCATTACAGAAGTCTGTTTGACAACATTCAACATAATATAGCTCACCTCCAGAACTACTCACATGCCTTTTTTTACTGCTATTGTTTTGATTTACTCTTGATGGTAATTGCTTATTGCATGTAAATAACATTTGATCTATCGAATCAGTACATCCTCTACTTAAACTTTCTGTACCATCTGATTGTCTTACCCTAGATTTATAACACTATCAAATTAAAAGAAAAACATTACTTTATCTTAGGTTTCTTGTTCTAATAATTTGATACATTATTGTATAAAGAATATTACAGTAACAGCATTATAGCAGACTTCTTGATATAAACAGTCTGGTTCCTCACAACTATGACATTTAAAACGTTGATGCCCACCAATATTATCATTAGAATCCAAAGTATCTATAGATTTTTGTGGTTCTTCACTATCAAGAGAATCCAACAAAGTAAGTTTTTCTTTTTGTCCTGAAAATAAGTTCTGTTAATTACTAAAATACAGTTGAAGTTGTATCATAAAATCAAGAGAAACTAAGTAAACACTGAATTAAAGAAGTTGTTAAAGAACTTGTATATTTGCTGATAACCAAAAATATTTTACAGGTTATTAGAAAATCACACAGAAAAAGAAAAGACATTCTGTCTTTAAACAATTATCAAGTTTTAATTCATGTAGACAGTTTTATCACCTACCTATACATAATTTAAATGTTAGTGACAATATGAAATATGTGATAAACATACAATCCGCCATTGCTATGCAGGTCAAAACATAAAGAATTTGAAATCAAATCAACGCCCTTCCAAACATGTGTTTAGGTATACATCTCTACAACAGAGTAAAAAGTAACACTTATTTTTTGTGACAATAAATAAAACACTTAATACTTATAGGACTGACATTAAATTTTTGATATTTCATTTTCTTATTACAGAAAACAGATATGTCTAGATGACGCTACTATAGTTTCCCAACTTATCGACTCAAGAAAGAAGGGTTTCTAATTTTACGCAATTAGTTTCAATTTTTTTCGCTATATGGTGCCACATGTACCATTTCTCAGAGGGCGCATGCTATTTTAAATTTAAAAACATCGTGTGTATTTGTGTATAAAATAACTATGGCGTCTGACATAAAATGTAAGTACTCGTGATTTATTTGGAAACTTAATGGATAAGCTTGAAGAAGTGGAACTTAGAAAAGTGTTTTCTGTTGCAAAGTTGATTAATAATTATCTTTAGAGGTTTGTATGGATACGTATCATTAATATCTCAGGTTAAAGTATTCCCTTTCAAAATTCTGAAATACATAGTATCTTATTACTTTTCAGCGGTTAACACGAGCCCTTTCAGTTACATCGACATTGTAATTAGCAAGACATTGACACGCAATTCATTGCAATTGAAGCTCCTCGTGCATTAGCTCGATGAAACAGCTCTCGAGCGCCAAGGAAACGTGCGCACGTGTTTCAGTGAATATAATTTGCGTTTGAAACAGTGAATCATCCTGAGTCTTGACAAAAGATCGTCGACAACGTTTGAAAGCTCTACGCTCGTTGGTTGAAACACGCACCTGTAACACCTGTTTTAAATAGGACGCTCTCGCGTCAATTTACCTGGTCTCGAAGCAAATAAATTGCCCGGTTTCTCTAACCTTTCTCGTATAACTCATAATTCGTTAACAAAAAGCTCTCGAGAGCCGGTGTGGCAGCATATCATTCAGAAAAGTGGCTTAATGTTCAAGGAAGACGTCTTCAAAAGGTACCTCGTTTCTTCCCTTTCTTTTTATTCATATTCGTGTCGCCCGTTTCCTTTTATTTTTCGGAAGTCAACTGGATTGCAGGGGGCATTATGGTGCAGCACCTTTTTACTAGGAGTCTTTTTTTCTGTGGCGTGCACCAAAGTATTAGGAAGAATGGCGGGCACGAGACCGGACTCCTCCACGGACGAAGGTGAGTAGCGGCTGAGATAGGGACAGACGCTTTGCTATGCTACGCTTACGCGCAGTGCCGTATCATTCCTACGGAGTAGGAAAGGGCGCGTTTAAAAGGGCGCGCGATTCAGTTTCACCCTTTGTTGATGGGACACGAGTCTAACCGAAATATTTGGTGTTTTAGTCAAAAGTACACTGTATAGCCTATCAGCTACGAAGCGAAATATAGTTTTTGAATCATATTCAACGTTATACGCGACGGAGGATCATTCCCTTTGATCGCGGTATTCCTCGTTGAAAAATCGTACGGTCCTTGACAGCGTAAGCAAGCATAATCGCGAGGCAATCTTGTTGGAAAGGTTTAGGCGGTCGCGTGACGGTTTGCAATTTCTGTTGTAGCATTCACGAAGAGTGCTCGGAGCCGAGTGCTACGCCACTGTCCACGCTATCACGATTTAACAGAGTGAACAGCACACAAGACGTCGGTGCGTGCGAGCGAGCGAGATAGCGGCGGAGGAAAGGAAAGGAAAGGAAAGGAAAGGAAAGGAAGGCGCGCAAGGTAAAGGCACATCTGAATCCTTCGGTTGACTCGGCTCAGTCTGATCCGAGCCAAGCCACTGCCCTGATCCGGCGTTCCTCGCTCGTCGTTCTGCGCCTGGATCCTCCTCTCCTTCGCCTGGCTGTCTCCTCCGCGCTCTCCCTGCCTCTCTAATCCACCGGTGTCATCGATCGCCGATCCGACTTCCTTCCTCCGCGTTGGCTTCTCCCTGCGCGGTCAGTTCAAGTCGCGGCGAGTTTCCGTTCCTCTCGAGTTCCGGCGACCAGACGAAAATTCACCACCTGACATGTCACAGTGCACGCAGCACCGTCGCGTCGATCGGTTCATCCGCGTACAGTGAGACGAACCGATACACGTTTCTCTTTCGCGCTTCTTATTCCTCGATTGCTCCTCGTTCGTCGCTCGTTTCTGTTCGTGACACTGGTGTGCGCGGGTTCGTGGAAACGAAGAATTTCTGTGGATCCTACAAGACACCGGAAGTGTGATGACCCTTCCAACGAGACGGGCTGCATCGATCAACGCGGCGACAGCGTGCCTTCGATCCGGGATCTGATTTTCGCGGTCAAGGTACGTACCTATTCTTCTCGCCCGCCAAAACTCTCGGAACATAGATACTGTGTTCGGTTTCTAATTTACGACAGGGTCTCTGTCAAGAGGTCCATGTCTGAAAATAAGCAGAAACAGGGATTACGCGATTCACCTCCTTTGTCTCATCGATGGGAAAAACGTATCGACGAATGCTTAACGTGGGACGAGGGCGCACTCCTGTATTGTATTCCGAAACGCGTCGTCGACGTCGTGTTTCTTCCGATGCGCCTGCTGAAAACGTCTCGGATAAATGAAACATTTTTCCCACTTCTTCGCAGTAGACAATGGGCTATTAGCTGTGAGCACCAATTATGGGGACTACGCGGTCGCGCTTCTTTTCCACGGACAGTTGTGCGCGAATAAAATAAGCAGCGGAGATCTTCCTGACGCTCCGATGGAAGGATGCGGATAGAAAGAGGAGGGAAAAAAAGGATTGCGAATAAGCCGAAGGGATTCGATTCGCTCGTTTTACCACGCAAACTTCAGCCGTGCTAACTTTAGACGTAAGAAAGTTTTATCTTACTTTCCTTTGAATTCGAACCCCTTTCAACCAAGGCAATCAAGCGCAATCGCAAAGATTCCTAAGGGACACAATAATCCTCGGTGCTGCTTCGGCATCGGTTAACCGAAGGGCACATCTCGTGTAGTAAGCTTTGTACGAAGCAATCGCGATCATTTGGCGAATCGTTACTCGAATCGGGACAACACTGTGTCACGGTTCGCCGGCAAACGAACGCGTTAATTGATCAAGGCGGACCTCTGATCGATTAATCCCGCGATACGGGTTAAACCGTGGCAATTTGTTAAGCTCCGTCAGTTTCTATTATCCCCGGGACAGATTCAGGGATTCTGGATTCGAAACCCGTTCCACGAATGCATCGAAGCCGCTCGTGCTCCGGCTCGTTCGAGTTCAATGGCACTCAGCGGCGTTGGTTCGGCACATCGAGCATCCACGATTTTTCACGCGACACCGAGGACAAAAGGTGTACTTGGACTGTTGACCTTCCGCGCGAGAGACAGGCGGCCCCGCCGCGCGGCGTCTGTCGGTCAGGAATCCTTACCGGTATACGTATACGTGACGGGAAACGATCAGGATCGCCGAGAACGCGTGACCCTGATTTTCGTATAGTCATCGGGAAAAGTTGAACAAACGAATGGGAAACGGTTAAACGACATTCGGTAGCGTGGAAAAGAGTACGCGATCTAGAATCCTAGATGGACGATACGTCAAGGTGGAACGTCGGTAGGTGGACGAGATCGTATCGAAATTAATATACCGATTTCTCAATGCATCGGTATGCTGGACGAGATAACGTCGTTCTCCGATGACTAATGAATTCGATTCGGTATCGTAACGTTACTTTCCAATGTCTCGTATTCGTCGCTGTTCGAACGTCGAGGTTCTACTTTTTATCAGGCGTCAGATCGAATAAAATAATTCAACAGAGGGCGTGATAATGGGGAACGGCGCGAGTTAATGAATAAAAGGTGAACATGTAGGAAAAAGCGAGGAGACGCGGAGGATGAACCAGGAGGAGCCGTTCGCGGCGGTCGAAGTCGGTCGCTGCCAGAACCTGGAAGGCTACTCGGAATACCTTCGGTATTCAAAGCTTCTCTCGAGAATGCAAAGCACGAGCCATTAATTTTCTTAGCGATTCGTCGAGCGTAGGGACATTCTTTTCAGGCTTGATATATTGCTCGGTGCGCCGGCCAACGTTTATGCGTAATTTTTATTTGAGTCCGGCTCGTACGTGGCGGGACGAAGGGCGAGGAGGAAGGAGAGGTGGTGGAGGAGGAGCCCTCCTACCGACAACGGGGCACAGGCTAGTCGAAACGCCGTTGAACATTGTAAAATGAAGAGGCCACTCGCAGGCAAACATTCAATTGCAAATCACCGCGATTGAAATACACCGGACGATTACAAAACGCTCGGTCTCCAGGCGCTTCGTAATTTTGCCCCGGCTAATGAGTTTAAATATTTAAATTGCGCCGACCGGGTACCGAACGGCGCAAGAAGTCCCTCGATGATTTACTCTCGCCTATATACCGGTACATTTATCAGTACACCCTTGAAATCCTTCTTGCGGCGTCCGCTACCTTCGCTTTTTAATCGGTCCTTCCTTTCGATCGTGCATCAACCGCGACCTACGCGAATAGCCATGCGTTATAAATAGCCACGAGACAATGGGATACCGTACCGTCGATATAGTCGCATCCCAGTAATGATGGATAATTCGTGTGTATCATTAGCGGACATCCTTGACCTGGCCAGCGGCTCGTTTACTGGAAGCTTATACACACGGACACCCCCCAACCTGATCCTCCTCGATTCCACTGAAAGGCGGGAAAAGGTCTAGCAGTATAAGCCGTGTGCAATTTCAACCTCCTACTCCCTCTGATAAGGGAGATATGAGGGTAACAATCAAAAATTTTACTATTTTTTTTCTCGAAAACTATTTAAGATATTTCATTTTTTTTTCTTTTTTCAACATTTCTGTCCGATGATTAAGGGTTGAAACAATCCCTTGAGTGACACACACTTGTTTCTTTTAATCTCTCTTAATTGTCTTCAGCATCTACCCATAGTTTGTATTCAATCTACTCTTCACCCCGTCGAGTGAAATTTACCCCCTGTATAAATATGGATCACCCGCATCATCGATACAGCATCTCCAAGCATCTACATATTGATTTCGCGTAGGCTCGCTACGGTTTTTTGTATCAGCCATCGAGAAACGCATGCCAGCAGGTCTCGAAGGTATTTTAAGTGGCAGAGGCTGGCATACGCGTACGTTACCGTGAACGGACGTACGTCTGATAGGCAGGCAATCGTATTCGAGATGTTGCGTACGAGGAACTATGAGCTAACGGTACAGCCGGGTAGCCGTAGCGAGTAGCGAGCTGTTTACGATATTTTTCTTGTGTGGAAAACATATTAGAGAGACCTCCGGATCGAGAGGAACCAGTCTCAGAATCAATTTCGATCGTCAAAATCCGTGGATCCTCGCCGATTCTCGCGAGTACGGTATTACCCGTTGAATGTTGGTCAGTCGAGTGACGAGTTAACTCGTCCTGCTCGTTTAACGGGTTAAGCGGGCTGGCTGCCACGAGGATTTCACAGCGATGTTTGTTACTTAAACTCGTTATGTAAATAATGCTCATAGCGCGGTAATTATGCGCGGATAGGGGCGTGCATAAATTTGCCTGATACCCTTCGAACAGACGCGTCGATGGGCCTCGTTGTGTTTTCGGCGTTTCTGCACCGTGAACATTTGCAACGCGGATAATTTATCGTCGCCAGCACGAGCTTGCTTCATCGATTTTAACCCACATATTTTTTTACACTCGCGCAATCGTCGGATATTCAGCTGGTTAACAATCGAATCCTTTTCGTTAACCGATCAACCAGACGGTTTCCATTTCGCTTAATGCGAGCCCGTTGCTTTTTGCGATTCGTTAGCGTTTCATTATCCCATTGGCGAACACGCAGCTCCGCTTCAAAGACATCAGTTCGGTTTAATTCGACTCTTTATTCGGGCATTGTATGGCACAATTTTAATTGATTCAGTTAAAACTGCCTCTCCGTTCATTTGACGTTCCAAGAACCCGATACATTACCAGGCTTATTCGGTTAAAACGAATTATCGATGGGGCACGTGGCTTAACATCGAGGTTTCATTGAAAAATATTCATTTTGGAAGCTTTCGAATAACCCTCCCTGGAATTTTCAAATGGTTATTATTTAGTTCTTTGTTCCAAGATGATGTAGAATGTGAAACTGGTTCGTGTATCGGCGTATGCCATTTTTCATCGGATTACAGCGTCGTTCTCGTCTTTCAGGATGACCGAAACCGATGAGCGGATGAACGAATAAAGCGAGGAAGGGAATCAGAAGGGAAACAAGGGCTGCCGAAGGAAGAGATGGTGGTGGAGTGGCTCTGTCCTGGTCTTAGGCCGACCGGAAGCCGTAGGCCTCGTCTTCTTCACTGCAAGGTGATACTTCTCGACGAGCACGAACTGTTGCAGGATGTCTTGGTGAGTTCCGATACAATATTTTCTTCCTTTCGCCCCATTGTTCGATGTAACAACGGCGTTAGCACATTTTTATGCCGACTCGATTTCGCGTTTTTATGCGTACGACCTAGTAAGAGGCGAGCAGAAATTTCGTACACCCACGCGTAGGCCTTTTCTGGCAATAGAAATCAAGAATATAAAAGGTGGGCAGACAATGTGGGCGAACTCGTGTCGCGAACATGTGTTCCCTCGCGTACACCCTTAACAATCATTTTATGGTAGATAAAAGCTTTTCGAGCTATTTATGTACACTCGCGATCAAATCAGGCTTTCCCGGGAAAAATTGTATGAAAAATTGAAATTTTTAAAAACATGGGGGCCGGGAGAAAAATATTTTTATTGAAATCCTATTAGAACATTAATTTACATTGCACGTGTAAGCAAATATAGTTTATATTGGAATTTATAATGAGAAACGTCTATTGAAATGTACCAAATCACGATAGAACAATAGAAGAATCGTTGTATTCACAACCAAATCATAAAATTTTATAAAATTAATATCTCTTATATAAAATATTTATAAAATCTTTGGAAGCTCGGATCCGATCTGCAGGCCGTAGTTTGGTGGTTGCTGGTGTAAACTTATAAAATTTGAATTGATATTTGTTTGCCATTCATATTTTACAGTTATAGGTATATAATACTAAATCTTAGAATATTTAACAATTTTAAATTATATCGTTTCGTTTTCTAAATTAATTTCGATATTAATATCGTGAAAATTAAGATTTTAAGAATTCCTACTTCTTTTATATCGCGAGTGTATTATAGTCAAACTTTTCTGCATAATTTCATCTTTTTTTTAGACGTTCCTTAATATTACAGGAAACGTTGTATGTAAATTATATGAAGTTCCGAAAGGGTACAAAGGGATGTCCATTTCCCGTTTCCATTTCTTTTGTACACGTGTACGTAGGTACGCGAAGCGAGGTGCTTTTCAGAAAAATGGTAAATCATTTTCACGAGGCCTCGTTTTACCCAGCACTTAAGACCTCCATTACCAAAAGTGGGCAATACTCGTCTATTTTAGAATGATTATCGGTTCGTGGGGCAATTTCGTGCAGACGCGTCGTGTAATGAGCATCCTGTTAATTGCTTTCGCCTGTAGATATTGCATTTTTGTCTTCGTCATTTTCTACCGGCTACAAATATCCCCTTTTCGGCTACGATTAAGTGAAATATTCGACGCTTTCGTCGATCGAATCGATCATTATTACGCGCATCAATTTCGTTACCAACGATTAGTAAATTAAGTGTTAGAGAAAAATTATTTACAATTACGAACAGGTTGCCGGTGCAATTCTAACAAACGTTTAACTTGCATAAAAAAGCCATTAACACGATCAAATACAGTAGGAGAAGACTCGATAACTATCGCTATGCCCATCACGTACAGTCATTAAGAGGAGCGAAATGACTGGCGCTCTTTTCTGACAGAAGGTATCGATTTAACCGGTGTCTCAATTACGATGCACTCGCAGACACTTTAATAAGACTCTGGGATGAATTATTAATTTATCATTTACGCCGACGATATTTAACTCGGTCCAATTGAATAATGCTAGTCGACGCTAGAGCAATTATGAAGGTGAAGGGTGTCAGTTGTCCTTCATTAAGAAATTAAAAACGAGGGAAATTAAAGGCGCGAATATTGCGTGTTTCGAAAACGTGACGCGCATCGCGCGAAATAAGACTCGGTTCTCATCGCCACGACCACCGGGTAGAGAAAATCTGAAATTACCGATCGTAATTGGCCATCTCGACGGGCATTAATGGCAGACCGATGGAACAGAACTGGGATTGTTTCTTGAATCGAGCACGAGGATCGATCGGGATCGCGGAGAGTCAGCCGGAGGCTCGGTTTTATTCGGTGGCAAATTAACGACTGTTTGGCGCGTGGGAGAGTGAAATCCCGCGGATGAAACTGGCTGTCGAAGGCTTATGATTTAATGATGCGCTGCGATACGGCTTAATTGCCATCGAGATCGCGGCGAAAGACGTCGGTTTTCTGCTCGTTGATGTTTGTATCAGGGCTATTGATTCGGACCGGCTATCCGTAAGATAACCGGGTAGACAAAATTACTAGGGTACCCGTGTCGTACCCGTAAGTTATAGTCCTAGTTTATGCGAAAAGGAAACGAAAAGGACACATTTTCACGCGTACAGCTGTACTATACACCCCGCGTCGAGATACCAATGACAGAAAAGGGCTTGGGTCCATTCATAATGGTGTGGCGGCATTTCCTTTGAGTACACTATCGAGAGAATCACCCTGTATTAGTGAACGAAATTCAGTAGATAAAGTTCCGTGATCAGCCCACGTTCCTTCGATCCGCTTCGTCAATATCAATCGCTCAGTAACATTCGTACCGATGCGAACTTCTGGGAAATTACGGAGCAAACGGTTATTTGTTCTCCGTATGATTTAGGACCACCAGGACACAATACCTCGTAGATATTGTCTCGTGTAAACGCGCAAAGGTTTATCGCAATAATAAGAGGCGGCCTTCGTTGCCCGGAGGATATTGGCCGTTGCGAAATTCATTCATACGGACCAATCTGTAGCAAACACAGAGCAAACGATTTACATTGAAAAGGACACCCTTTCGCCCACGTTAGCCGTCGCGTCGACCGTTGGAAACGTTCCCCGATATTGGCATATTTTCGACGATGGTATCACGCGATGCTAGAGATTGGCGCGGCTGCAACTTGCACGGTACGTATCGAGTATGTTCTCTTTTCAAGCGAGACTCTTCGGATCGAGTTTTTTTTATCCGACGATCCCGCCATTAAGTGCACGCGAAACACCGCGGGTCTTTTTGATCACGACGATTTAGAGCTGGCTATTACTTTGCTACTGATTGATGTTTCAGACGTAAGGCTCGATTCACAATAGGATCGCCTTACCTGTCCTCGATGTTCTATCTCGAATAGAAAATAGGTAAAATTGGATTAAAAGTTAGATCAATTCCATCTGGTTATCCGCATTTTATCCGCGTTATACGCGCTAGAACTGATTCCGATACCGTGGCTAGTCGTTAAATGTGAATCGACCTTAATCCCACTTCGTACATCCTTCGTGAAATGTAAAACACGGTGTAGCTCGAGGGCTACCGCGCGGCCATACACCGAGGTCATTAAGTCGAAGACACTTCGCACACGTAACTGGCCAATTATTCATCCTAGCCGAGCGCTGTCTATCAGCCGCAGCGAGCTTTGCCCAAGGAACTTCGTGGCTTGTAAATTATATCCCCGTGTTCGCGGGACTCCCTTTAATTAGATGTCGCGGACGTTAACATTAAGGATGGAAACAAGCGACGGGCGAAATAAGGTATCGGGCATCATTCAACTGAACATCACGACCGCGTACCAACAATTTGTAGTGATAGACGGGCGTAAAACTTTTATCACATTCATCAGCCATCTCAGTCATAGTTCGATATATCCAGCGGTGATCTATCGTTCGAACATAGGATCGATAGAAATCTGTCGTTGTCTATCGTTACGTCGAGAATTTCGTTACGTCCTGAAATTGATATTCAGCGATTCAACGCGCGTCCGCGGACATTCTTCACAGTTGAGGGTTACGTGGCAAATGAACTGCCTCTCGGCGATCGATCACCGGTAATCGAGCACTTTACAAGGGCGTACGTTAATGACAAACAAGAAAACACAGGGCGCCGGACACAGTATTTAATGTAGCCGCGGTCGAAACAAAATGTTACTCGCTAGCCAGAAGTGGTACATTACACCGTTCGAGCGTTACCGGTGCAATTAAGAGAAAAAAATGTTTCTGCCTACGCGCTTCATCACTCACTCCCCTAAAGACCGACTTCTGACTTTCCGTTTCTGCACGAGAGAGGTAGATCCGTAGTTAATTTAACTCCACTTTCTACAAAGCTCGATGTCCGGGCATAAGGTCACGGGTAATTATGATTTTTCTTTGAACCTCGTACGAGTCGTTTTCCAAAGGGGGTTATTAATCTTTACTAATGAGAAAGAAAATGAAAAAATTCGCTCTTTGAAATCACGATGAAACGATTTCGTTTATCACGATGGAAGCGGACGTTCGGTTTCATTGAACTTGCTTTTATAACGCCGGGCGTCTTCTCGTTCTTCGCGAATGTTTAAAATGTTGCGTAACGCAGCGAAACCGGACGAGATGGTCGTGATTGCTCTATTTGCGCGAAGAAATATTTTAATGGCACCTGGATGATCACCGGGTACGACGATAACCAATCGTATTGGTCGTGGAAACGGAACGATGGCGATACTTTAAGCGATACCATAGTTAACGACCGTGGGAAATGCTGAAGATAAATTAGCAAAATAAAACTTGAAATATGTGAAGTATTTCCTTTAGATTTGTACTGAGCAAAATAGTAGTGTCATCGTCGAGAGCATTGCTCGAGGACGTCAGACAATCCTATAGAGGCGTTTTCAACGCGTTATAATTTAAACGAATTAACAATATTTCGTTTGGAAGCGGATTTCGTTCCATAGCGAGGAGGATCCGGTGGCCGGAGGGCAATGTTGGTGGTGGGTTATGGGTGGCGGTACACGGGATAAGGGGCGTACGTATCGTAGGGGTACCCGGGGCACCTTCTACCTGCTCTGTTATTAGGCGATATACCAAAATTGGTGGGCCACTTCCCCACGGGGCAACCCCGTAACTCCTCCATCCACCCTGAACACTAATTCACGCGGCTTTTAACTCGGCCTTCCCGTTCTCTTTCTCGCCCTCCCCCTCGTGGCGAACATCTCGTTCGTATACCCGCAGAATTCTTGCGTGGACACGCGTTCGTGTATGTGTACACTGGTCCACCGGCAAACATTAAGAACGAGGAAATTATTGCCTAGAGAGGGAATCCGCCGTCTACCGTACCGATTAACAACGACCGTGAAAAGTTTTGGAATACCCAGTCGATGGAATGCCTTCCCTCGGGCTCTTCGAATCAGACGTTTGCCCGGCGAACACAGCCATGGATCCCCCGATTCAAAAGGGTAATCTTGTCTTTCGGAGCAGCGAATTTTTCGGGAGTAAAGTTCGCGTCGGGCACGAAACTCACCGGCAAATCGTTTCGGTTTTCTGTTTCCTTTTATTTCATTTTTTCTTTTTTCTGCTAGGGTGAAACGATTCTACCTTGAAGCAGCTAATGACAGGGTACTCGAACAGGAATTTCGATCGGTTATAAATATCTGAAGCGGTGATTTGACGCTTTGTGCGAGTTCCTTATGTTTCCTAGGCTATCTCTACCCCTTTCGGCGCTTACAAAGATACCTCGCTCCTGGGTGGGAAACACTAATTTAAACGTTACACGGGATAAATATTATGCGTTACACGGAGTATCATGAATATTTCATCGCCCCGTTGTATCTGCATTCTACCCCGAGCGTGAAGCGTACGAACGAAGAAAAACAGCGCTCGTTGTTTCGCGGCATTGTTCGCGTCACGGGAAGTTTCCGCAAACATTTCCCACGAGCGGTGAAAATCAAGTTCTCGGTCGATCCTTAAGACTCGTTCCAACTAAGCGAAACAAACGCGACGTTATTTGCTTCCGTTAGACGATTATCATCTTCCGGTAGAGGGGCGAGAGGAGAAGAAACCATCCTCTCGCCACCCAGTGTCGGTCAACAAGGGAAAACTCGGTGGGGGTTGGAGGAAGTTCGCCAGGGACTTTCATCCGGGCCATAATTTAATCAGTCGCGATTCGGGTTCAATTTGACTGTGTTAATCCGTCGCCAGGCGAAAGTCATCGAGAGGAATCGTGTTTCAGCAGAAACGGAAGTTCGTGAACCGAGGGGGGTGGTTGAATAGGGGGAGGGATATGAAACGGTCGCGCGAATCAGGGACAATAGAAACGTAGTTTCCGTGAATCGCGACGGTGCACTGTCGAACTTTCCAAGCGATTTTCGTCTATCCTTTTCCGTTTCCGGCTGACGTCTGGAACGACGATCCCCGATAAAAGTTTCTCTGTACGTTGAAATTGAAACCAGTCTAATTATGCCCGTAGATCGTTCGCTCTGACCTCTCTTTCAATCTCCCCCTCTCCCCTCCCCATTCGCTATATTAAATTCACTGTTTTCCAACGAATTTGTCTTGCCAGAAGTCGTTTTCCTCGTCGAACAAAAAGAAAAAAAAAGATGAATCTCTCTATTATTACACGGTGGACAAATTTTCAAGTTGAATCGCACGATTGAGAGACGTTCGATGGGAATCGAGTTACCGATTTTTTCAAACTCTTCCAAAGGGATTAATCCGTTTTATCCGTACACGTGGAGGATGTTTGCGTTTTGTAGAAAAAGCGAATCGCTCGAACAGCGATCCACTGTTTCAGTGGGAAAAAAAATTTGATTGACGTTTCCTCGATCGAGTTGTGCTTCTTTGCTACCAATTCACCGAGGTTCATTTATCAATACCCTTGCGTTTCTTTGCTCCATGTCTATTTACAGCTACAGTTTAGTTACGCGATAGAATAGTGTTACAACTTTACTTTGTGGAACAAAAGATATTGACTTCTTTTCGAAGTTCAGAAATACAAGTTTTAACTTTAGGGATCTATTTATTCAAAAGTAATGTGTCGTTCCTCGTCCCTCTTATCATTCCACCATAACTTGGCCTGTATTAATGGAGTTCCCTAGGGCTTATTCTCAGACTGCCGGTTTCTAACTTCACCATAATTTTATCAATTTCAATTACGTACCGAGGACTCGTTGTTAGCGTAGTTAGGTCTGGAACGCGGTATTCGTTGGCGAACGAGGAGAAGAAGAGGAGGAATGCGTAGCAAAAGAAAAAGAAATAAAAAGGAGGAGGGTGGGAAGAGAGGGAGGACGAGAATAGGGTAGCACGATATCACGGATTATTAGAGTTGGAACGGGTGGAAGTGGTTCGGGTAGTAACCGCGATGCTTATAGACACTATTTCTCGCCATCGATATACCTTGGTGTGTAGGACCGGTATCTTCCCGGTTTTATATCGCCGGTTCATAGAACCAGTCTCGCGTAACCGAACAGCCTCGAAGAATGGCCATGCGTCAAGATAATGCGACCGGATAAACGTAACCCTTTCCGGTAGAGGTAGATATCGCTGATACTGACCGCCTCCCGCCCCTCCCCTCCTCCTCGCGCAGCACCGATTCCATGGAATTTGAAAATTATTTATCGAGCATTCGGTACTGAAACTGGTTAAGCCAGAAGCGGAAACGAGTTTCGCTCGTTGTGCTTCATGGTCGCGTGGAGAATTTCGAATGGCGGTGGGGGAAGAAGGATGAAAAATGAATTTTTCAAATGTCCAGTTTGTTTTTCAAACAACCGAGGAAACGTGCGAGGTTTCGACCACGGATATACGTGATCAGTCCCGTGGGACGGTTGTTGGAACAATTTCCAAGCGATCCGGAGTCTTCGTCCAATTACCTCCTACGACATTTTACCCCGCAATTTACGTCCGCGTTGCGGCATCGGTGGAAGGCTCGCCTTCAACGAGACCTGATTAGAAAAGCTCGTGCTGCGTCCGCTTCGTAGCCAGTTGCCGGCACAAAAAACACTTGGCCGAGAATGAAAAGGAGAGGCACCGTGAATGAGGTTCCATCTCGATCCATCGGTTTCTCGAAATGCTCGCTCCTTTTTCGTGCCTTCCTCGCGGTTTCTCCTCAGCCAATTACACCCGAATAATACTCATTATGTAATTCGCCGCAGGCGTAATTCCTTCGAGTTGCGTTTCTCGAGCAACACGATCGCACGGTAGCAATTTCGCGGGGGAAAAGAAAAAGTAGCAACGAGATTCGCGGATCTCAGTAATCACTTATTCAGCTAACATTTTACGCAATGGAAAAAGGATAAATTTTTGTACGATCCCGTTTTCTGCTTTATTTGCCGGGGGCTTTTAGTTTTCTTACCCGAGAACGGAGAGCATCGATCGCGTTGCTTCGGATAATTTTTATAACAAGCCGTAAGAAGAATCTCTTTCCTTTCTTCCAGCCTTTTCCCTTTTCTCCGTTTCCTCGATAGCTTCCAGCCGCTTTTCCCCTTTCTCTGTCCAGCTACGTCGCAGTATTGATTATTCAGATCCTGATTCGTTATGAATAAAGATCAGATCGGAGTAAACTCTGCCGTTTACGGGGAGCCTCTTCTTGCTCGAGTGTTTTAGAAGTTTCTCGACTTTTATTTCTTCCCATAGCCGGCTAAGTTTCGTCGTTAACGAACGTTCTCTTTATCTTGAAGGAAACGCTCGAGCATCCAAGGATTCTTCCCTTGTTTCATGAAATTACACGGTTCCTTTCCTTTATTTCATTCGCGGTAATATTTTTAGAGAAACATTCCTATTCCTGTTTCGAAAAGCATCTTTCTGCCCGATGGAAGCTTGTCCTTAAGATGAAAATGAATATCCATGAAGAAGAAAGGTAGAATTGTGCCTCCAAGTATTATCAGAGTCACTCGACGTACTTCCCTTGTGCTCTTTGATACCTTTCACACCATCCTTCTCTATAAAGGTGTCAAATGACAGTCGCGAGCAGTATTTTCATCGTGACAACCTCTTTGCCCATTTCTACTTTTCGTCTGGGTGCAGATTCTAGGACCGTCTCTTGCTTTTTCAATCCAAAAATGTCTTCGTTCCAATATCTTAAAATTCAGTATTTTTCTTCTTGCTAAATTCATTGGTTTTTTAAGCAGAGCCTAATTATCAGCTACGAACGCAATTAAGTTCACCGATAATCGTCATGGCTCGTTGACCGTTGTTCTCTTCGAGGCAAGAGTCTTATTCTCTTGACCGAGCTAACGATCAGCACTTTTTCTCGAGATCTTTCACAAACGATGGCCAACGAATTGTAAGAGTAAACCGAGGCCAATTATCACCCCGGTAGAATGATTTCAGCCAGTTCGTCGAATCAGATTATACAGCAAACACTTGTATCCAATATTGGGTACCAAAAGAGGGGGCGGATTTTTAGGAGCTTGGGTCTTACCTAGATCCCTAGGGCGTTTCGTAGACTTCTAGCGAAATAGCCCTACGGTGGGGGCGATTCGCGTTACGCGGTTCCGATTCCCACGACAAACCCTAGCCGGGGGCTGCAAAGTAGCCGAGAGACAGAAAGAGAGGGCGGTATGCCTAAATAAATGGTTTGCCTGCACCGTATATGAAAAATGAAAGAAATGATCGCAGTAACCGGTGAACGAGAGTAAAAGAGAGGAATAGATGGATCGAGAGAGAAGAACAGAGAGGTCGTTCAGAGCACGCAACCTAAAGATGATTACCTACCTCCTGGACCTATACCCTGGTTCGTTCGGCCTCGGGCCAGACGAGAAGGGAAGTGGACTTTCTTCTTCTTGGTATTATGCTTCCTTCGTTGTTGGTCGTTCTTTGCACTTTTATTACACCGTCTCTGGTCCACTGTTGCGCGTTTTCCTTCCTCCTAGGCCTCGCTTATCATGTGAATATTTCTGAATTTGGCAATTTCTTTTTTATTTTTATAATAGTAATCTAACCGTGAATCGGATTAAGGGGAGAGTCTAAGAGGGGCTGTAGCCATGTTACTACGTCGAAAAACTTTTTCATTATTGAATATTATTGAATTTTATTTAAAATAAATTTCAATTTTTGAATCAAGTTAAGAAACCTTAATCTGGTTTTGAGAAGGAATATTTTTTATTTATTTAATATTATAAAAAATTGCAAATTTTAAAATGAACACAATAAACAGATTCCCGTGTAGTAATAATATTAATGCTCACGCAGTAGAAAAGAGGTGAAAGAAAAGGGTTGAGCAAGTTGGTGGCTCGCCAACTAAAGATTCGGATGTTGTTGTTTGTTTTCATCCACGGTTCCTCGTGCATCCAACGGTGCATTTTCCGCTGAAAGCCTATGGGCGCGAGGCTGTTGCAGGTGAAACGTTGCTGCCGCGTGTCTTTTGTAAGGCGGATGGTTGTTGCTGGTTGGTCGTTTGCCCGGTTGTACGCTCACCTTCAACCGCGTTGAGACTTCCACTAAGAGCGGAATTTTCTTCCTGCTGCTTTCGATTTTCCCGGTTGGATTCGGCGCTCTTTCTCATTTCGTTCTATCCATTAGCCTGCCGTCTCTGACAACCCCTCCGAAATGGTATAGAGGCATCGAGGTTGCACAATGGACGGCGCTCTTGTTGCAGATATTCGCTCGAAACATCCGATGCCTCTTTCACGTTATTCCCGTTGCTGAAACCTCGTTGTTCCAGCCACTCTTTCACCGAGCTTCCTGCTTCCGATGCCTATCGACGGAATCGTCCGCTTCCGGCCCCGTCAATTCCCGGCAGACATTTTATAGTTTCTTCGCTAGGCAAAAACTACTCCGTATACAAGAACTACCTGAGCGTCTTGTACACATGATAACAACGGTGTACCGAGAACCATCGAAGCGTTACTTCCAGCTAAGTAACTCCGCTGCTGCATCGATCGAAAACAACCCACGAAGCATAAATAGTAAACGTACACGACGTTTCACGTCAACCTTAGGCGGCGAGGCTTAGAAAAAGTGACAAATGGCTTGACGAAGTGCCGTCGTCCTTGCGGACATCGAAACCTTCCCCCCAGCTACAGCATATTAAGTATGGACTACGCATTCTCTGCTCTACGTTCTAGCTAACTATTTATAGACGACAACCACGACCGACTGACTGTGATAGAGAAATACCACCGTCGCGTCGTCCATTGCGTTCTTTTCTTTTCTTTTTTTCTCCATCGCTAATCAATCGTCGCTTGTTTGATTTCATTTGAAATTCGTCGACGATTAGGCGCGTTTCATGAGATATCCAGTTAACTCGTCCATAGATTCGCGCGTGAAAAATGATAATGACCGTGAGGCAAGAACGTGGTAGAAGCGTACGCGATAGCAACGCGTACAGAGAACTACCGAAGCGTTGCTTCTTCCCAGCAATAAGTTTACTATGTGGCGATCGCAAAGCAGGCGAGTTAAACGCGATCGTAGCTTTTAGCAGGCGACGTCTGGAAAAAGTGACAAACAGCTGGAGGTATCGTCCTCGCGCCGGCAAGAAGCGCATTAGCGTACGCGATCTCTCCCTCTCGCGCGTTTAATTAACTAATTTATTTAATTACTTAACGATTACCTTCCCCGCCGCGGAAACGTGTAATTTATTTCCGACGCGTAACGAGCCGATCCTTGTTTATTCCGCCTTGCCGATCCCTGCCCCCCTTCGACGAAGAAAGATCGTTGAACGCTAATTATCATTCATTATTGCGAAATTGATTAATTCCGAACAGCCTACCGCGCTTTCTCTCTCAACTGGAAGCTCAAACGTGCGACTACATAAAGTAAAAGAAAGATCAGATTCTGTGTTTATGGGTAAATATGTCATAAAAGTATACTATCTTTGCATTAGCCCTTTGAGGGGCACATTTTCTTCCGAACAAATTATTGAAATCAAAGGTTATCTAGAGGTTTCTGGGGTAGTTGAATATGATTCTGACGTCAGAATTGCAAAATTTAATTTTAGGAAAATTCAAAAATTTTTTTTGATTAAAGTGGGATGCGAAAAATTCGGAAAAAATTGTTGTAGTACTAGGTATAGAAGATATGCACAAAAATTTTCAGAGCTGTAGAATTTTTCGTTCAAGAATAACCGAATTTATTCTGAAATAAACGAGATTTTTGTGTTTTAATTGTTTACAACTAATTATAAGTGAACACATTTGTACAGATTTTCATGAAAATTATATAACTTGGAACCCCAAAAGTTTAAAAATTAACTGCTCCTTAAAGGGTTAAAGGGTTATCCCTCGGAGGTTGGACCTTAATTTAATTTCCTAAATGAGTTTCTTACTGTTCCTTAAAAAATTATTTTGTAACTTCCGGTTAATATCCTTGTATATGTTTTGCAAGTTTGAGTTTCGGTTGACCCAGACTCCGCTGTCGAAGAGTAAAATGAAAATTTAGAAACTGTTTGCACATCTCTCACTTGCTAATTAGCAAAAATTCACGGTATCAAAGATGTTTGAACATTCTGAACGAATCATCTGGTTTCCAAAAAGGGAGAGAGCAGCGACCTGATTACCATCGAGCAACCAGTACTTCCTAATCGAAAGGGCTATCGGCGTCACTGTCCGCAGAAGAGAATCGACCGTTGCTCCCTTCGCCCTTCGATTTCTCCCTTTCCCTTCTCGTGTCTCTGCGCCTTCGACTTCGTCCAGCCGCTTCCAGGATGCATTGTTTTCACCTTTTTTCCCCCGTTCTCTTCCTTCAGCTTTCGAACGCGTATACGACGCGGCTCTGGCCGCAGAGTTTCGGCTCGTGTCG
This sequence comes from Osmia lignaria lignaria, assembly GCF_051020975.1. NCBI lineage: Eukaryota > Metazoa > Arthropoda > Insecta > Hymenoptera > Megachilidae > Osmia > Osmia lignaria. The sequence goes on along the minus strand of NC_135046.1, from coordinate 9,333,774 downwards.
GCGGGATAAAGGTTCGTTTATATCTACAAATGTTTCTATATTTTTTCAAGAGAACCTTCGTCTGCCTCGCGTTCCACCTTCCAATCGCTTATCAGCTTCTGTGTTTGAATTTTGTCTTAAGATATCGTGGAAGGAGTTGTTCGTCGCGAATGCCGTCGAAAATCTGTCGTCTGACATATGTTCAATGGACGTAGATGTAAACGGACCTTAACAGAGCGAAGGTCTATGCCCTGATGCTCCTGGCCCGATGTTCGGGGCCCGGGGGGTACAGGAACAAGGCAGCGCTGGAAGGGAGCAGGGCGTAGGTACGACTCGATGGAATCTGGTGGGGGTTATTCCAGGGGCCTTTTTTCACCTTTTGCTTACATAATGTATTCTCAAACGTACATACGAGTCTCGGCTACCAGTGAGCGTTTACGTATGGCATCCGCATGACTCTTTCCGTTCGTGTGCGTTTACTACGGTTCGTCCACGTACGTGCTGCTCTTTCGTGTCACTGTGTAAGTCCACCGTGTATATACACACGTCCTGGCCCGAACAATCTTTATCGTTCGTCCACCAATACGTCCCTGGTGGACGAGCGTCGTCGCCGTCGTCGTCGTTGTTGTACGGTCGCAAACGTGACGGAGGCGTGTCACATCGGAATACAAAAGGTATAATACCCACATACCGATGCCGCTAACTCATACCTACCGGGGAATACCAATTTTCCAGTTACGAACCACCTCCGACGCGACCTCGACGCCTCCGTCGAACTTGACCCTCTCGCACCGTGGCTCAACTATTCATCGTTCTATTTTAAATTTGAAAAAGTTACACTCTCGTGTTCCTTGCTTCCACTGTAAACTACAAGAGCAACCGGTCGAGATGGGCGGTAAACCTTGGGACCATCGACGTACAACGTTTCTTTTCTGCTCCTTCCAGCTTCGATTCTCTCCTCTCCTTGCACGGATTACGTCTCTCTTTCGGTGCTCCTATGATAACATTGTTCTGGTTGCGGAGCGCCGTGGAGCATTTTTTTTTTACTTTCCGTTGGGCAGATAAAATCGCGATATACTCGGTTGGTCCGCGAACGCTATATTTCATTTGAATCGTGCCCGTACATTCGCGTTGCGGGCAGATCCGGCGAAGCGGCCGAAAGATAAGGGAACGTTTTAATAAAATTGCCAGCGCTATTCGCGAGAGGGGAATCACCTGTACGCAACGTAAGAGCAGAGTATCAAAAATCATTTCCGATTCATCGCTTCGCTTTCCCTCGCTTTCACAGATAGAATCTTCGTTGCGATTGCTAAAGACAAGTTAAACGCAGAAAAGGAAGGGAAATGCATTCTTTCGCTTGCAACAAATTGCTGCTACTCTATGCATTCGTTCGTTGCACCGATCTCAATGTCATTATACCTGTCCCTGGCTGAAGAACTGGCCTGATCCATGGAAGGTGCGAACCACCTCGTGGCAAAAGTGCAGCTGCAGCTGGTAGAATAGATGCCGGATGTCTCGCTGCGAATGGGTTCGCGATACCTACAATAAATTTTCCACGCATCCAGATACGGAAGCGATCGGAAAAAAAAAAATAACTTTGCTGACTCGTTTGATATTTCCCTGATCTATACCGTTGACCGTTATTAGTCGCTTACCGAGTCGTTAATTTCACTGGTACGGACTTCTCGACGGGCTAATATTTTCTCGAACTTTAGTGCATTATTATTCAACATTAGCCGGTTGTTTATTAAACATCGTAATAACGAGGAACAGATTTTATTGACATTAACTGCTACGCATAAATAAAGTCGTATCAGTTGCTTCCACGTATTGCGTTTCACGTGAATTATGAGCCATTATTTGGTCGTTAGAGAAATCAGCAGCCCTTATTATCATGGAACTATACGCGGATCTGTGTAAGTTACATCCGCCGCGATAATGAGCGTTTGAAGAAGAAACGACAGCAGGATATCTTGATGAAAACGACGACGTTCAAATGACTTGATCGCTTAGTATCCGAATGTTTTCCTTGGGAATGAAAAACCTTTTTACATACTTTGGTGGATATTTGATATTAATAATTAGAACGCGTTATTAGCGGTTGGATCGCGTCGAAAGCGCCGACCTTTGCTCGGCGAGGAGCATCTCTCCAAGAGCGATAACAGCGAATAAATCACGTCGACTCGCCGGTGGATGCTAACAATTGTCTCGAATATAGCCTCTGATGATCAATACATATCGCGCGCAACTTGTCAAAGTCGAGCCACCGCGGGATCGTTAGAGACATCAGCAAGAGGTTCGATTATTATCCTCGAATTCCAGCGGCGTGTACACCCTCTTCGTGTAACGAGCAAGAAACACCTTGCGAACGAGCATCGAAGAGTGGTGAAGGGAAGAAGGGAATTGGAGAACCTTGAAGAGGTGGAAATCAAGAAGCTTGGAGGAAGCTTGAGAAATCGAAGAAAATTGGAAAATTCTTGAAAGGAGTGAGATAAAGGAGGAAACGAGATACGTAGGGGCGTGTGGTAAAGGAGGAGAGGTGGGTTACGCGGGTACGCTAATTACGAGCAAACTCGAGGATATTCTTCCTGCTTCGGTGTATGTATATTCAGGTACATGCGCGAGGGGAACGCACGCAGCCGTATCTCGAAGGAACAAATGATCAAGCACGAAAACACGCATCGCGGCTCGCCGTTAGTTTCCCCCGAAGGGGAACAAACGAGCGTCACGGCTCGCTTCGGAGCACTGGGAACCGGAAACCGGCGATTTCAATCTCAAGTTCGCCGGCTGGATGTCCCGCGGTTAAATCGACGCCGAGCCGACGCGAAGACTATCCTTTGCGCGCGGATAACTCTCTTTTCAATTATTTTACACCGGATCTATGTACTAAAAATTCCTTAGAAATTAGATTATATCCTGAAATTAGTGCTGGACAAACTTTCGAGGTAAAGCCCGACCCGATCAAAAGTTCGAATACCCGCCCACTCCTACTAAGCACTCGTAAATTTCATCATTTCAGTTTTGATATAAAAAAAAACAGTTCCCGAGTGCTCGGTAATGACATATTAGACCAGTTCTTCAGGTATCAGATGGAAAGCTGGTTCCGGTCGATGAGTCCCGTTATGAAACGTGTCGCGCACCCCTGAATCACGAGCGATCTATCGATTCGATCGATCGATAGCGATCGAATGCAAAGGAAGAGAACGCGTTCTAATGCGGTTCCACGACGTGCTCAATGACGCGTGTGCATCACAATTTAAATCGCCACGGTCGATCGATCGCGGATCGAAAGTCCTCGCGGTTGATACTAATGTGGGTCGGTACAGGAAGTAATTTCGTTTCTTGTCGCTACGTCGACATTGTTATTGACGCAATAAATCAAGTATCGGTGTTCCTTTGCAGAGTTCGAACCTCGGCCAGGAACTGTTGGACAGAGTGTTCAGGCACCTGAATTTATTGGAGACCGCTTACTTCGGGCTACGTTACTTGGATCACGGGAATCAAACGGTAAGATTGCTATTCTATCAGTTTTCTAAATAAACATTTCTATCACTCGTTGAAATCCCTCTAATGCCCGCAGAGAAATCGATTTTCAGATCAAAGTTATTCCCGGAGAACCGTTGAAATTACTTGCCCCCCTTTTCCGGGAAGTTTTTCTAATTAATGCACGTCACGAACGCGTTCGCTTCGAATTATAATCGGAAAGCAAATTGCCAGCAGGTCCTCTTAGACAGGAGAGCACGATCGATCCGGTGGTAAGATCGACCGGTTTACCGTTAATTACGTTTGGTAGGATTGAAAAATTCATATGTACCACAGCTCGAAGGTAGACGATCGGCGTCGGCCCTGCGGGCATAAGAGGATAGGATTATTATCCACGGGAAATGTCGGGACGTCTGCAATTTCCGGTCATCTTGACGCGGCTCGATCTGCCATGGATTAATTATTTCGATGTAATTCTCGAATGTTTAGCAATGGCTGGATCCGAGCAAGAAGATCGGCAAGCAGCTGAAAGTTCAAAAAGGTGATCCGTCCTCCGATGTGCACACCCTCTATTTCGGCGTGAAATTCTACGCGGCCGATCCTTGCAAGCTTATCGAAGAGATCACAAGGTGAGCTGATTGAATTTATCTCGTCTACTCACTGCTCGCTTAACTACCTTTGAACGTATCGCCGTTGTTGATAATTCAATCGCGCGGACAGGGTTCACGGAGTTGACCGGGCGTGCTCGCAAAGGGAAAAGGGAAGTTTAAACAATAATCACATTTCTGCTTGTTTCACGAAACTCCTCTCAAAGAGCGGCGCATCATTTGCCGGTGATTTCACGAATTAATGGTCGAAGTGAGTTTTTTAATCTCTCAATCAGCCCCGACGACGTTAACGGGTCGTACTTGTTGCTGTGTAGCGCGCATAGAAAGTCCGGACTCTGTTGAATACGAAAGAGGCCGTGTTTGCAGGCGTGTGCACGGGTCTCGTGTCACGGGCAACTGGATGCCTGTCTCGTTATCCTAATGAGTTGGCCTTAAAATTCTCCGAGCACGCCTGAAAATCTTTTAACCTCAGCGCCATTCCAGCGCGACGAACGAGTTGAAAGAATTTTAAACGCTCCTTCCTCGACGCTGCACCCGTTCCGGAAATGCAAGGCTCTTCTTTTGATAAACAAATAGTCGAGCAATTCGTTTTATTTCTTTTAAAAATGAATACAAGCATGACTAACTTCTTTCCCGTCAGTTAGCCATATCTGTTTTACTAGATCATCAACAGTCTACTCCATGCGACTAGTATATCACACTTTGCAAAGTACTTATTGCTACTTTCTCCCGTTTCCTTATCGATATAAAAGCCGTCTAAATTGTCTGCTATGTAAGAACCTGTCTCTATTCGGCCATTTACATGGTCGATAAGACGCGAAAGGAAAGGATAAATCAATTTTATCCTCGGAATTCACAGATTGTTTCAATGGTTCATCGACGTTCCCTTCCAGGCGAACGGTTATCAAGCTACTTTAACAAACTACCGGCATTTCACGTAACTGCTTATCAGTCAAGTAAGCGACTTATATCAGAGAGTGGTCGATTTAGCCGACGAGTCGATGGGGTGTAAGCGAGCGCCGGCTGCACGGCCGCCTTTTTTAATGGAAACCTAGAGAAAAATTGAGGGTTCTGCCAGCGATAAACCGGCTCGATTGATTCCTCGCGAGCTCCAGGGAGTTCCTCAACCCCTGCGATTCCCGTTTTTCGCCTTCAGCGATCGCCTCTTTCCTCTTCCAATTTTTTTTTTTTTTTTTTTTTTATCTCACTTTCCTCGCGTATGCATGTTCCCCTTAAGTTTCATTCGCCTTGATAAAGCGGCGTGCTTTTTTTTTTCCTTCGAGACTATCGGGCCTGCCGTAGCTGGTATCGATCATTCACCGTGTTTCTTCGAGGCACAACTATCGACTTGTTCTATCTGAAATATTCGAGATCCGCTTCCGCGTGATCGAGGAGCGTTTCGCGAGCGGATTTAACGCTTCTTAGAGCGCGTATCGCGACGATCAACGATTGGCTAGTTAATTTTCGTTTCATTTATCGAACAGACACGAATTCGTTACGCGTATTTACCGTCGAGATCCATAAGCGATAAAATCCTTCGAGTCGTACGATTGCTTTCACGAGCAGGACAATTTTGTTATTGCGTTATTTGAATGCAAAGTATCGTTTTCTTATGGAAATCTTCAAATCGTGCATCTGGAATTGCGGTGATTCTCAGCCAGGGCTGTTTCAGTTTTCTTTCTTTTTCCCCCCCATGAAACCATCTTATGAAAATATTCTCACAGCATCGACAATTTTAATAATTGCGATTCTTAAAGAAAAACCTGTTTCCTTAAGTAGTTCTTCTTACAAACTTATTTTATCCTTAATTTCCCATCGTTTCGAATACGACAAGGTCGCAAACGTCCTCTGGTGGTAGGTGTAAAATTTAAATAATTCAAACTCATAAGTTACGTGGACTTACGTTTCTCGCGAATAACCGGTAGAAACGACCCGTCGAATTAGGGATTAAAACGTTAAACGGTGACAGAAGAAGAAGCTGTCGTTCATTATTCAAGATTTCGCAGCGGATCGAATGGTCGAGTTCCGCTGATTCAGTAGTAGAGCCGCATCATCCGGCATGAAAAAGAAAAGGGGAAAGAGAGAAAAAAATACGACATCTCTAGAAACGGAGGAACTCAATCTATATGCAAATACGTTCATCCTTTATCTCGAGTATGAGCAATCGATGGACGCTTGTCGAGGCCCCTTGTGGTTGCAGCTTCGAAACCATTGCATAATGAGCGAGCCACGGGATATCTAAGCTCGGAAAATAACGTATAAATAACACAACTAATGAGACACTGGCCTATTGGATTTCAAGGGAAAGCGGAGCTTTAATGGCGATTGAAATACAACGATCCTGCGATCATGCGATTTGCCTCGCGATTCTAGGGTTGTAAAATGGAAACGACGATTCGAGGTGGAAAATATCCTGTACGAAAGGCGTGTTCAAAGCCTTCGAATCGATGCTTTTTATTTCACCCTTAATAGTTGGCTTGAAAGCAAAATTAGAAAAAAAGAAACTGGTTAGAGAATCAGGATCTCCTCCTGATGATTGTTATATCGTTAAAATTAAAATTAGCTCTATTGGTTTTGGGAAGCAGGGTGATAATAAAAATGAAAATTAAAAATACCTGTATATGTTTAATTGAATTTGAAGCTTTGAATTGACTGACTGGCAAAGAGCAAAAATCCTCGAGCCAGACGGGTTCTCATAGTCCTTATCTGTTTCAACACTTTATATTCGCGTATTGTGTTACGAATTCCTTTTCGGTCCAGAAGAATGAAGAATAAACTATTTGCCCCTCGGCATCTTGTTTGATTGTGAACGTGTTGTTGCTATAAGATCATATTAATAAGCTCGATACTGCGGATACACTTATTGTTCCACGAGCGAGCAGCGTTCCTTTTTATAATTGATAATATCTCCGCGTTAGTTTACGATCGTTCGAGAGCAGAAAATCATGTTATACGGCCTTTCACGGTAGCCCCTGTACGCGAAGGCATTTCGAACTGTTCGCCTATCGTTATAATACTAATGTCCGCCCACGATTCTAGCGAGCATCGTAACTTCCTTCTTCTCCGGCTTCCACGTCCTCTCGACGACGTTTCATTGACGTAGCAATACCGTATCCTAGCTTCCATCGGTATTCGCAGACATTCGCATACTTCGCGTACGTCGGTTTCCACGATAGTTGCCGGTGCAATATCTGGTAATTGGTAACGCAATATAGAGATCGATAACGCGAATGTTGGCCAAGTGGTCTTCCAACTCTCATACCGAACCTTCCGGCAAAGTAATTGAATTTGCCGCTGAATTTGATAGAAAATAAAAAGGTAACTACGGTTTTAGCCTCTTTGTTCGTTCAATTTAATTAAATCGAGCAACTCCGATATTACTAGCTTTACCGTCTTTCGCGAGTCGGGGCGAGTTAGATGTTAGCGCTGATTAAAAAAAAATGCTTAGACCCTTGTCTCGTGACAACCGTGAGGAAGATTGGTAAATCCGAATGTCGGTGTGAAGTGTCCTTAACGCGACAGAAATTCCCGGGCTGTTCCATGGTACAATATAACAGGATACGAGAGGCAGACAGTACGACTGGACCACGAGACATAAAATCCCTGCTCCGAGCGGAGGCGACCGGGGGACAGGAAAGGATAAGGCTCTGTCGCCGAAGCTGTTCACCGATTTTGCCTCCCAGCACACGTGCTTTTATGGCGTCTCTGTATGTGTGTCGCAAATGCAAAAAGATACGTCAGGAGAAGGCTCAACGAGCCTATACGACGCGACACCGAATGGGCGAGCTGGGTGCTTAGGTTCTGAACACCAACGGGATCCTCCCGGATAATCGCCTGCAGCTTCGTAATAATTAAGTGGGATGAATTGATATCGCGACAGATTTCCTCTGCGCCTCGCGTGAAAACCGTCTTTAACTGTGATATTCGCTGGATTTGTGGCGAACACCACTTCGCGTCGCTGATATTTTAAGCGGATTTTCTTCGCGACTGACGGATCTAGGGGGAATAACTTCTTTGGATAGAGCTGGGTAGACAGAAAGTATTTTGAAAAAAATGGAATAATCGTAGGATGGGATGGAAGAAAGGGTTCAGTGATAAATGTTAGTTTCGAGAAAAATATTGTTTGATGTTTTTTAGATATAGCGAAGTTGTTGCAAAACTACCTGTAATGTTACAGAATTTAATATGATATTTCTTCTTTATAGTTTCATTAACACGATCCGAATTTCATCCAACACTACAACTGTAATGTTTGCTTATTCCTCTCGTGCACGTATTCAATGAGACTGCATTTTCCTGTTAGCGATCGTCGAACTTGAGGTAACAGAAAAACGTTTTCGTTAGCCGTGAAATTTAGCGCGAAGCTCGATAATGCGGAAGATTTTCGCTCAACGTCACGATTCTTGCACGGCGTCGAAATCCAGGGAATTCCAGAGTCGTCTGGTAACGCTTGAGAATTCTGAATGCGTCGAAATCGTCGGTGCGTACGTTTTATCCGCTTGCCGCGTTATCGCCGCTTCGGCAAGCGTTGCCTGCACGCGCGACCAAGCCGCTGGAACGAGGCTGAAAATCGAGAAGGAAGAGGCGATGAACTGTACGAAAAAGGGAGACGTCAATTCCTTTGACGTCTACGTAAAAAATAATAATCATTCTTGAGTAACAGCTTGAATTTTTCATTGAAAAATTCTTTACACTAATTCGATGGTATTGAACGAGAAGACCAGCATGAAATATCATCTAGAAGAAAAGGCAATTGCCACGATGAATAAATAATAGCGGAATAAAAATCTGAATGGAAGTTGAAAAGGCTAGGGATAAAAGCGAAGGCAGATTCAGGAGAACAAGACAAAGGAAACCGTGAACGAGTGCATACCTGAAGAAAGGAAGAGTGGCCAGCGAAAAGTGAAAGAAAAACGTAGGAAAGAATGAACGTAACTGCTTGCAAAAACTTTGTTAACCGTCTCGGAACGGTTCGAGATTGTAGCTTCTTTGGGATCGCGTGCGACCGGTATTTACTTTGCATAGTTTACGTGGAGGCGCAAAAAAAGCAGGGTAACCGAGAATGCTGGAAACGCGATGTAAATGGAAGCGGGATCAGCCTCGGTTCGCTGACTCGGGGCATGAAGAGGAATGAAAAAGACCGCGGCAAGAAATGCGGCGAGAGGAAACGGCGAAACGTGGAAGACGTCTTCATCACGGGGGTTGAAAAATGAGAAAGAGGGCAGGAAAACGAATTGACAATTCCTTAATAACCCGCGCAGATTTATGGTACGCCTCAGCGTCGGCTTAATAAGCGCGGTACTTTGCGATCCCGTAACGTGGATACCCGTCAAAAAAAAAAAAAAAAATTTGCAAGAATAAGGTCGTCGAGAGAGAAAGGGATAATAACCGTTCGAAATTGCGTATAGAAAAGAAAAAGAGAAATGTAAGAAAGGGAGGTTGATTAAACTTATAAATTCTATACAAGAGTATTAAAAATAAAAGTTAAATATATTGAAAGAATAATTTTTAAAGAAACGTAAGTGTAAAATTTAGAAAATGAAAATAATACAAAATACGGAATTAAATTAAAATCATGGCTCTCTCCATGGTCCGCCATTCGAGGATAAAGGTGACAGCTGACAGAGGTGAAAGAAAAGCGGAGGAATCCCTCGAAGGAAAGAAGCGGCTTAATGAATGAGATTTTAATGATTCGACGATAATATATTGAATTTCTTCCGGTTGTTTGCCCGGGAAAGAAACGGCGAACGAAGGGGACGAAGCGGAGTTACGTCCGCGATTCAGCGTAACAGCCAAGACACGCGAGGACGAGAAAAACGTCGGAGCGGCGGTATATCTTACGGAATTACCCTAAAAGGAATTTCGCGAGTAATCCTTGCATCGAGCGGGCCGGAAGGGGAAGAAAAGGGATAAGATTCGTCGGGCGAAGAAACAGAATTGAAAAGAGGGAAAAGTCTCTCCGGGATTCCTTCTGGCTGCGCGGGATTCACAGTCGGTTAAGAAATTATTCACGCGTTAATAAACTCCGTTTGGGAATCGTGTGTATGAAGAAAGTGAAATAGGTGAGTTTATCATGCGACGACCAAAGCTCGCTGTTTATTAAGCGCTTAATCAAATTTGAATATTCCTCGAAAATTCGAAATTTCTTCCAGGAAGATTTACGAGGAAAGTTGTACGGTTCCCTTGATAAGACGGAGAACGAAAGAGGAATATCTCGTTCGGTTGGAAAAATGAAAACGAGTCTGTCGGATGAGCAAAGAAAGAAGCGACGTAGAGATTGGCAGGTAGAAAATGAGGAAAAAGCGAAGAGAAGAAAAGAGGTGAGCTGGCAGAAAGAAATCTGCGTGCGAAGGGATAGGTCGGCGCACGAGCGAGACGGATAGTGACATCAAGGAAAAGAGAGTAAGAGAGAGGGAAAGGCTGCAACGAATGGTAAAGTGCGAAAGAAAGGAAAAGAAAAAGCAAATTGAGAAATCCTTTAACGATGACTTTACAAGAGGAGAAACCGCGAGGGCAACGATGGTAAAACCGAAGTTCGTGGCGAGACAAGCCACAAGGGCTGACCCCGTCGCAACTTCTCCTTTTTCCCTTCCGCCCCTTCGTCTTCTTCGGTTTCTTCCTCGCCTTCTTTTGCTTTACTTGCATAACGTACGTGTCACACGTCATTAACCGTACCGGCAAAATATATCTCGTAGCACGATCAAAGGGGACACCGTATATTCCTGCGTTCGATAAAAATGATGTTTCTTCGCTCCGCAGGTACCAGTTCTTCCTGCAAGTGAAGCAGGACATTCTGCAAGGAAGACTGCCAGTTTCTTTCGATTTGGCCGCGGAACTGGGCGCCTACGTCGTTCAATGTAAGTGTACAATTTTATTCAATCAATATTTCCCTGATTTCCCTTCGGATTTCCCGAGTGGAAAACGTGTTATTTCTTAAATAAACGCATCACGTGAAACATCAAGGAAGCGAACGTGGCGAGGGCAATCAATCAGACGGTTAATGCTCGATTTCTTTTTGCAACGCTGCTTCCGTCAGCCGCCTGAACGTTATTACCTCCTCTAATGAAGGTTATGATTAAAATTGGTGACTTTAATTAAATCCTGGATATTAATCTTTCCAAGGTCAAACGAGCTTACAGTACCGTTGCAATATTAAAATTCGAAACGATTTCTATTTGTATTAATTTATTAGAAGAACAAATATTTTTTTTTTTTATTCGAATAAGCAACAGAGCAATCTTGGAAAGACAATTTACCACCGTAAATTCGAAATAGCCGGCGAGTGCTATCCTCTCATTAGAGGTGCCAGGTATAATTCTGAAAATGAGCCGTAAATCCTTTTGTTTCGCTGGCAACGACTCCTCATCTTCCGGTACGATTCCTACCGCAAGTGTCCTTGAACGCCTACATGCAAAAGAAGTTGTTCTGCTTCGTGTCTTCGGGGTATTATGCGAAAAACAGGTAGGAGTACGCTTGTATAACGCTCGAAAATGTTACATACGATCCGGTGAAACGGGTTCCCCGGTGATTACCGATGATAAACTGTCATTAATTATTGGATGCCTGTCTCCTAAGATACAAGTTTCCAGATCACGGTGATCGCATCAATTTTCGAACGACCAGTGATTAGCTTCGAGCCGAGTTTACTCTCGTGTTTAGAACTCTGTATTTTCTACGATGGGGGTCTTTTTACTACGGCAATTTTTATGAAATTCTTATAGCCCGAACGGAAATGATGGGTTAAATTTAGTAGGAAAAGTGTTTACTTAGAAATTTTGTCGGGTATACAGTTCTCTGACTAGCAGCAAGTGGATTTCGGTCTCTGTTTGTGTTTGTAGTTGTAGCATTTGATCAAGCTAGAGTCAACCCCACGTTAGCAAGAATTCATGGCTTGCTAATTAGAAGAGCATCCCTGTGTACTCAGCAACGATGTATTGTTACGTATTCTGTGCCTTTCAACAACTTCTTAACGCAATATCATCGTTTAGTACCGAAAGTTTAAATAACGCGAAATAAAAGTAGAGAAGAGCGAGGTTTAGTCGTAAAGGAAGAGTTCTAAAATTCCTTGTCCTGAGAGTAGACGGAAAGTTTCCAAGAAAGAAGGCAGGAGAAAAGCGATTTAAAAAGATTCGCGGTACCTTTGAACGCCATGTGATTTCAATTTCACCGACGAAAAGAGACGTCTACGTAACGCGTTAAACTTTTGCAAAGTACTTTCAACTTTTCTCCCTTTGCAATCTTGCTAAAAGTATTTATTCCCTTCTACGCTCGCGTACGTTTCAATTGAATTGTATTACTACTGGTACGGGAATAAAATGATACAGCGACTGGTTGACTCGAATGAGCCTAGATAAAAACACCATTTTGATGATAGTGTTGACGAAAGGGTTGAAAATCTTCGTGGAGGCGGATCGCGTTGACGTTTGACTCGGGCAGAAGACGCGAAACGGCAGAAGGAGGCTACAGGTCCGCGCGTTAGTTATCTGCTGCGAGATTCAAAGTCGTGCAAATAGAGAAAGGGGTAGAATGTTTGCGTCTCATCGCTGTGAAAAGGGACGAAATGAATGCCCTTTATTCGTGTTCAGTCCCGGTGCCCGTTGACAACGGAAACAGAGACGGATAAAAGCCAGGTGAAAGACAGAGACGAGGAACGGAGTACACGGCACGCGTTTTGCTTCGCGAAATGGAGATAAACCTCTCTCTGAATACGCGTGCGGTCCGCCGCGCGGATGAGATCACCTACCCGCCGATGGGATGGATTGCAACATCTCGAACAACATAATTTTACGTGTTCGACTTTCTCGGCTGCGTTTCTTTCGCGCCACCCCCACTCGGAACGCTCTTTCTCTCGGTACCGCCGTAGCATAAATCCGCCTTCGTTTTCCCAGAAATTCCGTTACTCTTTTCTTGCCCGCTGCAACGTGAAGCAATTAACGATACCTCTTTCCGCCGTTAAAAGAAAAAAAAAAAAATCTAGAAGTAACAGAAAAACGTTCATCGTTATACGGCGGACGCAATTACACGGTCGTTCAGCATCGCAAAGTAATTTCCCAGCGAGAACAGTTTAACGACGAATATTAATTAAGCCGGCAACGAGGAGGATCGCGAGCGGTTTCCACCCTCCGCTACGGGATACGCGTTTTTCTGCGGAGCACTGAACCGTGCCTGCACGGGCGAAAATGAAACGGAGGCGGACAACGTGCGGGCTTTCGCGCATTTTCTTCTCTCCGTAACACGCACTCTTCGTCCGCTACCAGTCCGCTCGACTTCTCTATCCGGTTCAACAGGGTGCTAGCATAACCTTTCTTGTTCGTCTTGCGCAAATATTGGAGTTACTCCGGATATAAGTAGACCATTTTGCAAATGGAAATAGAACTCACAGTGGTGAGAGCGTTGTCCAGCTTTTACGGAGATCTCAAACAAGATAGCTCGCCGGATCTGGGCGCGATGCCATTACAACGGCGACGGAAACACCTTTAGGCATTCTTTCTGCTCGAAATCTTACCCGGTGAATCCCATTATTTCTCGCGAACTTCTCCGTCTCCTCGGGGTCTTTTGTATCCGGAGGATTCGTTTCTAGGGTGCTCTTTCGTTTTGTGAATTAATTTCGACCCGTCGTTTTCTTCGCTCCATTGAAGCAGGATAATAGGAATCGTGGCACGAAATTTAACCCTTTTCCCAGGGTCCACCAGTGAAGCGATTAAAACAATAGTTTTTAATAACGATACGTTGGGATGAAGGTGGAAGCAAGGATGTCCATTCAAATCGTTACTTATTATAATATACAGGGTGTCTCAGCCTTGGCAGTACAAAGGGAGTGGATATAAGGAGGTGCAAAAATAGAAAAATGTAGAGTGACATATTTTTATTAGAGGCTTTATTTTTGTATACATCAATTTTGAAAATTTCGAAAAAATTTCGAAAAATACGTGCCGCCATCTACCGTCTAGTGTCAAAAATGAGCCTTTTCATTTCTCCGATAGGGAGCGCAAAAAATACTTCGATTTTTAGTTCACTCCATCAACATTGGGGGCGCTACTATAAGGAAAAAGGCGCCAACATAGGAATTTTGAAAGGTAAAAATTCTGATACAATTTCATGACATAAAAGTGGTGCAAAATAGCATTTATGCTACATCGTTCTGAAGCTTAAAGTATGACAAAAATGCCTTGTTGTGGAGAACCGGAATCTAAAGGTTTTAATTACGCAAACTGTATAGCCGTCGATTTTACTCGTATCAAACGACTCGCATTCCTGTCCGTGGTCATTTTCCACGTGCCAAGACGAGCTGTTTTTATGCAACCAGCCCGGCGGCGGTGGCAAAAGTTCCAGGATCTATGAGTTCGCGTTTCGCGTATAATACGGATCGACCGATCGTTTCGCGGTCTCGTAATTACACGAGCGAATGAGCATGCAAGAAGCCGGCGACGACAGAGTGCTGGCTTCTCCGAGTAGAACCGACGAGAAAATAAAGTGCCCCTCGCTTCGGTCGGAGCCGATATTCATCAAAGTCAGTGATTCAATTAACCGACTAGGATGATTTCTGGAGGGCATTTCTATCGCGCACCCTATGGGAATCGACGGCCACCGTCTCTGGGGGCGGGGAAACCTCGGGGACAAATCGAGAGGATCGAAATTCCGTCGGTGCAAATTGAACCCGATTAATTTCCTGAAATCTTGATTTCGCAATCAGGCTATTTTGTACCGTTTTTTTTGTTTCTTCAAATAAAGTAATTTTTCCTTTTTTCAGCGGAACTCGGGGACTACGACCCAAGGCGACATTCCGTGGGCTACGTAACCGAGTTTCGTTTCTTAGCGAATCAAACTACGGAATTGGAAAATCGTATAGTGGAACTTCATAAAACTCTCGTGTAAGTTTCACTTTTGTTTAGCTTAGGAAGCGTGTCGTTTCTATTTAGATTAGAGCCATTATCCCTGAGTGGATAACACTGGAGCAGTGATAATTTAGGGTAACAATGAGCTGTTTTTCAGAGGACAATTACCCTCCGCAGCGGAGTTGAATTATCTGGACAAAGTGAAATGGCTGGAGATGTATGGGGTCGATTTGCATCCCGTCTTGGTGAGTATTTGCTTTTCCCAATTAACAAAGCCCCTTGCCGTCGCAACGAGACACGTTCAACTCCTAAGAACCCTACAATCTTACAGGGGGAGGACAGCGTAGAATATTTTCTGGGTCTCACTCCGAGCGGGATAATTCTGTTACGAAACAAGACCAAAGTGGGAAATTATTATTGGCCTCGAATCAATAAAATCTATTATAAGGTAAGTGAATATATTAAAATTTGGAGACACGGAAAGACAGTTTCGCGACTTCTTCCAGGGTAGATACTTCATGCTGAGAGTCAGCGAGAAGAATTCCGAGGAGAGGACTCACGGTTTCGAAACACCATCAAAGGGAGCTTGCAGACATCTCTGGAAATGTTGTCTGGAACACCAGGCGTTCTTCCGTTTGATGGCCACGGGGCCGCCACCCCTGAGTCCTTACTCCCGTTTCCGTTCGTACAGTCCTCCGTCCGGGTCGGAGAAGCACATGGTTATCAGACGGAATCCTCCGCCGATTTTCCAGAGGACCCCGAGTCGCAGGGCGCAGCGACGCGTGGTGGAGGGACAAGAAATGGTCGGCCCGTTCGTGGAAACACCTGCCAGCGTGAACCCGAACCCGTGCAACAATCCGGTCGGCAGTAACGCTTTGTGCAATAGTCAGACCACGAGACAGGTGAACAACTCGAGTCCAAGGAGCACCAGGAGCGCGCCCTGGACTCAGAGCCAACCTCGAGGCCTTTATACTTCGTCTAGTCCTCGGTCCGTCCGCTCAGCGGGAACGGCGCCGGCAGTACGTTCCATAAATTAATTAATTATTAATCATTTCTTCCTGTCGAATTTCTTACGAATTTCAAACTTTATTTTTACCAGCTCTTGAGCAGACTCCAACGAAGGAGCAGCTCGGTAGAGAGCCAAAGTTCAGGGGACAGTCACAGTCGCGGTGGGCATCGTAGAAGAAGTCATAGTCATAGTCATCGAAGGCACAGTCGTCATTCCGATTGCGAATCGGAATTATCCAGAGGCTCGGATACCAGGTCGGGTCATCGTAAGCACCGCAGAAAGCACAGAAGTTCCCGTTCGTCTAGGTACAGTTGATTTCGATTTGATTTTTCTTCAACCCGGGGATACCGGAGCTAATTTATTGCTTTGCGAAACGATCAGACTCTGATCCGACCTCGTTACAGTCGCCATCGTAAGTCAAGACAATTAAGCGTCTAAGACATGCGCGCCGGTTTAATTGGTAATTAATTGACGTAATAAAGGCACCTTAGACGGTCATGTGAAAACGGAACAACTCGTCAGAACGTCTTGGGCGGGTTCATCGACCGTGAGCGCGGAAAAGAAACCCTCGTACTCATTATACTCTCACGGTAGGGTACATAGACCGCGTAAAGGTGATAATTATTTTAATGACGATGCGCTTGGGAAATATCAACCTCGTCCAACGAAATCTCCCCACGCGATGCCCACCTGTTTTTTCAATGGAAAACGAACCGTATGAGTAAAAATGATACAAGTTTAGTTTATCACGGTTCCATTAATAAATGCACCCTTCGTGGTTATACATTATTATCTTGCACGTGTACGCCTGTGAATCTTTTCAGACACGAATTGGTGGACTCGGAACCGCAATGGAGGGAGGCACAGAAGCGGAAGGGCGAAGGTGTGCAACGAGCTGTAGTAAGTTTCAATGACAAACTTGTATTCGACATTCCAGACACGTTTATTGTTTCTTCGAGCGTTTTGAAATATTCTTTTCTTTTCATTTATGTCTTCTATTATGCAGGTAAGCCATACGGAGCCGAGGAGAAGGCATAGGAGTAGACATAGAAGTCCTTCACAGAAACAACCACTGCCGGACGAGCTTAGAAAGTAAGTCCATGGAGTTACCTTTGAGATAACGTCAGAAAAATTTAAATTATTGATGTTATTGATCGATTTTTTTAGGCATTTGGAATTCGGTTTAATAGATACCACAGGAATGAGCGAACAACAACGTCGGGAGATACCATACACCGTGGTTCAATCGCAGTCTGCACAACAATGTACGCTACAGTCTAGCAATTCCCGATTGGACGATGCAGATACGTCGTCCCTACCTAGGTACGATGATCTCAAGACGAGCTGCAACATCCACAGTCATCCTCCTCCGCTGGAGGATGAGACAGGATCCGTAGTCATTGTTTGAAAACTACCCCTTTGCATGTGTGTCTTTTTTTTTTTTTTAATTTATTTAGAGCATGTACGTGATCTTAAGCATGCCCCCTATTATTTATTTGAAGCATGATAGGTCCTTAATAAATCGATGAGATTAACAGCTTGTCGCACCTGTTTATTTATTTCCTGGCTGGCACCCACTGATGCTTTCTGCTATTCCATGGAAATTACTCGTTGCTATTCCGTGGAAGTAAGGACTTAAAAATCGTAGCATTTGTACGTGTTTTATGTATTATTTGTGTGCCATGCATCCGTGTGTACTTGTTGTACAAATATAGGTATCTGGGAGTGTCAAAGTATTTCTCATAGATTCCCAACGATCGATGCAAGTTTATTTATTGTGCCAGTTCGTTCGAATTCCTTAATCCTTTATTTTTTTAGGTATTCTTAAAATACTGTAGACCTGGAAATACATATGTTTATTTGGCGAACTTACAAAACTGATTGACGAATGGAACATGTTGTTGTTTGCGTGAAAATTAGCATTGTTATTTGAATAAAAATGTTGTATCGCTAAGGAATGCAATATATGTATATGGCTCGTAGTGTGTATTAACAATTGTTTGAACGTTTGGTGAACTAAAACGTGTATTGCATCGATGTCGGAATGGTTTTGTCCGATCAGGGATGTGCTTGAAATTTGACGTGATATCGAAGACTGTCAAGGAATCACTTTCAGAACAATCGGATCCGTTGGCAAACGAAACAGAAGAGTGATACAACATTGTCGAGACGGAAGTTATAATTTGCCGCCAACAAGGCCGAGTCATATCGAGACAAAGTACTACGACGGTAGTAGGAGCGAGTGCAATATGAGGAAGGACTTTTATTATATTCGTAACAACAGAATATTGATAGGAAATAACGTGGACAGTGGTCTCGGGGAAAGTACACCGCAGGAATTTTCAAGCTGCTGCTCAAGCTCTGTCGACAGCGCTAAACCTACTCGTGTAGTACGTATTTTTACGCTTCTATTTCTTAAATCATTTGTTTTCCAGTGAAACTCATTACTTTTACATTTCATATATGTTCTTCGTTTATTTATGCCGTTATTTTAAGTAATGAGTAACACTTTTGCGCTTTATGTAGTTTAAGCTTATTGCTTCTGAGAAAGAATAAAAGATAATCATGATTTTGAATCACCGATATAAAATCATCTTTATTAAAATTGCACTCATTATAGAAAAATCTTTTAGAGATACTAAGCGCTTATTTACAAATACGTACACGTGGTTAAGGCTTGCTATTTCTTTCTTTGCTAGTCACAGCATTTTATTATATTCTAATAAATGTTGTTACTAGAATGTAGTGTGTTGTATTCTAAAATTTTCTGCCTAGTAAATTAGTAAAATAGTTTTGTTTGGTATAGCCGCAAATGCAATTAGGGGGAGAGGTACGCTATGAATTGTCTTCAAATCAAGAAATCTACCCTCCTGTTGATACTACTCTGGACGCTGTTCTTCAGCCCATTATATCGTAAGTGCTTCTTTTCATTGCTTCGTGCTTCTCTCTTATAATAATATTCAGTTACAAATTACAATTGAATCTGGCTTCATTAATAACAATTGCATTATACTCTGCTAAGTATTCTTCTTATTGTTGGAATTAGATGATTACATTTTCTGGAAAGTACTGGTTTTTTTCGTACAAATTCTAAGAATAATTTGTTTGGAAAATTTATTATCACATCGATTTTCGTTCGTACTACGATACATTTAACTTTGTACTGTTTCAGAACTTTAACAAGGAGACAACGGAACCGCCCGAAATGAGCATTAAGCTTTAAATAAATAAAAAATAGACATTTATGCACATATTGTATATTTAAGAAAGTTTTTTATACCTCATTCAAATTAAATATCTATAATCCCATCAGTCGCTGAATCTTATGAAATGGAACAACATAAACAGTGAATTAAATGCGCAGCACTTTTAATCCTTGATTAAAAAAGTGTCCCTAATCTTATCTAGTCCCTTATTTAGCTCTCTTTAGAAGCCATGTGCCTCATAAGATTTCCTATAAATTTTTCCATCTTCTTTAAATCTTGTGCTATCTCTGTTCTGTACTGTAGACACTGAAAAATAAAATCACAATTTTGTTATTTATATATAGTTCTTTAAGAGTTAGTAAGGTAAGTTACACAAGGACAGAACTTACTGTTCGATTATCTGTAAGTTTTAGACATAAGACACCTTTAGTATGGCAATACTTCATTGTGTACCGAGCCTACATTAACAAAACATAAATTATAAACTTATAATCATTGATCATTAAACTATTTATAAAGAAAATATAATATTCCTATAAATTTCATTGACTCTACCTTTAATATTAAAACAAACAAAATATTTTACATAAATATATTTTCAATATTTATACATTGCCTATGTTCCAAACATTGGATATATTATTTGATCACTTTTTACTTAAAAAAGTTATTAAAGTAAACTTTTTGCAACATTTACATGACGTATCATATTCAAACGTCAATTATAACCTGCCAAGTTTTTTTTTAATTACTGAATGAAATATATGTATATAATATCATTTTTATGAATTGTAAGAAACTTATAATATTATATGATAAAAATAAATTGAAATAATTGTTGTAGTATTAAATAAATCACACCTTCAGTGGATCTTGAAGATATAACCTCTCGGCACCTTTTTCAAATTCTTCCCATGAACTTAAATATGTCATTTTTATTATTAATAAAAAATGCTACACAGATAAATTTATCATATACTAATTTTTAAATAAAAGTAAACAATTTTATTTAACGCATTGCTAGGGATGACGGCACAGTATTGTTAGAAATAGACATATGGCCTTCTAACCACTTCTGACTTCTGACACGAGTCGAGAAGACAGTTTAGATACTATAGTGTGTGTAGTACCCTATATTATTTATATGCCGCTTTGCGCCGACGCATATCAGTGTACCTGTCTACCTTCGGAAGGTCAAACATAAAAGTGGGTGCACTCCCGTTTTTCGGCGGAGTACCATTTCTACATGCACATTTGGTGCAAACTACTCAACTACTTACCGATCTTGACGATTTGGATAATATAAGGATCAGACTACCATTCTTTAGGTCCTCCTGAACACGTCCTTCAAATTTTTTTACATTCATACATTCTTTCCATCCCTACATTCCTTACATCGCTTCATCCCTTATATCCCTACATTCCCAACATTTCCTCATCCCTTACATCCCTGCATTCTTACATCTCTTCATCCCTTGCAATCCTGCATCTCTTACATCTCTGCTTCCCTTACATCCCTGCATTTCTCACATCTCTACATCCCTTACATCCCTGCATCCCTTACATGCCTATATCCTTTACATCCTTGTATCACTTATATTCCTGCATTCCATACATCCCAGTACCTCCCTGAAACTGAGTTGAAATTTTCGCGGCTATAAGGCCTGCAACTTTATACAAATTTAGTTCCTTTTTTCGCCACCAGAGGGCGCTGACTCGACATCGAAATTATAGTTCACATTTTTGCCGCCAGAGGGCCAGAAATTGAGCAAGGTTTGGTTCCTTTTTTCGTCACCAGGGGGCGCTGATTCGACATCGAAACTATAGTTCACATTTCTGCCGCCAGAGGGCCAGAAATGGAACAAGGTTTAGTTCCTTTTTTCGTCGCCAGAGGGCACTGATTCGACATCGAAATTTTAGTTTGCATTTTTGCCGCTAGGGGGCGCTATTTTTTCGAAAATTTCGAAACTAACTTACCTTTACTTACCTTTACTCAAGCAGTCTTTATAATATATTTATTATAAGGAATGTAGGGATGAAAGGAATGTAGGGATGAAAGGAATGTAGGGATGAAAGGAATGTAGGAATGAAAGGAATGTAGGGATGAAAAGAAAGTAGGGATGAAAAGAATGTAGGGATGTAAGGGATGAAGTGATGTAAGGAATGTAGGGATGAAAAGCAAGTAGGGATGAAAAGAATGTAGCGTTGAAAGAATGTAGGGATGTAAGGGATGAAGCGATGTAAGGAATGCAGGGTTAAAAGAATGCAGGGATGTAAGGGATGCAGAGATGTAACGGAACGAGGGATGTAGAGGAATTCCGTAGGGGTCCGGGGCTGGGGCCCCGGTCTCCACTGCACGCGGGCCGAGGAGTGCCGGCATCGGATGTGGCCCCCGATGTCGGCAGAGTTTGGCACATGGCGGAGGGTCAAACGACCCTCCCTAACGCCCTAGTGCAGGCCACCGTGGTGGTTTTAGTGGGTAAAAATCCCACACTACCTCCGGCCTTTCCCCAGGGGGGCTGAAGGTGTCTTTCTGAAGATTTCCACCACGTTAAATAAAAAAAAAAAAAAAATAAAAAGGTAGTTAAGGGTTGCAGGAATCTAAGGAATGCAGGGATGTAAGGAATGCTGTCTTCGGCTGAGACCCAGAAGGGGGATGTAATCATAAATGTTATTCCCCTTCGATGAGCTTATTCAATAAGCAAAAAAAAATAAAAGAAATAAATTAAATTAACTCTGGAAAATATTAAAGGACAATTATTATATTGGTTGTGCCTTCTTCATACGGACCTGATTTCATCCTGGGGTGTAGGGGACCCCGCTGCGCCAATAACGCCCTTTGCGTACCGCCTTGATATCATATTGGGGTCTTAAGGAACCCGAAACACCAGCGAGTATCTCTGCATACCTATACCACCCGGGGTGCTAAGGACCCCGAAGCACCAGTCACTATCTCTACGTACCGCCTTGATATCATACTGGGGTCTTAAGGAACCCGAAACACCAGCGAGTATCTCTGCATACCTATACCACCCGGGGTGCTAAGGACCCCGAAGCATCAGTCACTATCTCTACGTACCGCCCTGATATCATATTGGGGTCTTAAGGAACCCGAAACACTAGCAAGTATCTCTGCATATCTATACCATCCGGGGTGCTAAGGACCCCGAAGCACCAGTCGCCATCTCTACGTACCGCCCTGATATCATATTGGGGTCTTAAGGAACCCGAAACACCAGCGAGTTAGTATCTCTGCATACCAATATTATACCATCCGGGGTGCTAAGGACCCCGATGCACCAGTCACTATCTCTACGTACCGCCCTGATATCATATTGGGGTCTTAAGGAACCCGAAACACTAGCAAGTATCTCTGCATATCTATACCATCCGGGGTGCTAAGGACCCCGAAGCACCAGTCGCCATCTCTACGTACCGCCCTGATATCATATTGGGGTCTTAAGGAACCCGAAACACCAGCGAGTATCTCTGCATACCTATACCACCCGGGGTGCTAAGGACCCCGAAGCACCAGTCACTATCTCTACGTACCGCCTTGATATCATACTGGGGTCTTAAGGAACCCGAAACACCAGCGAGTATCTCTGCATACCTATACCACCCGGGGTGCTAGGGACCCCGAAGCACCAGTCACTATCTCTACGTACCGCCTTGATATCGTACTGGGGTCTTAAGGAACCCGTAACACCAGCGAGTATCTCTGCATACCTATACCACCCGGGGTGCTAAGGACCCCGAAGCATCAGTCACTATCTCTACGTACCGCCCTGATATCATATTGGGGTCTTAAGGAACCCGAAACACTAGCAAGTATCTCTGCATATCTATACCATCCGGGGTGCTAAGGACCCCGAAGCACCAGTCGCCATCTCTACGTACCGCCCTGATATCATATTGGGGTCTTAAGGAACCCGTAACACCAGCGAGTTAGTATCTCTGCATATCTATACCATCCGGGGTGCTAAGGACCCCGATGCACCAGTCACTATCTCTACGTACCGCCCTGATATCATATTGGGGTATTAAGGACCCCAAAACACCGGTGAGTATCTTTGCATACCAATATTATACCATCGGGGTGCTAAGGACCCCGTAGCACCGTAGACACTTTGCTTACCGACACTACTGCATTCGGGGTGTCTGAGACCCCGAGGAACCGGTGACACCGATATTATGCTACTTGGGGTTTCAAGGACCCCGAAGCAACTAGCGAAATATAAGAACGAAAAACGAACAAATCGTGAAACTCACTTGTTCGGAATAGTGATGGGTTTGAGCGGATCTAGCGAAATATAAGAACGAAAAACAAACAAATCGTGAAACTTACTGGTTCGGAATAGTGATAGATACGACCGGATGTAGCGAAATATAAGACCTAAAAACGAACAAATCGTGAAACTCACTTGTTCGAGGTAGTGATGGGTACGACCGGATCTGTAAAGGATGCGCACTACAATTATTTATTATAAAACAAACTTGTAAATAATTAAGAAATTATTCACTCACAAGCAATGAGAATGATATATTTGTAAATCACAAACGATTTCCAATCATTACAGTTATCAGTTATCACAAAATCTGTTTATTATAAAAAATTACTAAAAAGTTTCGGCTCACATCATGATTGAAATAAAATTGCTAATTATAAAAGAACTAATTTGTCACAAACGTTAAAAACAGACTCACAATCAATCACAAACGATTTACAAACGACATACACTAAGAAAATTAAAAATAATCATATTTTACTATTCCTTCCGGCTCGCTTCATGTATGTATGTACATACATACATAGGTCAGTTAGCCCTAGGTGAGCCTGGGGGTGTTTCATACCCCAAAGACACGACCCTCCAGAATAAAGACACGTCTATTCTTTTTATATCTATAGTTACTGGATAGAGCAGAGGGCGTTCGTTCTTAAAACAAATTCAAAGCCTCCCGAGAGCATGCCATGTGCTTGTTTTAAGTTAGGTTAAATGTTCAAAACGTATATTTAAAATAGGCACCATGTCATTTTTTATTCGAAATAAACAAGGTGGCAGTGGAACTAAAAGAAAGGTATCTTTTTTTGTTATAAAATCAATGGAAAATTTATATATTCATTTGCATACGCAGTTTTGTAAATAAATATCTATACAAATAATGTTTGTAATGAAATATTAGTTCAACGGTCATGGTGGATCTACAAAAGGAAAGAAGGATGCAAAGAAACCTATGACTGATGACAATGAAAGTATTGCTAGTACAGATGAAGAACTTGCAGAAGAAAATCAGAGGTATCTGTATGCTACTAAATATGAATTTATAATTTGTTTTAACACCTTGTTCCTGATATTTTATAGACATGAAAAGTATGAGAGTGAAGAAGAAGAAGAAGAAACTGCCCAGGAAAAGCGTATAAGACTTGCAAAGAAATATCTTGAACAGATAGAGGAAGAAGGTGAATTTTTGTTAAAGTATTTGTTAGATGTTTTATCTTATCACATTTTAATATTATTTTGATAAAATATAGAAAGGGATAGGACAGAATTTGAACAGGGAGCAGTGACAAAACGTTTACATGAAGAATATTTGGAAGAAAAAGGAAGGTTACGAAAGACAGTAGCTTCAAATTATATTAGTCATGGTGAACCAATTATCCTGAAATGCAAAGAACATAAAGGTTCAATAACTTGTTTATGCCTTTCAAGCAATGGAAATTTCTTATATTCTGGTTCAAAGGATGGTGGTTTGGTTAAATGTATGTCATGTTGAATTTTATGACTGGATAGATGGTTTATAATAATTTTTGTTATAGGGTCTTTAAAAGATAGAACAAAGTTAAAAGTTATTAAAAGAAAAAAGAAAGCACAAGATGGAATAAAATGCGTACAGTGCATGGCCATTAGCACTGACGGTAAATTTTTGGTAAGACTATAAAAGAATTTTATACCCGGGAACCCTACGGGTGGGGAGGCATCGCCATTTTCCGTGCGGACACCTACCACGTTCGGTACTATACTTATAACTATATCTGAACCTGAACTTTTATGGTTAAAGGTAGTAGGAGATAGTGGCTGTAAAGAGATTAAGGTATTTTCTGGAGATACCTTGGATCACGTAAAGAATTTACAAGGTCACAGAGGCAGTGTAACTGGTTTAGTTTTTCGCAAAGGTACACATACATTATATTCAGCTTCTGAGGATAGAAGTGTAAAAGTATGGAATTTAGATGATATGGCATATGTAGAGTCCTTGTAAGTATCCTTTGTTTAAATGTACTATAAAATTCTTCAATATGGTATTAACATTTTCTGTTAGATTCGGGCACCAAAGTAGCATTACATCAATTGATGCCCTCGCGAGGGAAAGAGCTATAACCAGTGGCGGTTTTGATGGAACGGTTCGAATTTGGAAAATCATCGAAGAATCGCAGCTCATATTTAATGGGCACGGTGGTAGTATAGACTGTGTGAAGCTCATAAATGAAGAAAACTTTTTTAGCTGCGGAGATGATGGGCAGTTATGTGTTTGGGGTTGTTTAAAGAAAAAGCCTTTATGCTCGGTAGCGGACGCACATGGTAAAGATGAAAGTAATAATCAACCAATGTGGATTTCTAGTATAGCTACTTTACTTAATACAGATTTAGTTGCATCAGGTAAATCTTTTCTTCTTTAAAAAAAAATTATAATTATTATTCTGTATTTAATAATTGCTATACTGTAGGATCGCGGAATGGAATCATTAAATTATGGCAGTGCGGTGACTCCTTCAGGTCACTGGATCCACTATTTGAAATTCAGTTAATAGGTTTTATAAACGCGCTATGCTTTACTCCGGATGGAACTCATCTTATCGCTGGGGTCGGTCAAGAGCATAGGCTTGGAAGATGGTGGCGTATCCCGGAAGCAAAGAATAGTATTGTTATAGTACCGTTAATTCAAACGGAAAACAAATAATTTATATAATAAGAAAAAGGGATATATGTATTTTAATGAATCAATGAAATTTGTCATAAAGAATGTGTATATAAATATGTATAGAATGAATCTTTTTATGCATTAAAGAAAAGCGCTGTTTAGTATTTTATAACTCTGTGGTGATTTATTTTTTCTACGTTTATTAAGAAAAATTGCATTCCATGTCTTCGGTTGTGCTAGCCATGGCATGTCAATGAAATAAAAGAAATATTGGTCCACAGTACAAGTATTTATTTATTCTGTACAAAAGTTGAGTTATAAAATATTATGTCCCCATTTTAGGTCTTGTTCTTAGTCTTGTATACCATGCCGTCTTGAGTTCGTTCGTATAATAACAATAATCGCCGCGAAGGACATTAGCGTTTACGAGAAATGAAAGTGGCCTGATCGTTGATCGATTTAGCGCCGGTGAAAACAAAGCAATAAGATCCATAGATCTATGATCTCGTTTCCGCGTAAACGCAGCTGCCCTCGCACGAACCTCGGGCTCACCGTGTACATATACAAATCAAATCGACTCTGTAATTCGCATATTTATTCGCGTCAACAAACGAGTGAACACCGATTGTACGCTACTTCTTGTGTGCAATTCTTGTGAGTAAGATTTTTTTAAACGAGTGCGACAAACTAGGTCTTTCAATACGTGTCTTTCTTTCATACGTCTTTCACGTGCTTCGTCTCGTGTTACTTTCTTTTCGTTCTCCGATCTTAGGACCATGAGGAGTGTGATTGATAATTGAAGCAACAGTGCTATTAGCCCGATCAATTCGTTGACTGTATTTTCAATTTTACCTAACACAGTTCCGTTTCAAATTAGGCATCATTTTTATTTCATTGAATTCCAATTTTCTTTTCGTTCCTTCTTCGTTTAGTTCCTTTCGAATCGTTACTTCAAATCAGATTCTATCAACGGATTATCTTGATATCCATGCTAATTAAGCCGTTTGCAAAGAAAGGAAAGCGATGGCACAAAAATGGCACCGATTTAGCGCTAATACTCGAAACTTAATTCTAAACATGGGAAAACTAGACCAGCTTGTCGTTGTATCTCAACCAAGAAGTGCCTTATTAAGGAAGAAACACACACGTGGTGTATTTCATTGCGGGTCCAAGCACAACGTGCATTAAAACGTGTGTAAGACAAGACTTATCAACGTGATCGCAAACAAATATATCGCAACGTCGAAAATCATCATACAGCACACTTACAAGCACACATAATACTTTTTTACACCATTTTTTTTCTTTTTTCTTTCTCTATATAACATGACCTGCAATCGTGCAAACACTTAGACTCCAAATTGCAATGTAACCCCGAATAACGTCTTACAGAGGAACTTACGTTTTTCTTTTTTTCTGTTAGCAAAATTTTGCACCGCAAAATATATCTCGTCGCTGTTGCGTTCAATGATTTCGATTCGAATGTAGCCCTAAATAACAACCTTCGAAAATAAAACGAGAAACGATTCGTTTAAGCGCATTCCTTTTCTTCATTTTTCATTCCCGTAAGTCCTGCCCTACGTAACGACAGTTTTGCCCTTAAACAATCGCAAAACAATAACGTAAGCCGCGAGTCGTTTTTGGCAAGTCGAAAGATTCGTTGTCTGTGAAGCATACACGGCTAAAAGCCTTAGGCGAGCTGAACGGAGGCTTAATTTAAATCGGATCGAATCGATTGAAACAAGTGGCATGGTCGCGTCTCCCGTTGATTGGGCTACGCGGCTCGAAACGTAATCATCTTCCTTCTCGGCATCGCGAATTGTGAGATTTTTTGTATCTTGCATATCGTCGCGGTTTCTGATTTTATATTCTGTACGTTTAAGGGCAACATAGGCTTCTTTTGGTTAAGGAAAAAAGTAGAGAGAGAAGCGTTCCACCGTTTGCCTTCGGTTTTGGAAAAATCCTAGGGGAACCTAGGTAGATGGACATAAGGCAACTGGTAGAACACTCTTTTCCCTAAATTTCTTTTTAACTAAAAGAAGTCTAAGTTGCATGTAATTGTACACTTGATCTTGTAAAGCACACGATGTCCGACGAGAGGAAACATTTTTTAACCCCTTCGGTATGGTCGACACGTTTATATCAGGGGTACAACACAAAAGTTCCCCTTAGGATTTTCAATTATTATGGTGATGACGATTAAGGGACACGTAATATCAATTTTTTGAACATTTTTGGAAAAATATTAATAAAGAAAATTGCCTCTAAAACAATGGAAATTTTTACATACCCCCAATATATTACATTGATTAACTTTCAACCCTAATGAAATTATTTTATATTTTACTATAGATATTTCTATATTTAATTGCTATCTATAAATTTCCATTGCATGCTTTTAATCGGATGATCATAGTCGACCTTAGTACCGAAAGGGTTAAATCTAGTTTGTGATACGATCATTACAAAAACTGTTCAATTTATAGTGTGAAATATTGTTGATATGTATCACCACAGAAATTATTATTATTGTCAATGATCAGCGAACATTTAATAATTTCAAATGATTTTATCTCTCAATCGTGATTAGGTAAACGATGGAATTTAACTGTGCACATTTTTATAAATGAATAATATATTTCAGAAACGTTCTCAATTAATATTAATTGATTAAATCTGCTGGATATCATGTACTTTTCAGTATGTACTACGGCGAATGCAGTTTATCATTTCGTTATTGATGGAATTGGATCATTATCGAAAGACTCACGAAATTCTAGGATGCGATCGAACCGGAAATCCGCTATCGGCAGCAAACCTCTCACATTCCTTCATACCAATTTTTCCATTTCACATGCAGGGTAGAACAACGAATAAGTTACCACTACGATAATCATCAATCTTTCCGAGTATAATTGAAAATGGCAGTTTTCGTTTATATTTCGTTTGTATTTCACGCGACGCAAGAGGAACTTTTTCCCGAAGAAGATCTCTTCGTATCAAAGTTTTGTGCGTTACAATACGATATTTTCCTGTAAGAACACGTACAATAGAATCTTTGAAAATCGTTCGAGCTATCTTAGAAAACGATACGAGATTCTATTTAAAATTTCAACATCCAAAGAAAGAAAAGGCAATCCGGTCTACCGTCTTCCTCTTGCATTTCATGTCAACAACCGTTTCCAAATAACCGTACGTATACCTAATATCGACAGAACTTGACAAATCAGAGGAATAAAGCGTATCTTCGTTTTCATTTTTCAAAATCACGCGGTCATGATTTGATCCATCAAACAGGAGGGATTCGTGACGCGGCTGGAATCTCTTCGGATGGAACAGGCACGATAAACATTATCTCATACTTTTACAACCAATTTAATTCCAGGAACTTATTAATGCCTGTCCGAGTTGAACGTAAAAATGATGACAGTGATTTCTGAAATTTTACCAGCCAGCATCTCGAATCCTCCATTTCGTGGCCATCTACGTTGATGACATTAAATATAAAATTTAAAAAAAAAACAACAAAGAATTAATTTCTCATCGAATACATGAACTAGAGTGCTCGATACCCTGGTTTGAACCTGGCCTGGAACATTGGATCGCATGCGTTTCGTTTTACCGAGAGAATATCCTTTTCTTTTTTTGTACTAAACGATTCGAGACGACTCGCGCAAGGTACTTTCAAAATGAAACGACGTCCATCGGCGTCGACGTACTGTACGTGTCTGTGTCTGTGTGTGTGTGTATGTGTATATGTATGAATATGTACGCATATATAAATACGGGACGCCCGGTTTCCCTGTTCGGCATTTTTTTTTTTTTTTTTCAAGTTACTTTTCTTTTTTTCCATTTCGTTTCTGTTACTTTCGTTTACCATCGATATATGTGACCGTATATCGACATACATAATACAATAATAGCTATATAAATGATGGGACGCGGACGAATCTGCCGTCCAGGCGTCGTGATCTCACGTCTTTTACATTTTTCCTGCGAGTGAATTCACGCACGTGCGTTTTTCGTTTGCGTGGACGAAATCCCGCCACTTCGTCGCCTTTTCTTTTACCTCTATGTGTGTACATTTAAATACATATTCCTTTTTGTTGCTCGTAGAGTCGCGTTTATCGCGGTACCACATATCATGTGTACGTGTATGTATGTGTGAGAGAGATAGAGAGATAGAGCGAGCATATGTGCTCGAGTGTATGATGAGTGTGCGTGTCTTGCATGTACTTCATGAAAGTTGATTCACGTTTACTGTGTTACGGTTACCTGTTATCATTTCATTCTTTTTTTTTTGTCGATTATGTGTTTTTTCCGGTTTTTTGTCTGCTTGGACTGTTTTAAATACTATTTCGCTACAAGTGGACTACCATTATGAACACTACACTACTTTGTATTGTATTTTTAATGCTTTGTAATGAACGACTGTACTGTACTGAACGTGCATACTTGGTGAGCACACGCAATCTATAGGGATCACGATCACGGATACCATACGTGGATCACGCTATGTTTATGTGAAAATAAAAATTCAGATCACCAGGGGTTGAGAAACTTATCATTTTCGAGCTATCAAATTTTGTTAATCAAGAAATTGAAAAATTGAAATCATTCTGTACTTATTGATAATTCGTGGAACTAGGATTCTTGCTGGTACCACTTCCGGTTCGTTACTTCAGCTGCCATTTTGATAAGGATAAAGAAACTTATCTTTTTTGAGCTATCAAATTTTGTTAATCAAGAAATTGAAAAATTGAAATTATTCTGTACTTATTGATAATTCGTGGAACCAGGATTCTTGCTGGTACCACTTCCGGTTCGTTACTTCAGCTGCCATTTTGATAAGGATAAAGAAACTTATCTTTTTCGAGCTATCAAATTTTGTTAATCAAGAAACTGAAAAATTGAAATCATTCTGTACTTATTGATAATTCGTGGAACCACGATTCTTGCTGGTACCACTTCCGGTTCGTTACTTCAGCTGCCATTTTGGTAAGGATGAAGCTACCAACTCGGTTCTTCTTCGTGTTAATTCTTGGTCTCATTATTTAAAAATCCAAAAATTATTCTCAATTCGCAGTCTATACGAAAATAGAAAAGGAACCCTAGTCTGCCAATCCCTAATTTATGATAAAAGTAAATTATGATGTCATTTTTGATACTTTTCGTGTTTAATTTCTATGCAAATACAAGGTATTCAAGAGGATGAAAGAAAGGGGGTGTTTTATTATAAACATGGCGCCTTTCGTATGCTTTCCGTGACCGTGATCATTTGTGTCATGTAATTGTACCTGTTACAAAATTAATATATGCAACGTGAGAGAATTCATGACCTGGCTAAAAAGTGTGGTTCTGCATTGAAACGCTCTCGTTTAATTAGTACTTGTGTTCTCGATTATGAGTAATAATCATAGTTTTAATAATAACCACTTTGTGTTTTTTTTCCATCTTGTTAAAAATCTTAGACATCAACGTACATTCATTTTTTTTTTTATTTTATAATAAATTGTTATTAGAAACCTATCCTCGTTACTTGCTATGTATTTAATATAAATTTCATCGTGTTATCGTTATTGATCGTAATCCTTTTTTTTTTTTATATTTACAACGACGTACCTACGAAATCATCTCGATCCCATTTATAAATCCGCGGCGGTGTTGATTCGACGCGGTAAATATAATCAATGGATTCTGTTTTTCTTCTTCTCCCCTTTAAACTC
The DNA here is from genome assembly GCF_051020975.1 of Osmia lignaria lignaria. NCBI lineage: Eukaryota > Metazoa > Arthropoda > Insecta > Hymenoptera > Megachilidae > Osmia > Osmia lignaria. Next base: position 9,302,007 of record NC_135046.1, on the reverse strand, counting down.
CTTAAACCCTCTGTCTCGAGAAGAGAGGAACAAGTCCTGTTTTCCTTTTTCCGTACGCAACAAGAGTACGTGCTGTAGAGTTCGTCAAGGAGAATTAATTAACCATTGACATTGTTCTTAAACACGCACACGAGAGGATAACACAATGAAATAGCGAAAAAACGAACGATGAAAAATCGTTGGGCGAAGGTATTCGGATGTCTTTGGGATAATTGAACGCGAAAGCTGCGCCTCGTTTTGTAGATCGATTTGAAACTCGCTAGATATAATTGATCCTTTTATCGGCAAATTACAATTATAACGCTGTATCTTTAATTCTCTAACGTATGGTATCTACACAATATATCTTTCTTTTTTTTTCTCCATTTAAATATCAATGGACGATGCGTGTCCCTGTTTGCGGTTATAAAAATAACTCTCGAGGAGCAGCGTTTCGCGTGTGTTCGTGATCGGATAAGGATACGGTGCTTTGGAATCGGTTGTAACGAAAACGAAAAGAGAAGAAAAAAGAAAAAAAATAAGAAAATGAAGAAAGAAGGAAAGAAAAAATAAAATATAAATTGCAGTGAGTGACCTTGTCTATTTTCTATCGATAGTTCGAAGTCTATATTACTGTTATACTGTTATTTACCTATCGTCCGTAAGAATGAAGTACCATTCACATTGGATCTATGTAACTTTTCTGCATTGCTATTGCATTTATGTTATCGGTTACGGGCTGATTTGCTTGCTCTGATTAAATTCGCTATCAAGTCGACCGATATATCAGCAGTCTTTCCGACAACACATTCACGATTCGAATCTGTTCCGTATCGACGAACGATCGAGATAACGTAAACGCATCGTACAATTGCGTCCCATTTACGAAGTGACCACCCTCTCAGACCCGCAAACCGAACTTCGAAGTTGTATGAAAAAACATTTTGTACAATATATCGCGCGAATAACTACCGGTGGAGGATAATAAAGATCTAAGAGGTCTCTTGATCGCTATAAACAACGGATCTACGTTGACAGACTCGATTCATTTTTTTTCTGTTTTTTTTTTTTTTTTTCTCTCTCTTTACAAATATTCGGGTGATTGTCATTGGGTGTCGATTTGCGGGTTGTCGAGGGTCAAACAATTCCACGTGTGAACGAAAACGACTAGAAGAGAAACTAAATGAAACTTCGTAATATAGAATAAGAAGAATCGCTATGAATGGTGAAACAAAAACGAGAGTATCGTGACTGCTTTCGTCATCGATCGGCCCTTACGATTACAAACTGGCTATTGCGGTTAAACACATGGGTAAAAGTACAAACTTGTAGACAGACGAACGGACAGACAGACAAACAGACGTGGATCGGAGGCATGTAATACTTAGGCTTACAATACTGTAATGGATAACATTATACACGCATTTAGTTTCCGCCGTTTTCATCAACACTCTCGGCTGATCGTGGTCATTGACTTTTCATATATATATATATATTTTTTTTTTTTTATTATTTGAAATTGGTTGTCGCGTATTATATTAAGGACGATAAACCATCAATGAATAATGACGAAAACGAGTCGGTTTTTATCGAGCAGCCTTCGGAATACATTTCATCTTTTATTACCTACGATTCGGAATTGGGGTTTCATTTCATTTCTATTTATACGCATTCGCTTGCTCTGGCATTATGCGATAAATCTATCCTCTTCGCATACTCGTATATATTTACAAATAGCTCGTTACTCTAGTTGTCGTATCTGTTCCGTGACCAACGGCGAAACGGTCATTTCCTCCGTCCTCTTTCATCCATCCTCAAGCCCCGTCCGTATCTCGCCGTTCACGAGTCGATAAGAAGTCCGGTAACGATTGTGCAACGATACTGTGCTCGTTGATCGGACGTCGAACGAGATGGCGTCGACGGGAAAGAAATGTACCGTGAAAGGACGATTTCGGAGGACGACAGGTGCGTGTGTCGCACGACGTCGTGTCTCGACCGATTAAATCAGAGATAATCGACGTTAACTGTAAATATGGCAGTATTTGTATTCGGTAGCGATTCCGGACTCGTGATGGTGATCGCGTGATCGTTGGATCGCCTGGATCAAACGGCGATTCGCCGTCACGAAAAATCAACGATCCTTAAGTTTGGAACGGGGCTTGAAAGAGGCGCACGACGGATCGCGTGTAACGATCGTGGCCAGTGTGCATGTATACATGTAATCCTGTAACGCTTTACAAATAAATGCGATTCGCATTGCGCGTATGTTCGTCGATACGCGTATAGAAACTAAGTCTGCGCGGCGGTGTACAATAAATATAGTATCAAAAACGAAAGGACATTGGGAGAACCGAAGTGACGATACAATGGAATCGACGATCGCACGGCCAAATTGATTTAGAATCGCGGTGCGCGCTCGGAGGCGATATAACGCGTGGATAATTAAAGAGTAACGGAAAATCAGAATGAACGGATCCGATGGTGACAGGGTGAAATTCATTTTGCACGTTGTCGTTTTCTTTCTCTTTCATTTTTCTTTTTTACCCCGCCGAATACGCAAATTTATTCGCTATTAAATTTGATATTTTTTTTTTCTTTACTAGTAAATATAGAGAATATCGAGTGTGATTATTCGTAGCGTAATGATAGCGGATAATAAATATAATACAGATCTATAGATAGAGTTCGGTATGGTACAACTATGATACAAAAATCTTACTTCTCTCTCGCCCAGCGATCAGTCTCTCATGCTTTCGTTTTTCATTCCAAGGAAACTCGATCGAAGCGAGGGAATCACTCGTCGACGAGACTTCACGTGGTAAGTGAAATGTGTCACGGTTCTGGAAAACCGTCGCCTGGAACTCGAAAAAGCTCGTCGCACGTTTGCACAGTTCTCTCTGACACTCACTATCCAAATGGACGATCCTCGTGTTCAGTGTTGTACACGCATCTCGTTAACACACTCACGCACGTCACACTCTTTCACACATCCTTCCCGTCTAGCATATAGAAGATTTTTACCTAGTATTACGGCACTCTCTTAAACCTTGCCACCAGGCAAGAGCCACTTGTACATATTCATTAGGAATTTATTTACACGCCTGTTAATTATCCTGCTCGCGATTCACGGGGGTGGGGCGAATGGTTCTCTGTCAGATGTCGTTCGATAAATCTGGATTCAACTAATGGCGCTACTTTTTTCAAACAATCGTAATTCGTCGTTATCTCGATTTGACTAGCGGCGCTACTGTCAATAATTAATCCTCAATTATGACATGGACACGATAATGAAAGTGTAACAAAGAAAAAGGCTTCCAAGTGAAACACATTCGTAAGGAAATTCGTATCGGAGACTTTTCGTGTCTAATAACGAATCTGACTCGAACAACCGATTTTCTTTTTTTTTTAACCCTTTAACGATCTTAATTGCGATTCGTGCAAAGAGATCGTGGTATTCGTGACAGAGGACCGTTCGTTCAACATCGAAGTGGTTTGCGTGATACAATGAAGGTTCTCCTTAAAAATCATCATCGAGGAGAAGTCTTTTCGCGTTTCACTGACGGATGTTTATCTTAGCGTGTATCACGTTCGAGGATAGTTAACACGCTGTTCACGACTTCGCTCGTATTTCGAATAAATACCTAGAATTAGCGTAATGATAAGAAGGACAACCAATACGACTACCATTTATAGTAGTGATAATAGTGGGCATACTATAATAGTGTCTAGTAGTAGCGTTTCGTCTTTCTTCGTAAATCTTACTACCTACGTCTTCGTGCTTCCATTTCGAATAGTTAATATGGCGTTGCTGCTCGTGTGTCGTGCGTGTCTCTCTTCTCTTGACGCTCCCCTGTGTGTTTTCTTCTTTCTTTTATTCATTTCTCTTTCTCTTTTCACCATTCTTTCGTTCTTTCCCTAAAAAACCATCCTTTTCTTCATCTCTTTCTCTCGAGGCAGTCCGACCATAAATCGTGCGCGTTTTATTTTTCACGATCGAGGGGCGGCCGCGCAAAGGGCGCGCGTGCCTCAAGAAATTAATTAAACGTAGGATAATCACAGAAAAAGGGGTTTCGACGTATGGGATATACGTTCTCGTCGATAGTGTGGTCGCTTCACCGCAATAACTGTGGCAGAATCGTGCTGATCAGGAAGCTTGCCGTCAACACAACCACCAGTTGGCTGTAACAATTGTGAACGCGGCTGGAACTCCCACCGTTGTACGTCAGTTCTTCGTTCTTCACAACTTCGTTCGGGTGGTCCGAATATTCCTCTGTTAACAATTAAAAACGTTCGTTATTTATCAATTTACGGGAGAAAGAATAATATAAACAGTGGAGAGACTCGTACAGCAGGAACGAGACGCAACCCTCTTTCCACCCCTAAACGAACCTCCTTTATTATTCAATACATTGTTAATGTAATACTAATAATTTTGCTAAAGCTTCTTTAATCAACAAACACGTTTACTTTGTGGGAAACGCATCCCTGTTAAGCATTTCGGAACGCTATGGAACTGCTAGGAAGCGGGTAGAAAAAGTTGCTTCATTATAGAGCCGGAAACGCAGACATATCGGAGCGGAAGCTGCAATTTCAATCCAAAGTCTGGTGCATAGGTGAGTAGTTTCACTGTGAACTTTTTCTTTCTCTGTAAGCTTTGTTGCGCAAACAAAGCGGAACCTGGTCCACGAACGAAACTGTGAATTTCCATGAACGATTTCGATTACCATTGGAATCCTAAATTGTTATTACGATTCGCAGCATGGTGGTACACCACGAACCATTTCAATTTTATACGTTGAATTCATTTCTATTTGAAAATTTTGAACGAAGAATTAAGAAACCGCGTGTAAAGATTCTACAGGACGTTGCCTTCGAACTTTTCACATACATTCAGTCAGTGATTGATTTAATAATCCTATCCTCTGTAATTTATACGATGCATCGGCTTGTAATAAATAGAACAAGGTAGGAGGTACACGATATAATTTGAAAGCTCATTAAAATTTATTTGCTCGTTATTTACTTTATCCGACTTAATGCGAGTGAAATGATAAGCCGAATGAATTACGTAAAATGATTGTTTGGCACGCAATGGAGCATCACGTTCAACTACGTAACGGTAAAATAATGATTGGAGAGCATCGACGACGTTCCGTTTTGCTTCGTGTCTAACCATCATGGATGTTGCGAAAGGGATTCGTACGACTATGTTCAACTTGTTTCTCTCGAAAAGGAGAAATATCAATTACGCGGTGCTAATAACGAACTCCCGATATAACCTGGTAATTCGTCGTCCCGAAAAAACGATTTACACAAAGATAACGAGCAGCAAAGTCGTCGGGGACGAGTGGTTTATCTTAATTTTATGCAACAGTAATTTCGATACGAAGTAATAATTACCAGTCCGCCAAAAAGGAGGCAACGATTAAAGACACCTTTAACCATACAGAGTAATTTCATGTACGAAGTACCGAGCTGAATTCGCGTTAAAATGTCGGTGTTTAAGAAGTACCGCTTCATTGGGATATTTTGGAATTTAATATTGAAAACGGAAACAATGACGGTCATTGAACAATTTTTTTTTTTTGAATTATGTACATTGCTATACATCAATTGTTGCGTTTTTTAATTCTCTATAAGAAAGTATTAAGGTACTTGAGTTGAAAATTAAATAGTTAGAAAGATATCTTAGGGAGAGACAGGGAGAGACGAGCGGTCTCTCCCTAAGATATCTTTTTAACTATTTAATTTTCGACCCAATTACCTTAATAATTTTTTGTAGAGAATAAGAAGACGCAGGATTTGATCTCAAGGAAAGGATCAAATTCCAAAAAAAATTTTTAAATCGGAGAAATCTAAATCTCTTCTTAAGATATCTTTTGAATTGATCAATTCTCGACCCAAGTCCCTTAATATTTCTTTGTAAAGAATAGAAAATGCTTCGATTGTCGCATAACAAAGTACACAATTCAATTGAAAAAAGTGAAGACGACTATGAAATGTTCGAAACTTTTTCACTTCCAGTGCTCCATTCGACACCATTTTCACGGATGAAGATCTAATCGAACGTCGATCAAACGAGACACCCATTTTCTCAAACGATTAATTTCGACGGTACCCGACGACAAGAGAGAAGGTGGCGCGAAGCTAAATAAAGGAAGGAGTGTAAAGAAAGGAAGAAAGAATCATTGGCCGAGATAATGGTGGCGCGAGGAGCATCAAGAAACTTGTTTCGCGGCAAAGAGAGCAGGTGGCAAGAGGCAGTGGTGCGGTGTACGTATACGTACTGTTCTTCTTCTTCTGGCCGATCGAGGTCTTGGGCGACGAGGAGGACGGCGGTCCATTGTGAATCGGAGGCTGATGCGGATGCACGGGGTAGATGGCCGGAGGGTGCGCGTGGGGCAGGGTCGGCGCCGCCGTGGCCGGTTGATGATGATGAATGTTGCCCCCTGGGTAGGATCGATCTCCGCCCTGGAGGACGCTCGGTGGTTGCGGGGGTGGCAGTCCAGCGATTCCTCCACCCAAAACTGCGGTGCTGGTCGAGCTGCTGCTTGGCACGGTGCTGCTTGTCACGGTCACGGCTGCAACAACGAAAAAGTAGGTATAAATAATATTTTTATATTATCAATACCTTCCGAGCGACGGGTTCGAGCCTCCTTTTCAACCGTTAACTTTCTCCTCTCGCTACTTTCTTGACGGTTCGCGAGGTTTTCGACCTGCGCTCAGATCGCCACGTTGTCGCAACTATTGAATTTTAGCGTGTAATCAGAGGGTGATTTTTGCGCTCGTCCACGAGCCGTGAGCGATTTCCATCGTGCCTCGATTACTGTTGTTACGCGGCCCGCTCGACAACGATTCCAGTCGGCTGATTTAGGATAACGTTGCTACGCGGCTTCGATTTTAGCCTCGCCGGCGAAAGCGCGCCACGCCGGTTTTGCGTAATTTCGCAACGCGTGAAAATCGCGGAGCCGACCGGCGACCATAAACGGACCCCGTCGGAATCGACGTCGATTTCAATTATCAATGTACAGCACGAGACTGGCTCACGATAAAACGTTATTCCTATCGAAATAGACGCGGTTATGATTGCGGCCGTAAAATTTTATTTAATCTGACCGTCGATCACGTTCGCATGTTGCTCGTCGCGGAATAATAGAACCGCGCGTACCGACCGTTACAGATGTAACTGTAAATGTCGTGTCGTAAAAATTCACGATCAGGATGCACCAGGGATGGCGAATAGAAGAGCAGCAAAAATTGTTAAAACAGAAACTCATCCTTTCATTAAAAGAAAAAAAAAAATTAAGCATCATAGACTCGAAATTTATAACCTTCGAGGGTTGATTGTAAAATACAATCTTTGATTAATTTCGCGTTTTCCCCGATTAATTGCCATCGCGAACGTCTATGGCCGTGGCGAGCAAGAGGATGATCCTTAGAAATTTTCCGCGAGATTAACATTTCTCGCTGTTCGCGGCAGCTGATAGTAATCGTGTATACCGGAGGATAGTGGCAACGTCAGGCTAGGCGGGAGGATTTCGAGGCCGATGAGTCCCGTGGAATCTTGAATGTTCGACCCCGAAGAGTTCAGAGTTCTCGGGTCTGCGAAATAGCTAGTCATTACGGCGCATGAATCGTCTGTGGCGATAGTCGGCCCCGGTGGCAGAAGGCAGAAAAGGAGGTGTTGGGAGGACGGTTGGAACGAATTAGGGAGAGGCCAGGCTAGAGTGAAATAGTGGAATTTATTGTGCGCTCTGGGACAGTGTTGGTCCCCCTAACCGCAACAAATGGTGCACGAGTAGGAATTATAATTGATAGGGATTATTTAAGAGGGGAGGAGCAGTCTGCTGGTTCGAGGAACGAACGTCCCAAACATCGTCGAACGAGTTCAGAAAAGCGACGCAGACCGTCTGTTGTTACGTGACTGGCTCCTCTTTGTAACTGATTACAGGATAATGAATTTATGACGCGGTCCCTCCACCGTTCGTTTCTTTGCTGTTCGACGAGTCACCGTGAACCTGTACGACGCGATACCGTGAAGGCTTTAAACATGATTTACACGGGGAATGAAAAGGCGGTACATTCTACCCGTAGACGACGTCTATAATTTCAGATTATGATAATCGGTCTATTAGAATAGCCCTTACGCGCGAAATCGTTCCTCTTATAGTAAAACAGGGGATTTTCTTCAATTCTGACAATTTACAGAACGGTTTACCTCTATTATCGTAGCTAATCCAAATGTTTTAGTTCCACGAATAAACCTTGTTATTCTTCGTCGAGTTCATTTTCAGATTACCTCGACTAATTCTACCACTGTAGATTTACGAACGAGTAGTCCGCGTTCGAATAAACACGCTCATATCCGAGCTGACACGTGTCAGGAAAGAAGGAATACTCACAGTTGTTGCGGGATGTTGCGGACGAGGAGGAGGTGTCAGCGTCGTTGCCACAGCACACCTTGAAGACAACCTTCATGTTGTCACTGGCGCATCGTCCACCGACGCGCAAGTGCAGGTCCTCTTTGGAGGAGGTGCTAATGAAGTAGTAATCGTGTCCTGGAAGGAACTCTAGGCCTCCAGGCTGCGGTGTAAACGGCCTGAAGGTGATCGTGATGTACATTGTCTTGTACGGTTTATCGCAGACCGCTATCACCCGCGGAATCGGATTCGTTATCCGACATGTTTCGTATTCTTCTTTGGATACCTGTGAATCACACGATAATTATAAACTTCTCTAACGAATGAATCGTTCTATTAACCTAATCGCTTTATCACAAAGAAATCTCTGTTCTGCGTTTTTGTTTCGAGTGAAAGGGATAGTTATTATTTTTAATTACTGTCCTTACGAGCATCCTGCTCATTTATATATTTTATTAAAAATTAGAAGTGATTATAACGGAACAGCAGAGTATAGACCGAGAAGTTTCATAAAGGCTACTAATCGCTGAATCACTACAAAGTTTTTCCACGTCCCTTTGTAAGTTATAGCCGCTGGAAAGAGCTGATTCTTGTTTCTCGACTCGTCCCCTGTAAGATACGGTCAACAAGGGGGGGGAAAAATATCTATTGTTAGGTTGAATCGCCAGGCGCTATCAAAACGATAGCAAGAGGGAAGGACATTGAGACACGGTGATTAGATCTCGGCGATGATTCGTGGCTGCTTGCGTTTGCTTCAGCCAACGACATTCGAATCTACGATAAAAGCGAAAGAATAGGGGAACTTTCCTCGACGTTAGCAACGATTTGATTTAAGAAGAAGATTCTTTTTTTTTTTTTTTCGAGGACGCACATGTTACGATCGTTCGGAAGGATGTTAATATTCGTTCATGAATATCTTTCAAAGGGGATGAAATAATTTTCGGACAACCCCCGGAGGGCAGAGCGGTGTCAAAACTTGGTTACGAAACGGAAGTCGTTCTTGGGGGTCCGAGAGAGAGTTAACGAACGAGTTTCGAGTAGCGGCAGCTGTCTAAACAGCGCAGGACTCCCTTTGACAATTTTTTACTTCTTATAATGGGTGACATTCGTGTAACTCGATTTATCTGATCCAAGTATATACACCCGGGCTCGTGACAAAGTTTCGTAGGCAAAAAAGATTTCAAATTTTTCTCATTGCAATCGAATATAAAGTATACTTACGTTGTAAACGATGTACTTTTCGGTCTCCTTGTCATACGTTCCAGGTTGGTACACGGGACATATTATGTTCACTTGATCGTACTCGAACGCCGCATTGTTCTTGTTCACGTCTATTATGTGATCCGTGTTGTCTATTCGAAATCTGTAACAGAAAAAAACAGCATCCATTAGCACAAAATTAAAATAAAATTAAGATACATTTTAGTCTCAAAAATCGTTCAAAGTGAAAACAGATAATCAAAAAGAAACTTAATAATTTGCCACTAAATTTGCAATTCCATTCAAACTCATTCCTCATTCAATTCTAATTCACGCTTTGCCACGTTCATTCTTCTCCCCGGTGATCAACACTGTTCGCATTCTTTTTCTCTCTATGTAAGAAATTAATTCACGACCATCAACACCAGGAACGAGAGGCACATTAACAGCCGCGCGTTTCATTCTCAGCGGGATATCTTTGGTCGGGCACAATAGATTCTCGCGTTTCCGCGTACCGTTCGTTTCGGAAACGAGGGTATCCGTGAAACATTCGCGAAATTCCGCCGCCCCCGGAGGGTCCTCGTAAGGAGTACACACGGTTCCCTCCGGCTCCGTTGGTAGCCAGGTCAGGAAAGGGAGAGAAGAAAAAAAAAAAAAAACCAAAAACAGAAAGAAACAACGTCGGACTCGCCCTCGTAGGCACCCAATGTCAGATAGGCAGGCGCCCATGGTGTCGGGACCCCACGTAAGTGTATATACGCTCTCTAACACAGCCGTCTACCAATACAGGTGAGCTTGTATATACAGGTTTACCTGTATTATGTAGCTTGCTTGATACTTGGCAAGGATGGAACGAAAGGTCGGCGAATGAGTAGAAAGGAAAGTAAAGAAGAAGGAGAAGAAGAAGAAGAAAAGGTAGAAGAAGCAGAAGAAGAAGGTGCAGAAGGTGGAGGACGGTTCCTATATAACCGGTTCTTACCAACAACGCTCGCACACTGCCGATACATCGGTCCTTCACGTCGGATTCTACGGTGTACAGTAAAGTCTCCTGCTGTTCACACCGCCCTATTTCGGGTCTACGAATCGGCGCGCGGACTATTTTCTTGCTTCACACTCTGGATGCTCCACTTGTTTCGCCAGCTATTTATTTTCTTTGCCCCGACGTACGTACGTACAAGCCGACCGCGAGTATATTTGTTCTGCGTTACATAAATTAGGCGCGGGCGTGTGATGCGTGCGCGCTTTCAACCAGGGGAATGTTAAGATACCGTTGAAATACGATTTTCCTGTTTTCTTAAAAAGCTTAACCAGAAGTATCGTTCTTTTTTTTCGCATCGTTACATTTTGTTTCGCAGAGATCTGTTTAACGAGTTATCAGATTGATACGTTATCGAATGTGCGGATCTGCAACGGGGATCGTTATCAGAGTCGAATTTCTTCGTTTCTTTAATAAATTTCCAAGAATTATTTGCATTCTACCGCATATTCTTCCGTGTGACGTTAAGGGTAAAGGATTGAAGGAGGTATACATCGGTCCATACGTGGAGCCAGTAAAGTTCTTCGTGGCGGTAAAACGCGGGCGTCGAAAACGCGTCCCGACGTTTCGGAGCATTAACGGACAATCTCGTAAGTGGGCGTGTAAGGGCTCGAAAATTGGAAGGTAGGCCGGGCCTCGACCAAATTAACGTTTGGCGATAATATCCGCTCTCTCTCGGTGCCCCCATGTCGGTTCGTCGGTTCGTCGGCTCGGTATATACCCACCCTAAACGCGCAAGCAACGCCAACAACCTCGGAATCGAGGCACGCGCACACAAACACCGTACGTATCCCCCTTTCCTTGTTCCGATGTGCGTGACGAGCGTGGGTGTATAGGACATTTCAGTCGCAGCCCGGCCATTCACGAATTTATTAGACACCGTATACGTACGATCGTGGCCCGAATTACTCGCGATAAAAGCACGGCGTGGCTCCTTTTTGGTAATTTCGACCGGGCCAGCTCGCTTTCCTCACGGAGGTTGATGTACCATGGCCGTCATGTTCCTCGGTCGTCGACGCGTTAATGGCCTGGATGCGCGCTGAATTGTGATGTATAAATTTGCCGGATCTTTCGTTTTGAAGGAAAAGATTCGCTCGCTTTGTACCTCCCTTTTTCGTTTCTCCTCGCTCCTTTAAGGAACGACGGAGATAAGCGGAACGGTGGGAAGCGAGCAGGGAAATTTAAATAACCAGAGATCTCTGAAATCCCATGACTGTAATTTGTTCGCGTATCTTTCCATGCAGACTGTTCAACTCTACTTAACAGATTTCCTTTTTCTTTCTTTACATGGACATTAATTTCAATTTATGATATAAATAATATAACTGAATTATTAAGTTAATAAAAAGCAGCGTATCAAATGGATTACTTAAATAGTATTCTTCGAAAATAATCATCGTAGACGGAGCTTGTATTACCGGTTACATACACGTGTCGTTCTCGTCTATTTGTTATTTTAATCCCGGCAGGAATTATAACCGATGAAAGGCTGTTATTGCATGTTACGGTACTTAAAACCGCGATCCTTTTAACTCGAGAACGAAAGTTTTCGTGCTGCCACTAAGCATAAAGGCTGTCTTGTATTACGATCGTCGACGTGTTATTGGTAGCCTCGATGTGTGATTTAAAGGTTTCCCCGGCGGGAACGGTGTCATTTGCATATACCTACGTATTCGTAGGATCTCCGAGGACCCTCGTATTAATGCGATACGTTGCCTTGGTTCTTAACAGTTCTTTTCTGGCCTTAGGTAAATACTCCGCATGAATATGTATGGACAGTCTCTAGTGACCCCTTCGAACTTGAAACCTGTGCGTCTATGAATATCGGGGGCTTACTTAGGACACGTTTTTCTTTCTCTACTCGATATACACGTATATCAGTGTTTAATACTTCGATACAGAGTCAGAGTCAATTTTGACTCGTTAATCAATCAATTACTACAGTAGGTACTTCAGTCTCAAAATTCACTAAATTTCCCTTTCTATTATTTCTTTCACGGTTAACCATATATATATATATTTTTTTTTTACTTTTTTATTAGCAATCTAGCTTTAATTACTTTTCTGAAATTTCTCCGGTAGCATCGATCGGTGTTGGCTGTTTGTAATTTCCGTGTCGGGCGCGTATCACGGATCCGTTTTGCCGGTCGATCGTGTCGGCGGTACTAATTGCTCGGACGACTAAACGCCTGTAAAATTCGCGAACGTCCGTCGAAATTATCCGAGAGGACCAATAACTGTTCGGCATATCCTATCCCTAACGGTCTTCATTAATTCCCACTACTGTCCGCTCGACACCAATCAACTACCAAATAAAACGTACGCAACGGTTCCCGCCTAATTGGAACAGTGAAAAAGTGGGCGTTGCTCCGATCGAGGACCTCCATCGTTTCGGGACCCCTGAAAATTCCTCTCCACCGTTTGCCCCCGTACCAATTTTATGCCTTTCACCCTTTCCTTTGCCTACTTCTCCTTCCGATCAACCTCGCCTCGTCAACGATCAACCGTGTCCGATTCTTTCGCGGTTCTGCACCGCCTACGTTCGTCGACGGAATAACGCTTTCGCGGATGGAACGCAATTACGCGAGATCGGATGTAATCATCGTGCGAAACGATAGAAAACCGGAGCCTTGACCGGATGATTCCGTGTATCGTCGCGAACATCCTAGACGCGTTATCCTCTAAACGGTGAGTGCCGCGAATGAAACGCGCGCGTTTCAAAGCGTTTAACGCGCGCAGACGGGACAAAGAGACACGGTGAGAAACGATGAGAAAATCGTGTGTCGACGCGAGCAGCGACAGAGAGGATGTGAAATCTGGAAAGGCGAGGGAGAAAGTTCGAACGACGAGGTAAATGAGGTAGTGCGAGAGAGACACGCGTCGCGACGCAAAGGGGTGGGAAACGGAGAGGGAAGAGTGCAGCAGAGATGCAAGGGCTTATGCACTAACTATAAGTGGGATATTCTGGCAGGAATATCAAAGCTGCAACTGCGTCAAAGGGGGCGAACGAGCGGGGGCAGGGAGGAGGAGGTAGAGAAGAGAGAAAGCAAAACGACCATGAGGATGGATCCTTGGACGTTACCGACTTCGGGACCATCGTTTGACTCTTTCATTCATCATGTTCGTTCCTTAGACAACCATTGTACCCGTATAATGCATATTTTTCCTCTTCATTCTATTTTGTCGCTGGCGAGGCTCGCGGTTTGTAATGTTCGCGGGAATTAGTATTGAAAATTTACGGCTCGTCTGACGGACTCGTATGAATTATTTAAAAGAGCCAATAGGCTCGTTAAAACGATTCTCCATTTTTACGTTTCACCTTTTTTTTTCTATTTCTATGTTGATTTTTCTTTTCTTGGAAGATGTGGTTGCTGTTTTCATAATTGTAATTAGGGACGGGATCAGATCAGTATTTTACATTTCTTCATCACTTTCGTGGAATATCAATCACAGTTACACGGAATAGAAATAATTAAAATTCATTTTTCAATGGATTTTTTCGAGCGAAAGTATTGAAATTCAAAATATATTGGCTCTTATCCCTAATTATTATAATTCATGCATTAGTCCACGACAATGTATCGCGACACAGCTGCACGGAAAAAAATGCAACCACTCCTGGAAGCGAGGATAATGTTAATTTTATACGCGAACTGGCGAGAAAACGAAAGCATAATGGGACAAGTATACATATATAGGAATCGTCGATCGTGTTTCTGGAAGGTGTGTTAACGTATCACCTTTCCTTTGCACCTGCTTGTCTCCGTGCCTTCAGATGATTGCTTCCCCTCGGGGATGATTTTATTTTTTCACCACCAGCCCTTTGTTCTGTTCGTGCTGGTAACCGTCGCCAGTGTTCAATCATTATATATAAAACCTGGCACACTTGCGTTTTTATTAACAAAAATAATATTTCTTTCCTAGGGTCAACTTGTCCGAATGACCCGGATTAAACCTTGACTTATCCGAATTCCGGTACCAAGTGTACCCTATATACTATCGCCGTTCGATGCTTTATAAAATAACTCGATCAAAGCCTTTGAGAAGGCCGCGTGGACCTTTAAATCGCTTTAAATTCAATTATCCATCGGTGAACGGGTTCTCGTTCTTTTTCTTTTAAAAGAAAAAAGAAGGCGGAAAGCCGCAAGAAAAGAAGGGACGTTTCCTCGGTAACTCAGTCACAAAGGGGTCTCAAAGGGTAATGGCAACGTCATTCTCGAAATATAAAAGGCTGACCCAGTATACGTGTGTGTACCCGATTCCGTAAATCTATTTCTATCCACGGGGGCGACATTTTTGCCGAAACCTGGTCCCGTTCAAGTTTCGTGCCGGCCCCTTGAACTTTTCAATTATTTATAAAAGAGCCGGTTGCATTCCCGCGGCTTTCCGTACCGTGACGAATACCACGATCCCCGTGCCGTATTTATAATAACTTCCTGCAAGATGGTCCACTATACAGCCGAGTCGGCCCATTTAATGCACGACATTAATGCGTTATGTAAAAGGCGCGCGGCTGATTCTCTTGTCGACGTCTTATACCCGTTCGTCGTCGTTTTCGTCCTCGTCGTCGTGCTCGTCGTCGTTGTCTACGTCGCCAGGCGGCGGCGTCTTTTCGTCTGTTCGTGCCATTAGGACGAGCCCGCGTTATTATTAGTTAACTTCAAATATTTATCGTATTCATCCTCCCCCGGCATCCGTCGTTTCTCCTGCGAACGAATTTCTCTCTTATCCCATCTATTCTTGTATCCTGGCTAACTGGACCCGCTTCCTGCTGCTTCTGCATTGTGCACCAGGCACAATGGATCGTTGTCGATCCGAGCTTTCATTCTTTGACGATTCTATGCACATAGAAACCCTTTCGCGTAATGGATCTTCAAAGCTCTCAGACACTTTTCACTTGCACTTGTAATTGCGTTTGTTTGAATATCGCTGTTTTATCGCCTCTTCAAATATAAGAGAGAGAGAGGAAAATATTCGAAATGAAAATTTAACGCAGCACAATTTTTCAAATAAAATTGTGAAGAAACTTGGGAAAGCGTTCGAAGGGGATTACGAACGGATCGTCTTTGCTCACTTTCATCGGGCTTAGCTTTTTTCCAGGGTCTAGTTACGCTAATCTGATGAATTTACGAGTGCCAAGAGAAAGTAAAAGCAAGAGGATTATTTGGAAGACGAAAAGTTAACTAGGTAATTTCTCCCTCGGGGCAAAGTGTGTTGTCCCTTTGCCAGCGGGTTCAAGAACCAATCGTTCTTCGCTTCGTGACTTCATCGTGACTACACACTTATTTGTCGCATAGCTGTCGATTTCAAGGGAGAATGTGGACGGAGAAAGCAACGGATCGTTTTCTGTTCGTTTCTCGAAAAATGGAACGAATCCAGGGTTTTGTGGTCGCTGGTGTGGTTTACATCTACTCGTGCGATCGAATTTGCGGTTGATTTCGCCCCACTTGGAACGTTCGAGTCCACTTTGAATTTTCGTCGCGAATTACGCGGTTCCGTGTATACACGCGATTCAAAATTCTACCTCGATCTGTGCAAAATTTTGTATTATATTTTTATTTATAGAACACGGTTAGACGGTTTTATACGAAAACAACTCGTATTCGATCGCTCGTCAAGGTTTAAAGCAACATCGTTGATGGCAGTGAAAAAATCCTCTTAAAATACAGCTCCATCAAACGCAGGGTCGTTAAGAAATCGGCGCTGCTCCGTGTAGATAAATCTCCGAGAAACATATGCCGGTTGCGTTATAGATTTAAAAACAGGGGACAAAGTGATTATCGTCGACGAGAGCATTTAGGAAATTTACGAGGTTCTTCGGTCCAAAGACGTCGCCGACGATTCCTCCGCCCTCGAGATCGAATTCGCCTCTTGAAATTATGTTACTCGGAAAAACAACCATTTGGCCTAAAATACCGTCTCGTACACGAAGAACAGCGAAACTTAATACAGTAACTCCAATTCGTACAGTATCGCAATTTGATGACATAAAAGTACTTCAAAATTACACCTATGATACATTAATTTAAAGCTGAAAGCTTAATTAAAATAATCATATAAAAGTTTCATAAATATTTTTAACATAAAGTGCTACTTCTACAACAATATTGAATTAGACTTTGAAAGTGATCATTGTTCGCCACAATTGACAACCATTCATTTTGTATTCAAAATATTATTGAAATATTTACACAGTTATTTTCAGTAAACTTTAAGCTTTGAATTGATATAGAATAAATGTTATTTCATGATACTTTTGTGTCATGAAATTTTGTTAGAATGTCGCGTGACTCGAAGACGCGGAGAAAAGCGACGGATTCGGAGTTTCTTTTATTCGAGGATCTCTAGAAGCATCGGTCGATCGGTAGAGAGGAGACAACGCGATTTCATCGTTGTCGCGTGGTTTCTACCGAAAGTTCATCGATCCACGCGTACCGCGACGTTGCGTCCTATTAAAAGCTGTGCAGAGCGTACAAACGTTCGCTCTCGTCGTTCCAGCTCCCTCGCGAGGCGTGGAATGGAGGCACTAAAGTGGCTAGACGGAGTGTCAGAGTCGGCCGGAGATCAGAGGGCCGCCGTTGAAAGAAATAGTCTGCCGGGACGTTATACCGCAGCCACGTCCGCGCACGTGTTTTCGGGGTTCCGTCTCGTAGCGTCGATTTATCAAGCGCGCCGAAAGCCCGCGCCTCCGCATGCTCCAATTCGAGACGACACAACACTCGAACAGGTGACGCGAACAATGCATTATATCTCTTATTGTTTCCTTGTTTTTTTTTTTTTATAAATTTCAAATAAGCAGATTTTTTCTAATAAAAATGGTAATGAATCATTTGGAAATTAAAAAATTTGATACAAAGTAAATTACACAAAATTCATTTGCTACCATCTGTAAAGTATTCCATTGATTACAAGAAATATAAGCATTGTACAGCAACGCTTTGGTATTGTAACTCTCAACTTTCACGACGAGAGTCTGGTAGATAAGTTTGTTTTGAAAGTTTCCAGATATTCTCGAAACATTTTCGTGATTCTTGCATCGAGAAAGTAACTTTCTTCTGGAAGCGGGCGTACCAAACAACGGATTCCTTTGGCAAGAATTGAGAATACTTTCTGAACGAACATAAAAATCCACGAACGACAGTGACACAAATAAATATCTCAGGCTTCCTTTGAACAAGAATTTTCAGAATAGACAGAAGGATATACGAGCAGAATTCCTCTTCTCATTACACAAAAACATTTAAAAGATCAAAACTAAAATGTACTATAAATCGAACAATGTTCCCTTTGATCTTTTCTATGAATCACCTTCTTGATCCACTAATTTATCAAACATGAAAAAGAATTTGTTAAGTAAGTATTAGGTGGTTGAAATATTGAAACGCTGACGTGGTTTGATGACATAAAAGTACCTTAAAATGATTCATGGTAATGGCAAGCCAAGTGCTTTGGCATTAAAATTAAAAAAAAAGAAATCAAAAAGTAGAGTTAATGGAGTCAGATGTTTGAAATTAATTAAAAGCATTAATGGAAGGCATATTTGAAAATGTGCCATTTGACAACTTGATACCTATCGTTGCTCCGATAATTTATATGCAACCATACGCCACTCTTTAGTAAATCTCCAGAGCGTATAAGTAAGGGGAGTGTCTCTCGATCGGGGATCAAATGCTGGTGGAAAGAAATAGTCGAGTTTGGATCGCGCGGTGCGAGCGTCCCGACGCGTGCTTTCGGGGTTGAACCGAGACCTGCCCTGTTACCCGGAGATTTATCAGTCTCGGTGTTTCCAATGTGTCGAAAGCGAGCGCACTTTGAACCTTCGTTGCAACCAGCTCGACTAATGCAGCGAGAACACACAGAGAAAATCAGTGGAAAGACAAAGCTAATAGAGTCGTGGGTACCGTCGAGTCGTTAATTAATTTTAACCACCAATTAGCGTTGCCTGTTTGCCTACCGATCCTTTGCAAACCCGTGACGTTGTAAAAGAGTTGAATCCTTAGAAAGAATACCTCGGGTAACAGGAATGATTTCAAGGTACCAATCAACAATTTACCGGTGATTGGACGTTGGCCATTTCGCTCGATCCTTTTCGACAATTGTTTCTTTTTTTCCATTTCTCGTCGGACGTTGTCATCGTTGTGAAAGGAAAGAGAGATCGAGCGAGCACCGGTGACATTTAACGACGATTTAATTTTACGATCGGCAAGTTTATGGCGATCTCGAGCGTCGATTAGACGGGACCACTCCTCGAAGAAGTACCGTTTGGTATATTAGCACTGGACTTTGGGAAGAAAGCGTGTAAAGCTTGCGGCATGACCTTGCTATGTTATTGCTTCTTCAGTTTTATAGCTGATACCCGGGACTGGTGTACGAGGGAGCCGATGAAAGGTTTACGATTATGGAAATGTTTCTTCTTACGAATGGGGAAATGCTACGTTTTCGAACTGGTCGCTTTCCGAACTTATACACCGTACTATCCCTTCGATATCGTACCAGGTAGTAAAGCATGTTCCCTGGAAATATACCGAGTAGTAATCTCTTTCTTTGCCTTTTATTCGGGGGATATGGAGATTTTCATTGAAAGAAATAACGGTGAATCGTATAAAGAATGTAGCTGTTATCTTAAGAAAATAACAATTCGGACAGCATCGGTCGCGTTATCCCCGCAACGATTTCATAATCCTCGTTAATAATCTGTCCCAAGGTGATTCGCTCGCGAGTATATCCGTTAGATAGGTAGGGAACTTCGTTGACAGAGACGAAGGGTCTCCGCAGGATTTGCACCCTTCGACAAAGATCCGCATTGCGCATTGAGACATTTCTGTCTGGCCGATATGGAAGATAACCCGTGTCCCGGTGCACGTTCAGGGTCAGGGCCCCGTTCCTGGGTCAGATCCTCGGTCAGCCATCGTGTTGATATCCCCGAGATAGCTCCCATTGTTTATGGACATTGTCGTGCACAGGTACGCGGGCCCAGCGACAGTTCGGGGTCACTTCCTAGTGCCGTGACGTTTCACACCAGCGTGACACATCGCTGGGAGATTCTCGGGATTCAGTCACGAATTCGCGTGACTCGCGGAAAATCACCGTCCCGACCCTTAACTTGCAACGTCTGTCCTCTCCATCGAGGATCTCTCTTCTCGCCATCGCAACGCTGAGAAATTCAGCGAACGTAGCTCTATACGTCGCTCGATCGTAATTTCAGAAAAGAAACATAGGCACCATTCCGATAAATTGGGCGCTTTGATTTGACAGATCAGAAATGTAATAATTTGGGTGGTTATTATCGACGCTTCGAAACGCGTTAAACTCTCTTCATTATGGATTCCATACCCATGAAACGTTCCCACCATCGGGTTCTAGGGGGCTCGGATTAAGCGCCGATTTCCCGTGTCGGCTTTCCCCTAACACGCGGTCTCACCGCCGTTTAAACAAACAGACTGTATGCGAATGGCATATGTCGGAGCGGGTTCGGTATACACGAATTCCTCTGGTCGTGGTCTGAAACGAGCTTCGAATCAGGAAGTCGTCATCGTCGTTTACACTTCGACCGCGCCAGATCCTCTTCGGGCAGCAGATAACTATTTCTCCTCCTTCTTTCCGTACCCTCTCGGCCGCCACTTTATCGTCTCTCTGTTCTTCTTTCTGTCAACAACTCGACGATTTCTTCGACAAGTCCTCTGCACATAAGTACATCGATCCCACCCCGCCCCTTGGACCGATGTCCACGCCGTTCCTTTCGAGGAAATAGACTCGTCATCCCTTTACGACGTGCTAAGCAGTCGAGTAAACAGCCCGAAGACCTTAGTCCTCGTTGAAACAGGCTAAGAAGATATTCGTACCGAACCACGACTTTTACCTTTACTGCTATCCGCGTCTGACTTTCCGGGGCATGGTCACCGCGATGGAATAGCCGATGGTACCTGGTCGCACCACGTGCGGCATCCCTCGGGACAAAGGAGCCACCCGGGATCATCGGGTGTACCTTGTCCGGAGGTATGGGAGGGGCTCTATTTGGCCAAAGAGCATGTCCGCGTCGATACACGAGCGGCAAGTGGCGTAGAAATCAACCTTGGAGGAACCTTTTCTTTCCTCTTCTTTCTCTCATTTTTTCGACGCGCGCACCGACACTTAAGCCATGGATATGAATAGCTAGGGGTCCACGGCACGTCGGCTGGGTTCAGGGCGGGGTTACCTTCGAATCCCATCGTTACAGGACAAATGGAGACCAACGGTGCAGGGATTCCGTGCAAGCAAAGGTATTCGTCTTTGTTCGGTCAAAGATGATGAGTATTTATCTCGGGGTCTAAGAAGCTTCTTCGATGGTCCCGGGTAAATGAAACGGAAGAAAGCCTGAAGAGCTTAGCCGTAGTAAAGGAAAATTGTCCTTAAACTGGGGTAGAATTTAACCCTCGAAGGGTACGTCGGGACAACGACTTATCAAAAATAATATTTAACATACGAATGCTGAGAATGTCAACGATTAGCTCAGTGGCGCAATTAGTATAATTTATTCAACTCGAAAGCCCTCGGTTAAGCTCGAGAAAACACGAAGCTATCCCGGGGATCGTTTTTATTCCCCGAAACGTATGCATCGGTGAATCAGAAACTGCCAAACAACGCTGAATCACGAAGAGGATGTTCGCGGTACGGTTTCTTGCACGCGTCATCTCCTCTAGTCTACGGTGTGTTTCGCAACTCCACTTGCGTCTCCCATAAAGCGAACGATTCCCCTCCGTGTTTCCTGTACAACGATTTTCCCTTGCGCAACCACCGCAGGAACAGCATCCACGTACGGCTTTCTCTGCTTCCTCGTAGAGGATACCGGCATAGTAATACCCATGGCCATAAAAGTAAATCGGTGGAACTCTCGAAGGCCCAAGGGCGGAGTAACCTCGGCATAAATCCTCGTGTTCTAGACAAATGGGGCCTAACGGTGCGTACGCAGCAGACTCTGCGCTCTTGCACAAGCCACCGTGTGTGTTTCTCTCGGTTTGCCTTTGTCCGACACCAAAAGCACCGGCTTTAGCCACGAGGAGCCGTGCAGAAGAAGGTCACGTATACCTGAGGGGGAAGAAGATCCAACGTATACCCGTAGTGGATATTCGAGGATCCGAGCAAGGGAAGGTATCTAAGGATACCTTCCCGTCTTTCTTTCTCCCTTTTATCTCGCACACGATTTTCCTCGACCCTACCTTTCGCTTCGCCGTTCCCGTCGATTTTCGCTAAATAATGGCCCACTTGATTGCGAGTATCCGTAGGTTAGGGTGCCGGGGAAGCACGTCACGCTCGATCTGGATCGTTCGACGCACTGGCAAAGGTTCTCCATTGTCAGCCGGGTACCAAACGCAGCAAGGGATAAAAAATATGATCGCGGACAGAAGTGCAGCGTTTTGTTTGCTCGTCATTGTTGTCGGGGGTTAATAGTTCGCGGGGTACTTTGTCGCTGTGGGTTTTTCCTCCCTTTTTCCTTCTTCTTTTTTGGTCGAGTGTTTTCGAGCCGAGTGCTTTCGGGACACGGTCTACACCGGGTAACAGTTTAATGTCTATGAATTGGGGATTAGATACGGTAATGATCAGCGAGGATCCTACTCGTTCTCGGCTTGGGTAAGCTTCTGCTCGGAAACAAGTTTAAGAGGGTCGCTGCCGCGTTCGAACTTTTAACGAGTATTTTTCTGCCGGCAACCACGTCTGCTTATCCGATTCCTTGATTGCTCTAGCGAGTAAGCATGCTCTCGATTTGCTCGTTTCATACTCGAATGCCATTCTCCTTATTCGTTACGCAGTGTTAGAGCACTTTTTCCCTGATTATCGAGTAACCCGTTCGTCGAATCTCACAGTAATGTTTTAATCGTCGCAGCCGATCGGTTCAAGTGGACCGACGTGGATGAAAAATAATGAACAGTGTCAGTAACGATCAAACCGTCGATATTTTTCGAAACGCCGAGGCCCGAAGATCACCGATATAACACCGGGGGTCGGCCATTCGAGCGACAAGGAGCCCCCATCGTTCGTCATTAGACGTCCGACTGTCTGTCGACAATACCGTCCACCATGGTTATAGACATCTAAGAACGTTCCTCGGCATCAATCTTGTCGGCCTCGAAAATTCAAAGAATCTGTTTCTCTCTTACGAAGAGGACACTCTTTGTCCTGCTCTTCTCGCCTCTTATTCTCTCCCCTCGATGCGAGTTCTTGAAAAACCTTCTCTCCTTCTTATTTCTTCTCTCGCCTCGACGTTTCTCTTTCCTTCTCCTCCACCTTCGACGATCGTCCTACGGCTGTTCTTTTGGAAACCATATATTTTTCGTTTCACAGTTCGCGGCGCCGTTGAATGCCCTGCCTCCATTCAGACGAGGGTGCATCTCCGTAGCAGCCGCCAGGTATAAATTTTGGCGTCGGTTCGACAAGGGTGGGAGAGAGAATGTACAGGGTGGGGGGAGGGGAGGCAGATGAAGGGAGAAAAGGCAAGTAAAAAAAGAAGAGGGAGGGAGGAAGGAGGAGAAAGATCGGTCCCATGGTAATCGATTACCTCCCTCGTATCCCCAGAATCCCATATAGTGACCGGCCCCATGGCCCGAAGATTGAACCTTCGATAACCGGTGCTCCACACTCTCTCTTTTTCCTTCTTCTGCCTTCCTCCGCTTCTCGCGAGGGATCTCTCTGTACTCGTCTATTTTCGTGGTAGGTGCTCGAACACGTAATTTCGAACGGTCTTTGGAAACGACTCGCGCTAATTAACCGTGCACGGATTTGCCACCTGCTGTACCAGGGACATCAAAAATCTCTAGCTTCCTTTTATGGATGATCGATTTAGATAACGTAGATGAACGGTCAGAATTTCTTGCAAATTGTGTTAAAATCGGTTCAAGAACCGAGTTAAACTCATCAAGCTGTTACTTTCCTGTCATCCCTTTGTTTACGTAGCAACTTTCGACAAGTTAATCGCGCCAGAGTGATATAACGAGGATAATTCGATATCGCGCCAGGTTTCCCTCCGTCCGTGTATCTAAATTTCCCTGCCGACGAGTACCGATACACTTGCCCGGGTCCGCTGACAAATTACAAATTTGTTTAACGAAGCTGGCTCGCGTACGTACACACCGTCCGTCGACAAAGACAGGCCAATTTAACTTTATTGCAACACCTTTTATAAACATCGTGTTCGTAATTACCGCGATGAACGAAGAGGACGAAGAGCCACGGGGAAAGAGCAAAGGGGACTTTGCTTTTAATTCAGTGTCAGTTATGATTCAGTGTAGGTTGATGGAGAGGAGCAAGAGAGAGAAGGAGAGGAACACGAAGAGGGCATACATCGCTCGGGACTAACAAGCTTATCGTGCATCGGCAGATTGTTCCTTCTCGGAAGCCGGTTATCCTTCGGCGTATTTGATAACGTTCGACAAGAAATATAGTATAAGCTCGCATCCGTGAGATTACGGATCCAAGATATTCTTATCAAAGTGAAAAGGTGGAGCTGGCCAGACGTGCAATTTTAAACTCCTTCGCACCCGGCTGCTTCTTGGGAAATTTTACAACGCTATCCGGTATCTAAAACTTCCACCCTGTTCGATATTATTTTGCACGGTACCGAGCATGATGGACTTCTTAAGAAAAAGATGGTACCGGAGAATGATGAGGAGGCTTCATCATTCGCCTGTAAGTTTATTAATATACGCTTCGTACTGTACATCTTGAGGATAAATAAACATTCGTATCTGCGTTGTGATGTTACAAGAAGCGATTGAGTACGCGGGTCACGACGTGTTTAAATAAAATTATCACTGAATAAACCGCGATTACGATGTCGAATTTATGTTATCCACGGTCAGTTTCGACGTTTCGAAAGTTTTCATTCAAAAATTTAAGCCAAATATCATAAAATCAGATACTAAATTGATTATCAATAAAATCATTATTTATATGGCACTTAAGATGTTACTTGTGCTTCTGAGCTTCTTTCATACAGTATCTCTTGCAGCATAGAAATTCAAAAGAATAAAAATTCAAGAAAGTTCCTGCTACATTTTCGCACCGAATGATCGAGGACAAAGGTGAATTCAAAATTCCATATCACCTTCTGTCACCAGATTTCATGCATCCAAGAGATCTACACGATTTGTCGGTTTTGCAAAGAGAAGAAATCCCAACCAGTCAGAACGATACGTGCGTGCAAGGGATATTTCGTAACGCGTATCACTTCCTTTTGGTGAAAAGAGTCGGCAGAAGGGGCGCAGGGGTGTATGGCATAGAATCAGAACGCAAGTGGAGAGGATAGTTTGGTGCAGAGGGTGCAGCTGCTTCTTTTTCTGGACTCTCGCATCTGCTTGCCTTCTTTCCCGTCCTTTCCCTCGGCCGACAACGTTTCTCCTCCTTGTTCTGGTCATCCTCGCTTCGGCCCCGCGGCGCATTATGTGGCACATTTTCTTCTTGGTAAGCGTACACACTCGAAAGACCCGGCTCCGATCTCTATTCTTGGCCTTGCGTTACGAAGAATGTCGGAGACCCGGTAATAACATCTTTCGTACATCAGGATACGTGTAATATACGAAATATATTCATGAATATTTCGGTTGATCATACGGTACCGGGGTACTAGTGTGAGTCTACGTATTTTCAAAAGAAAACCCGTCGACGAGAAGAAAGTCACCTCGTGGCGTTCGCTTCAGGAGCACCGATAACGAAAGGCTCGAGTGACCGAATAAAAAAAGATCCATTTAGGGAATTAGAACGATTTAGATTGTAACAGAGCCAGAATGTGACTCGTGGGATTTATCGTATATTTTTTGCTTCTACCCTTATTAATTTATAACCCTGCAGCGGAGGATGGACGTGATTTAGAAACACCTAATATCAGTAACTTAAAAAGCATTCAGAATTTTTTTTCATCTTAGAGAAATTTAGATACATCAGCCGAATGTTGAATCAACGAGTTCATTTATTCCTTAATCAGCAAGACTTTCTTATCGTAATTAATTTATGATCTTCTAATAGCGTGAACTATTACACGAATATTCTATGTATCTTAAGATTAGCATTTTTAAAAGTCTTCATAATTCTCTTGCAGTGTGGTATGATCCAGAAATAGATTTCAATATTCCTCATACATCTCTAAAATTAGTGTCGTTAAAGGCTTTCATAAAAATCTAAATATACTACCGGAATATGATCGAATTAACGAGTTCCTTTCCCTCTTGACACTTTGACGGCCCAGTTAACCGAGAGGATATTATTTTACAGATTCTATTATTGTACGTTTTAAAGTTATTAATTTATAAATTTCAATTGATAACTGCTACACTATGTAAGGGGCGACGAGATTATTTGCCCTTAATTAGCAAAAGTAATACTTTCTGAAATTTCTTTTAAACGATTCAAGTGCAACATCTCAATACGTTCTATTTACCCTGCACTCGAGGACACTCGGCCTCGTTGTTACCCAGGTCCGACGACGAAAAGGATGGAATGCGATGTATTGTAACCTTCTTTCAGAGGCACGTAAATCCCTGGGGGATCGGTGGTCCATTGAGAAAAACGCGAATGTAAGTCGTTCGGCAAAGCACTTCAGCTGGCCGAAAATCCTGTGACAGTCGGTGCGGATGTAAACACGCACCGGCAGATCCTCTTTATCCTGGGGAGGATTTGACGAGAAAGAGGATGACAAACGCGACACTTCAGAACCAGTCGTCGAGTGTACATACGTATGAAAAGCGGCTGGTTGACCACGGGAAAAGGATCTTTTATTTTTTTTTCACCGCTTCCAGCGTGTGTGCACACGGTTCCGTTGCTTTCTGACCGAGCACCCTTCCGTCCTTTCGGGGACCACTTCTACGCTCGTACATCAGAATCGCATTAGGACAGGGCGTTTTTTCGCACGCGATGCGTCTCCTTCGTTAACTCCACGTTTAGGGGACAGTTGAAAGTACGAATAAATACAGTTGTTCTTCGAATTAACATTTTCCCTATGTATCATCATTTACACACGTTAATGAGCAATTAATAATCCACGTAATTGCCTCGTTCCACGCGTCAGGAACGTTTCAATCAGTCGCAAGTGGATGAACGATGTATCGAAGCAATTTTTAATTTCATCGAACGATTACGAAAAAGACCGTCCGAGAGCTGGACGGATCGTACAGTTATTACAGTAATCATCCCAGAAATTACACGGACTAACGCGTTTGCTTTAAATTCCAAAATGCTAGCGGTTCGAAGACGAGGTAGATGGTGAGAGGACCGGAATGGAAAAAGAAACGCGATACGACTTTATTACCCTCCGGCTAAGACCGAGTCCTGTCATGAAAGTGCAACTATGTACGATCTTTCGTCGGGGTGAGAAAGGATTTTTCGTTGTCCACGTACGACGAGGGGGAGAAATTATAGTCAATCGTCGATAAGTTATCGATAATTTTAGAAGAACGCCGCTGGGAAATGATGCCGCCGCGCGTTTTACACCGGGTAAAACCGACAATTTGCCCGACATTATGGACTACCCGTGCCTCGATCGCGTCGTTTCAACACTCCTGGCTGTCGTCGTTCGCGTTACAAATACGGTATCCAGTTTCCCCTGTTGAATACGGTTTTATAACCTCGAATTGACGGTTCAGCCTGGAGACCTCAAGGTGCGAAGATCGAACGAGAGTGTTTCACTTCAACAGCTTCGAGATTGTTGTTTTTCATCGGGCCAAATTGCCGGGCGTTTGTTACGAAACGAGGTCGTCCCGATTGATTAAAAAGATGGCAGATAGCTAAAGTGGTACTGATCGTTTTTGTAAATTACAAGGGATGTTTCTTTTGTAATTTATCAAAAAGTTGAAAGTATCTTTTGTACCCTGATAATGTACAGCTTTAGACCATAGGATTAGAGTCACTTAGTTTTCTTAATTTTCTTAGTGTTAAAAGAATTTTTAGTTAATTTGTAATATTAAAAAATTGAAATATTTTGAATTGTGACATCTTGACGCTTCCTAAATGGCGACCAAAGAAACGAGAAAAAAGGTTTGCCCCCGATTTAAAGTAGCGACACAATCTTCCCTGCGGACTCGGCCGTAATTAAATATTACAAATGATCGCGCATCTGGAGTCGGGTCTGATCCTTTTACGCTTTTTGCCGGCCACGAAAGAGAGGAAGAGGACTACTCTTCCACGCGATAACGATCCATGATCGCCCCGAAGGGAAGCGTTCCGCCTTCGCGAGAAGCGTAACTCGCTCTGCAGTTTCTCCCTCGTCACGCTTCGAGCGGACCCCTTAACGCGATTGCGCGTCTAAACGAAGAAAATCGAGAGGAAATTAATGTCGAGGTGTGAATTGGCTTGACCTTTCCGCTTCGCCTTGCGTGAGTTACCCGCGGAATGCAACGTCGTTCATAAGAAACGCATCGTTTCCTCGTTCTCTCACGATTCGACGTTTCTAATAATAAAGAAATTTTTCGTTTTCCCCCTAGATAAAAAATAACGAAATTCAGCCTTCGTAACAGGGTAGAGACATTGTAAACGACCGGTCGATTATGCGAAACGCAGTTATCGGTTATTACCAGCATTATTATCGGTAATTTCGTGAAAGAATTTCCTTCGTCAAACGCCGCTTTCGAAGCGAAGCAATTACGAAATCGCGTTCTGGTTACGGTTACTCCGACGAAAGTTTGCGAACACGGTTATCCATACGATCGTTTCACCAGAATGTAATTACTTTGAAAAACTAACACCGCGTTAGGCCGTAATTTCATGTTGAAACTAGTCAATGCAATTTTCAGCCGAGTCAACATTAAGTCAATTGATCAACAGGAACTTATAATATACTGTAATAAAATATTTAGATATCGATGAGAAAGTCTGCAACAATTTCTAAATAAAATCTACAAAATTTTTGTATATATTGTCATTTGAGATATTTGCAAAAATTAATCAATTTCTTATAGAAGGGAAATGTTATTCTTTTTTTTGCAATAATTTTACCTGTGGAATAAATTAATAGATCATCATCGCATCAGCGATACATTAATGTGCACTAATCAATTTGCACATCCATATTCAGAATAGTAATTACACAGGCGAAAGGGCTGCAGCTCGTTGTAACGAGATCATTAGCGTTTGATATTATGTTATTCGTACAACTACGGAAATGAATAATAATATAATGATAATAGTATGGTGAACGCAACGGTACGCGGGAAGCATAACAATTAGAGGAGAAATATTTTATTTAGACGGAAATCGTCACGGCGTGTACGTAGGTTCGCGTTGCGCAAAGCTCGGAATTACTTTCATCGCGCGGAGAATGCGATTCCGCGTTAAATTCGAAATATTCCGTGGCATATAACGCGGCCCGCCCGCTCTGTATAGTTTTCCGCTTAATTACGCGAGTCACGTAGCCACGGCCGCGCGTCTATGGAATTCTATGCACAGTTCATGAGCGTTTTGCCGAATGAAGGATCACCGGTAAGCTTCATTTCCATGCGGAAAATCTGAGCAACGTTTGCCGGTGGGAAAAACTGAACGCCTAGCCGAGAAAATTGTATTTCGTTTGAACATAGACCTCGCGCCGTGAAAAATATCTATCATACAGTATGCAAAATAATCAAATTTTTCTAATTTCTAAAAGACCATGATATTTTCGATTTTTAACATTGTACCCTAATACTCTTTCATTCAGTGTTCCAAGAAATAGATTCTTCTAAAAAAGCATTCAGTTTCATTGAAATCTTTAAAACGCCCCCATTTCCGGAGCAGATATTTAAATTAATGATACTTTTTCTATCTTCTGCTATTTTAAAAGTACAAAAATACTCTAGATTCTTAGTGAATGTTCTTGCCAAAAATGAAATTATTATATACTTCACGCGGAATATAATATGATCTAAATTCTGTTAAATGAATACATCAGTGTTTGACCAAGTCTCTGAGTCACCTTATTAAGACAAGTTCTCTGAAAGAAGCATCTGGAGGACCAACCGATCCGTCAGGCTGCTATTCTCTCCTGACACGGTTCGACGAAAGCCGTTCTTCTTCTTGATGAAGTTCATTCTAGGCGTGCGACATGTGCACGACACGGCTGGTCTAATGTCAAAACGAACAGGTTTTCCCATGGATGATGTTCTGGATCCCAGGTGCGCGACAAAACTCTGCCCGATCGTTGCAGCTCGCTTCCTATGTATATCAATGTCGCTCTCCATTCAAGGTTTCGCTTTATCAGCATAACCGGAAGGGAAACAGAGCGAACGCTTATCGTAGCAGGCTGTGATTTCCCTGGAACGTTACCGGGCTTCGAGTAACTCGAGCCTCGATCTCGGTCCACTCTCGGCAATGCTCCTCTCTATTAATCGTCACGAGAGAAGCCTTCTCTCTGCGGAAACGCTTAATTACCCTTTGCTTTCTCCCGATAATCTCGCGAGCGACACGGAGAAACGAGACAGCGAATGAAGGGGAATAGAAGGAAAGGGTAGGGAAGGAAAAGGAAAGAAGGAAGGAGAGAGCTTTGACCTGTTCGCCGGGTTCGTGGTTTCGTGGTACGGGTAAGGCGGTCGAGATCCATCTAGATAAAGAGTCGCGGGGCAACGATCCGTATCGGCCGACTGGAAGGACAATTGGAACCGAGATTTCGTAACGGCGACATAAACGTAAAGGCAAACGATCGCGGCACGACGCCTTCCACCGTGTAGACACAATCCTGGAATGCTGCTGTATCGTTTCGTTCCGGCCTGCACGGATACGAATTAAAATTCTGTGAATGCCAGTTTCCTTCGTGAACGGTTCGTTAATGGCCCGCGGTCAACCGCTTGTTCGATCGATTCTCTTCCTTTTTGCCAAACGACGCTTCTCATTTTTATTAAATTAAACCTCATGATTTTTTTAGAAACTTCAATCTTGTATTTCTTATTAGTATATGATAATTAGCGAATGCTGTTAGTAGTAATTCTTTTTCAATAATCTCGTATTATTTTCTTCCGAATACTCGTTGATAGCGTTGTTACTCTGTTTACAGTTGCATCCACGCCATAGCTTATTCTAATTTTTCTGCTCTCTTTTTGCAAACAACTATCCTGAACGGATATACCGTGTCCATAAAAGTTGTAGAACTTGCTCTCTTATAGTCTGGTATACAACACTTGTACTATCGTGCTCAGCGAGGAAACGGCGATCTGGTAATTGTATGCCCATACTAATTTGCGCGAGTCTTCGTCGCCGATAAGAGGCACGTAAGCAACGAGGAGGAATAATTTTCGTGCACCGGACAGTTTCGAGGAGAGCTGCGTGCCACCGCGGCGCCCGATCTCACGACACGGACGTTGAATTATCGTCGAACCGTTAACGAGGGAAGAAATAACGAGGACTGGGTGGCTGATGGTTCCGTCAGGACATTCACGAAATTTCTTCCCTAGCCCCCCGGGGTCTCGTATTTGGTGCTTCCGATTCAGAGAAGAAATCCGATAGGATCGATGGTTAGGTCCTTTCTTCGCCGACACGAGTTTTCCTTGTTTCGGTGCTCTATGGTCCTCTGGAAAACACGTGTCCTTAGCCGCAGGACGTACAACGGGCGGCGTTGTTCTCGTTGCTTTCGGCATTCCTACCCTCTTGTCGAGCACGAGGAATGTCCTTGTCATTGGAACAGCGAGAAACAACAGATGTAGCGAACGGAAAGGACAAGGGAAGCGAGCTGGACGCAGCCAATGATGATCGCGTTGGAAAAGCTGGAGCGAGCAGATGGGAAGAGGACGAAGAGAAGGCGGCAAAGAAGACGGGCGCGCAAGACGAAGAATAGAGAGGGAGTTACGAAGAGGAGCAAGAAGATACGAGCTGTGGCACTGGGTAGGGAGAAAAAAAGGTGAAGGTGCAACGAGGTAGAAAGCGACCAGACCGGGTCCAGGTATTCTATTATGCTCGGTTATCTAGATTATGGCATTCCTGCTTCGAGGAACCTGGCAACCTGGGGTGGACGGAATGGGGTGTTTCAGGATATACCCGGTTCTCGCTTGCTCGCTCTCCTCCGATCTCTCCTCCTGCGTCACGGTTTCCTTGCTTTCGAGCACCCATTAATCCTCTTCTGTCGGGTGAAACTCCGAAATTAAAAAAAAATATATATATATGTGTAGATATGTATGAAGGAGGAGTATATGTATGTTCGGCAAGGGAAACGGAAGGTTGGTCACGGGGAGCCGAAGATCCAGGTAGGCAGCACCGAGCGATCCCTTTTTCTGACTTCGAATCGTGGAATTTGTTATACTCCATTGAATTGCGTTAAACCTTTCTCGAAACGAGCGGCTCGGTCGTGTCGTTTCGAATAATCTTTCCGCTCGTTCACGAAGCACAAAAGAAGTCGTTCGTTAGCCTGACGCTATTAGCGAGAAACGAATCAACGGATCCTAAACCACGGGCCAACCACGAGTCGCGCCTAAACTATTTATTCGTCAATTTCGTTTTGTTAACGTCCAATAAATTGATACAAGATATTCGCGAAATGAAAAGCGTCTGGACGGATTTCTCGGAAGGTACAGGCGTATAGAATATGGACGAGTGTATGTGTGTGTAACGCGTGCAAAAAGGATGCTATAGAAAACGATGGGCCAAAACCCAGCAGCAGGTAGCTAGGTCCAGGTGTTATGTTGCCGTATCCTAGCTTTCTACGTCTTTGTTTTAAAGCCTCCTATCGTATTACACTAGTAGATTCCTCGGATCCGCGATCGGAGATTGTTCCAGCTGGAAGCACATGGCGCCCGCCTGTACACGCACCTCGCCAAACTTTCCAAGGAGGAACAAACATTTTCAGACGGATTATTTGCCAAGATAAACGATACCGGTGTCTAAAACAAAACCCCAGGTATGTCACTTTCATCGTCATTGTAACGGGGAGGATAGGATCCTTGAGAGCCGCGATTAGTCCTATTGCAAATAATCTTTCTCTTGGCGCATGGCGCCTCTAAACCGCCGACAGTCCTTTCACCTTGCCACCCCATAAACCAAACGACGCCTCGTGTCAACACGTCGATCCATTAGCAGGAAAATTTTCGTTACTCAGGGTGTGTCTTGTAAATCCGCGCGTCCATTAGCGCGGATCTAAGAAACACGAACGCGAGAGTGTCGGTTCTTCGCGCCGTGCCGGCTAGATAATTCTGTTAGATTCCTTTGTCTCGTCGGAACGCAGATAAAGGTATATGGAATCTAACGCGACGATTAGAACGGACGGGCGTAGAACAATGGACGAGGTAAAGAAATAAGCTGGCTAGATTAAGAAGCGTGTAAAGTCCTGTTCCGGCGATTTTCTGGAAGCTTGGATATCTGTGCTCGAGGAGGTAAACAGCGATGAATTAGATAAAAAAATAAAATAGACATTTCGGACGACCGGACGCGATTCATTGCTGTTTGCAACGGACCGAATTTTTGTGAAATATGATAAATCCTAGCGATAATATCTTGCGGCATATTCGATTTCACTTTGGGGAGAATGCAATTTAGAATTTCACGAAAGTGTATCCTGTTTTCTGAATTCATTTCAATATTTTTATGATAAACGAATAAAGATGTTATTTTTCATATGTATCATGGAAAACGACTGTTAAAAATACGTATACAATACACATTATATACAGACGTACGGAATAAATATCGTTTACTTATGTTTTATTTATATTTTTGTGAAAAACAATCTCTAAAATAAAAATAGTTACAAACAAGGAATGATGAAAAATGGAAAAAGGATACGGATGGATCGATATTGACCCACTTACCAATAAATAATTTAAAAGAAAGTATCTATATCAACATTCTCATATTACAAAGATATCAAAGAATAAAAAAGAAGGAAATAAAGAAGAGACCGACTCCAATGCACTAGTGCATATCTCCATAATTGCGGCAGATCCTGAGAAAGCCGTTGGAACAATGAACATTGTCAAGGATACGTATCGTTCGTTAAGAAATAACAGTATCCCCGGAATGAAAATCCAGAATCCTGTTTTCCTGTCGCGCACCTTGTCGAGCAACGGGATCGTCGAGGAAAAGCTTGCCAGCGGTGCGACAGATAGGATCGAGCGATCCTTTCGGATGTAGCTGGTAGCGTACAGGATCGCGGTTGCATGGAAAGGTAACTGGTGCCTGGTCTGCTCGAGGTGGATCGATTAATGAGGGCCGATAACGGGGATGATTACTTCATTACGCGACGCCGGTAACCGGCCGGTACGCGAAAGTTCGTACCGTTCATCGAAGGTATGTCGAGGACTTGGAAGCGGAACAGTGAACGCAAACAGCAGCAGCGGCAGCAGGAGACTGCACACGGTTCTCTGGCAGCAAGGATTTAGAGTGCAACCGGGTCCTTGAAAGAGTCGTAAACGAGCGAACCAACGGTTTCCGGTCGGCTCCACAGATGGCGCCGGCTGTATCGTTAAAGAACTCTCTTCTTCGAGGTTCGAAGACCTCTGCAACGTTCTTCGGCGACTCTACCCCTGGCCTTCTCTGTAATTTCCAACGCGTAGCGTGCGACCGACATTTTCTCCTGTTAGTTACGATATTCAGCGTGGAAAATCACGCGGAAAAGTTTCCGATCGATCGATGGCGTTCAAGTTCTAACTGGCGACAGTTTTTGGAATTTGAAAGTGGAATTCGAAATATAACTGTTAATGTTACTGGAAAGATTAGAAGAAGCTGAGGATCAACGTTAGGTGGCAGCTGCTTGCCTGCGACAAAGGATTCTTCAACCCTCGGACAGCGGATCATGAAGAGAACCACAATTTTAATTCATTTATATCATCATCATTTTCAAAATTTACACGGTTTCGTTTAAAATTATTTTTTTAACATATGAAACCCTTTAATTAAAAAATTAACTCATTGTCAGTCTCCGCTGTTCAAGGATTAATGCATTGAATGCTATGATGAAGTTTCATTAAATAGTATTTTGATTTTTGGAAAACCTTCAAGTTCAAAGAGATACCGAATCGAACACGTTTAATCGGATAAAGATTATTCACCGAGAATCGACAAATTAAACCCACTGATAGTAACAGAGATTAGACTATCTAGTTGTTAAGTATTGATCTAGTATGCTCGTCGCATACTATTCGTATCTGTGCCATATGCGTTCTCTTCCGTGATGTCTATAAAAGAAACAACCTACCATGCGGATATAAATAGTCTCCTGTATCTGCATTTAACTTGCAACGAGTATTACTTATAACTATGACGTTGGAGTTCGTCGAGCATAAAGAGTACCTTGGAAAAAATCTAAAGGGTGTTCTATGCGATTGAGCCAAGTTCTATCACCGAAACGATAGAAAGCTAATTTCCAATAGGTCTGAAAATTTTCGTAGAGTTTACCGATCGTTCGGCTAGTAGCTATACGTAAGTGTAACATCATCCGGTGCGTGGTTTTGCTTAAACGTGTACGCGGGAAAAGACAGACTCACGCATAGTATGGGCACGGACACCGCAGGTCCCTGCGTGGATGTGAATGCACCGCTCATTACGGGATAATGGGTTATTTCGATCCTCCTCGAATTACCGAGTCGACAATGAGGGATTCGATTCGAAAAAGCCTCGGTCCCGTTCCCTCTTCTGGGCTGACGGAGCCGCGAGCCCTTTCAGGATCCCAGGCGAGCGATGGATTGGAAGCGAGATGGCGTAAAGAGAAAAAAAGAAAAGGAGGAGAAGAAGAAGAAGAAAAAATGAAAAGAGGAGGGTACGAAATGGAGAAACCCGCGCGCGGCCAACTCGAGCGCGAAAGAAAGGCAGCGAGTTTTGGTCGGTGGCTCGAAAACCGAGGAGACAAATGAGGACGAGCGAGCGAGGATACCTCGTGGAAGGGACCAAGAGGTATACTTCTTTCTCTTCTTCCTTCTTCTTTCATTCTCTTCCATCGTCCTCTCTGTTCATGGAACGCGGTATACGAGGTGCAATCTGCTGCATGGCAAAACGTACACTTACACGCGCGTCCCTTTCTGTTTCGCGGACACGCGTGTCCCTTGTACCTTCGCGTCGCCGCCCCTCTGATTCCCAGCCACGGAAATCATCGACGTTCCACTCTTCCGGGTGTGACGGGACGGAAATCGGCATTGTTCCGTTCCCGAGCGACGCGGTGTCCCTGGAAGACACCAGAACCGACTGACAAGAGGAGGAACGGGATTTTCTTCGGGCCAGGAGATCGTCACGGCTGGAAAGCGGGAACAAAGGGCAGAGATAACGCGATAACCGTCGCTCTGACGCGAATCGTCGCTTTTTTTATTCTTTAAGCGAGACCGATCCGCAACTTTATCGGGATTCTTCCGCGTTCATCCATCTTCCTGGCTTTTCACACTCGATGGGGTGTCCCTTGCCTTTTAATTGGCCACTGAGATTCGTTCGCGTAATTGATTAACCGTACGTCCACCGTTGTACGTTGCGTTAATTAATTGTTTTTAATACGTTTGGTGACACTGGATTTATCAAAGATATAGTTTCAACTTTTTTAACATATTAAAATGATTTGCAATATCATTCCTCTAATTTAAATTCGTTAAGTGTGGACGCGTAGCCGCGAGACAATATAACAGGTGATTCCAACGGTTTCTGCGAGAATTTTCGCGATCTTTCGAAACCGGAAAAAGAAGATCACGATATCGTTGACGGGTAACCGCTTTGAAAAACCGTGACACCTTTGAAATTCCATAAATCATTTTTTAAAAGCAACTAGGCTCTCTTTTCTGATTACCCGTGGCCCAATCTTGGCATCCTACATAAGAGAAAAGAATTTTCTGAAAAACGAGAAACCGAGATCGAGCCTGCACCTACATCGCATCTTGTACGTAATATTCATAAGGCGTTAACGCACGATCCGTATCGAACTTGTCAGAGGTGAAAAAATCTTTAATCCAGCGTTGAAAGGGTTCAGAGCTATCAGCTGTTGTGAAATTCATCTTTGGTTATTGCATCGTCTGGCGAAGTGTGATGTTTCACGATCAAACAGCATTTTCATCCTGGCCCTTACCAGTACGTCAATTACCGGTCGATAATTGAGCCCCCCTGGCAGTAGCGAGGCCTATTAAAACGCGTTAAAATTCTTGGAAAAATAAAGACAGAACAAGGTCTGTTGGCGGAGACAAAAAACGAACGCGTCGATCACGAGCTAATTGGGGCACAACGCGAGGAGCTTCTTCCCGTGGGAATAACATTATTCCTCTTGTTCGGCGCACACCTACGGCGCGAGCTATCTACACTGAACGAGCAGACGAGGAACGTGTGCAACACGCGTGCACACACGATGCTCGGACTCGCAATTATTTTAAGTGTATAGCGATATCCGAGCAAGCTATTAATGACGTTCCTTCGCAGATGGAATCGCGTGCTGACCACGGATAATACGGCCCACGGTGTGTATACACGTAGGCGCGAATTAATTGGCGTAATAATGATTATTATACCGTCCCGTCTACAATCAAAACGATACACTTTTTTTTTTTTTCGCGCTCGCTAACGTCACTGCTACGAGTCCGCCACCTGCTGAGCCATGGAAATTCTGATTGCGTTCTATGGTCAGGACAAAAGCATACGGGGATGTCGCGATTCGAGTCGCTGTATCGACCGACAAAAGACGCGTGCAATGACCAGGGATTGTTGGAAAAATGGAATGCGTCGGTAATATCGAGAGTATCGTTCACGCTTTCTCGCTAACGATCGCTATCCGTCCCCGCACAATAGACGATTATTCTGTAACCGTGATGTACGAGCCGGGTCCCCTCGATTCTCCTACCCTCCACTCCTGTTGTCCAAATATTAATTCTCATAAACGGGAAAATTGATTTTGGGTGTTTACATTAGTCAGATTCCTTGTGAAGGTGAGGTAGAAATTTTCATAGCTTTCAGAGGAAATTAAATTTGCAATAAAAACAGAATAAAAAGAATAAGAGCGCTCCCCGTGAAAGCTTAAAAATCGATGAAATCTACCTGGACGCAATTTACCCTCTAACTCGTCACCCATCTGCACCGAAAATAACGAGCGACCAAGAATTAGACAGGACATAAATTCTATCGAAACGGACACGCGTGTTTTATGGATTACGATGTAGCACAGGGGTGCTGTGAGAAAACACGTAATCGCATGTAAGTCCTAACCGCAACGTTACAGGGGGTTTTTACCCCCGATCAGCTACCGTGTCCCTCCCTTTTCCCAGTGCCTGTTACCCAGAAGTTGTTGTAACAGGAAACAGCTGCCGGTTTTCGAAAGGACACTTTTCTGACGATTTCGTGAGCGTCCCCTTTTTTTTCAAGCGACGCGACGCCACTCTCCGTTCAGACGTGTTTTCTCTAGCCGTCTGGGTTTCCAGTTTCCAGGGCGATCCAGCTATTGGCCCCGTAGCGGCTCCGTTCGCGCTTAATTAACCGTAACGCGGTCCTCGTAGCTCGTAACGCCCCGACGTACGCTTTTTCTCCCTTACACCGGTGGTGACTCTCGAGTGCAAGGCATCGTATTGTTGCCGGAGCAGGAAGCGGGAGGAGAGAAGAGCAGCAGCACCGGCTGCACGGGACACACCGAGTAATGATGTACACGCGTGCTTACGCTAATAATGATCTTTTGTTTCTCGGCCTCTTTGCAGATTTTTAAGGAAGATATTTAATACTGATAACGCCCGGGATTTATTGCCAGCCGGCAGAGGATGTCGGAGATAAACGCGCCCCTCCGAGAGCCAGCCTCGAACAGAGACAGGCTTTTTCCCTGCTTTCCTGCGAGCCACCGTTAACGACCAAGAAAATGGAATATTCTTCTCATTAATGGTGCGTGCAATATAGCTTCGCCTCAATTAACGCGTTTATTGTCTCGATGCTTGATGATCGACTCCATAAATTTTGCGTAATTAAAAAAAATAAGAAGGTTTCTTTGAATACCGTTAGTATTATACTTTAGAATGATATTTAAATGGCAGGAGGCATCTTCTCTCGTAAGTAAATCACACGTAAAAGTGG
This sequence comes from Osmia lignaria lignaria, assembly GCF_051020975.1. NCBI lineage: Eukaryota > Metazoa > Arthropoda > Insecta > Hymenoptera > Megachilidae > Osmia > Osmia lignaria. The sequence continues at coordinate 9,263,448 of NC_135046.1, read as the reverse complement.
AGCTACTTACGGGTTCGTAAATCAGTCGCCAGGTTTTACCCACTTACCATCCTCGCGGCGTTTTCGCGCTTTTTCGCAACGATGGACGATGAACGCGCGTGTTCACGCATACCGTACCGTTTCGCGGGAACTAAGAGGAGCGTTCTTTGATCCAGCCAGGCCGTGGAACGCGAAACACGTGGTAACAGGAAGAAGGCGTCCCGCAACTTCATGGAGATATTTACGCGCTGTCCGCGCACTCGTAAACGTCAACGCGGTGTCTCGCGTCTCGTTTTTCTCGCGCATAGCGTCGCTGACGCGACGCCACTACGGCCCGTTAGCCTTTAATGATGAATAATTAATTTGCCACTCGTTAAGCCACGCTCCACCTCCTCCTTAAGTACGCGCGCTCGGTTTCACGTTGTTTCGTAACCGATCTGATCGATTCGTTTAATGACGATCATTTAATTACGTTCCTTTTTTATCTTAATCGTTATATTAATTAATGATTAAATTTCGGAAATGTAATGAAGGCAAATAAGGAATAAAAAAATTACCGCTAATTAAATTTTAAATTGGGGTTAAACGAAAAAATGATCCTTATTACGTTAATAATGTACGCGTTTCGTGACTCCAAGGTATAAGACACTTGGAAATATACCGATTCAGCGTGAAATTTTCAATTTTCCCAGATCAAAGGTGTTGCTTTGAAGCGACGATTCGTGGCGAGTAATGGTGGCAAATATAAGAGATTACGCACTCTAGATCCGTAATGTTATCTCGTAACGCGAGCTTATTTACAGCGTAACATTCGACTTCCGTGCAATTTGCCTACAGCGTGGATTAAATGGATTTCAAATCGCTTCCCATCTTCCGTGCCGAACTGAAACTTTTCGAGCTTAAACAGGTCGACAGGGAAAGGTTGTTTACGATGAAACCATTAAAGCTATGGTGTTTATTACGGTTCGTATGTGGCCGTTGTTATATTCAAAGAGTTGCCAGCAAAGCGTTTCTTTGTTTCCGCGTGATCCGAGATGGCAGTCGGTGCGCGAACGATGGTTATTTCCCCGAATCGGGTAGCGAATTCTCAATCTTCGGTACGAAGGGTACTAGTTTCCTGAGGGAAACCGCTGATTTGTGGCCGCTGCAAATCGATGTTGCCATAATACACGGAGCTATAAAGCGCCACGAAACCGAGCTACCGAGAGGATAATAGGAACCTCCGGTGGTTTTTCAAAAACGAGCTTCCCGGCCGCGTGTACGCCGGCAATTTAATAACGGTACCGAGGCCGTGTTAAAGTGTAACGGTTTTACGATATCTACACCGAGTGAAATGAAGATTTTCGACGTAACCTGCCAACCAGCACTCTAATTTCATTCCACCCTGTTCTTAACGCTCGACTCGCTAAGTCCATCATTTTCGCGCAATTAATAAATTAATAATAACGTGCAAAGGGGAATAATCTTATCAAAGTATACCTTCAATTATTAGCTGCACTGTAATTTTACAAATTAATGGTGAACAGTAATTAGCATATTCAAGAATTCATTTTTACACCTGATATAATAACGCCTGAGTGCAAAAATTATGAGAAATGTATTCTACTTAAAATCATGAACGTTTAAAGGGTAGAAAATTGACATGCAAGAATCAAGACGATTTCAAATGATAGGAGGAACACTGAGTCTATTGGTATTAAGAATTCTTGCGGATGGTGTCACAAGTCACAGCACTCTGACAACTGGCCATTCATTAAGTTTACTCGTGCATGCCAGTGTACGTGACTTACTGGACGGAATAATTGGACTCGCGTTAAAGCAACAGAGTGGAGGATTTCGCGACGCTGCTTTCCCAACTTCTCGGAAGACCGACTCTTAAAGAGTCAACCAGTTCTTATTGGCCTCGCTTTTTCGACGACTGTTCCCGGATTGTTCGTTGAAATCATTTTTCGCGTCGGCTAAAAATAACGAACGAACAAAAGTAACCTCACGAAAGTGTCCTTTAAAAATAATCAATACGTCGTTTTGGATAGTAATGTGGCACTTTTGCAGTTGACAGGTGATTGTAATTACGAAACATTTTTCTTTTTGGCAAAATACATTTTTTTAAAATGGAAACTCGTTTTATAAATATTCCGATACGAACGCGAGTAATCATCTGTGAGATATCGGCGATACCGACGCTGTTATCTTGAAATATTAGGTACAATTTAATACTTTGTCAACGCGCTGGTGTGGCGCGAGAATTAACTATCTGGTCGGTCAAAAATGCGACAGGACGTGTTACGCGTGCGTTCGAGAGCAAGTATGTAGAATACGAAACCGTAAGCGTACGATAACCAGAAATACTTATTGAACGGGTACGTTCCATGCCTTCCTGAACTCGATAGAATCGTCTAGCCGCGCACGAGAGAGACTAGAGAGTTCAATAATCTGCCGCGGCAGATCTCCTCGCCCCGGCATTGAAGTCTCCAGCAGCGCACCAGCATCTGCTGCCACCACACCAACTCTGTCGCCGTTATTTCGCGAAAAACCTTTACGTTATCCATTATATCAACTATTTTTATGAAATTAGTAATCAATAGACGATAAAGAATTATCCTTTTATTAGGTAAAATTTAAAAAAATGTGTTGGAAATATTTTGTGTACTAAAAAATTACTTTAACGCGTTCAAGGAGTTGCAATCATTCTTAATACGTTTCTTCACGATTCTAAAGAGAAATTCTACCATCTAAAACACAAGGAGGTAGTAAACGTCAGTGCTGCCGTGTTTTAACCGAACAGTAGAGAATATACTCTTTCCACCGGTAAAACTCGTGGAAACAGATTTATGATAATCAAGGAGCCACTGGTTTTCATGCTTCACCGACAACTCTTTTTCTCCTTCTTTCAACTTTGTTTTCTTTTTTCTTTTTTACGTCCGATTCCTTAAAGCGAATTTCGATTTTCCAATAAGCGGTCAAGATTTACAGCCCTCCGAGAGCACGTTCTCTCGCGCACCAGAGAACTCCTCTTTCCTGCGCTTCTTTTCACCCTCTTTTTTCCTCCCTTTTCTTTCTTCTTCTTCTTTCTCTCTCTCTCTCTCGTTTTGCTCACCACACGCGTTACTTCCTTTTCGATTTTTTTTCCGGGCGCAGGACGTGTTTTTTACTGCCCTCCGTACGTCCCACGAAGAAGACAGTCTGACAACGTCCTTCTCCTTCGCGAAATGAATTCTCACACGTACGGGCACGCACACGCTCGACGGGCCACCTCGTCCTGGCTGCAAGTAATGCATGCGCGACTTCAAACCGATCGTCAAAGTCAGCCGGACGTTGGGCCCTTATACGAGAGAGAAGAATAGGGTGGCCGGATTTTGTTGGACGATGCACACGCATACTTTTGCACCAGGGGGAAAACCTGAATAGGCGTACAAACATTTCGGACAGTGCGCGGTTAAAAAGTTACGAGACTTTTCCCTGACGTACTGTCAAAAATTTTCGGCAGGATTTTTCAAATTTTCCTCCGCGTTTCTGCTACAATTTAATCCACCCGTGTGTTTCATAGATATTTTTACGTTCGTAATCATGTTCGTGTCAAATTTTACTCGAGTTTTAAGATCGCCGGGCAGATGTTTTACGAGCTCGTTGGATGCACCTCTAGCATGTCGAACCTGCAAAACGACCGGCAAAATATTCCAAACGACCGAGAAAATTACGCGTCAAGCAGGTTTTTCACGGTCGTTGAAAAAACGTGCCGCGTCGATTATAATGTTAACGCGAATCGCAAGCTTATTTTGGTCCACGCGAATCAAAGTATCGCGAAGTAAGGAAATTACTGATGGAAAAGAAATTGCTCGGCTAACAAGCCGCGTATGACACCGTTTCCTTTCGCGGCAAGAAGAAAGGACACACCTGAACAACCCGAGAACGAACCGATTCTTGACAGTTTTTTTTTCTTAACGTAAAATCTAAATCGACTTTACACGGGATTTTCATGTGTCGTTGATACACGATCATTTCTTACCGTTGATTCGCACGTGAATCAAGAGGCTCGAAAAACAGCAGAAAAATACCGTGACAAATTAGATTAACCACAGGTAATGTAGATTTAATTGGCAGCGTGGTGAATCGGGTCTGCCGGTTCGGTTTGACGAGCGGCATACTGGATTTTGCCCGCCTTCCCGAGCAGGAAGCAACCGCGAGAACGCTTATAGATTTTTTCACCAGATAGAGTAACGAGGCTCGTTACGCGATCAGATTTACACATTCCGCGTGAAATTACGGCGACGAGTAACGTAAATCGGTTCACTGCAATTTTTATTTTTCTCACTTTCTTCAGGATCAACTTTCCGCTTAACGATTTAATATTAACTTTTCTTACAATCCTATTTCCTCTATCACTTGTAACTCCATTAAAGAACAAACGTAGTATATCTCGCTATTCTGTAGCTGTCGCGACACTCAAGTAGCCATTAAAAATGTCATAAAGAAACGGATTAAAGTAGAAGCGTCGTGCGCGAGGTAAAAAGAAGTTGACACGGTACGACGTATCGTAGAAGCAGTTAGGCAAACACGAACAATCCCCGGCGAGAAGAAATTGATCGGTAGGATGCAATTTCCCGTCTGCTTGGCCGCTGGAAATCGTCGTTTCTTCGGCTTTTATCGTCGACGATTTGGACGAGGAAGAAGCTCGACGGAACGATCTCCACCGGGCTCGGCCCATTCCGTGGGCGCATTAAAGCGAGCTCGACGTCGCGATGCACCCTGTAATTTTGGCAGACGCGATACCACGGCCCCGACGCCGATAAAAGCTCCGCCGGAAGCGAGGCAAGCGGAGGGCCGTTACTCAAAAGCGACGACGCCGCGGGAAATCGATTGCCCGGCGACGACTTTCAAACGCTTTGGCATCGGAGCCAACTCGTAACGCGTTCGCGCACGAAAATCTGTTGGCATTCTTCACTGACCACGTGGGAAATATCATTTTTTGTTCTTTTTTTATTTTTTTTTCTGTTCACCGAAGAAATAAAAGGAAGTACACTTACATGGAATTGGTGGTGTTCCAATACATGTTGATCGTCTTCGCGCAATTGCTCACAGTCGAGAGTAGAACCGTTTGCAAGCAGACGAGGAACATCAGAGTTACAAAGGACGTGGAAACCATGGTAAATACGTGGACGAACGAGCAGCGCGCACCGCGTCACCACCGTTCACCGAGATACAACAAGCAACAACAACAAGAACAACAACGACGACGACACCTGCACCTTTGTTGCTGTCGTCCACAACCACCTTCCACCACCGTTGCACACACACCACATCCACACTTCACTTTCTCCGTGTTTAGATCGCTTGTTCTAATTCCTATTTTCTCTTTTGCTATATTTCTCTCTCGGATGATCAAACGTATGACTCGCGTATCCTATTTTCTTTCTTCGCTCGAATGTTATCCTTCAAGTTTCCCGTACACCAAGTAAACACACTTTCCGTACACTATCGGCTCGCGTCTTCGAGCTGAACGATTAAACGGAAGATACGTTGTCTTCGATGGAATTGATCGGCGATCGGTTAGAATCGACGATGATTCTCCGGTGTTCTGCTGTTTCCATACACGTCCATCGAGTTACGCGTTCCATGGGTCCACCCCGTGTTTCGCTCACCTGGAGTGCACCTTGCTAGCCCTCTCATTGGTGAAATATTTTTCAGCGATCCGATCACAGCGACGAGAAACCATCGACGAGAGATACTTTCCGAGAGGTTCGCATCGGGGACACGATTTTTTTTTCACGACGAATTCACCGATCAACGGTGGATGGCGTTTCGCAGCGAGAACAGTATCCGACGCTCGGCGACGGGATCACGCGAACCATCGAACAACCGTGAACTTGCTAACCATCATTGAAAACGATACGATGTCGAAAGAACTTTGTTTATCACCAAATTCTATGAAACGTTTCTCACCACCGAAACAAAATATAAACAAAATTTCTCGGAGACACTGAATTTCGGAGCACCAGTCCTCGTACGCGATGTTGACGTTCCAGCAGGAACTTGTAAGGAGATACTAAGATCGTTCGGGATCACAGCGAGGAATCTCACGGGACGAGGCACAAGAAAGCTAGCGAAACAGAGCGGTATCCTTCTCGCCTGGAGCACACCCCCGTACTTTCTCACGCACTTGCGATTCGCACGGGTCGCTTAGCCAGCCAAACGGAGCGACGCTTTCTCACTGTCCACCACGCGTAAGAATCTCCACGGTGAAGGTTCGAATCGGTATAACAAGAGGAAAAACTATCGTTCCTTCTTCCGGTCGCGTGTCGATGCCGCGTTATCCGTGTTAAGAAACTACGACGAGGATGATCGTCGAGTGCACGAGCTACGTCGAGACGAGCTCCGTGAACGCAGAGAACACTACCTTCCTACTCGGTGTCGCGGACGCGTCTGTCGGCCGAGCCGAGTGTCGCGGCCGTTCGTCTCGCGTCGGCAGACTCGAACGGCGACCGGGGGTGTCGGGGAGTGCCGAACACCGGCGGAAACGGACGAAGCCCGAGGATGCTCGTTCCCTCCGTGGGCTCGTCGACGTGTCTTGGCTGACTCGTCGGCTACGCGGTATTACGCCGCCTGCTCGCGAGACGCGAGTTTCCGAGTGGCTCTCCCTAGCCGTCGCGCCTTTCCGTCGCTCGTTCCGTTCGAACCGAGGCTCGAAGCTCGAGAGTGCGGATACGACACAAGTGCTGGAACGCGATGCGAGATCCTCGTTTCTCGCACGGTGGATTCGTCGCCTTTTCGTTTAATCTTCGTTGTTCGACGACGTAGGAGAAGAAAGGTTGACGAGCCTGGCTCCGATACCGAACGTCGTTTTCGTTTAGATGTCTGCGGTATATACATATTACGGAGTTCGTGATACACTGGAAGATGCAGATTTCCGGCAAAGTGATTATTCGATCGTAGTTTGCCCCCGCGGACCGTGAACGTGAGAGCATTTGGTCGAAGCGCGAAAGAGAGGCGTGAATTTCGCTCGAGTTTCATCGTAAGCGAAATCACGAGGTGCGGGGAATTGGATTTTTTTAAAAGCAATTTTCGCGAGGGAATTACATTCCGCGATGTGGGCTTTATTCATCGCGTGTCGTGTTTGCCCGAACGGTCCAGTTTTTCGACCCGATCGAACGCCATTAAACGAATTCGGGTAATTACGCGTCGCAGCTAAGACGCGTAATTTCTTGCTCGAATCCCTGCCCTATCGTGTCAGCCGTTCGATCAATTTTACATTACACTATGGATCTCACGGTTCCATCGAACGTTTTCAAAGAATTAGCTAAACTTTTATATCGTTTTCTGATCGGATCGATAAAGCGGCGTTTGCTTGGAAATCGATAGAAATTCGCAAGTCATAATTTTCGCAAAAATGATCGCCTCCAAACGAGCCACCTAATTGACTTTCGATCGAGAAATGTAGCGGTTGACGTTAATCAAGAAGATAGGCGGACGTTTAACGAATTTACCCAATTTCAGAGAAGACAGTTTGACGCTCATTAAGAAAAGCAAGCAGCAGTGATAAACGGTGCGGCGTGGCTCCGCTCGAAATTACGAAACTCGCGTGGAATTTAATTTTCAGGGCGCGAACGAGACGGCCGGTTGAACATTGTTTCCATCGAGTTGGAGCTGCACTGATTACACAACCGTCCCTTAAGCCTCATTACCGTCACTGAAAATTTCCATACGGTTCAGCAGATCGGCGTGCGAGCACCACGAACCGCTGCAGAAGGCGCGTCCGGATCACGATTCGCCTCGAGTCCTTCGCGAGCTATGAATTAGCGTTCCTCGTCCTTTTCTTTTCCCGGCTGTACGATTACTTTTAACACAGTCGGAGTGCTTTCTTTTCAATTCGTTTCCGGTTTCAATTCGAATGAAAGCTTTCGCTCGTTCCTCGTCGAACGCGACGTTTCGATTCGTCTCTCTAAATACGTGGCCCGCGATGAAAAGGATCTTCGTTACCCGCTTCGAACGAAGGAACGCTCCTTTGTCGGTGTCGATCGATTCGTCGATGCACGTGAGTCAATTAGGCCGAGGCAATTTCGGAGATGACGTATCGAAAAAATGCAAATTAATCTGCCAACGATGTCTCTCTACCCGTTTCACCGTCTCTCTTTCCGTAATGCGTTCCGCTTGATTAGTTCTCGCAAGGTGTTCCGAGTGTGAATCTCGAAATTTTTCACCGCGATAGAAAATATGGATGCAAGAGAACGCGTGTGTACGTTAGGTAGAAGGAAGAGCGATAAGGTTGCACGCGAGCAGAGTGCATGCATGCATATATTGCCAGCGAATGCGGCCAAGTACGTGGCGCCCTCTTTGCGAACGGGGCTATCATCTTCCGTATTGCTCTCCCGTCTGCAACCATTTTCTCGAGGGCATGCTCCTTGGCTCTCGGAGAACCGGTATCTACCCACGGACAGTCATGTCGGTCATTAGTCCGACTAATGTAATGCTTCAAATTCTATCGGGCCACGGTGCCGGTACGTTGCATCCTCCCGCTAGAAAGTCGAGGAATACAGGGCGAGGAACACGCCCGATATCGTGGATTTCACTTGGGTCACATATATCCTGTACACGGTACTCGGTAATTCCCTGCTTTCGAAGCTCTAGAGGCGAGTCTTACGATGTACTGAGAAATAATCGAGAGTCAATGACACGCGTGTGAATTACACGGCAGGGAATTAGCGAGGGGCTATTGTATAATGAAATAAACCGTATTCGAAAGGAGTAGAATTTAAAAGCGCAACCAAGTGTCCGATTGGTCAAACATAAAGAGTTAATGCCCGATTTCTTCGGGTTTCGTAGCGGAACCATGTGGAGGATCGCGAGGAGAGTGGAAGAACCGCTAAGGAATACAGCGAATCGATTATGTTCGCTGCTTGCTTTTTTTCTCTCGTCATGCCTGATTAAACAATCGTGTCTGTTTGCGGACTTTCCAGTGGCTCGATAAACCACCGTGTTTCTGTTCGCTTCTGTTTGTACTTAAACAACATCGTTGAATAAAATGTTACATCGAATTGAAGAACAACTGATTCTACATTGATTTCCTAAAGAAACTTCAACTCCGATTGTTGTGATTCTCCTAAGAGTCTCATTTACGATCGTTTTCCTCTTAATTTCCCAATATATCCTCTTAACAGCATGTTAATATCCTTGAGAAAGCTCGGCACATAAATAAGAGAAGAAGGGACAGGCTAGCTTTGGGGTTGCTCGTGGCTTTAATAAAGTCCAGTCACGCTCCTTGCCACGAGATCCTTAAATCGTCCTCAAACGAATCCGCTCGAGGCTCTGATCGTTGACCTACCATCCGTTTGTTACACATCTTAGCTTCGGGTATTTTCCTCCTTCTTCCTTTTTGCTTCTCCTCGATCGCGTGTAAAGAGAAGAGAATTCGAACGCGATAAAGATATCAATTGGATGCAAGCCGGATAAAGAGGTGAAGTGGCACTTCAATTGGTAGGTTGTATAAATACCACGAGTCATGGAGACGAGAGTGCTTCGTAAATATTGATCGTTATTCTTGTGGTTCTCGCGAACGTTCGGGGAAAGAAGGCGGTCGGAAAAGCCAAATCCTATGCACACAAACGAAGGTTGCTCGTTTCAAGGGTCGTTCTCGTCCTTCGACGATTGACCTAACGGCTGCTCGATTCGCTGAAACCGCAGGCATTCCGGAAGGCAGGTGTGTCGATTTAGGAGGAACATTCGTAGCGTTTAGGGAAAATCAGGAAACGTTCGGTGCTGTTTGCTCTGATTCGGCACTCATGCTCGAAGAACTTTGAACAGAGTTTGCGATCGAGTTGTTTGTCATTACTCATTCCCTTCGTCTATATTCCTATTAGTATTTTTCTTTGCTTGTATTCCTATGTTTTTTTTTTTTAAATTGAAATTGTATACGAAAATTGAATTGAAACCGTATAGAAAATAAAATATTTTTGATCAGCTTAAAGGAGAAAATATTTTATAAAAATGGACGTAGTTTAGGAACGAAGCACGGTTGCAGGGAATTTACTAATACTCAGTTGAGCCAGCATTCAACACAAGCCTCGGTGAAAAGTTTCCAAACGAACGGTTCCTAATAATGAATTTTCGAGTGCTCTCGGAAAAAGGGATCCTTTTGGGACAGGTAAAATCCTGGGCACACATTAGGACGTTTCCAGTACTTTTGGTTGTTCGTCGAGGGGTCGATCGGTGGTCGGGCCAACCGAATGAATCCGCAGTCATTCGGGAAGGCAGGTGCAACGATCCGGAAATGGTAATTCCGTGGAAAGTCCCAGGGCGAATGCGGAATCCGAAAGTTAAACTCGCGCGCTGGGAAACATGGAGCATCAACGTCGATAATTCAACGACGAAAGATCCTATAATCACTTAATGGTCCTTGACTTTAATACTCCGAGCCGGTTCGATTATTTCCTCCCACCCCATCGAGAGCCCTTCGCGTAGCGGGATCGGCTCGCGAATCAAGAAAGTTGCAGTATTATTAATGCATCGGTATCGATGACGTTACCGCTGGAAATAAATCACCCGGAGGCGCGGACCGATGATAAATTAATCCGTCGCTATTGCAGCGATTTATTACACGGATTTCGACGATCGATCTCGCGATAGCGGCCTCCTAGACGGCTACCACCGACGTCATTACGATCTCACCGAATTCGACGATCCTTTCCTCTTACGCGTCGATTGGGAATCACGGAGACACTTACATGGTAGGAGGTGATTAACCACCCACCACTTGTTTTAATCGTCAATTTCTGGTATTGGTATTTAAAATATTCATTGGTTTGTCAAGAACGAGCATTCTAAACGCGATTTTATACGAACGTCCTTGCGTCCGTTCGAATTATCATATTTTAATAACTTCCCATCCAATCTGGAGAATGGTTCGGCACGATTCACGCGGTTAACCGTGATCTTTGGTCGCACCTTGTAAAATGCTTAACGCTCATCGATCATCATTATTCACCGGCGTTTGCCGAATTCCCCGTCGACGTATCAAGCCGACACACCTATACAAGCACCACGCACGTGTTTCCACACCTTTGTCGAATCGAATCCATTTCGCTTCATTACCGATCCATCGCCGCGCGATCTCCGTCTGACCCTGCCTTGAACTACGATTGGACGCGTCGCGTCGCATTGATCCTCGCTCGTCGATCGTGATTCGTGCGGGTAAACGCGTCATCGTGCGTCGATACCTTCGTCAAGGGATTCGTGTCCGTTCGCTTTTTAGAGAAACAGAGAGACACAGCTTAGAGAAACGATCGAACGATGAATCTCCGATACGGTCGCGCTAATTGATCCTGACCGCGACGAGATTGCCACTCGGGAGAAAGAGATTTGGGAAGGACACGCGCGCTCGCACGGCTAACCTGAAAGATCACAAGGGATCCATTAGCCATTAGGCATCGTTTATGCGCGTCAAGGTGTCCGTTTGGAACAATGGATCCGCCAGAATAGGCATCGATTTCTACGCTTTGCTTTTTATAACCGCCAGGCCGGCTTTCTCGCCTGCCGAACTCTACCTCCCCACGACTTTCCTCGATCTTTTTCGCATAATGCATCCAGGTCTCCACCTGGTCCCTGCTGTGCACACGTATTTAATTTGTAAAACGATCGAGTGTCCTTGGCGGCGAGCGTGAACACCGGCGTCGGAGAACGCGTGAACCCGACCAGATACAATCTACCAAGGAATTTCTCTCTTGCTTTTGTTGTACTCTCAGGAATAAAAGATTCAAGACCTTTTGATGAAAATTTTCAATCAAATTACATATTTAGTCGTCGCCTGATGATATCTTGTTAGAAATCTTCAAATAGAATAATTAACCGTGAATGGTGTTGTCAGCAATAGCAAAGGGTGCAACAGTGTCCTGTACCATGATGATTACGCAAGATCACGCGCGGTGATGAGTACACAAAAAGAAATACTCGATTTACGCGGGAAATTGCTGTAGTCATTAGCGGAAAGAATTTACACAGGAACCTAACATCTTGGAATACCGTCAATTAGATACATAAATTTAATAATTAATCCCTCCTATTCTTAATTTATAAGTGTCTATTTCCCTATGGCAACGAACGTGTTAATCCAAAATCATCAAATCGATCAATAGAAATTTTTACAAAAGATCTAGACACCTTTTGGTCTACGCCACTGAGCGTATCCTGGAATTCGACACACAAACGATCCCGAGGCGCCAAGACAATGGCACCTCCCCTCATCCCTCATTGTTTCGGCCACGTCTGGAATCTTAAAAGACTATCCATTATTATACTCCCATTGACGAGAGATGCCAATCCTCTTCTTTGCCTGTGTCCGCGTAATAATTGAAAGGGCACGGGACACCTGCCCGTGAAATCGACGCACGTAGACGAGGATGTCCGTGAAAAACCATGTCGTGGAACGTTTCTCGAAGGGGGTCGAGAATATCACGCTTCCTACGACGCTTCGTCACCAGACGTACGGTACGTGTATGGGTGAATCGTCGTACGTGCACAACTTACATCATTACGCATTTGAATGGTCGACAAATTATGCTTGTGGCGCGGGCGCGTGTTTCTCGAGCAGTTCGAAAGCGAGCGTCCCTTTGGGACGCCTTTTCAGGAATCCTCACTGCGATACACAGTTTCGAGGACGAAGCAAGAGGATTCCTGGAGAATCGAACGGGTATAATGCGGCGAACATACGTGTACCGGCTGCATAATCCACGGTGAAACGCGCCGACCGGCAAAAGGCATAATGCCTATCCAACGTAGGTCTACCGTGTTTAGAAGGAGGGAAGGTACCTTCGCTTTATCTACGCTCGCACTCATATATTTGTATCTATCTTCACTTTATAAGTATCTATACAGGGTGGTTCTGATAATTGGGTCAGATAATATCTCTATTACTTAATCAAGTTAGTAAAAAGGGTGAAGATAAAAATTTTAAATTACTTCTGCAATATTTTATAATAAATAATAAGGTAAATGTCTTCAATTAGGGCTTCAACGAGAAATCAATTGAAAATATGTAAATTCCATGTATTTTTGCCCCCCGAATCCAAAACTGTTGATAAAATTTGCGGATCGCTTGTATTTATTAAGATATTGTGATAAATATTGACATAAAATCATTGTTTTCAAAAGTTAATGACTTTGTAGGGTAGACAGTACTTTTAAAGCGCATCACTAACCTACATAGGTTATGTTAGGTTATCAGAAAAAATATAACTTACCCCACGGCAAAAACTTGACCAGTCAACAATAGTCAGGCATCCTGATTGAACCAGCGTGTTGACATAGGATCCACCCTTGCCGTCTCAGGATGATGATAAGAACGGAAGTCTTGGTTAGTGTAACAAAGATCTTTATTCTCACTCTTTCACAGGTCGGTTCGACTTGAATGTAGGTACGCAATATGGCGCGCTTTTCGCTCTGTCTCTGCCCCCACTCTCGCTGAGTGAACTGTGCGCAGGTTGATCCCCAACGCATCATGAGAAAATATCCAATAAAACGGGTAATCGTCGTGATATGAAGATTAGAATTAGCTAGCCACGTACCATTTTCAACACTTCGTTTAAATTCACACTTTGAAGTTATTCTTTTTAAGGAGACTATTGTTGACTGGTCAAGTTTTTGGCGTGAGGTAAGTTGTATTTTTTCTGATAACCAAACCTAACCTAAAAGCCCCAAATTTTATCAACAGTTTTGGATTCGAGGGGCAAAAATACATAGAATTTATCTCTTTTCAATTGTTTCTCGTTGGGGCCCTGATTGTAGATATTTACCAATAATAATTATTGTCTACTTGTTATTTCACAAGAATATCAACATTCTAAAAATTAGGCAAATACTTTTGAGCTGTAGTGTATATACCCATTAGGGAAAATAGGAGGGAGATACAAATAGTAGGTAGAAAGATAGAAAAGAACACAATGGCAAATGGTATTCTATTATTCCAGATGGTCATCACGGTATCTCCCTCTTCTCTGGAATGCAACCATGGAATCATTCTCCAATATCTCAACGTACTATCCTCTGTATCCTGTCCCCCCTCGGGTTGCTCTTCTCTCCACTGCGTAACCACTGTCATCGGTAAGTAAACCCTAAACAAGCGTCAACCCCTTTGGATGGTATCAGTTCACCCCCGGTTGCCTCGGTCATTCATCATCCTGATTTAATAATCTTCTTTCCCTGCGATGGTGCATATTAATTGAGAGGCTGACCGTGCACGTGTCGCGTGTAATCAATGCACGGGATTGATAAGCGAAGATTCTTTCTGTTGGCGAAAAAGAGAAGGGTGGTAGTAGAATAATGAAATCGATTCTGAACGGTAACGCGGACTGTTGCTTTATTTATGACCCGTTCGCCAGGAACGACGAGCCGTCTCGAATCGCGAAACGACACCGGGATTCCTCTTAACGCTTTCATTTCGCTGTTACACGAAGAATCATGGTTGCTCATTTTTTCCAACCCCTCGCACACACGCTCGCGGGTATATTTAAGATACGCGGGCTACGTTGCACCGTGGTTCGTTCCTTTCTTTTTTTTTTTTATTTTTTTTCTTCACGGAGGATGGCGTCTCTGCGGTTAGGAGGGAATAAGAAATTGCGGGCAATGATTCGGAACAGGTCCCTATCCTTGCCTCCTCACCGACGTTTTTTCCTGGCCCGTCGTTTGTTTGCTCCGTTACTTCTCGCACGCCGGCACACAGGAAATATGCGGACCATGGAACGAACGCTTGTCGGGAAGGCGGTTCCTTCGCTCGTTTGTAACGCAACATTTATGCCTTCGATTCTGTGAACTTTGCCAGATATTTTGTTCGATAGCATTTGTTCTTTTTTCTCCGCCTTCCATTTATTTTACAGCGGAAAGAAAACTTGCGAATTGACGTCGAAGAATGCGCGTTTCAATTATTTTGCTTCGATAGTTTGGGGGCTAAGACGAGGAATAATTCAATTTTTAAAAATCGTTACAAAAATTACTGATGACACTCGAGATTCATACCATTGCGAGCAATTACATAACGCAAAACGATGTATGCAAATATCAACCCTTGTCAAGGGGTGAAATATAAATCACCTGCTTGGACACCTAATATTCTCACCGTTCGCAAATAATAATAATAGAGGATCGAACAGCTGAAACGATTCAACCCGTATGTGATCGACTACCCGATGCCCTTTCAAATCTATTATACTGGAACAGTAACAATACGCGTGAACGACAGGTGTGCAACGTGTCGAATGAGAGAGTTCGGTAGCTTTCTCGCAGAAAGAGTCTTTGCGTAATTTCACCTGCCTCGCCTTCAGTCAGTTGTTCTTTCAATGACTTTGGTTTCATTCTTTGGTTTTTAATGCCCGCTTGAGCGTTGATTAATCTGGAATGAGTCAAGCTCTTGATTTTTTTATTTTGTACCGAGTATTTATCATTTTCAATCACAAATTTCTTGAAGAATGACTGATTTAAAAATCAGCTCCAGGTGACAATATATTACCCTGCAAAGTTTTGGAACTCCTTGAAACTGTTCAGAAACGTGTCAGGAGCACACAAATCTCGAGGGGCTAGAAATTTGGAATAGACAGTTTTAAGAAAAACATCGAGGTCGTAAGTGATTCATCGGTGTTTCACGGACGTTTTGACGAGACCTAGATTTACCCGGGACACATTATTCGAGGCCGATCGAATTGGGGGACATTTGAGAAATCCCTTGCGAACTGAGTCATCCTATTGTTCAGTTGGGATAAATTGTTTGGTGAATAGTTTTATTAGTTCTCGAGGCTATTTTTTCGAGGAAAGATTCTTATTTTCAAAGTTCACCCACGCGGTGAAATTTTCGAATTATTCTTCAAGCAGACATCGATCAATTCATCTTTGAAGATTTATAACGATTCGGTGTGTCGAGGTTTACCGTAAAGAGTCAAAAGCGATTACGTTAATCGTTCATGGGTCAATTAGCCCCGATCATAAGAGCGAAGAAAAGCGTTCACTTTCGTCGAATTGCTTTCACTTTTTTGAACGATCAACCTCTAACATCCGCCTTTTTAGGGGCCCAATCGACCTTCCATCCACGCCTCGACCTATACGCGGCCTCCGATGATAACTATCGAAAATTTCGTGGTTGAACCGTCCGTGTTCAATATTCTACAAAGAGAGGCAACGAGCGTTTAATTAAAGTAATGTTTCATGTTCTGCTTGACATACTTCAGAATCTAATTTAGCCTCGATTATTTTAGACTCGTGAACCTAGAATCAAAGTTTTGAAAAATTATTCTGGTAATTATGTCGAATTTTTTTCATGTAAACAAAAATCAAAAAGATTCATAATTAGTATAATTAGTAATATTGCAATTAGTGATGTAAATACTGATTCGACAAAATTGCATGTTTAAAGTGTTACTACTTATTGAAATATTTCAAATTTTGCTACTAAAATTGAATACTTCAAACTTCAATACTTTACGAAGTCTAATTAGCATAACGACACCCTCAACGATCCGGTGCCAAGATTTCATGGCTTTGTCTATGAACGTCGGATCGGCGTAGTGTCGCTCGGTGTCGTAATGCTCGATCGACGCCACGGAATATCGAACACTTTCTCCGTGGCAGGGTATCGATAATGCCTGGATTTATTGGCCGGTGTTTAGCCGGTGGCCCAGATTCTTCAGTCTCGGTCGGCGCAGGAGTCGCGCGCGGCACAATGTGAATTAGCTTCGCACGTTAATAGTCCGCATAAAAGCGTGGGCGTGGTAATAAGTAAGGTTTATGCCTTCTTTCGGCTATAAAGTTGATCGATAAAGCTAAAAACTACACCGGCTGGCTATGTATTTTTACAAGCCTCCATAATGGTCGGCTTTGTCAGTTGCAGATATTTATCTTCTTCCGCTTCGTATCGGTCTCGTTCGCTCCTTGGGAACAGCCGCCTTTGGCAATCGTACGCAAATCCTATTGCTTTCATAGCGTTGGTCAATAATTATTGCACTATTTTCCGACAATTGCGAGGAGTTAATTTAACGCGCGAAGTATACCTTTTCTCGTGACGGTAAATCGTGACAATTTAATAATTAGAAGGTAGATAATAAAATGGGATATGGATAGAAATTAATTTTATTGTTAAACATTTAAAAATTCTAATTAGAATTTTTGGAAATCTACTTTAAGACCCGTTTGCTATCAAAGCTCCAATTGTAGTAACTGAAATTGTAATCAGAAAGGCAAGGGATGTTTCTAATTACCACCGACGATCAGAATCGTGTCAGTTGCTTCCATGAATTACCTTCGCCGATGTATAAATTAACGGGTTGTTACGTGTCACAGTCGTTATCCAACGCAACGGCTTGAATAATACAGCGTGTAATAACAGCGATATTCAATTGTCAGGATATCGTTTAATTAATTACACGGACCTGGGCGAACCTCAACGAGCCGCACGGTTTCGCGGTGGCACGCAAATTGCGACTGTTTGAAAATATTTGAACAGAGGATCCGCCGTCATGAATACAGCAACAAAACCGATCCAATGAGTTTGTTTTGAGCGGCGAATGGTCGAAGAAGCGAAACATTATAGATTATATCGAGCTGCATTAACCCGAGGTCAGTGTCCCTCTCGACGACAATTTCTCTTTTTTTTATTTCAAAAAGGTGTAAAATTATGCGAGGTGATCGCACGCGCGAGCAGCGAGACGCGAAACGATCTCCTTGCGCGTTAAGTTCGGCCGCATTTCGGCTGTATCGTCGGACTTTTACGAGCCGATGGTGGAACCGGTTGCTACCGCGAGCTGATTTCCTCCTGGAACGTTTATGATAAAATAACGCGGCTCGTTTCGCAGGTGGATACGTTTAAAAGGCGACGATCCGGCCACTCGTCCTGCCCGTTTCTGTAGAATCCTTCGCGTCGTGAAATCGCGCATCGACGGCTACGAAATAACAACGAAATTGAAATATCACCCTCGGTACTTTCTCATACAACGCTCGCACCTCGTCAGGTATAAGTTAGACCGCGTTATTACGTTGACGGAAAGCGAAGAAGATAAATTCGTGAGATAAATAGCGATAGCCCGTAAAGCGAGTCGTTGTTCCGCGAGGCTGGGATACGTACTTATAATATTCACGGACCGTATTTCACAGGCTGGTTAACCCGACGAAAAGTCGAGTAACTCTTAACGATTCCGGAGCGTAAGCTTCTCACGAAATCGCGAGATTCCTCGGCTCATGCTGATCACGTAGACGTTCAACGTCGCGTCGGCTAAGTTTTTCCATGCTCGCATTACCGTTTGCGAGTATTCAGACGGTAGGCAAGTTTGGAGCAATATAAATGTAGATTAAAGTTAATTGGTTAGATTGACAATCTCGTATCTTCAAAATTAAATAAATTATTTTTCTGATAAGAATTCTATAGAATCTCTGAATTGCGCGAAACGAACAGACGATCGTTATTTTTACCGTGGCAACAGAAAATTATCATTCAAAGCGTAAAGTCGTGCAAAGAATTCGTCTTAAAAACGATGGGAGAGAATTCAAAGCATGGGGACTCTATGAAAAATGAACGAACGACGAACTCGATCGTTTGCGACGTGGCAAAAAGTAGCTACAGAAGCGGAATTTTCAATGGCCATTGAATCAACAGGTACCAGAATCGTCGATTCGAAATTAAGCATCGACGCTCCGCGTCGATTATCATTCAGACGAGACGCCCGGCACCGACCAGACGACTAAAGCTACTTAAACGTCTCTTAAAGACGGCTACCACGTCAGGGTGCAAATGTATCGGTGACGAAAAGCGAATGCTTTCGTGTCACGTACGGAACAATCGTCGAGAAAAGAAGAAGAAGGTGTTAGGCCACGGTCAGGGCCGATCGAGTACATTCCGTGGAGTTCGAATGATCGCGAAGGCCAACGATGGGCGAGTGTGATTTGTTTTCGGTGTAAAATTCGCGATTCTCCACGCGTTCACGGGCCAGGATCAGCAACGCGTGCTGCTGAATCCCGAAAACGAACGATGACCCTGCGGTAATCGTTTCGAATCAACTCGGTCAATTTTCATTGGTACCCGTTCGAGAAAATATATTCTCTCCTCGGCGAAAGCGATGATCTCGCGGTAAGCATATAATTTTTACATAATCCACAGGTTTCTCCGCGATTACGCAAACCGCAAAGGCGAGAACCGTCCGGTGGAAAGCATTTCGCTTTGAAAATTGGAATGCCCCTTTCGGTTCGTTCAAAAGAACGACGAACGAGTTTCAGCGGCTCTTTCGAGCTTAATAGGCTCCATAAAATTATTATATGGTGGCTGGAATGTGTACCGTTCATGGTATTAATTTTGTTATACATTCGGGGATTCGCATAAATTTACACTCGTTCCTCTCCGTTTCGTTTCACCGAAGATACTTATTCTTTGGAAAATGGGAGATTCGCTTCGGGCAATTTCCTATCTCGTATCATCTACAATATATTAGCGACTGAAAGGGGGACCGTGTTTAATCATTCAAACAAGAAAGATGACTCATTATGGAACGAGTTTGAACCCATCGGACCAATCGTGAAACATCATTACTACCATTTACCTGCTAATGAATGTCTCGGAATAACACATAAAAGTGTGATCATTATCTCGAGGATACCATAGTGAAAGGGATGGTATTGGTGAACACTTAAGCAGTGATTGTAATAAAATTACAGTATGATATCAAATATTTATTACAAGTTACAAATTTAAACCATTAATCGAAGACAAAATAAATAGTCTGGTATTCGTTTAATGGATAAAACGAATTACCTCATTTTGCTCTGCTATCATTCTCGGAAGGAATAATAATAAATCTCAATAAGAAAAAGAAGGTAGCAAGAATAAAAAGGGGTTTATTGCTCGTTTCCCACTGGCGAAGCGAGAGTCATCGATAAATTAGCGATCAAGAGGAGACGCGGGGCGGTTAAACTGTGAAACGCGAGGAAGAGCATAACGATAACAAGGTGGCGAACACAGAAGAACCTTGGTAAACCTGTCCGACCCTTTTTACCCCAGATTCCCGGGGTTCATCAGACGGTGCACGCAAAGTCGACGGAATTTATGCATCGACGGCAAAAACCTTTGCCTCTTCTCTCGTCTCAGTTATCCGTCCGCTCCACTCCGCGCCACGTGCGCATCGTAGAAAATCCTAGCAGATGCGCAAGTATTTTCGTGTTCCTGGAACGTCGAGGGGTCTTGTGCAGATGCTTGATGACTGAAACGGCACGGCGCGATGTAACCAGATTCATTGTAAACTCGTGTACGCGTGTGCTCCGCGTATGATTGCGCAACGAGGTCAAGCCTGCGGCGGCTACGAGTTCACCGGTTAAGAGAGGCTCGAAAATCGGAGGCAGGAGCGCAGAGGCGAACAGCCTCCGTTTCTTTATTGTCGTTCTTAATGTCAATAGGAAATGACTCACTCCTTAACGTCGCAATGATATCACGCTCCAAGCCTCGCTCACAACGAGCCTCGCTCCTCAGATCGCGATTCGACACGCGCCGATGTCGATGCTGCCTTCGATGAAAACATCGATGGTGAATGGACTCGGTTTACGTGGGTGAGCCTATTGTAACAATTCTTTCATGAATCGGATTTTATTAAGTCTATCGGAAAATTCTGTCTGTTTTATACTCGCCGAGATTTCCTGATACGACCGGGTTATAAACAATGACTATTGCGTTAGGTTCGCGCAGTACAGACTGTACGGAGTACTTCAATCTTCCGTAAGGAAAAACTGCGAAGAATTACTGTGCATTATGATCAGGTTACAAGAGACGAGTATTTGGCTTACGTCGCCATTTGAAACAATCATTTCGCTGTTATGCTCGGACTGATTGGAAGGAATTTGCATACGTTACAGTTAAATTTATCCGCGTCTCTCTGGAGGATTAGATGGAATTTAAAACAAAGGAAGGAGGAATTTATGTTTCGCGTTAGCACCCACGGGTCATTGAGCAGATGCGAAGAATTCTTTGCACAGTTTTCGCTGGATCCATTTTAATTAACGGCAAAGTGAGCTTGACGCTACGATAGCTTCATGGAATCTACGACATTAGTAATGTGTGTTTTTTAACATTTCACCAGGCGTCGGGATGCTTTTATAACGAGCAAAGATTTATCGGAGGATCGGTTACGAAGCGTCGCGGGCCGAAAAAATGGCGCGCGTTTGCTCGCCAGCTTTATGACGCTATTTGTCGCGACTAATTGTCAATTAGAAAAAGCGACACGCGTAAATTATTCATAGAGCGGCGAGATTTAGAGGCTATTGAATCGCGCTTTCGGTGCGCGCCGGAAAGCGGAGCAACGGCTCGCGGACTCTTAGCTATCTACATAGAATGGGGGCCTGAACCGCTCGAAAGTCGTCTCGGATGGAAAATAAAATAAAGGACGGAATTATCGGGGCTAGAAGGGCAGCCTATCGTTGCCGCGAATCTCTATTGTTCGTTAGATTTCGAGCAGCTCTAATGGCCGGGAATTCCCTGGAGCATCGGCTGGTACAGGACGAATCTGGGTCACCGTGGTACGCCTATCGAGAGCAAAACGAGACAAAACGAACGTGAAATCGTGCGGCTGCCTATACCGTAGAGGAGACTTCACCAGAGGCGTGGGTGTTTCTCATAGGCGTCGCTAGGAATGCTGATTGTATATACCCGGCTTGGTCTTTGTAATTATTTAGGTCGTCGCGTATTGAGTAAGGCGAAACGAGACGCGACAGGACGACGATGTTCAACAAGGGGATCGTTTGATCGTCGAGTCAGCTTTCGTGAACTTTTCGCCGTAGCTCCATTGTACCAGACGAGAAAGCAAGAGCCACGGTGATCGTAATCGATTAATCGTTCGGGTTTGGTCGCCTGAACGGATCAGGCGAAAAGGCGCCAGCCCGGTGTGTTTCACCTCGTAGCTATGCGTATCGTGCAGTAGGTAAATTGCAAAACAGCCACGGTCAATGCAAATAACGAGCTGGATCGAATTTCACGGCAGAAGCAGATCCAAACGCGCCGCGCTGCTGCCCGAGATATATATACATACCGTTCGAGCGCGTTTACGGGCAACGCGTGTACGCACTTAATAAATCTCGCGCGTAAAACGGCGATCGCTTATTTGTCACACTTAATTGGCAAGTTTCTACGCGCCGCGGGTAATTTAAAGATCAACCGCGGAGCTGGATCGATCGGTCCCTGGCTACGGTAGATAACAATTTTCACGCATACCGGCTTCAAAATAAATTTGTCAGACGATAAAAAAAAAATGCTGTATTAATCGAACGAGCTACCAAGAATTTCATTGCAAATTAGTCACGTTACGGTCGCTTGGAACGCTTCTGTCGAGGCAGCGGTATTACACTCCTAAGCGCGCGTAATTGTTTCGAGCCTCCCGAGTAGCGTTCATAAATTACTAAAAGGAAAAGGGGCTTCCACGCGACAATGTGTCTCTCCTATCGCGAAGCGAACGGAACGGGTGTCGCGTGTTTAAGAACGCGCTTTCTTACAAGTTTGCCTGTGTGAAACCCGCGGATCGTGCCGGCTTGGAGGACGAGAAAGCGCAGCGTGTCGCCGAGGATCGTCGTCGTTACATCTCGCGACGAGGTGAGGCAAGCGAACGATTCCGGAGCAGGAACGTTGTCGAAGGTGGCAGGAGCCGGAGACAGCGGAGAAGGAAGAAGGCGAGAAGCGATGCGATGGTATATGTATAATACAGAAAGCGTGACGGTGGTAGTTTGCGAGGGAGGAGATCGGAGGAGGAAGAAGTAGATCTACATAAGAGATCATGACTCGTAGCTAGCCGAGTTTTGCCGTAGTCGAGAGGAGAAAGTTACCAGGAACTGCCTGAATCTGCCCGATTGGCAGCCTCCTTTTCCACGGGCTCCGGGCATTGTAGTCACGAGCGTGCAACTGTAACAGCTACGATAATGCTCCAACGACGACGCGTCTTTTGTTTCAACCAGCCTCCACTCTCTTTACTTCTCGGTATTTACACGTACCTTCATCCGTCCTCTGTCCTCGTTTCGCCCTCTCGTCTTCTAGAGTTTAAGGGTGTCTTCCGAAACCCCGAGTGTGCTCCTTAATTTTAATGAAATTTAATAGGATAATTGATATAAATTTATAACAAGCCGATATTTTTATTACGAACATAGATCCATTATCCCTCTTATGTCTTATTGAAACAGGCTTTTTGATAATCAATTCTTCTGGCAACTGAAATCCGATCGATCCTACTCCCATGCCATTAGTCGCAATTAGTCTGAACGATGAATTTTCTATGAGCGAATAATCAGGCACGGTACACGTAACGTGCACCTACGACGACCGGTACATACACGACGGTTGTCTCTGCTCCAGCAATTACACTTTCATGATCATGAGAGTGGAAGCGGGCTTGCTTGGTCTCGAAAAAGAAATCGATCCATCGAGGATCGGGTCCCAGCCGGCCTATCGAGCACGACTTCTCCGCTCGTTTTCGAAACCGAGTGCCGAGTAGACGACGTCGATTCCCCGGCTACCGATATATCGGCAGGCGGTGGAACGCGCGCGGCAACAAACCGTTTTGCTTAACGAGCCGCGATTACGATCATGCAAATTTTCTTAATTAACGGCGACCCGTCCACGAGCGACCGAGTTTCAAAAGCGAAACCGTTTCGCTTGTTCGTTCTCCTCGATTTCAATTATCCTATAGCTCGCCTCGACCTATTGTCCGTCGGCGAGTTAACCCGTTCGTGGTAGCTCAGCATCCGCGCGATCTCAACGATCTCTCACGCCTTCGCGAGACGCGAACTTCATCCGGCTGTCAAGTTGCGAAAACATAATCGTCCGATGATTGTACCTTATTACGGAGGCTGTTCGAAAAACCAATCGTTTCCTTCTCTTTCTTTTTTTCTTCTTTTCTTTCTTTTCCGCGACCGAACATTCCAGTCACGGGAGAAAATAAGCTAGGATTTTGCCGTTTCAATCGCCCACGCTGCGGTTCGCCGCGTACATAATAAACCCGACTGAATCGCGGTGAACGGAGGTTCACCTCGTGTACCAGTTTCTGAAAGAAACCTCGTCGCGTTGCTCGAGATAAGATAAGGCTTTTGTAGGAGTGGCAATTAAAACTGCGGGCCGAGCGTCGCATATGCGAAATCAAGCTAACGGTGCGTTGCACCGTGGTCAATACAGCGTAATGACATTAACAAAAGGAGAAGTGGTACTTGAACTGTGAAATTTAACATGGTCGTTAGCAAAACCCAGCTGGAGATTCGTTCACCTTCAACTACCAACTGCATAATTGAAAATCACTGAATCTATTAATCTGTTCTAATTAATAATTACCTATCATTAATCAAGGATAACGTACAATTATGTACTCCATGATATCCTAGAAAGTACGACTGCAAAATATCTAACACGTAAGAAAGCTGTAATCGTTAGTTTCTACTGGTGCATCGTTGATAGAGTCAGTCACCGGGTTTACGACACGATAAAAAGTAATAGGAAAAGACGGATGTCTCAATCAGAAAGTGAAGTTTCTGCGGTAATACGTAACCGCGGTGTCTTCGTTACATTACACGCAAATTACGTACAATGCTTGAAAGTGAAATAACTCTCGTATAATTCTCGGTACAGGCGACGTTTATTGGTCAGATATTCAGATACGACTGTTCGAATGAATAATTCCCAACATTTATCATGGGAATTCATGTGGACGTCGATTTAATAAGTATCGACACAGGTTTATTCGTCAAGGAACTCTTTCGAACCAAACACCATGTTCTCCTTTCACTTACAATTAAAAGCGTTCAATTTATGACCAACGAGACATTTTTAAACACATCTTACATATGTAATTTTCATTCATTTGCAAAGTTTCTGTTATTAAAATCATTGAAATGATCAAAGTTCAAAGGATCTCAGAGGCGATCTTCTACCAAGATTGTAACAATGGGAATAATTAATCGTGTAAGCTGACGTAGCACGCCTACCACGTTCAGAACGGGTCTGTCACGACGGACAGATATTAATAATTACCTTTCGAGTCTGTTTGATACCTCGGAACGTCTGGATCCGCGCGTTTTGATATTTGTATCATCGCAACGCGCGGCCAGCAATATTTCCACCGTAAGAAATAACACGCTGGCTCAATTATTCTCACTCGGCCAATTGAAACGTAGAATGCAAGCGCGTTGAAAAATGCATCGCATTAGCGTTGGAACGTTGTTGCGTTGCTTTGCAGCAACAACGGTTACTCTACGGACTGGTTTACTCGTGTTGCTCTGCTCTTTTCATTTCTATTTCTTTTTTTTTCCACGCAGCTTACTCCCGCGGTTAATCTAATTAGCATATCCTAGTGTTTGCCCTCGATCGCGGCTATCCCCTTCTATCGTTCCTGTTATTAAATTAACCGAAAGATCCAACGGCTAAGGCTTTCGCCATATTTCAGCCTCGGCACCGGTGTATTTATGCGACCGGGTTGTAAAATAATCGGCACGATTGCAATAAAGACCACGCAATTAAGGAGGAATGCGCAGGGCGTAAGAAAGGTCTCCCAGTGAGTCATCGAACACCTTAACGACGATTTCTCGGTAGGCAGGACACTGGAACTTTTCTAACACCACACATGTCCCACCTGGATTTTATTGGGCTTCGTAGGTACGTGCCTCCGTCTTCGAGCTACCTTTCTGGCCAACAATTTCCGTAATAAAACTTTCTACCATCTGGACGTCGGTCTCGAACCGACCTGGTCAGGTAAACGATGGAGAATCATTTTTTGTTGAGGCAAATTCGTCGAGTTTCTGTAGGATATAAAGTTTATCCTTCTAAAATATCATCCTTCGGAAAAATCATGATTTTCTATGAAATACATCGGTGAGCTCGTTACACAACGTAACGAAGTCTATTTCGATCGATATTATGATTAAGGAAATTAATCAAAGAATTTCCAATCTTTCCACATTACCTCCATTTCTGTCACATCTCTTATTAGCAACACGCAATCCCCGTATGATTATCATTCAATGCCGCTTCAATCGATCGCCCACTTAGCGCAACACCCATCAGAGGTGCTTCGGGATCGATTGCAAAATCAATTATCAATTACACCCGTGATTGTGGAAGCGAGTTAAACGCGACGTAGGTTGTAGCATAATTTCGCAGAAAAGGAAACCTCCGTGAAAGGACAAAACGCGTTTCAATTCGTGTAATATAAATAAGACATTTTTTAAAAATTCAAAACGATATCTGTTTCCTGGTACATAACACTCGAAAAATATCAGCGACCGTCAGTTATACCAACGATGTCGTTCGTTAGCATTGTGTTTCCGTTGGTAAATAACAGCAGGGGATCGTAAAACGCGCGTAAAATCGGTTATCGCGCGGTGAAACGTAGCCGATCCCACGTCGATTGTTTATTAATAATTTACAGGATCGTGCCCGATCCGATCGACGCATAGACCGCTCGAAAATGTCAATAAGACCGGATGAAATAGGCTTTTCGTGGTTTGTACGGTAGTCGACGATACGGTGCATCGTTCTTTCCATTGCAATTCAGGTGCGATCGATCAGGTTAAACGCGAGCGTGCGTCTCACTTAACGCGCGAACAAGCGTTGCGAAATGATCGCGTTTTCCGCGGGACCGCGAGAAATCGTAGCGGTCTGTAACTTGGTTTAATGTTCCTTAGCCTCGGCTATCGCTCGTCTACGACCCCGTTATTAATAATAACGGCCATTAACGATTATACCGCAGACAGTTATTAATTCTTCGAGGCGCGATTCGACGTCCGCGTCGACCAAGTCGCCTCGTTTGTCTCCGGACAACGGCGGCGGCGATTAATGCATCGTTGCGCGAGCCAATCGGCTCCGGAACTTTGATACTCTCTAGCCATTGCGATACGTAAGCCCTGTAATGTTCTCAGCCGATTACCTGCCTTACCTGTCCCTCTGACAACCAGATAGAAGCAGTAGTCACGGATATTTAATGAGCCTTTGCCGACCACTATCGGATCATTGATCTAAAATGATGTGATTAATTCTGGAATTTCTTTGATCCACATTTTTCCACATTCAATGCGTAGTGTAAAATATTGAAATCAAAGTAGGTACTTTTCAAGCGCTTAATTTCCAGGATTTGATACTTTGACAGCTAGTGACTTGTATTTCTTACTTTGATACGATAGTACTGTTTAGTTTAGCTATTCATTTCTAATTTAATTTTTCGAACCGAATTCTCATACACCTCTAGTAAATAGTAAGTGCCTCTCCCCCAGTACTTACTTAGAAATGAGGTGTTAATAATTTGTCCAAATACCAATCTTTTTAATAAATTATCTCCTGTGACATTTGCATCAGGAATGCAAAAACTTTATCACGTATAAAATCACAGAATATTCACACCTCTATAATTGTACCCTGCGCGTTTCGATTTCAATATTTATAAAAAAAAAGAGAAAATGAAATAGTAAAGGTAATTCATTATCAATAATACGTAGATCAATTTGCCGAAAATCGATTGTCGAAGCAAGAATATCATTCTTTATATCCTCAATATAAAATATGTCGGTCATTCAGTTCGATCTCACCATATCGAAATTATTCGCTGAAACGAGCGATTATTTCGGCACCGCAAAAAAGCGGCGCATCTCGGTAACGATCGTTACCTCGTAACAGTTATTGGTTAAACGCGATCATCGATTTCGCGAGGTAAACCCATGGTTATCGGTATTCGCACGATACGAAAGAGCCCAGGGGATCGTATTTAACCGCGATACACGTAATGACATCCGCGAGCCCTCTTAAATCATATCTTCCGTCAGCACGGTGAACCTTACATTTGCTTCTTCTCTCTGAAATGATATAATAACACGTCTACCCGTCACGTGTGTTTCCATCAGGAAATTATTTTTTCTTCTATCCCGTTCGCGTGCACGGATACCATTCTATCCGATACGAAAACTCGCTTTAGGTCCTTGTAGTAAATGGTAAACCGATCATTACGTGTCGATTACTGTTAATATGCCACGATTCGGCCTTGATCGTTTGTTACTGCTCTTTTTATTTCCTACCTGTTTTTTACGTTTTTTTAATTGTATTGACAAACGTTTTATTCGTTAAACGCGATCGACCATCGACGCGTCAAATGGAACGTTCAACTTTGATCGATGATTCTGTTTACCTTTTCATTGGATCCATTGGACGAGCATGAGGTGGTATTTAATTGACGTAAAAGTCTTTAGCGATGACAAATGTGGATCTATTTTTTGTCAGATCAGGTGAGGTTTCTCCAAAGGGGACGTTGGAAGGTTAACCCATTGACTGGCACAGTAATCAGATACATTATAATTTCAATTGCAAACACTGCAATTAGTAATTTTGCAATTTTATCAGTAATCTAAAATCGCAATAATGTTAGGAATGAGGTTTTACATTTGAATTCGAAAAGATCACTTTCATTTTTTAAGTTCGATCAACAATGATACAATTGACATTCGAAAGTATCAGGATCGCAATGTATGCAATTAGAGATACTAATGCTAAGTGCAACGAAGTACAATTCGAACGAGAACCGTTCGACTAATCGCCATAAACCTCGCCAACCACCTGTTCGATTTGAATTTAAATAAGATGGCGAACAAGCAAGCGCATAAGGGCGTAACGAGTACGTCGTGATTCAAAGTTGCACGTGCAACAGAGTTGCATTCCTTTCTTAGAATTTCAACAGGAACCTCGAATTATCAAAAATATCCGTTCGTCGAACGCATCTTCTAAAATGATTATTAAAATTCTCTTAGAACCCTTGAAATACGAGCAAATGACAATTCGAAAATTACTAATTTTGCACGGTACGCAAATGAAAGATTTCAAATATTATGGTATTATAATCTGTCGTTAAAATAACATCACAGAATGCAACTTTCGTCAACGAATAAGAAAAAAGAAATTCTACCCCTAATACTTCCGCTTTAGCCAGCATCCAGATGAAACAAAGCTCGAATGCACGACTCTGGTGTATCCTTTTTCATTCGTTCGTGTCGACGCGTACATATGTATGCAATTAGAAATTTCCTTTCACCGACTCGTTGACACTAATCACATGTGGGCCTCTCTCTCCCACACCTCGGCGAATCTGACCTCGGCCGTCCGTTCTTGCTGTACGCCGCTACCAATTGGCTTAACGATCCCCGTTAAATACCAATTACGAAACGCTTAATTACGTTTTCCGCGTAAAAGGACATACATATTTGCAATCGCGCGCTCCTTGATGCCCCTTTACGTCTTGGCACACCTTCTGCCCTTGTTTGCCTGCTTTGAACGAATCTCATCCATATCGAAATCTTTCTCAAGAAGATTGCAGTCAACATCTTCGAGTCACCTCCTCAGCATTAGAGTTAAATGTAACCAAGAGCGAAGCGGGACTCAAATATTTACCTGAAGATTAGTGATATTAATTAATTAATTAGACCCCAAATCTCTATCGACTCCCAATACCCAATCCATTTCTGAGGGTAATAGAGTCATCAAGGTCTCGAAATTCTTTTATTGGTAGAATTATTTCAATAGCACGAGGATTCGAAACGAAGCCCCTTAAAATCTTGCCAATTTGAAAAGATTCTCACGGAGTGGTTCAGCGACTCTGGCTGGTCCGTGCCATAATAGATATTCGTCCCAGACAGAGAAACGCTCATCTCCCCCGCCGCTGCTTTCGCAACCAAGAAACGAAATGAAACGGTTACGAAGAAAGAACGAAACGATTGGCGTGGCACGCTCTAATCTTGGGTAATGGCTAATCATGGTTAGCCTGGGAGGCACGCAACGGCAGCAACAGCAGCAACGATTGCCGGAAGAACTAGCAGGGCCACGCAGCAACAGCGTATTAGTAACAGGTTAAAATGAGGCCTGGAGTAGAGACAACCGATGGAAACGGGAGAAACGTATATTTTGACGACTGAAAATCGACGGGTATCGGCCGGCAGCCCCGAGGCTCCGCCGGCGTCCATCGCAATCTTTCGTGGTACCAGCGATATTTTTTTCAACAGCGGAATTCATCGACGAAACAACTGAAACGGCCCCCGTGTTCCGTTTAAATATCAGGATTAACGGCACTCCTGCGATCGGTTCTCTATTATTTTCTAAGAGATCCAAGCTGAGTCTAACTGCACGGCTTCGCGGTCCGTTTCTCGGTTACGTTTCGCATTCTTCCTCCCCTTTCCAGCTTCGTTTTCTGCCGATTCCAGGTGCATAAAGTCGAATAGGCCGATCATTCGGAACGGCGCCTCCCCGAATACGCGGCGAATTGCATACATAAACCCGTCTCGAAATTATACACGAACGGAACCGCGAATTTTCGGTCTGTTCGCTCGGTTTTGGTCTCTCGTGAAATGGTAATGAAATGGAATTAAACTGGCCGCCAGGCTTCGCTTTGCTGCCTTCTTTTCTCGATCTTCTTTGCTACATCGTGTCACTAACCTTGATTTTTGGCGTCTCGTCGGAAATCAAAACGGCCTGATTCGATTTCTTTTTCTGTCTGAGAATACCGGCCGTGTTTATAATCGTGCTGATTATATCTGATGGTTCGATGAAATTGAGAGAATGCGATGATGGATACTGTTTCTTAATTTCCATGAACGAGAAACACTTTCGAGCGTTCAGAAACAAGTTATCAGATTGTTGCAGATTAAATTGGTGGGTAGATTTGAAAACGTCAGTCTGGTAAGATTTTGACATAAAGGTATCATAAAATGGTACTTATTCTATATCAACTCGAAGCTCAAATAAATCCATAATTTCTAAATAGCTTAAATTTCAAAGCGAAATTGTAGCATTAACATTTTCACAAAATTCACGGTTACTTTATATCAAAGGATTAAAATTTTCAACAGCTTCGTATTCTCCGTAATACTCCACAGCTGATTCTCTCTATTTGCATTTATGGTAAGAGCAACAGTTTTCAACGCGCAAATATTCCAGAGGAGCCTTAAGAATTGTTCGGAATCAAATAACACGCACGATAGCATTTGAGAAAAGTTATGCGAACGCGTAAAAGCGTTCTTCGAATCGAATTCACGTATGTCTGGTCGATAAAGTCGAAGCTTCGAACGACAGCTCGCTGAATTATCATAATCGGCTTACTCGTTCACCGTGTCCCCTTAATGTATTCGTTTAATAATAAAATCCTAATAAACGGTGTTGGCGTTACGATTTACGAATTTTGTGTACACGCCCGGACGTTCATCGACGGACTTAATTTGCCGCTAGAAAAGTTCGAGGATAGAGATGGAGGAAGAGCGAGTAGAACGGAGGAGAGAAGGTCGAGGAGAAACTCGCGACTCGATGAAAGTACGATTGCCACGACATCGGGGACAAGAATCGGCTTGTATCGGTTCCTGTGGACAGATACCAGCGGGGAAAATGTCGCAACGATGTTCGCCACTTTTTTTCCACGTTTCTAGAACTCTACACGTTTCGAAATCCCTTTTATGTCGGTCGAGTCTCTGCTTGTAGGGTGTTTAGTTAGTCTCGTTCACAAGAAACATGTCCAGCGATAGAGTAAGAATGTTAAAAAAGAAAAAATGAAAATTAATAAGAACGATTGGTAATTGGACTATTTTATTCTGAAGGATTATAATAATTAAAAATTTTAAATTACAAGAACACGAGTTGTGTTTAGGAAAGTTTCCTCTCTGCAACACAGAAATCCATCATTTCGACCTTTAAACTTTCTCTCCTTTGCGGTTCACCGATTTCAATAACTTTTCTAATTGTAATTTATGCGTGTACCATAAGAAAATCGTGTTCCCACACGTTCTAGAGTGGCGATTAATATTCGATCCAGGAAGCTCGCGCGTCCCTATTGTTAGTCCGCCTTGCCTGTTGTAAACTGTCACCTCCAATAATCGAGAACCGAAAGTGCGACGCCTTATGGCTGCCGACGTAGCAACCGCTTTCGTGCGGTGATTTCGTTGAAGGATTTAGAGTGACCGGGAACAGAGCCACCTTCGACGTCGGTGGTACCTCCAGGTATCTAATTACGGCCGCTCCGAATACACGAGTTTCTACTTGCGTGATGCTCTAAACGGCTCTACTTCCCATTCTCTTTCTCTTTGCCTCCACTTTAGCTTCTTCCTCCCTAATCCTTTAGAGTCCAGAGCTTTTCATCTACCGAGGGCTACTTAACCTAACGAGTTAATAACGCTAGAGTATTAATTAAAAATTTATTAATCGAAAGCGATGGTTGCTCAGCTTTTGCGGCTATTCGATAATTTCTTAGGCTCTTCTGAAAGTTCCAGGTTTCGTAGCTCGTGCAATAAATTACGAACCGATTGAGTAACCATCCGAAGGGACTAGAAACGAAAGTATTTTTCGGTCCAGGGTCAAACGAACGCGATACCGATTAGAAGTTAAAAATGACGAATCGTATCGTATTGATTTTAATTATACATCACGACCTCGTCTCGATCGTCTTCAGAGAACGCAACTGGCGACCCGGTTAAGTATAATTTTTCGAACTATCCGGTCGATTCGAAGAACGAAAACGTTCCATCGATCGTGTCGGAAGGTCCATAGATTTATATTTTCTAAATACGAGTAAGGTGTGGCGTATCGGGTTTTCGTAACGTCTCGAAACGCGAAGGGCCCTCGGGTTCACGTTCGCCGACGCGTCTTATGAATTATTGCGGGCCTCGAGGACGTTTTCATAGATCAAAACTAGGAAAAGTAACGTTACAAAACATCGAAAAGCCGGCAGTAACGGTCAGCCTTAATTGCCAGGTAAAGAACGGTAAGGTCCTTCGGCGGGAGCTGCGTTTCGCATATTTCATGCTGTCCCGGATCATTGGCGCTGGCTGTCGTGACGTCGATTGAAAATTAAAAATGGCCATAATTAAATCACCCGTTAATTAATTCTGAATATGAATTTATTAGTCGACCAGGCGATGGAAGGACGGATATGGATGGATGCTTACAGCTATCCAATTTCTTATTGCTTCGGTTAACTAGTGACCTCGATTATCGAGGAAGCAATTAATAAACAATTAAACTTTCAAGAAAATAATTTAATTTAAAAAAACAAATTCTCCGAATTTTGTAAACGCAGTTTATTTACTCCAATTCTATATTTTATGTGGGGAATGTTGCGAAGCCATCGGTCTGAAACTATTAAGAAATGCCTTTGATCGATCGTCGTCCGCGTCACCTATTTTTTCGTTCGCTTCTGCACGCGTTCGAACGTTGCCGGATCGCTAGAATTCCACGCTTTAGCTCCCCCTTTCTCTCTCGCTAATTTCTCGTTTCGAGCGAAAGCCAGGTAAACCGTGGGTGGTGGAGGAACCGGGAACGCGAAGGGTGCGAGCGAGCCGAGGGTTCGCGGGACGGATGGGAAGTGGAGGGAGGACAGAGACGAAGGGTGATACACGCGGTTGCGGCGAGGACCGGGGAGAGTGGATTCCTTCGATTCAGTTCTGCTCGAGTTAGCTGGATTTGGCGAATACGGTTCGTTTGTAGTCGGCCGAGGGGCCCCGCGGCAACTGGCGAGCTGAGCTGAGCGGAATGAAAGCGGGCAAAGCTACCTGGGCTGACGGTGGCGAACCGCGCGACGACAGAGACGAAGAGAAAGAGGCGGAGGAATTACGGACGAACCTGTTGTTCGTAACACGTGTTTGCGCGAACACGTCCGTCGTGTCTCCGCCGTCTGTCCGTACGTCCGTCTATAAGAGGGCAACCACGAAGGCGACGATGTATTACCATCGGTGACAGTCCATCTCGTCCTTCTCCTTTATCTCCTTCCTTCCTCCTCGACCCTCGTCCCGGGTACTTCCTTTTGCCTTACTCGCTGATCCGCTCGAGGGAAATGAGCAAATAAAGGCGGCACCGGCGGGCGCCTCGATTCGCCCTCCCTATTCCCGATTTCGGAATGCCGCCCTAAGGAAACGTATCTCTACGCGAACGTCCCGCGAGAACGAAACGAGACGAGAAGGCTGTGATCGTTCCACATTCGGGAATTATACTGTCGTCTCGCTGCTTTCGGATAATGAAGGCGATCGAGGATCCAGCTACGTCTCTGTTCTCACGCGTCTTTTCTCGTTTTCTGCCCGATTCGGTGTTGTTGGCATCTTGGAATTTTGTCAATCGATCGCTCGCGAGGGTTTCAGTTTCAGCTTTAGCTTTGAATAAAGGAGCTCTGATTCTCTTGTACACCAGAGAAAGGTGGTGATTTTTAATATTTAAGAACAATGAGAGAATAGTAGGGTTGTTGAAGTGGTAGAACATAGAGACAGCCGGAAGGTAGATTAATTTTTTAGAATCGGTCGCTGAGTCAGCCAAGTAGCTTCGAATCAAAACAAATTCCCCCATCTCGCAGCTGAAAGCGATTCCTTCCTGCTTTCCATTCTGTTCCGTGTCGATCCTCGAGGAGAGGTCTTCTAGTAGGTGCGCGCAAAGAAGCGCTCTCGTGTAAAATAAAAAAGAAGAAGAAAAAAAGAAAGAAAGAAAGGAGAAAAAAAACCTCCCTCGGAAGGGAGCTAGCCACGGTACACGCGGTCGGTCCGTGCTCGACAATGAGCGTGTTCTATCGTTGCAAGGGTTGCGCGAGCGGGCTGAAGGGTAGAAGGGAGACTCTCGGCCAATGAGAGCTCGCCGATACGGCGGCCATTTTAATGATCGGCCCTAAGGTAAACAAAAGGGAAAAAAAGGGGACAGAATGACTTCCAGCCCCTCTGGTCCGTGGGGTTGCTTGCATGCACCCGAGAGTATAGTAACCCCTTTTCTCGCGCTGGCTGCACACACGAGGACAAGGTGCGTGCATACACGGCGACACCGACACGCATCGATACCACGTATGCACGCCCACGTGTACGCAAGGGGTGAAGCATCGACCAATCGTTGGCCCGGATCTTCTTACAGGGCCCACGTTCGAGAACACCATGGTTTCTCGTATGATATTCTCGCTCTTCCTCCCCCCTCGAATCCCGGTGCCTGTTACATACACCCGGTGATGGGTGTAAACCCCCTCGTCTCCTTTTTCCTGTCACTCGTTATACATTTTATACCTATGGGAGAGGGCATCACTAAGGGAAAGTTTGATTGGAAAGCGGGTTCACGAGGTTCGTTCGTTGTCACGAGGAGATCCCGTGGACGTCCCACAACGTAGGGAGAAGAAAACCGAGAGGGTTTCGTTTATCCAGCCTGCCGATTAATTAATGCACGCGTGTCGATGCTAACGAGAAAGAGACAAAAATCATTGGATAACGTCAGCCGGTGCTCAGTGGCTGGTGATTGAACCGGGGGGTGAAACCAAGGCCTGCCTTGCTTTGACAGCACACGCGAAAACAATGATTTCTTGCTACGGGGCTTAGTCTATGGTGCTTCATGCTGCTGAGTAATGACTAGGCCTCTCGCTTCTCTCACGACGAGAAAATAAATAAACGTTGTGAAACCGAACGCTCTTCTTTGGTCAAGGGTCTGTTTCTATAGGAAACTTGCTATTCGTTCCTTCTTAATTGCATGCCCGAGTACTTTCCAACGGTTGTATACGCGGATTCTTTAATAGAAGGCGGTTCGTACGCAGATGGAACTCTTCTATTCGTACTTCCGTGAAATTGCTTTCGAGTCGATGAATCGTTCGATGCGCTGCGAATGATACTCTGTTGAATAAGTTTCTTCTTCGATTGTAATTAGAAAAAAAATTTCATAGTCATTTGGTTTGATTTTTTCATCAATAAACCGTCGATTGCTCAATTTGAAAGATTTTGCATATCACTGTGAAGTGCTATTAGATGACGTCGGAAAATTACCAGCTTTCAATTCGAAATCAATTTGCAGAATACATATATTACGCATAAATTGATAAATAAACAATTGCCACAAAAGTGCCGATTGAAGATTCGAGAAAGGTTCGCCGACGGGTCTTCCGACTCGGTTTGTCGGCTAGGTAAGAAGACAGGCATGGAACAAAGCCGGTCGCGGGAGGCGATATATTTTACGCGTCTACCGGAAGTGCGGTGGTATGTTCCGGCAGGGGAGCAGAAAAGGAGGGAAAAGAGAAGAGGGAACGGGCAGGGTACACACGCAAGGTTTCCAGAGAATACGGTGTAGAATACACGGTGTGCCTCGTGAGAATGGCGGATATGGAGGCGGTTTTTTGGAGCGCAGGCGTAAGAAGGGCCCGAGGGGGTGCGTTTCTTCGCCTCCATCCTTCTTCCCTTTTCTTCTTCCGTTCGAGTGTCGGCCAAAGTGAGGCTGATGTGATTTGACTACATTCACACCTATGTCGACGTCCTGCACTCGCCTCCGTCCTTTGATGCCATTTCGTGCACCTCCACAGCACCGGTCTACGAAGCTGCTGCAGCAGCCTTACCCGCGTGAAAAATAATAATAATAAAAAAATAATTAAAAAAAAAAAAAAAGAAACCGTCGCGTCGGTTCGCAGCGGCTCTCGGAACACCATGCCACTTCGAACGATGGGGTTCTGGCCGAAGGCTCGGGTATTATAGTGGTGCTGTCGCGAGCTAAGGAAGGAGCTACGATCCAGGGTCCACTGCCATGGTTTCGCGAAGAATACAACCGGACCCAGAAAGAACACAGGGAACAGAGACGGAAGAACTGTACGGAGATCCAGTTACTTCCAGTTTTGCCCGACGACTCTTTCTGCTCTCGACTCTTTTGCAGATATGTCCAAACTTGTCCTCTTTTTTTCGTCCATACGCTTCTTTCTCCAGTCTCGCTTGGAAACAGGTTGATGGAGGTCGAGCACAGGGGTCACGGTCTTGTGCAAGTGTTTTTCTCGCGATAATGAAATTTCTGACGAGACATTTCTGTACCAAAAGTATCTTGATTTTTAATTGACAATTTTTACGAAGCGTTACGTTTTTTAAAACGAACTGGCTTTGGTTGTAATTGAAACGATCATCCGGTAGTCATCAGAAGGTATCTAATGAGATACCAGCAGAAATCTTTCAAACGTCTTCTTGAAAACACTCTGGTCAAGATTTTATTAATCCTATTCATAAAGTAGTTTCAGTTTCATAGGGGGAAGGAGTAAGGGAAGAGAGACCGCCCTTCGTATAATCTTCCTTGCGGTGCTACTTGGAGCTTCATGGAAACGCGTCTTCATTAAGCTCCTTTCTAACCCGCACGCACTCGGAGCTTCTCGGAAAAGGAGATTCGACCGAGTCCCCGTCCAAGCTCGTTGTACTTTTGTTTTAACGACCCCGTTTCCATCGAGGGTATCAATGCTCCTACACTTCATCTCATTAAGAAACCGAGTTCCCCTTGACGCCTTCGTTTCCACGGTACGAGTTTCCGTTTCAGGGAAAGCATCGTTAGAAAGGGTACCTTCGCGGTGTGACATTTGTACAGTACCGAAGATGAAAGACTCCCTTAAGGAAAATGGCGATACAGAGAGAAGGAACC
This sequence comes from Osmia lignaria lignaria, assembly GCF_051020975.1. Classification (NCBI taxonomy): domain Eukaryota; kingdom Metazoa; phylum Arthropoda; class Insecta; order Hymenoptera; family Megachilidae; genus Osmia; species Osmia lignaria. Next base: position 9,226,100 of record NC_135046.1, on the reverse strand, counting down.
TTACCACTCGTTATACATAAAAATATAAAAGATTAAAAATTTTTAATTTGCAAGCGGTGGAGCTCCCTTCTCTCCCGGTGCCATTTTTCCTAGGAAAGTCCTCCATTCTCGACGCTGTACACCTTCGAACGATTCAACGGATTGCATTATCGTCGATCGCAATGGCGGGAATCGCGTATTCGTTGGTAGTAATGGAGACAATCACGGTAACGTGGTGCCAGTGGCGTTCAATTAAGGCGATACACGAATCGGATCGGATTTCATAAAGCAACGCCACGAAGGATATTCCATTATGCCGCTTCGTTAGGATGTTTTTCGGCTTTTTCACCGAGCTAATAAACTCGTTTGCAGGCACTGTCGTGCACCCAGAGCCGCGTCCCCGCGAAATTGCACACCGATTGCCCTCTGCGATCCTTGATTTACGCGGCAAAACCGGTAGTGGTTGCAGTCTCGCGAGTCTACCCTCTCCCGTACACCTTCCACCCACGTCCGCGAACACGGTACAGCCTGTACATTTTACAACGCTATTCTTAGGTTTCGATTGCGAAATCAATCTCGCTCTGGCTCGTAACCCGGAGCGTGTTCGCTCGCTTGCTCGCTCGCGGAACACGGAGCTGGAAAAGAGAAGAGGAGCGCCCACTCTCTCTAGGTATCAACCACGTCTTCGTTGCTTGTTATATAGCCGGTACACGCCGATATAACTACTGTACGTCTCATAATTCATTAGAGCGGTATTCTTGCCGCCAGACTTCGATGCGGCCAAGCTGTTATCCAGTCGTGCTCTTCTCCGGTTCGCGTGAAAAGAGTTGAGAGCCGATGGAGCGAGCGGGAACGATGCGCAGGGAACGTTTCGTATTAATTAGCGGTAATATAGCCGGTTGGAGAACGTTTCAGCTTAAAACGTCGCGTAATGGCCTCCTCTTAATCCGTTGCCCGCAGTATCCATTACGAAATAAACTATTTTAGCAAATATACATATATATATATATATACCGCCGGGCTTATGGCTTTCGATGCTATTTGTTGGGCGGTTGGAGTTAATTAAGAATCGGACCCCCGTGAAACAAGATCGACACCACGATTAATTGAGCCTTCTAAATGGGAACGTTTCGAAGTGAATCCTATTTCATAATTCGTATTATTTTTAATTTTTCTTATTTTTAATTTGTAAACATTACGCGTTAAATTAGGTTGCACTTAGCAATTCGGTTAAGTAATGACTTTAGAAAAGCATTTATGGTACTACATTTGGAAATTCGAAAAGAGGTTAAGAGGCAATTGTTTTAAACGATGCATTTCAGAAAATTTTCATAAAATAGATGGAAATAACTCGATCAACCGCTGGAAGAATACTCCTCCAGAAACGAGTCGAAACAACCGCATCAGACCTCCCGTACAGTTCCCATTGATTTACCGTTCGATAACAATGGCTTATGTAACTACCGTACACCGCGTGATTCATCGTGGAGACATTCTCGATCATCCGCAGTCTCTTTCGAATTAAAACGAGCGACTCTTGATAAACCGAGAGGGAATTAATTTAAAGGACAATGCGTGTTTTAATTATCGGTATCATCATCGCTCGTCCAGCGATTTCACCCAACTTCGAGATACGAACTGTCGTTACACGACACTGCGAACGAAACGAGACGATTGCGTGTGGCAAATTGAATCGATACACCGGTTTCCGGTTAAAATACGTTCTTCCCGGGCCGAGTAAATCGAGGGTGACGTCACCCACGCGAAATCGCGATGTACGGCCGACCGATATCGCTCTTTCTGGATCACCGTGTAGGCGTTATCCGGCGATGTAACTACCGTACGACCTATAATTCATTAAACCCTTGAGATCGCCGGCTACGACCTAATGGAGCTGCTATCTCGTCGGCTTTCTCGAGACGCGTTCTGCAGAAATATCTGGTACGTCCTCGTGGTAAAGGATGAACCGAGCAGGAACCGGGAGAAAGAGTTGAGAGAAGGCGCGTATTAATTATCCGGTATGGACGAATTTCGAAGAATCGATTTCTCTTACGAACATGAAGCTCTTGTACCACACTTCCTATATACATAGATACATAAATAATTGAAAGTTCCAAAATATTCCAAAATATTTAACACGAAATCACGGTTGTCAAAGTGTCGAAGAGCCATCAGAAAGTTGCGCAATGTGAAACGACATAATCGATGCCGTGTAATAAGGGTGATTGAAATTTCAAGTACAGGATAGGTGCCGCGCGCGACCCGTTTTCCCATAGTTTCGCGTGGGCAGTGTTTTATCCACCGTTGCCGATTGACGAGATATCGGTACTTAGATGAAAATTACCTATGATTATCGGTTAGCAGGGGCATTCAGCCACGCCAGTACGTTTTTATTTCTTCCTGCCAGCCCCGCTGTTCGAAATAATCCACGTGAAAGAGAGACGCACGGCGTCGAGGACATCAGAGCCGGTGGTACGCTCTCTTTCTTGGTGAAATCCTCTGGGAAAGAAGCACGCAAAGGTCCCAAAGATGGCTGATGCCTGTAACCAACACCATCCAGGGCAGCCATTTGCGAGACATAAGGAATCCGATACGGGGTTTTGATCTCCATAAGCCCACCCTCGATCGTGTTACCCGCGGACACCTCTCCCGGCCTCTATGGCAAGACCCAGCAACAAAGATGGCCGTGGTTCACCGCGATATTCGCCATTATGCGAACGACCACGACCCGTGCCCGGCCATCCTCGTTGCCCTTTTTTGACCTCCGCTTTGAGGTTAATCATCCTCTTTGTCGTTGAAACCTTCGTTTCTCAGTTACGAGATCCTTGGAAAAATGAAGAGGAGGAGGTACTCGTAGAAAAATAAATTAAAATCGACGTTTATCGATACTTCAATTACTCTTACGTTCCGTTGATCACGAAAGGGTTGAAAGAATCTACTTATCCAAAGCGGCGCAACTTTGTTCGTACGACCGTTATCTAACGATCGGGAGTAATCCGCTTTGGCTGAGCGACCAGGAAAGGTCATCTGGCCCGGTCTCGTTTTATTTGGTGCAACAAGCGGGTAAGCAGGAATTCTCCGGAAAATAATACTTTAATCTCACGGTCATCGTTTTCACACGGCGTGCCATTAAAACGAGCCGGTAATTTGTCCGTCGATACACCGGTCGATTTGCCGGCGTGGCGCGGCGCGGCACGGCGAGGGAGAACGCCCGCGTCGCGCTCGGTATTCCCGTTACTAATGCCTTGACTCACTGCGAAACCGCAAAAACAGAAAACTTTTCTTATCGGTCGTCGCGGGGACCGCGGACTGGTCGCCGGGAGAGCCGGTTTCTCGATCCCCGCAAAAATCCACGAACCCGTTTGTATTTTCGAAACGGTTCGCCAGAGGCCGATTAATAGAATCCTCGATGGTAAATCAGGACCATCGCGACCAGATTTCTGTTTATCTCGGAGCCATCATAAGGGACGAACGTATTAGTTGGTCATTGATTTCTATTTATTTTCTTCGCCTTTGTAACTGGTTTTCGAGATGTACTTGCAACAGGATGTGCATGCTTCTTTCCTGTACTTATGGATAACGTTTTACAACTTTAATATTATTTCCAAGAGGTGTAATTATTAATTTATGATTTCTGAGACAATGATAATTTCAATTTAATTTTATACCGTATTTTATATTCTCATTCCAGATTCTAGAATTATTATTTGGAATATATTCTTATGAACGTTGTTTAAGAAATTTAGAATCTCTTGCTAGCTGATTTCTAGGATGTTTTAATGTCACCGGTACAAAATTCATACTAGACAGGAGATTTTTCATTTTTGTTTCTGGTGAGAATAAACAGGTTGACTTAAGCGGCTCGTAATTTATATCCCGTTTCAGTGTTCTTTGAAAAAATTGCTTAAAATAACGTCCTGATGTTATCTAACATTGAAGACACCGTTGCTTGCATATCTTTTGTTTTATGGCTGCATTAAAATGACATTGCTCGGTCAGGTATAAGCGACAGACTCGGCGTAATGATATACAATAATTAATTTGTCTTTCCAGTTTCGTCGAGATCACGAAGAACGATACTCGACCGCGTTATAACGTAATCTAGACGATCTAAAAATTGTTGAAACCAGTGTTACATCTGGAAGAAAAACTTCATATTATTGTATCTCACGTTCTGAATAATGCAATTCCATCTCAGATAACGTTCTAACAGCTTGATCAAACGCTCGAATATTTCATTCTAAGCGTGTCGTTTAGCCTGACCTTGCGTTTTATACTTGAACGTTGAACAAAATAAAATGCAATCTCATAAATTGAATAAAAATCGCGTCTAATCAACGGGGTATCGTGGCTAAAGATACTGCTAACGAGACAGAATACGAGATACCAGGAAAGCACCAATAAATTGCAACGATATCGAACCAGTCTAATTACCCTTGTAAGGCGACGAAAATTGGCCTGGTAATAAGGTGAAAAGAAAATCGTTTTCCTACCGCAACACGTTGGATTCGCACGCGATACTTCAATAACAAATATCGATTCCATCGATCAGGCATCCCGGCCGATTTACCTGGCTGATATTCGATCGACCACGGGTATCTCTTCCATCGACTGTTAAAGGTGGCCGTTAAGCGGGTTTCGCGAAATGAAAAGCCGCCGTTAAGCGATAAGGTTGACTGGCTGTTAAGAGATCGGTCGCGCGAGCGTTTTTCACGCTTCGCTGGACCAGCCGTACGCAACTCGTGTCGAGATAAAGGGTTGCCTCTCCGTTAAGCCTGCTTTCGTGTACTCTGCCACACACCTACGTAACCGGGCATAACATAAAGTCTGAATATCCGGCGGGGACCACTCGCGTTATGTACATACGCTGCTGGAACATCGCCGTGGATTTGTAACGAGGTCGACGATGAAACTGTCGTTAACACCGAGATCTTATTACCCCGACAAGAATGAATTTTAACCCTTAATACATTGACCGTGTTTTATATACTGCAATTTTTGATTATGATTTTTAATTAATTGAGTTGAGTTTAGGAAGGTATTTTTGACGATACAATAGATTTCAGGTGAAATGAAAATAGGTTGATTTCGCGAATAGATACGAAGAAGAGTTGGAATTCCACGAAGAACGCCGTTCAATCTTCTCGACGCTCGCGAGTCAATACGTCGGAGGATTATTTTTATCAGGGATGATTCTATCGGCGAGAAGCTTTCCCAGAGAAATTTACTTCTCCTTTCGCGACGGTCGTAAAACAGAGCTCGGATCGACGGTTCATGGTCGCCGCGAGCCAATTTTCGAGAACACCCTTACCGCGTTCGAACTCTCTTCAGCTACGCTTCCGCGATCGTATTTTACGATTTCCAATTGCGGTAGAAAATCGAGAAAACCCGACGATCGCGTCTAGCGTCTTCCGCGAGCTGCTCGAGGAATACTTGTAGCGTAAGCGAGAACTCGTTTCTCACGTGTCGAGAATCCGTCTGCGCCATGCTTCTCTTCTTTTCCTTTTTTTTTTCTTCTCTAGTCTCTCCGTTTCAACTCTTCCCTGATAGACGAGCATACGCGCGTGATTTCCGCTCGGTCGTCGAGCCGCGTAAAACGCACCGATAAAGTAGGAGCTTTACTCGGTATTACGGAGGCAGTAAGGCCTTATTCGAGCTAGATTCCATGCCACCATCGCCTGTATTACACCATAAAACTATACTGGAGTACATTTACGCACACTTAGGCGATTCGTGTATCTATTGACGATGCGCGAACCTGTTCGACTAAACTATATTTTGTTCTCATTTTAATTGTTCAGTTGATTAATTAAAAACTGATTGGCTGATCAGTGATATGGAACATGAACAGAAGTACTATCAATGCGTCTTCTGATCCCTGATAAAGACAATTGCAATGCTCACAAAAATTTAAACAATGATACTTTATTCAATATTAAAATTTAAACAAGAATACTGATAATTAATTACTCACCGATTCGAATCTGACGTCAGATTAATTCAAAGAAAAACTTATTATTCATCAAAATCAGAGGAAATAATATACATAAACATTCCATCCTTTTTATCAGGGCGTGACAATGATTCACAGTGATTCATTGACCGCGAAACGTGACTGGATCTTTCGGCAGAAAGTCGAAAGACAGACGTTTTCACGTAAAAGGAACACGTTCCTTATACGAGGTCCTTCGAGATCCTTCTTCGTTTCTATCGACAGGGGATACTCTTCTTCATCTCAGCCGATAGATCACGATTTATATTCTCAATTTTTCAGTGGTACAGGCGGCCAGAAATCACCGTGATCCACGTACACGCGAACAAATGTGCAATGGACGGATGAAGAAGGAGGAGGCAAGTTGGCCGGCACGTCATGGACGGAGAGCACGGTGGTGGAATGCGCAAAAGGGGGAGCGAAGGGTAAGGTTAGTACAGCTAATACATTATTGCATTACGCACAACTAGGTAGGTAGTTAATTTAGCGGTGGCATGCCTCCATCGGCCGGCCGATTGCTTCTTGTATTGCCTTCCACCAGTCATATGCATAATGTAATTGACTTCATCCCGCGCTACCACGCTTTTCGCCTCGTCGTCCGGCTTTATTCTCCTCTATCCTCCTCGCTGCCAATCCTGACCAACCTTACTTTTTTCCCTTCCCCTTTTTTCATCAACAACGGCCTTCTATCCACGAAGAAAGACCATTCCCTCGTGGATTTACTTTTCCAATGATTATCTCATGTTTTTAAATTATTATCTTATATTAATCAAGCTAACATCCTAAATGCCATTGCATGTAACTTAGAAAATTTATATTTTTTAAGAATTATATTTGAGAATTTTCCATTCAGCAGCATAGTAAAATTATAATTAGGAAAATCATAAGTTAATATTATAATTTTCTCGAAATTTATGGTAATTTATGCATAATGAAATTTCTATTAACCGTGTGAGGCATCAAAGCACGATTGAAATAAACATTGCAACCTAATGATATTAAGAAATTAATTGAAATGGTTGGGCATTAGGAGTCATGGAATTGGTCGTCAGTATCTAGGGAACGTTCATCCAACGGAATCATTTCCGTGTCATCTGATCATTTCATTATCGAAGCAGTAGCTCGTGCATTTTGTAACATTTTTATCGCCACGGTCATCGAGTGTCCACTCTATAATAACAACAATGCTTGTCCAGTTAGCCAGTTAATTGCAGGATACCTGCGACGAATAACGAATAGAAATGACACGAGACCGTTCAGATCGATCCGCGAGACGTTCTCTCTACCTGGGATAGCTTTACGTTCATTCTCTTTTTCGTTCGTTCAATAAGCAATATATTACTTCTACTGCAGCATCCTAAAGACGTTTATGCCAGCACACTGAGGCGTGTGAACGATAATCTACGGTCCGCGATTTTTAGAGACTTCTTTGGCCGGGGTCTCAGGTGTCTGATTCGTTTAAAGTGCAGACACATTCCTGATACGTTCCGTAGTCGTAAAATCGCACGCGAATATTACTATCAGTTCATTTTATGTGATTTAACGCGATGTCTCGTGAATTTACAGACACTGCACTTGAATTGTTCGAAGGAGTCTTAAATAAAAGTTAAAGCATTCTTATATAATTTTTACAGAAAATTTATAGAAAATTATAAATGAAAATTTCAATTTGAAAGCAGCTAAAATAATGTGATTCCATTTTATCCTCTCGCGAAATAATTCCCGTAATAATAAAAGAGAAGCTTTCGTTTATTCCTCTTTTTCAGAAATCCACGGAATAAAGTGGGTTATTTTTAAATTGGTACATACAGGAAGGTAGAAAGAGAATTTCATCGAATCATGGTTATGCTCACGACGCGTGACGGAATTCTGATGGATCGTGGTCGCTGATCGTTACAGCGTAATTGTCTCACGGGTATATACATGACCAATGGGCCCCGATATATATGTCCAATGAACCGGAAAGGTCAGTTTAATGTTTCAACGACTCTTTACACTGACAGATATATCAGAGGTTAGCGAACGATGCAACCATCTCCTCGTGATCTCTCCGATTGCGGCAATATCCGAGCCGTTTCAAGACCCCGAGACGATTTCGTTCGGTCGTTTATCCGCCGCCTCGACACCGCAGACAGAAACGAAACGGCGCGGCGGCGTCTCGTTGCACTTTAGGTGGGTGATGAACGCCAAACGTAATCGATCATTCCTGTTTCTTAACACTTCGACCGTCACGCGTTTCCTGGGATCTATGGATCTTGCAATTTTACCAATTTCTTTTATTATATTTAGAGGTATTACAGATAGAGTTATGTTCGATATTTAATTTAACATTTTCGCCAAGGAATAAAATAAATAAAAATAATAATAGCTTTTAAAAGTGTTAGAATAAAATTTTACCAAATTTTATATAAACTTGAGGAAACGAAATAATAAAAGTCTATATAAAATTTCAGAGTTTTGTACAAGTATCTTAACACATTCGCATCGGGAAACGAGAATTCCCGTTTTTCAGCCCGATTTATATGAAAAATAGCCCGATGCGAATGTAAGACTTTTGAACAGTAATGTACATTAACTATTACTCCGTATTTCGTGCAAGATCTTGTTATCAGTAAATGCCCTTATAACTTTCCATTTATCAGTTGGTTGGGTTCTGTCGATCGAACAGGTACACGTTAACAGTTTCTAATAACAGTTTCCGTGAAGACAAGCAAGGAACCGGTGCATCGCGAGTTTGTAACACGGCAAGGAGATCAGATACGACAAACGTTCGTATATTCGTTCTTTTCTTATTATTCTTCAGCATTGGAACGCGTTCATACATTATAGCAGATCCTCGGTACAATGGTATTCGAACGATAGCGATAAAGAGTGTTGAACCGAGTCGCCCACACGTGAACGTATCGCTAATTATGCCAGTTAACCAGGCTCCGAAAGAAGTACCTCTCACCTTTTCCTTCGTTTTCTCACACGTCCCGTCTCATCGATTCGCTCGATCCTCGATAAATGTCTTTATGCGATCCGGCGATGCCGACCGTGGACTCGGTATCTGGTCGGCGGCCATTTCTCAAAACGTTCCCGAAGTAAACTGTTGCAAATTAAGGTTGCACAAGGAGCCAGCGGTCATTTCTCAAACTGTCTCCCGGCATAAATTATTGCAAACGAAACCCCGCGACGAAAGAAACGCATAAAGTGCCTCTCCTCTCTTTGTACCATTGCCTGGACGCTCTCTTTCGCTTCATCTTCTTCTTATTTTTCATCTTCATCCTTTCTTTCGTTTCTTCGCCCTATCCACAACTCGCGCGTCGTTCGAGGACCGATATCGTCGCTAATTCAACGGGAAAAAGATAACCGAGGTTGCGACACTGCTTCGACACTAAGTTTCTAAGATGGTCAATTATTAAGTAGATATACCATCATTAATTAGACAAAAGGAGCGTTTCATTGTTTACCTGAGTTAATTGAGCGTTGGGTGCAGAAGAATCGATGGGTCAATTTTTAGATAGGGAAAGGAGTCTTTAAACAATATATGAAAATTCTCCAAATTTTAATTTTGAAGATATTAATATAGATTCTCTTAAAATTCAAAGCGAATGGTAAAAGACTCCTTCCCCAAATTTCTTCCTAACTAAAAGAAGCCTACGTTGCCCCGAAGTGTACGTGGGTTGGTTTTGTGGCGGAGCGTGCTTAATGACTGATTGGATTACGTACCTGGAACAGAAAAAGAAAGATGGACAGTGTAATTAGAAACGTCGAACTCGAGGAATTTTCGGGTATTGTTGTTTATGGCGCGGGTACAACGGGCTGGCAGCTTATTACCATAAATTTTGTGGGTGGTTATTTATGTAGCGCCGGGGAGCTTGCGCGAATAGGGTGTTGCAACGAATGCGTGATTTTCAAACCCGACCGACGGGACGAGACCTGGGGGTCGTTGCGTAATTCGGTTAGGGTGAGGTCAATTTGACTGTGATTGAAAGGATACTGCATAATTAAGCGATACGATTCGCTATTTGTATTGATGGCCGATTAACCCGTTACTATGAAAGGGATTGCTGATAGACGATCAATTTAATTATCTCGCAGACATAATAGAAAAATTATTTAAGTTTTAATATCCAACGTCGCGAGATTATCTGAGTAAAAAATCCTAAGAATGATTTATTCTTACGTAAGATATGAAAAACTTTGCATTAAAATTGTACAACCAGAGAAAATCCTGCAGCGTAGCTATGGGACTTTTTAACTCCGATAAATTTGCTTCTCGTTATATTATAGGAGATAAGAACCGGAATTGCTATTCAGAATGCGCGTGCTAGCCGAAGATATCCCGTTGAGAGAACAAGGCTAAATTACTATTTGAGATATAAAAAATATTTCATATCCTTTTACTTTCCAACTTTCGCGGATAGTATTTAATTTCTAGTTCCCTTAGGAGGATCGAAGTTTCACGCTAACAAGGGTAATACTTCTAGCTACAAAGTGTTGAAAATAAAACAGATAGAAAAGTGACATAAAACTTTAATTTTTAACTTTGAAATCCTTTCTTCTGTTTGAAAAAAATTGTTTGAATTGTAGTCGTATTTGCTTTACAACTACTGCTCGAGAGGGCAAAGAATATTAAAAAAACTTACAGAAATTTTTTTCTTTAAGCTGTAGGCCACAAAAAATCCGGAGGAATTGGTGAAACAACCAATTCTCTACTTCTCCCAAGAGTTTCCTTCGTTTGGAAAACTTGCTGAATTTTCAGTTTACAGTACCTACGAAGTCGGGGCTGGAATAATCATAATTCACTTAAAGTTTATTCCCATTTTTCATTGAAGAAGAAAGTTCACTTTTATAACAATCTAAAATTGCCAATGGTGAACAATATATTTTCATCGTTACTTCTAACACGTTTTATAATTTCTCAAAGATATTAGGGTCAACATCGACGAAGTAGGCGATTGCGAGAAAAGGGGGCTGGCGATTTCGATGAAAGAAGGATCAGGGTCCGCGTGAACAGAGGCAGGAGGACTCGTCGCTAGGTAATACGGCTCGGCACTGTGGTTAATTCGATGAAAATTGCGAGCCTGTCTGCGCTTATCCATCAATTTTAATTCAGCTCCCGGCCCACCCAACGAGGGTGCGCCGCCCCTGGCAACTTCCGTTCGTGGTCTTTCCGTGAAAAAAAAAAGCCCCGTTTCTCCTTCGCCTCTCACTGGCTCCCTCGTCTCGCTCGTCTCACCCCTTCACCCCTTTCTCGTTCTCCTTCCGCACTTTCATTCTCTCGGCCATTCAGCGCGTTATGCACGGATCCGAGCAGAACCGGCGAGCTGGGGCGACGTGCCACGAAAAATCGTTATTAATCGTCGGGTCGCCGACCCGAAACAGGTCTTTCCCGGCTTCCATCATCCCCGTCACAGGACTTCAACACCGCTCGTCTATGCTCGAGTTGGCGGCATTAAAAGCTACGAATTATATTTACGACTTATCTGACTGATGCTCGACGAGCGACACCCATTAGCGGCAAGGTAGCGAGCGAAGAATCGTTCAGCCCCGTTGGAAAATTGCGATCCCACACGTTTCATCTCGCGACTTGCCGATGCTTTTACACGGACGGACTAAAAACGATGGATGCTTGCTTTTCCAAAGATGAAAAGTTGATTCACCTGTTAGAGATCGTCTTTGCTAGATCTATTTTTCTCTTTGATTCAGTGAACCCTACTGCATTTACTAGAGGATCCTGATAGCGGAGGGTGTAACTTAACGTCTATTTAAACGAATCTTTTTACATTTTTTTTTTTTTTCAACTTCATATTTCATTTGAAGTATTTTTCGTTTTCGCGAATAAAAAGTTCTACGAAGTTATAGGGTAATATAACAGGTCAAGGATAATTCGTCCTAGAGGTTTCAGGAATCGATGATTTATTGGCACTTTTCGCAGGTCCGTCTGTTTACCATCCTTGACCGAGGAATTTACGAGGCCCAGATGAAATTACGTTCGTCGATGAACGTCAACCACGTCTACGTTTTCAGTCGAAGATTTACAGGCCGGAAAAGGTTTTGTTGGTGTCAGGTCGGAATATCGACGAGGTCGTGGTTCGTCAAGAGGATTAGGACCTCACCGTCTTCGAGCTTACCAGCTCCAACTTACGAGCCATCTACCTGTACCGCTTTCTTCTCCTCCCCCCTTTCATTTCACAAGACAATGTCCCGAGACTCGGTCGATCAGCATAAATTAGAATAAATAACGAGTCGTACAATTCATCAAAATTAGCATAAACCGTGAAATTGGGTGATAAGGAAAATCAAGCCCGAACTAGATGAGCCGGGATAGTTCCGACGTCCTTTTCTGAAAACGCCTTCGTGAAACGTAATCTTTCTGGGTTTCCTCGAACGTAATAAACTCTTTGAAACGAAGACGATTCTCACCTTGCCTCGAATTGCAGGCTGGATTCGGGGAAAAAAAAGGAGAACAGTTCGCCCCGAAAACGTTTTCAACGATCGAGTCGATTTTCGAGGCCGTAAATATCGGGGTCCGGTAAGTTCCTCGGGAAACGAGGTGAACTAACAGCCTGTTTGGCATTTTTTCTCATCTTCCTGTAGTAGTCGCTTCTATCTTCCCGATACCTAAGTCTTCCCTTCGAAAATCCCTCTCTTAACGGCTCTGTACTAGACCGTAATTCTCCGGGATTATTACGGTCGGCAATAATTTCGCTGAAACACCCCCTTGGCAACGCTCGTTCGCTTCGTCCATCGTCCTGGACTAAGGGGGGTGAGTATCGAAGGGTGATCGGTACACTTTGCCAAGTTTGCGCGATCTTCTTTGCGCTGGAGGCCGCGAGAAGGGGTTGGTTATTAGGCACGAACGACTCGAAGCGAGGCATCAACGTCTACTCATTTTCTTTCTAGTTGTACGATTTGTATCGTCATCGAGGGTACACACACCTCCCTTTTTCTTCCCCTGTGTTGCCGGTTTTCCTTCTGTCAGCGATGGTGGTTTTTAAAGGGACGTCGAGTAGGATGGAGAAGTTCGATTACGACAGTGCAGGATATCTCTTGTTCGCACCATCGGCCCCCTCGTCCTTTCCGGCTGTCAGAGAGTGCACGAGTATCGCGACTAGGATCGCGGACGTGAGGGAAGGAGAGTAGGAAGAGGCTCTTTGATGCCTTCGGAGCGTAGACAGTGGTAGGTGCGAAGTGCGTATGAATTTCATACGAGGGTTGTAAATCTTTCTCCTTTTATATAATCCCTCCTGCCTCCTGGCCGCGTCTCGCCCTGCGTCTCTGTCGTACTTTCTGCGCTTCGCGGGTTACGCTCCCTTTCCTGGAGGGACGAAACACGCGTGTCTACGGGGGTTGAGTCTCTCGGTGAATGCATTCGTGCTCGCCGTGGGGTGCCGTCTCCATGTAAAATAAGAAGGGTTCGAAGCTAGCCGGAGAAAGAATCAGCCTGGAAAGAGGAGAGCAGAAGTCGAAGAGGGAGACGGAAAAAGGGTATATGGATTATGGCTGCCCCAAGACGACGTTTCGTACACTCTGCTTCTTTTTCCATCCCTCCATGTGGTGTATTTCTTTCGCTCTCTCTAACCCTGTCTGTCTCTTGTCTTCTTTCGTTTCTACGCCACACTCGGTCACCGACCAGTCTCAATTATTTTCAACCCTTTCACTCACCTCGCTCAAAGTGCAATCCGTCCGCGTTAATGAGGCACCGTTACGTGGTTTTTTATTCTAGGCCAGTCTGAGCGCAGCTGGACTGGCTGCCGCGTACCCCGAAGAGATAACCACCGTACAGGCTCACCGTGTTTATGGGTCATAGAGTGAATGGGAACTTGGACACGGGTTTTATCGTCAGCCTTTGCAGTTCACCCGAAGATATATACCTCGCTGACCGGACACTCTCGCTTTACTTTCATGGGGTATTAAACGGCTGACGATGGAGGAACCTGGAAATTGTTAATAACACAAAGTTGCCACGGGTAATTCAACTTTTCCCTATCTTTGAAGGCAGCAGTTTTAACCGGGGGAAAATTTCATAATTTTCGCACGACTTTAATCAAAGACGTTCGTGCGATACGGTGGACTTTTACCGGGATCATAGCCGGGGGAAAATTAATTCCATTTGCGGCCAAAGAAGTGGCAGATCTCTTTGGTCAGTGACATTTGCGGTCTCGGATAAAATTAGCCTGATTTGCGGTCGTATGTACTGCTTCACCGTACATTAAATTCCGGAGAAACATTTTCCGAGCGCCGGTGATTATGGTGCGGCAAGTTCAATTGTTTTCACAGTACATTGGAAACATTCACGGTAATTAATCGTTGTAATTAAACGATCTTTGCTGGACATTTTAAAATCACGGAAGCGTTTGTTCGTGTCAGATCTTTTAACGAGAGGCACTTGCCAAAATTCTTGTTTTAGCATTTCCAGGAGAAACTGGAATTTCTAGCTTTTGCACCAGGTATTCCATGTTCCTGGAATTGCCAAACGTATCCTGCAGTTTTGATGTAAATGCTAGCTGACCAGATTAAATTTCATTTGATCAGCACCATCGGTAATGAAATGCTAATAAATGATCCCGTAATTAACCGTTTGCGAGCGATGAATACACGCGTTCGATGTAAACCATCAGCACAATGCATTGGTAGAAGCTGTTGGAAAATAAGCGTATTCGACGAATTTCAAATTCATAATTAAATATTATTTTTTATAATTTCTATGACTGACCGAAACCAAATTAATTTCTCAGGCACGATATTTAATTTCTGTCACAAGTCATTTAGGAAATTGAATGTCATTTTCATCAGCCGACTCCAGCGTGACGTTCGTTACACCTGGTGGCAAGTAAAAAATGAACACAGCGTGCACCGAAACGTCGCGTTGGGCAAAAGTTGATTGGCTCGCGGATGCAAGGTGGCAGTGGCACGACCTTCGCGAAGACGAGAGTCCCGGTGTTCGCGTGAGAAATCAATTAAGTCGATGAATATATATTGGCTATTAGACAGTAGGCGTCTGTTCTGTGCTAGCGCGCGTTAATAATGTATGACATGTTCTTGCAGTATTGCTTCGGGCGCGCGGCAATCATTTCGAGCCACTCCACTGTCGCCGCTAATGGGATGCACCCCTCGAGACTTTACCATTGTTGTCCCATAGGTGCGTGTATCTTCCCTGACCTTCGACATGGGTTTATACACGGGCCAGATTTTCCCCTCGTAAAAGTTTGATCTCGTGATTACGACCGAAGCGAGAACGAGGAAACTTGGCCGGGACTATCGGGGGTTGAAGCGTAGGGGTGGCAAACGGCTGCTAAGTGGTTTCCGAAGGAATTAAACACGATTTACAGAGTAACGGGATTTGGATCATTGTTGGGCGACCCGTTCAGTTTCCTGGATTACATCCATTCTATTTTATCAAATTTCTTTTCTTCGACAAAGGGGTAGAAAAGGATTTTACTCTTATTACAACCACCATAATTCTAATTAATTTAAAATAATTCTAATTATATTTAAAA
The DNA here is from genome assembly GCF_051020975.1 of Osmia lignaria lignaria. Taxonomy (NCBI): domain Eukaryota; kingdom Metazoa; phylum Arthropoda; class Insecta; order Hymenoptera; family Megachilidae; genus Osmia; species Osmia lignaria. The sequence continues at coordinate 9,210,641 of NC_135046.1, read as the reverse complement.
AAATTTAACACGGATTTATTTTTCTGCTATGGAACAACATAATTCCTAGAAGACTGAATCATTTTCAAACTCTTCACCCTCAACGAACACGTCAGGAGTACATTAAGTTAGCAAAAGACTGATGTGTATTTTTTGTTCAATACAATGTCTTCTGAACAGAAGGGTTTCGAATGTAACCAACAGAATAGATAGCGACGAGTGAAAGGTAGAGATACTCGAGGAGATGACAGTTTGACGACAGGAGAAATGTTTGAGTTATCATCAGGGTGACAACCATATTTAACCTGCCATAAAATAGCACTCCGTTGTGCTTTTACGAGGAAAGTATGGCGAGCGCGGGGCTCGAACGCCGGGGACACCACAAATGCAGATAAGTTATTTCAATGCCTTACAGGGCATTCCACTTTTCCCCGTTCGAACCAGTTACCTCCTGGGACTACCGTCTCCTATCTAATCCAACAAATTTTTCTCATCCCTCCGCCTCGAATTCTTCCCCGAAACAGTCTTTTCATTTCAGCCAAAACGGCGGAGTAACTCAGTCCAGATAATACTGTGTACTTAAAGGTACCTATATACGGACTGTTCAAAACTACGGAGTCAGATTCTAATTTATTTGCAATGTACTTAAATTACACCCATAATTTTTAACACCAATTTAATTAATATCATCAAATATTTAATACTTGCAACTCTTTATCTAATAACAAGATTTCCTTTCCCAAGAAATAATCATCCCAACGGTGTACCTTTTTACGTATCTATAAAAAGGCAAGGAGGATTTCGTGACGAGAGGTCTTGGCCTAGATGAATGAAAAACCAAATCTAGGATCGACGTATAAACGCGTCATAAAAACGAATCCTGAGGCAATCTCGGCGTTCCACCGGCATGGAATTCCGAGTATTTCATTTCCCTTATCGGCCTCTTTTTATTATCTCCCAGGCCGTAGATACGAGAAAAGTATCGTAAGACTGAAATCTGCTTCAGTTGGTCGGTATATTCATCGGTTCTGAACCAATCGCAGGGATGCGCGAGCCAATGTTTCCCAAGTTCCATTACAGCAACGAAGGATGGACCAGTAGACGAATGGACAGCTTAGCGGTTCCGTTATCTGAGGAAGGGTTTTAGAGCCTAATCTGGCTTCTACGAGGATACGACGCGTTTCCCTTGGTTCGCTGTTACACATGTATATACGGGCGCAGGTACCCCAGATAGCCAGGTATATCCTTACCTCCTACCTTCGAGGATACATTTGTCACTCGGCCACTGACATTACTGAGACAATACCAGATTACCAGCTAATACGGCCCTGCTCTGTTCGACTTCAGGAGATGCGTAATTGTAAATCGACTGTTGCGTATCGCGCGCGAGAAAAAGCGTGAAATATGTTCCATCCTCTCTGTTAGATGCATTTTACATTTCATTTGATAGGACTTAAGTGAGAAATTCTTTTGTCCTTTTTCTTTTCATAATATTTAAGTGCTTCACACTCAATGCAATTATCATGGTTTATGGAGTGTTATTGTTTTCTTGGATCATTTCTTGATCAAAAGCTTGTACTGTGACAACATTGTCGCAAGTTCCCTTTACCAATTTCACTTATACACTTACTGGTAATGAATTAAATTTCCATCAAGTTTATTGCCTTTCTCGAGCAGCAGAAGTTTCGAACGTCGTAGCGTTTCAATCACTAGAAGGACAAGCCATCGTCGAAACGCAATCGTCGTCGATGACCGAGCAAAGAGGATAAAACGTCTCCTCGAATGGCCTCCCCTTTTTTTCTTTCGAAAGGAAACTTACTCTCCTAATCGAAAACAAAAGGTTTTCAGTCTTCGATCCGTTAGGGAGGGCCGGCGTGTACCGGTTCCCTGATTAATTTCGCCTTTCCACCATGGTGTACGTAATCCGCCTAGTCACGAAAATCCATTCTACCCTACCCCGACTTTCGACAGCTCGATGACAAGAGCATAATAAGCGAAATCGCGAGGGAGACGCGAGTGGCACACAGGAAACCCTCCTGGAGATTTCTTCGCTCCCTAAATAGGTTGGACGATTTTCCGCGGTGTCCTCGGGACAAAGGAAGACTTTTCGTGGATTCTGTTCGAAGAAAAGAAACTAGGGGGGGTATTATTGATACGATGACAAAATTGTAAGGACAAGCGTCGTTAGAAGGGCTTGGGAAGAAAAGGGAAGACGTCTTTAAAGAGATACTCTAGCACTAGAACTACCAAATCAGTCAAAATGACTGGTTTTGGGTTTCTTATTTTCAATTATAAATTTTATCGAGGTATTTTTGTTGAAATATATGTTGGCTATTGTCGAGATAAATAATGAGTGTATATGTTAAATTATGTTTTATCATTCATTTTCAATTTAAAAATAAGTGTGCATCAAACGTCGGTAGTTCTAGTGCTAGTGCTAGAAATTTTATTCTACATATTTCTTTAAATATTATTTTTTCAATATAAGAAAATTTAAATGACATAATTTGTTGTCGAGGTAACGATTGACCCCAGCCATTGTCGCCTGATGATTGAAACTTATGGTGTCCGAGGCTGGTGAAGCGTAATAAGGACGCTCGTCAGGGGGTTAAACATCGTCGTCTCGAACTTTTCAATGGGCCGGGTTTTTCAGTAGCCCCGACAAATCGGGCCTCGTCGACTAGGTATACTAGTCGTAACGATGCCTTGTTAATATCTTGGACGATATATCCCTGGTAGCAGGAAGGGTGGCTCGAGTGCATCCCCGGCATTGTGAACGCGGTCTGACCCCCCGCGAATCCTGAAATATTCAACGACCAGTCGTCGTGGACATTACGCCCCCGGCCAACTCTCTCGCTTCCTCTTTGTATTTGTTTCCTTTCTTCTGGCCGCGTCCTATCGTCCCGCTTAGCCGAAAGAGGGGTCGGTAAATCTGATAAGGACTCTCTGATCCTTACCACGATGATGCTAGCCGCCGGCTACAAGGATCAACCCGTCTCGGACCGAGCTTTCTATCCCCGCTTTCAGCCTAGTCATCGTCTACCGTCATTAAATTTTTATTGAATTAAAGGTTTCATGTTTCGTGAACTCGAGTATCCGCGGAGAAGGAAGAAGCGGAGCGATTAGGTGTTCTGAATTGTTTAACTAAACGATAGGTAATACCTTCGCCTCTGGACGATCTCCTTTTCGATCGGAGATCGGCTCGATAACCATGATGATACTGGTAATAGCCGTTTTATGCTAAACTATTGCTTGTCATTTCCCTCTTTCGTGAGTTTAGCATATAAATACACAATAAGTGTTGAATAATTATTTTTATATTTTCATGGCATGAAATAAGGATTTGCCGAAACAGGATTCCCTTTAAATTAATTTTTATAAATAGTATTCGGTTTCGTGTTCTTTGTTTACCGAAGTTATGTGTATATGTTATGATGTACCTTGCATAGTTAAAGGGTTAATACAGAGTTCTTCACAAAGATACCTTAGAGCTGCCACCGCGAACAGCGTGGTGAAGGAATGCGCCGCATAAACTCGTCGTTAGGTGGAAGTTAATTAACCGTTATCCTGCAAGCCTGTTCTCTGATCCATTCACATAACTTACGATCCGCGTCTTCGTGAAAAGTGGTTGTTTAATTGTTCGCAAGAAACCTGGCGCGTGAGCTAGCTTTCCCAAGCGTGTAAAATGAAAGCAATTAGCTATGGGGTAAACGAAGGGTTTCCCTGAAGACTTAGCAATGTCCCTTGAGAAAATTAATTGTAGGATTTTCCTCGGGATAACTGTATATAGTCGATAATCGAGGCTATTGAGAGTGCCGAAATGTTGTAATAACGAGAACAGATTAAACATTTAATTCGTCAATGATACTTTAAGAAATTAGGCCGGACTATTTTGATGCTCGATTAATTAAAATGTCCGACCATTTTATATAAAGAATATTAATGAAGAATTTATATAATCATTTTTATGAAATATTAAACTTCAAATTGATATACCATAATGACCATTTTAAACAACATTCATGTCATCGAATCGTGTCAAACCTTGAAAAACCTAATGAGGGGGTTAATTGACCTTCCAAAGCGTATCGATGCATAATGATTGGGAACAGCGGGGTAGTAAAAGTCCTTGAAAGAGGCGTTCCACGAATGAAGTGTCTGACTAGTGGCTCGCGAGGTCATTTCATGGGATTCGTAACGAGAACGGGAACGGCAACACGAGGTTTCACGGTGGTGCTTGAACGTTAATTCGAGCCGTGCCGCTCGTTTAAGCGTCCACGAACTCCGACCTGGCTGGTTCGTTAGTAATTTCCCGAGCGATCCCATTTCAAGACCTGTTTCGCGCCGGCCGATTTATCGAGGACAACGGTGTCGCGTGATTATTCCCGTGGATTGGGCCGTGGCAACGATTCCTAGGGAGGACGAGGACGCGGCGGGAACGCGTCGCGGTAAAAATATTTTACGCCTGACAGCCGGAGGATACAAACAACGTCGTGTTGGCAGGTATAGGAGTCTTCCTGTACGACTTGTTTGAAGCGTTGACGATCTCGAGTGTAAAATATCGGCGGTGCGAGTACTGGTTCCCTAGGATCGAGATTTCTACGTTCCAGACCCTGGTTAACCTTTTCATTACGGTCAGAAAACGCTTCCGTATTTGAATTAATTTTTGTATATTTAATTGTCGTTTGAAAATTTCCATTGTATCTCCATCTATCTCGTTTTGTATTGAAAGATCATAGTGAATGGAAGTAGGAAAAAGATTGAAAGAGCAGCGATATCGCTTAGCTGTCTCCTTGACCGAGCAATCGCTCTTTTTGCATAACTTCCCACGCCTTGTGGCCACGGCCGGCCGGACCAGCTGCTTCGGAGTCCAGTTAGCTCGAGTTATTTAGCGTTCCGTTAATATTGTGCCTGTGTAACGACCGCGAGCGGTTTGCTTTCGGGAGCGTTCGCGTCCGACTGGATACGCTTTTCGCGTGAGAACGTTTGCATGACGAATTAGACAGTCTCGCGAATTTCCTTCATACCTCATTCGACGTTCTTTCAAAAAAAAAAAAGAATAAGCTTCACTTTGAAGTATTTTTGTTTTCAACTCAAACAATGGAAAATTGGGGCTAACACAAGATATATCTTTTTAACAAAATAAAATGTGCGAATTTTCAGCTGAATTAAGATGTTTAAATCTTAATTAATATTTGCTAATCACTGACGAAGAAACCTTTCGCCACGTAGAAAATTCAAATATTAAGAATCTGCTAACAATTTCGATACGATAAATCTCGATCAGAAAAATCTTCGGAAAACTCGCGTTTGACCGCAGGTGTTAATTTCTGGTGGAAGGGAAAAAGCAAGCGGATGTCTGAAAGCCGGTTGTCGGTCGGACACGAGCCGAACGCGTGGGTGCGGCCATATTTGCACACCGCTAATTTCACGTAATGAAGATCATGCAAGAACAAACGATCCGGAATACCTCGGGGCGCGGGAACGTTTATTCAGCGGCGGTCCGCGTTGCAAAAAGCACGCCCGTGCCTCGTCGAGCGTAATTTTCGCGTGAGAAAAAGCGTGAAATCGCCTGGTTGCCTCGAGTCTAGCCATCGACCGATTTGCATATCTACCTTCTGATCTATTCGATTCTCGATCGAAATTCATTTTTCACGAAAAGAATTTCTGTTTTAAGATTTCTCTATGGTTAACTATGGTTAATAATTCTTTCGTATTATTTAAATATTTATATCAAACTTTAATATCTCGATAGATATACTATCGGAAAAAATGTTATCTTCCTCCTTCTCTGAAATCTGTTTTCCCGGCTTGATCGACAAATACTATCGGAACATGTACAAGGAAAACGTAGAGAAAATTTCCTTTCCTCTGACGGGACGTGGAAAGGAAGCTCGTTGAAATGGGTCGAAGTGGATTCAGCGTGAACCCACCTGTTGCCCCGTTCATCTTCGCACATGCACTTGGCCAGGATCGTGTACGAATAGAACGGATCCTGGGAGTATAAGTGAATGGTCGGAACGTGTGGAGCTAGACCTGGTCGGATTGCCATCGATTGAACTCTTTCTCCCGTTTTGAGCCACAGGTGTACGTAGGAGCGTGGTGCGCGTCATGGTCCATTGTTGCGACCACTCGGCACGGACTGTACCGAAATGTGCATCGAAAGTTGGCCGTCAGCCGTGTGTTTACAATGTCGCGTGATCGCACCGATTACCCAGGGATAGTCGAGCCTTGCACGAACCGGCTAATGTCAGCAACGATTTGATGGGAAATGGTACCTTCGTGGTACCTTCGTGGAAGTTAAAGTTCCTTTGGCTCTGTCTTTATGACATGAACATGTCCGGTGCATGGTTGCAACGAGCAGCGTAGGTTAGACTAATATTTGTAGGTAATTGAGGAGTACGAGAGCCTGGAAACTTTGTTCCCACCTTTTTACTGGCATCTTTGCCTCCATAACGAGTACAAAGAACTTACGACGTGGTACTTGCGAGGATAGGGTACCTGTAGGTCTAAGTTTTTAGCAAGCTTCCCATTCGTAGATCATTAATCCTTCGGTGATCTTTTTGTATCTTGAAAAATCCTTGCTGAAGAAATTGTTATAAATAACAATTCCACGTATTTTTTGATCTCATCGCGGTTAGAATTCTCCGTGAACACCATGCAAGCCTTTCAAAGGGAGTAACCGAAGAAAAATCCTCCTACGAACCTATTTCCCTCGTCACGTCCGTTCGATCGACGCGACGGATTCCTCGACACGCAGCACGCATTATCACCGTCGGAATCTGGCCGACGTTTCTGGCCGGCAATCGCGGCAAGAAATCGTTTCGCGACGCGTCCCCGTTCGGGCCGGTTGTATGCGGCTTTCGCATCGACGCGAACGCCCGTAACTCAGCCTGTTTGCGTAGGTAAAGAACAGAGGACTATTAGTTGCATGGAAGCATTTCAATTCCGCCGATCGCCGAGTAGGCCTCTCTTCCCTCTGTAAACATGCATCACCAGGTACATACGTAGGCACGCAGGCGGCCTCGTGTTACTCGCGTCCGCTCGCGACTTAAGCTCGTTTCTCGACCGTGTCCCTCTCCACGGCCATGCTATCCCGCTAATTACTGAATAACTCTTCGATTTCCTCCGCTAGCGTGGCGGCCCTCGCTTTCGAGTGTCGCGCCGCGGCGATCGACGTGCATGCTCGATCGTCCTTAGCGGCCTTTTATCGATCGCATCGATCGTATCGTCGCGTCCTATCGCGCTGCGATCGTGAATCTCCGCGGGGCCGAGTAGACAGAGCTATTGCCCTATTGGAAGCCAAGAATGGATAGAGAGCGGCGGCCAACAGAGTTTACTATGTCCGCTCCTCCTTGGCTCTAGGGTAATTAAATCATGCTGAACGTTCACCCTCTCAGATACGCCGCGCCGCTTCGAGTCTCGACATTGACGTCTCGTTGTCTGACGTCCTTCTGTCGCAAGCCGATTGTAGGTGGCCGTTCGCGTGGGTGTGACGGACTACGCCGATGCTACGGGCTTTTCATCGCAGATACGGGTATACTTGCTGAAGGGATCGCTAGGAATAAAGGTATAGAAAGATACAGGTGAAGCCTGGATAGGATGTTCCTTCGTGCTATAGGCTTTATGCAAAGTTCAGCTTGTTCCAGATGTAATTAAGGATTTATTTGAAACGATAATTACAAGATGAGTATGTAGAGAATATTGAGAAGCTTCTTATTATTCATAAAAATGAATATTTATGTAATCTATGTTTATTTGCATTACTACCACTGGAAACGATGAGGTTTAGAATGGATTGGAAAGGAAGTTATATAGTCTGTATAAAGAGCTCCGTTATAAAGCATTCCAACGTTTTATTGGCTCCGTCGCTCAGATGATACGATACGTCAGAGATCAATGAATATATTCCTCGGTATTGGAAAGCCAAGAGGATTCCATTTAATAAGGTTGCATTTGTAACTTTCACGAGGCACGTTGAAAGTCAACGTGTTATCGGAGTCGTTCGGATTGGGAGGACCTCCTTTCGAAGATAACGCTTGGAGCAGCGAGTTTGAGCTGCAAAGTGTCGTCGAAGCGGAACGAATTATAAGGCTCGTCTTCGGGGTATCGTAAATCGAAAACTCGCACCTATCGCGCGTTATTTATCGTCCACGAAATATGACGGACACCGGGCGTAATCGTCGGACGTACGGCCGAAATCTCGCGGTAACGAGACACGCGGGAGCACGGAAGGGAGGCCGGAGTAATTAGCGGTAATTAACGACGCTGCCCGGCCAGATACGACGGTTTTAATTAGCCCGCGAAAGGCAGCGCTCGCATTTCCTTTCTTCCGTCGCTGACCCGCGCAGATACGAGCCCGAAAGAATTAAGTGGCCGCCGCAGCGAGTCGATCTCCCGGCACCGCAACGACTTTCGACGTGTGCCGACCGAAGACCCTCATTAATGGCGGCCAAGTAATTTGCGTGGATGACCGTGGACCCGTCGTACATACAGCCTGGCTCCTTCAGGTACTTCCTGACACCCACGCCGTGCTGAACGATTCTCGCTGTGACACGCGACCACGAGCTGATTAGTCCACGTCCTTCAGTCCAAGCCGCTGACGAGTTCTTCATCCTGGCTCATCAAAAATTAATGAGCTTTCGTTATAGATTCATTTGACCATCGAAGAAATTTTCAAGTAGGTTTGGTATCTTTGAAAATTGAGCTCCTTGACGAAAGGGAAGGGATTCTAGGTAGCATTAACCCTCGGATGACGGATCATGGAGAAATCTCCAGTTTCAATTTAATTATTTATTTCACATTATTTTACACTGTTCCAATATAGGAAATTCTTTTAGATTCATATCCTTGTACACGTATTTTAAGTTTGGCTCACGATTGACCCAGTCTCCGCTGTTGAAGGGTTAAGTTTATATTAAATTCCTGATGGTATCAAGTGGAGAAATCTTGAAGTGCGAAGGACTAAGTGCCGTTACCCTTATCCATATTCATCCTTGCAATAAACTAAAAGCCGAGCAAAGGTTTAATTAGCCTACATCCTGTAAGGCGGTTCAATCTGTAGCGCATCAATTCTCAGTTATAATTCGACGGCACGGCACGGCGTGTTCATCAAGTGGTCGTTGGTGATGCCGGTGGCCGGAATCCGGCACGTCGTCGAACGTAGCGGAAAATCTTTGATAATTAAGAAGGAGAGGGACGTTGCTGGATCACCGTAGGCAGTACGCCGATGATAAATCACCTCTCACTCGTAGTCAGAGACCGTCCACGAAATTCGCGTTCGTAAACTGGTGGCGAAGGTTGAACGTACCCGCGGAGGAGCCGGCCCTTTTAATACCGTTAGCGTAACGAGAGGATCGGTTATCAGGCTACGATCGGCCAATACCGACGGGAATAAATGAAGAGGCGAAGATCCGAGGCGAAATCATTACAGTAACGAGACATTAACCAGATAAGAGTCGCCGGCCTTCGCCTCCTATCTATCTCAAGTGTGCGGGGCAACGTAACACGTGTGTGCACACGTTTGCTCTCTATACGGTACGGTGTGAGTGCACCATGGAATTCGCGTTATTAAAATACGCCTCTTTGCGGTCGCTTGGACACGTGTTAAAGATTCTTTGCCAATCTCATGCGACCGTACTGCTTCTGACCACCGATGATTATTACCGATACTCTTTTCGGCAATTTCGACGCCGACGATCACCGCACCGTTCCTTCCATATCCTTCCTCATTTCTTGCGGTTTTACGAGCATTTATCCAGCTCGTTGGTACTGGGAATCCGAGAGATTTTTATAAAAGAATTGGTTAGTTTATTTCTCGAAAAAATTGGCCATTTTTTTCATACTATTTATCATGGTGTTTAACCAAATTGAAAAAATCGTGCGAAGTTTATAAAGCTTAGCTTTAATATTGTTATGTAAAAGATGCAATAATTTGAAAAGTCTGCTTTTGAGCTTGATCATTAGTAATGTACTGCAATGAAGTCATTTAAAATATCTAAATAACAATATAATTCACTTTCCTCTTCTGGTATAGCTGAATATCAACAAGATAAATAGTTTTGAGACCTTTCACCGCGATTAACAACACGCGAGACTAATGTAACAAAGTCGTTCAATCGCGAATAATTCAATCGCAATTTTCCTTCGTACATAAACGCATCCCGACATGCAATATACCAAAAACCATATATCACCGTCACGCCACGTCCAAACAACAGAAATTCCTCTTCCTACCCGGGACTCCTCGACTCAACACGCAAGCATTCAAATATAATTCAAATTGATTCAATGCTCACGACGCGCCGTCTGCTCGTACAATGTAACAGCCAGGAATTCGATTGTGCAACAGAGTTTCGTGTCGCGAAACTAGATCTGAATAGATAAAAGTCATCTAGAATCACCGCGAAAAGAATTATAACAGGATCAGTGTTTTGTTCCAAATGAATTATGACGTAAAATTTGTAAATTTTGAAATGTTTGCCATCGAGTGAATTTTCGAAATGCAGAAAGAAGAGGATGGAGTCCACCTGTTACGCGGTGGGCTCGCGATTCACGTAATTGCGAGGCGATACCTGTACCCCGGTACCCCTTGTTCCGATCCCTCTCCGATCCGTGACTTTTCAGCGACCTGGACACCCGTGCCCGTTGGTTTATCACCAATTTACAAAGGTGTTTTAAGAGAGGTAAGCTCGACCCGATCGGGGCGAGAGGCGAGCGTGCGAGCAGGCGGGTCAGGTAGGTGATCTTGTTTGCTAATGGCGTACTCGTGTTCGAATGTAGTTGCTCTGCTATGTCCATACGTCTTCTGATTAAGATTAAAGAAACCGCGTATCTCGTCGAAGCCGTGCGCTTAATGTATTCACGTGGCCGTGTAAAAGTTAAGAGTCGTTCTGGGGCACGATAGACTTCACGAAACCCTTTCGTTCCTCTTGTCGTTCGCCATATTCGGATATCGATCTAATGCAATTACCACCATGGCTACCGACCTTACTTTTTACCCCTTTTCTTTCGCTGTATCGCGAATGCTCGTTACGATTTCTTGTTTCGTTACCCCCTACGATACGATCCGTGACGCGAGAAATTTAAGATAATATTTTTTCGATCAATATAGACGAGATAGATACAGAACGAGATTGGCCCTTTTTAATTGCTCGCTGGGGCTTCTATTTTCGTAGCATCGAAACAGTTTGCAATCGCTTAAGAAAAATAAACGAATGTTTGGTTTTAATTCGTCCAATATCAATGTTTTTCAAACTGTAATTAATCAAGGAGTATCAATGAAAGATGTCGAAGTAGAAGGAGAAGAATCGAAGATTCATTTTTATCCTGGCAATATTCGCTCGATCCTGGCATTAGTCACCGAGCTTCTTGTATCCAGCAAGCAACCCCATAACGCAGCGGTCCGGAGTGATCGCAATAACGAAGCCGTGTGATTCGTGGGGCTCTGAAAGGCTCGCACTAATAGGTCAATTACACCATTGACGACGACTGGTGGTCGCATTGGAAACGGTGGCCCCTCGCGATTGTTGAACGTGTCGGGGAGGGAAAATGCGTGGCGCGCGTCCGGAGGGTCTTTCGAGGATCTCGATCCGCTTGATCGCAAACCCGATTGCACTAGCTAGCTACTCGAGAGCGTATCGAGGCGTTCCGTGGCAGTACGCTTCGTAATCGCGGTGCAAGTTTCGTTGCGATAGAGAACGTGGAAATACGTGTGACAGCCGGTGCAGGATCACACCTCGAGTCCCAGCGAGCGAAGCGGACCGCTTTGCCTATGGGAAGAGGGACGAGAGTGCCGTGGTCCGGTTCGAGCCGTAATTGTGCAGGACAGACAGAATTTCTCGCCTCGCTAACAAAGACATGAAGAAACCCGCACTCGAGCGACCGCGCCTCGACAAAACAGCCCCGAGTGAAATAAAGGAGACCCGCTCGCGCAACCCTCCCTCCTTCTCGCTCCTCCTCGTGCCAGCGGTAGCAGGGTAGAGCGCGGAGGAAAAGAGGATCGCTGGAAGGTGGGACAGGGACGGGCAGGGAAGAATAAGAGTTGGCAAGAAAGAGAGAAACAAAGAGGTGAACAGAGGGAGTGTTGGAAAGGGTAGAAACGAAGGGAAGAGGGTGGGACTCATAGGTGTGTTCTCGCATCGAAAACATTCTGGCACGTAGCTGCTGTGAAAAGAGATCTCCGCTTTCTCGCTCGTACCTCGGCCCCGATTATAACGAACGAAGGCGGGAACGCGAGAGGACGAGGGAAAGGGGGTGAAAGAGAAACGAACGTAAGAGAGAACCGGGTGTGACATCAATGGCCAATGCCCGCTCCAGAGGAAATATCCCGCTAACCGATGTTGACAAGCATTGCGACCGCGAGCAGGACCCAACTTCATGGACTGTACGCCGCACCATTGAGAGGAATCGAGCGAGAAACGGGAGAGGAAGGAGGCTGGCGACACGGTGTCCCCGGTACATGAACGGTGTATTGTTTTTTCCAGGTGTCGTCGCGGCGGCGGCGACGGCGGCGACGGCGTCGAACGCGCGGAACCTCCACTCTGCTCTCTCTTCCTCGTCCGCTGGAAATCCGTAACGATGGATATGCGAAAAGAGAGGCCTCGTCGCTCTCCTCTCGTCCGACGTCTCCCGTCCCCGCGCCCTTTTCACGCTATCGTGTTACGCGCGTGAAATGCCTCAGCCAGGACGAAAAGGACGACGAGGAATAGGGAGGCGCGGATACCAAGTTGGTAGGCGTGTGATCGCGACCTCCTGGCACCTCCATGGCGACCAAAGCTCTGGTCAGACCTAACCCACAACCATCGAGCCGCTTCGATGGATCGTCCTACTCCGATGACCAATCGGCCTGACGCATCCCGACCCGCACGGAACCCGCTTGTCTCACGTTTCTCTGAACGCACATGCGTGCCGATCGCACCCTCCCGTTCGACTTTCTGATCCTTCCTCGAAGCTTGCGAACGAGCTTAATTATTCCGATTGGATAATTCATAGATTTTCAACACAGCCGTGAATTTTTCAGATTGTTTATTTCATTCCAAGGTAATACAATATTACAATTAGGAAAGACGCATTCACGTTTCAAAGAATAATTGCACTTCGCCTTAACGAAAGAACCGATTCTTCTTCGTTTGGGTTTCAATTCCACCACGCCGTTGATTCTTCACAAGCGTAATTAAATTGCTTCTACGAACACTGGGGTTTCTGATTCGCGGAACGCATGTTCGGTGATCCAGTAAATTTCACGGACCCGAAGAATGTTTCTTACAGCCTCGATAGCAACAGATGGTGAACTCTCGAATACAGGTTGGCCCGCGTTCACGGCCGCTAAAGTTACAAAGAAGGAAGTATAAATTGGGAGGATTTCGGGAGGAGCCGAGAAGGAAACAGTGAGGGGGCAAAGAGGCGAAGGAACGAGGAGGTGCTATCGGTAGATAGGTAGTCGGTTCTGGTACGTACTCTGCTGCGCCTCCGAATAACTCGCCGCGATGATATCGAGGCTACAAATTACCAGAGGGGACCAACCACCAACCTGTGGGGAGAGCTTCTCCTCCGTTTTCCACTTCCTTCTTTTCTTCTTCTTCTTTTTCTTCTTCTTCCCCTTTCTCTTCATCTTCCACCGAACTCCACTCTTTTTTTCTCAACCTTTTTTCCTCCTCGTTCGACGGAGACTTCGCATCGATTCATCAGCGAGCTTCGACGAAATTATAATAACAGTGATGATAAAAGCGGGGAAGAACAACGATACGCCGAGGTGGCCGAGAAGAGATGCGGTAACTTGGAACGATGGGAAAACGGTGAACGAGGCGGAGGATGGGGAAGAAGAAGGTACCCACCTGCCGCCCGGGAGCCATCGTAACTCCACTCGCCGTTGCCTCTTCTCCGTCTGTTTCCTCATTCTCTCCTTATCCAGCTTGCTGGGCCGCGAATATTGCGCGGCGTCGTTCGTAGGAGCCATCAGGCATCGATAGCTTTGTGATTGCATCGCAGAAGAGGCGGTAGCATCCTCCGTCGCGTACGGTAAAAAAAAAATGTATATTGCAATATAAATCGTGGTGGAGCCCTTGTTGCTGTCATAAATTCGTAAACCGTTTTCCTCTCTTCTTTTCTTTCTATTTTTTTTTTTTCTTCTTTTTTCATTTCGATTCTGATGGGCGCTTATCCGCATCTTTCTTCTTATCGAGAAATAAGCGACGGGGGGACGAAGCCGATTTCGACGCGCGCCTCCAGAATCCCTCGGACGCCTAATAATTAATGCGGAGGCGTTTGAAGTGCGGCACACCCATCGGAACTCAATCAAGCTTGCTGGAAAGGTAAGGGGCTTTACAGTAGAGGGAAACGACGGGGACCGACTTATCTCGAAACTTCCAGTCATCCTAATCAATAGCGTTGCCGGTGAACAAGATGACGCCGCGTCCTTATTCCCCTTCGCGTTCATCTCTCACGATCGTTGCCGCACCGAGCCTCTTCTTTCCGTATCCTTCCACGATCCCTCGCTACCCACGCGTTACGCGATAATTGAAACGCTCGTTCGATTAATAACGTTACGCAACGTTCTTCTCGCGAATTTCACGCGAGGCTCTAGTCAAATTGGCGATAACTTACTGGAGCCCCCCTTTGTTAAGCAGCCTTGCACGATGTTTAATTCGTTGCGAGGCGTGTCCGGTGATTGGTGATTAAGCGATGCAAGAGTTTTTTGCGTAGATACAGAGGCGGAGAATCGGAGAAGGAGATGTTGAAGAGAGCGGAGAAAAAAATTGGATCTTGATAGCCGATTTGTCATGCATTAGGTTGATTTCTTTTTTACGTCTCGTTTGTTCTCTCCAGGCTTTTTACTGTGATCGGTGATTTTATTTGGTAAATATCAGATGATCGATCGAACGATATCGGAATTGATCGTTACGAAATATCGAATGAAACTGTATCCAGTCATCGATGGGTGATCGAAGAGTGCTTGATCATCTTCGACATCCCCAAAGATAACGAAAACTATTTAATCTTCTATAGTTTCATTTCTGATGCAAGGTTTACTTTTAGGTCATTTATGATTTAATTATTTATAAATTGTTCAGTAGATGATCTATATTCCAATTACTTTATAAAGACTTCGGAAGTAATGAAAGTGTTAGAAAAATAAAACTCTTTCAACGAAGAAAACAAAGCGGAAGAATATCATTGCGAAGGAAGGACGCATGGAAACGTTTCGATGGACGATGTTGCTGGTCCGCGCCGTAAACGAGAGGACGCCGTTTCCCGCCGCGAGCCTTCACCGATCAGCTCGAGCCGAGGCGGTCACTTGGACAACTTCATTAATGCTTCGACTATCGCGCTGGCAGGCGTCCACGACGGGAAATCAATCAGTTTCCGCGTCTCGTTATCCGGTTCGCGGCACGAAACGAACTTCTCCGGCGACGAGCCGAGACGTGTACGAAAGGAAGGGAGGAATTCTTTGTCTTGGCGCACAAATTACTTACTCGGTCGAGAGGACGGTGCTCCTGTTCGATCGTGGACACGAGGAAGAAGAATGAGAAGAGTACGATGTACAGGATCAAGAAGAAGAAGAAGAAGAAGAAGGAGAAGAAGAGGAAGGTTGAAGGGAAAAGAGGAGTGAACAGAGAAGAGGACGGATCAAGGTACGAGGAGAAAGAGGCGCATTCTCGAAGAAGAGCCGATCCATCTCGCGGCCTCGTTAGGTAGGTAACTGGTCGAGGAAAGAGAAGTGTATCGAGAGGTGGGAAGGGAAGGCGGGCCAGAAGGGTGAAACGGAGCCTCGAACTTCTCTCCGGCATCGTCCTTGCAACAAACAAATTGTCCGTCGTGAGGCGAAACACGCGGAAGTCCCGGACGACGTGCCGTCACTGGGGTCCCCTTTCGTCGAATTTCGTATGTACACGAAACGGCGAAGGAATCGAGAAGCTACGGATCACCGACGATCGATGGGGTGGTCGACGAAAAAGGAAAGAGGAACGCCGCCAGAGCGAATGGAATTCGAGCGTTCGCCTTTCGGAAGCTGAACAAACGTATGATGCACTTTATTAGAGTAAAGCACTTGTAGTCGATATAATGCACAAAATGACAATAACGCAGCTCTGAATTTCCATCAATTTTTAATTACTCTCATATCGAACCAGAAATTTTTTTACGAAACGAATTATAATCGACTTATTTTGATGAAAATCTTCCAAGGTACTCATTCTTCGAATTTTCAATAACATCGGAAACAAATGGCATCCGCGAGCGCGGACAGGAGTAAAGGGGGATTTAAGAAGTCGACGAAAGGTAAGAGAAAGTAACAGCGGCGATGAAGAAGCGACAGAAGGAGCAGACACAGGGAGGAAGAGAGACAGCAGTGCCTTACCGCGTCGCAGCGCGTTATTGTCATTTGTCATTGTCCCTTATGTTAATGTTTGCGAGTACCCGGTACTGGTGGGGGGTTACTAATAGCAGTAATTAGCACCGAGGAGCCAGCCACTCCGTATACATCACTTTCAACGGTGCGCTTCGGCTCCGGCAACTATTCTCTTCTCCTCTTTGTATACGGTCGATGATTTTGCACGCGTCCGCGAATCATCGTGGTGTCAATAATATCGTATATTTCATCTTGAATCCGAAGACTATTTTATAAAAGACCCGTAGATAATGAAACTGTACCATTATTGGTGTCTTTGATTCGCTCGTTTGCCAGGTTCGATATACCTTTGGATCCGAACAACGAGCCAACTCATGATCACCTTCGCTAACGTCTGTAAAAACATCCTCGCGATACTTCACCAGTAACGGTCAGGTAATTAGCGACCGCGTGGGAAGAACGATGCATCGGCCCTGATTTTTCCTCTCGCCACGCTCTTTGTGCCAGAGAGTTCGTAATTGTCTTCTTCGAAGCTGTCGTAACGGTTGCTGTCAGAGGATGTTCGACATTTTTAAGGAACCTTTGCTTTTCATCCTGTTACTCTATGTAGGTTAATCTAAGCCACGTGTATCTAGAATGAAACTAGGATCAAATCATAGAGAGTAAATTGAATTGAAATTTTACGCAAATAGTATCGGGTCATAAATCGGAGAGATATTCAAAGAATGAATTGAAAATGTTGCGTTTAAATGAACGAAAAGGAGAGGAATGGCGCGGATAGAAGCGCAGAGCAAAGGAAAGAGTCTGAGGAAAGAAAAGGGCGAGGAGAAGAAAAAAGGTCTGACAAAAAGGGAAGAAAGGGGTGTTTTAGAAGGAGCGCGTTAGCAGGGAGCAGGTGTAAACGCGGTGGCAAAGTAGATGCGGATAAATATGCGAAGCACGAGGGATCCTTCGAGGCTGTTGCGAGAAACTCCTCCTCTACCTGGCCGAGCACTATAAACTGGTGCGATGATAATTAGAGCTGCGCGCTACGATTATCGCGCCATATTTAGCGAGCACGACTAGACCCGACCGCAAGGGAACCCTTGGTAATTGACAACGGGTGTATGTACACCTTACACGGTTACGCTTATTTTCCGCTTCGAGGAGAACGTCTCGTCTGGGTGGTGCTCATTTGCCATCGAGCTCGCTGAGCCTTCAAGCTGTCTTGATCGTGTGAAAAGTCAGGAATTACGTAAGTTCGTCGACTAGGATAAATAAACGTTCTTTTTCCCTTTGAAAAAAAAAAAGAAAATATTTAAAGCATTAAAACAAATGATTTTCAATTTCTTACTATCATTCTTTCGGTGCTCGTTAAAATAAAAGAATGGTAGTACTATGACAAATTTCTGATTAAAAAGGGTTATTAAATAAGAATATAAAAAGACTTGAAAGTAGTCGTCGATCTACAATGATTAAAAAAGAATGTTAAAAGAAAAAAATGAACGGACCCATTGATCCACTGACCAGGCATTTCTCGATCAGCGGGGGAGAATACGAATTTAATCGAGGTCCGGTTATTTCGGGCACCAAATCCGGCGCAAGAATTTTTCCCGTTCGAATGACTGACGAATCATCGTTCGTTCATTAGGTCGTCCAGCTGCTCGGAGATTACCATTGCCGAGATTGTTGCCGGTCATCGTTTGCAATCGATGCCTCGGAAACAGTATGGGGTCTATTCCCACCGTGTCAGCCCGTTTCTCTATCATTTCGCTAGCGCGAATCTCTAGCTACGTGCACAGATTGAATATCCCGATAATCCATGGAAAACAATTAAATATTAAATCGTCTCTTTATTGCTGATGAATCATACGGTTATTAGATAATTAAAACGGTGAAAATTATGCATGACCCTTGATGCAACGAACGATCCTTTCTCATTGGTAACCAGAGACGACGAGAATGGAAAAATTTGAAATTTATGTCAGGATCAATTCAGCAGGATCCCGTTGCCTCGATGACCGTCACTTATTCGCCCGGTGCTCATCTTCTCGCCCTCTTCGTGTCATTTCCAAGAACGCGAACTCGAATTCGTCAAAGCGAACCGATGCAATTTCGAGGCGAAACTCCTCGAACTCGAATGCAGAAAAAGAGGGAAATTTTCTTTTCGCGTTTGGCCTCCTTGTTGATGGGGTATGAGTAGTTAGATCGGTAAACAAGGCCGGTGCAATTATCCTGGAAGAAGTTCGTAATAAAAATTTCGCCCGTCAGCACTCTTTCCAACTCTTTTTCTCTGCAAGGTAGGATGGAATTTACTACCTTCGGGACGGGGAGGTTCGCGTTACTTGCTGCCGTTCGCAAGTGGCGATTTTCGATCATTACGGATGGTTAAGTGGAGCCGGGGAGGTGATTTCCAGGCCGAAAATGTTGCATATAACAAACAAACGTCCATATATGTAGTGTATGCTTTTCTTCTTGCAACCATCATTCTATTCTCCAACTTTTTATTTATTTATTTGTAATCCTCATGGGTTAGCAACTACTGTATTACACCCGTTTACATTAGCTTATTATAGAATATGTTGATTATCGATTATTCAAGGTATTGTGATTTCATTCTTTTCTACCAGAATCAGTCAGATCGTCGCGAATACAATGCAAAACGTTTCCAGCATCCAATTTGTCATCCCTCAGCGCCGATAAGACGGCCATGTCTAGTTGCCGTTGCTCTTTTTGCGTTTTATCATATATGCATTCTAGAGTAGGACAGTTTGACCGCTAGATCGCTCGGTGATCGATGCATCGTCCTGGATCCGACGCACGAGCCCGCTTGTAAGCCGCGCGAGCATTACCGAGCCGAGTCTCGGGCAAACGGACGAAAAAGAGCGGAATAAGAATCGCGTGGGACGAGAAATATGAATGAATGGATAGAGGGACACGGGCATTATGTTCTGACACGCGTCCTTAAATGGTCGACACTTAACATCCTAATTGTTTTAAATCTTCTTCCCTGTGATCCGTCGCGTGTTTCTCGCGTTTATCCGTTTCAGGAACTTGGGGTTTAATTTTCGAAAATTTAATTACAATTTGAAATCATTTTGTCAAGCTCCACCTTATTATAAATACACCCACGATCCCACGGGTGTTTGCTGAGAACGATTCAAAGAGTTTCCGCTTTGAATTCTTACCAGCCAGTAGAGATAAGGGAAAAGAGACGTGCAATATGACGCTCCCTTTATGTTCGTCGTCCTTAAGCAAAGGTACTTTGTGGCGTGTATTTATGCGGTGCGAGTTATCTGACGGGAACCGGTTCCCATTGCAAAATGCACTATTTTTCGATAAGCGTATCGCCGTCGTATACCTTTCAGCGGGCATGGTCCAGGTGTCGCGGTACGCGTGAAAATTCCACCGGAGTTTCCTTCGAGACCTCGTTCTAAAGACAGTCCGCACTGTGGACCGGTCGTTAAGTAAGACGGTTACATTGAGAGATGGCCAATGTAAATTGCGATGACGCATACATATGTGTCGTGCGGCCGTGTAACGATATATCAACGTCAGCAAATTGTGATAAATAAAGTGCAATTGGAAGATGGTGGAGAGCAGTACGAGTCACGGGCAGACCGTACCTTTGCTTCTCTTTTACCTTTCTCGTTTGAGGATGTTTGAAAGGTCGCCGTGGAAAAAATCATCGTACAATACTGTCCTCGTCTTGATACGAAACGATTTAATTATTCGATGATTCGGAGATTTTTGTCGTGGATCAATCTTGATATATTGATGGATCGATTTAATCATCGCAATTGGTTATTGAAAATTAAGAATCGAAACTAATTAGGGTAGATGAATTTTATGAGGTTTCTATAATATTTGATATTACACCGCGGTGGCAGAGATGAAATTACACATTTGAAACTTATCAAGATTTTTACTCGCCACTCGATAATTAACACTGCTCGTTAGCTGATGAGCATGGGCACAACTCATCAAATTTGACAAACAATCGATAAACGAATTACCGATTGCACGAGATAAATAACGGGCAAAAATGGAAGAATGCTGTATGCATTTCACGGGACTTTTTAGTCGGAATATAAATAACGCGCGTAACGAGCAGGCAATTAGTCTTCGTCGATAAAATCGAACATATTAACCAGGTTAATCTCGCTACACTGGGTAGTTTGATAATGCTTGCCGTGAAAACGTGTACGTACACGTAATCTTTAAATGTCTTCAATCTCTTATATTTTTATCTCTACAAGGATAAGAACATTTCAATTTCTTTTGACACGGAGAAATTACTTTTTTTTTCCCCCCCAGACACGTTATATTTATATTAATTTTATCAGTATAATCACTAAATTAGCTACACTGAAATAACAAATGTTATTTTCGAATTTACTTATACGAACACCTTAATTATACACCCGGTGAAAGATGATCTGTCTTCGGCGTAATAAACGAATCTTGAAGAGACATCTCCACGGATTCTAATAAATTCGAGAAAAGAGAAAGAACCTCCGGACTCCGTTGACAATCACTAATAGCAACCTTCTCCTATGGAAACATAGGATTGCTCGGGTGGAATTAGGCACGAGGCACGGTCGGTGACAAATGTACCGTCAGCAACCGGTGATTATCGTGATTCGACGACGGGGGCCATTTTCTCGTTGGCCATGTGCCTCGCTGGTAACGGTAAATCAAAGCTGCAGTGTAAATAAGAACTGGTTAATTTTTAATTTTCGGCGATTCTTCACGGGTGTCTCGGGGTAAACGCGTTGCTGACGAAGCTGATGGCGGCGCGACGGGACGCTGATGGCCTCTGTGCAAGGACAAACCGATACCTCGACCGACGCATCTTTTCAGAGCAGAGAATTAAAATGAACAGAGAGAGAAGCAGTTACGTACGGAGCGAGAAGAAACGAAAGTGTACGAACGATGGTTGTGTGAAAGTTGCATCGCAATGCCACCGTAAGGCATACTTGACTCCCAGGGGAAAGGGAACTTCGCCACTATCTACGTAATATATCGTCGGTTAATTAATCGTTTAATGAAACAGTAGTTAGCCGTGATGATTGTGATATTTTATTATTATCTCTCGGCCAGCGTCAAAGGTTCGAGGTGGATCGAGACGAACCAGTGAGAAATGAAGAGGGACCACGGTGGAACAGGGAGAAACCGAGCTACGATCGAGGGCGAGGGATCGAGAAAGCAATTTACAAGGAAATCGCCGCTCGACCTCTCGATCCATCGATTGTTCCTGGCCGAGGTATCGCTGGATCGCAGATGGATTTTCTGTATTATCGCGAATGTTATTTATACAACGCGCCGGCTTCGCCTATTGCCGCAATAAACTACAATCATTCGTTGTTAGAGGAAATATTTCTATAATAATGTCATAGAAAATACTATCACGATATATCAATATTTAATCTCTAAAATTTTCAAGATTCCAAACGAAAATCAATTCAGCTTAAATTTAGCTGTTTAAGATACAGATCTCTTATCGTATCAAAATTGCTGCGGAATTTCTCTGTTCGTACAAAGTGGTAATTTTCGTAGAAATGCAAATACGTCGAGTGGATACAGGTTCGGGTAATGCGACAGGAATTCCTGCCAGCTAATAAACAGACAGCGCTGTCGTAATACACGGTAGAATTCAATGGGGCGTTTAATAAGGATGATTTGGTAGTTGGATCGGATCGTGCCGACTCCGTCTTCATCTAAATCTCGGCTCATCTTGCTCGCGGACCACTGTTCTTCGATTTCTCTCATTGTCTTTCCTCCCTCTTTTCTCTAACTCGGTTCTCCTTTCGGTAGGTGGGATATGTACTTCTTGTAGAGCGGGTGATTGATCGGTTAAAAAACTAAACTCCACTCAGGACCAGAAGACTCTAAGGCCGGTTCGTTTCTCTTCTCTTCTCTCTTTCGTACATCATCCTCTCCTTCTCGCTCGTTTCTTCATCTTCTTCTTCTTCTTCCTTTCTCATCCCCTTTCTCTGAGCCGTAGCTTGCCGGCTTCTTGGTAGCAACGTCGTATCGGCGCAGCAGCTTCTTTCATTATGCCATTTTTAATCAGCCCTAAGAGCGGCTGCACGAGGAGGCAATGTCATTAGGTAGGCGAGCAGAGGCTCGCACGAGAGGGCAATACACCGTTTCGTCAGCGAACAGCCAGTCATCGATCGAGCGGGCCCACTCGGAATCGGTTCAGATAAATCAATCGATATCGGTACCCGCGTCACGGTGTCATTGGGTACCATATACGCGTACGTCTACGTTCCATTTCCATTGCAACGTCGAAATTGCACGAGTAGTTAGGTGGTAACCCTCCTTCCGTCTTTACTTCCATCTTTCACTTTCTTTTTCTTCGTTCGTTTATCGCACGATACCTTTCTCCCGGTGGCATCGATCGCCACCGCGATTTCTTGCTCCGACGAAGCGCGTATAATCGTCACGGAATGCTGACCCACTGCGTTCCCTTTCGTTCGAAGACGCGTCCTCGCCGTGGCAGATCGCATGTTACGCGAACTTCCTTTTTCGCCTTCTTACCAGGTAGATCCCGCGCTAGCAATTACAGGTACCTCGATGATAATACAGGATACGATGTACCGCATCCCCCGTGAAATGATAACTTAATATTCCTACGTGCAGACGTATTCGCGGCGATCAATATCTGTTGCTTCTTGCTGAAACGAATCTATATTCATTAGGTCGAAGAAGCGGGTCCCCATTCGGCGTCGTTCCATCGACGTCGTCGAGCTGTTACTTTTTCTGACGTTGATCTGTGGATCGTTCCTCTCGCTTATTTCCTTTTTTACGACTCGTACGTATCGACAAACCGTTTCGTCTCCCCGTACGAAATCCTCGTACCGGAGTAGCGACACGTTATTAGTTGTTCCTTTTTTCTTTTCTTTTCCCTTTTTTTTTTTTTTAAACAAAAAGGAACGAGCAGTTTTAAACTCGTACGATATCTCCAGGGCGAAGACTAATTTCTAGCTATCGATACCTGTTGCTCTTTTCAGCTCGAAGTCGTTAAGCGCTTGTGTACTGACAAATGCCTTCGTTGCCGGCTGCACCGCAGCCCTGTTACACCGCACGAAATTGCCGCGCATTGTTCTCGCTCGCGTTTCTGTTTTTCCTCTTTAAACGAACGCCCGACCACACCGTGCGACTCGTAACAATCGCCCTTCCAAATACGGTTGGTAAACGATGGTTAGATATTAGGCATAGGCAATTCCGCGGACAGACCGGACTTTCATGGAATTGAAAAATTTGCCTTTCGATGGTTTTTCAGTTTTCAACACGAACTTGAATGTCTTCTTGCGAAATACTTTATAAATTGTTGAAAAAGAATTTTTATAAACATAAAGTATTGAAATAAAAATTTAAAAATTAATTTTTCATGGCGTTCCGAGTGTTAATGAAGAAAGAGTATCCAAGTCTGGGGTACTAAAATTTCTGCAATTAACACACTGCACTTCTTAATGTCTCTCGGAGATCTCATCAGACCGAAGACAGTCGGAGTGGCAACGTGCACGCTATATTTCCCCGATCGTCCGGGGGTTCGGTTAAAAAATGAACGCAGAAAGACATTAACAAAGCTCGCGTCTCCGACTGAGAGGAAGAAATTGGCCGGCGGAGATATCTCTCGAGCTCTCTCCTCGAGACAAATTTCTAGCCATCGATATCCGTTCCAAGCGGCACTACCAAATCTACATTCATTAAGTGGATGCGTTCGCGATCTCCCTTCTGTGCATCTTCTTCGTCTCGCTCGGCCGATTCGTCGCACGCACACACACGCCTCGCCTAAAAGCGCGTAAACTGGTGCGGTTGCCGGGTGATAAATGTCGCGGAGAAGAAGATTCGCACGCCGATGCCTGTGTCTTCCTCTTTCCCTCCTTCTGCTCCTCTTCGCGCGTCAACTCGCTCGTTACCTTCTGCACGCTTTTATACACGGTGTAACTTCGTGTACGTGCACGCTAGGCGTTTTCGAATATGTGCGTGGCGGGAAAAGAAAGAAGCGCGCACGCATGCGCAGACAAGCTCATCCTTCTTGCGAGCTACCGACGCGCCAATAAGAGCGCGCGTTTCATTTGTAATTAGGGAGAAGGTAAATCAAAGTCTTGACCGTTCCTTTCCTGCTCGAATCTGCCTCCCGGCTTCGCGTGTCCTCTTTGTCTTCCGGTGATCCATTTCGGGCTAGGTGCGTTATTTGTCGACCGAATGGTACTTGAACGAATTGCTTTCAAATATACCGGATAAGACAGATTTTATCTGAAGCGATCATAAATCTTCAATTGACACCTTCCATTTCGCTTTTACTCTTTCAGAAGCATTATTCCGGAGTTGAACTCTGGAAACGAAGGTCTTTAATTATCGCAAAGGCAAAAAGTTTTTATAGAAAGCGGACAGAAAGGTGCAGGTATAATTTGACTAGCTTCGGAAGTGGCCCAATTTCCTCTTCGTCGAAAGTTTTAGAAGCTCACCAACTGTCGGGATACCGGGTACCGAAATACTTTCGTTCAATCATTCAGGACGTATCCGACATTTCGGGATCGAAGCGTTTCGGTAATGTAGCCGGCGGTAATCAGGCAGAGATTGAACGCGGCGAATTACCGGGGCGAGAGGCAGCCTACAAATTTCATCGCTCGCTTTTACCTGGCTTATCGATTCGAGTCGACCGTTTCCGGCTCGGCCGTCACGTAGCGTTGCGTGAACTCGAGCGATTTGCTCTCGCGCCGGTTACACCTGGTCTTTTTGCATCGCAGACTAACCAGCGCAGGCGGCCGGATTGCACGCGCGTGTAAACACAGGGGAGAGATGGCGGCTACGTAACGCACAACACGTTTCGCGGTTCAGCTACGGCGTCGCGGTGCGTGAAATGCGCGTCGTAACGGCCCTCTGCGTACACACCTCTAGCCGCACGCAATCGTGCCGCGAGTTCGTGAACTCGTCTACGGGATCCCTTGAAATACGTACGCGCTCGAAGAGAACGCGAGTTTGCAAAGCTACGTTTCAACTGAAGTATATCAGTTAAGTGTCTACGGGTTCCGGCTGTCCGACCGGTTGAATGTTTATTTCGTGGCCGAGTTTGAACCTGTTCGATTAGAATCTATCGACGCGTCGATTATGGTAAAGGTTCATTGGACACGGTTTCAATTCTCTCAGGGATTTGGGTTGTTTTATCGAATGTATGCTGGTGGATGATTGGAGTAAACGATGAAGGATAGCGTGATAAATGTCACTGACGGACAAAGTTCACTTTGGCCATTTCATCGCCACAATTGTATTATCCTCTTCTTCGGAATCACCCTTCCGCGAATACAGAAAGGTGGGCAGTTTTTCAAAGTGTCCTTAAAAAATTACCCCATTCTCTAGTCAAGGACCGCTCTATTTGCTGTGGGATTCGGCGTGGGAGCCAATAGCCCATACATCAGAATGCAGAAAACCGAAGGGAAGAACGAAAGCGGTGAATGGCGCGGCCGAAAGTTCTCTTCTGCTGTCCGCCGCTTTTCGCCCGGCCTATTCGTGCGAAAGTGTCACTTTCGTGGCGTCGATAAACATGTGCAGGAGCCGAGCGAACAGGACAGACGAATGGAAACCATTCCTGCGGCCGATGCAAAAGAAGCAGCGAAAAAGCTGGCGGTGGGCAGAATTTGGGCGAAGGGAAAAGGGCAACGGAAAGGCGAGAGAGGAGAGGAAGAAGAAGAAGAAGTTCTGGAGGCGCGAGAGGGTATGGTGCTCGCGTCGCGTCGGGGCGCTTCGTGAAGCACGCATACCTAGCCGCGGAATGCGCGTCCGCAGAAAACGAGGGGAACAGCTATTGTCTTGTCAGGAGGAGCCGCTAAATCTGCCCGCGGATCTCTTCACGATCGTACCTGCCTTCGCTTACCTACCTCCCTTCCCTCGATTTTACCTTTTTCTCCACCGCACGCTCCTTTGCTCCTTTTCGCCGAATCACTTTGTTCCTTTCCTCCTGCTAGATTTAACGCGAACGATATTATACTTTGAAAGACAATACAGTTTGTTTGTATTTTTATATTAATATTAATTTTGTCAAATTCATTTTCGAAGCTATAAAAATCCGTAGAATATCGTCAACGACGAGCTTCGAAAGCTGCAGCTGAAAGTCCTGGAGGAAGGAAGGCGATATTGCCAGGAACGGAGTGTCGACGGAGGCTAAAGGATCGCTAGGAATCTGAAAGCGGCGCGGCGGGCCTTCCAACGATCGACACTCGGGCAAAAGTTTACGGCCGCGGGACAGCTTGCGCGCCTGCACGGAATAATCGTCGGACCGGGAACGGTTCGCGAATATTTACCGAAGATGGCGGTTTAATGATCACCGGGATTGCGGCTGGACGCGAGGAAAATGTCGCGAACGTACGCCACGTGTAAAATTATTATGCCCGGTTTTATGCCTGCTCGAGATATAAAGACCGGCCACTAACGCGCTTCTCAGGGCGTAAAGGAAATATTGAAACACAGTAGGAGAGTCGGTAACGACCAGGCCTGTAGCCTTTACCGTCCTTATGGCTCTTTCAGACCCGCGAATATATCACTCGAAATCGCTAACTTTGTTTATTGAACGCTTCTCGCGACGTTCCATTGGAAAGTTGGATCGTAACGTGGCCACGATGAAACAGGGAAAATCCTGGGAAAACTGGTGTCTCCAATTGGATAACTAGATGAATATTCAGAATGTTTCGAGGACACTTGGTTCCTTGTCGATAATTAGCGGATTTACTTAATATTAGAAAGTCTTTGCGTTACTCCCCGCTGTCTGACGATAGTCGAACGAACTGATATCCGCAAGCTTTATATGACGAGTCACGGTAGCAGTAAGCAGTTAACTGTTATCGTGCAATAAGATGGCCGGACGATGTTCTTCGCTGTCAAATGGCATTTTTCTATTCAAACCTACCCCTCGACAGCTTAATTGATTGTTATGACATTCTGCATTACGTTTCGCTCGGTTTCAGAAGCTCGTAAAACGACACTCCTTTATATCCTTCGTTTTAACGCCGACGTGTTTGCTTTTATAGAATCTACTTACGACATTCTTCGTCTAGAATCACCACGATAAATTCTAATAGACTTTGCGAGTCTATAAAATAATCTAGGATAAAAGCCCGAGAGAATAGAGAAATCCTATCAAGTTGCATATTTTTTAATATTTTCATAATAAGGATTTCACGAGTTTCTCCGAATGGCAAACGCGTTGCGCATAAGGATGAATACGTAATCAAAATTTCTAATGTCTTAACATAAGTCACGTCTGACCCAGCCATATGTTCCCACCGTCCAAGAATTAAATACCCTTTACCTTCGTTGTCAAACGTTTTAACGATTTCCACCGCGATATTTATCAACCGAACGTCGAAGGTTAACTAACATCAGTCCAGCATGAACAACGCCTTTTCTCCTCTAATACATCTAATGCTCACCGTTGGCCGCCGTTTCCGGCAGGCTCCTCCTTCAACGCCAATCGCATTTGCAACTTGCTTACAGGGGATCGAGCGTGTATCGATCGATCGTGAGGGCCCGTAGCGATCAGTTACCTTGACAAAGCTCGAATGGAAACGTCGATGGTGGAAGGACGTCTGGCGAGATGAGGAGGACGAAGAAGACGAAGAGGTCTCGAGGTGCATAGGGGACACTGACGGTCCTCGTGCAAACTAAGAATATCCGAAGCCAGGGAGAGAGGCTAGAGCCTGTTCGTGGCGATCGTGGAAGGTCTAATGGGGTTCCGATACCTTCGTCACCGATGTATCGGTGTATCGGCGAGGTATCGATCTTGTGCTCCATATGCCATCGACGGCCTGTATTATCGTATGTAGCCCGTCAGGGGACGAGTACGCGGCAACGTGACCGTTGTCTTGCCTGCCCACGCCTCGGACAACGGACAGCCGGACTCGTACCTTTCCTTCCATTCTTCTGTCCTCCGTCTCGTGATCCTGCTGTTGTTCGATCGTGAGCTATATTAATTTCGCCGGCGAGCATTGATGAATGTCAAGGTGCCGTGGCCTCGGTACAACGAGAATAAGAGTCATCCTCGCGAGAGGGAGGTCAGTTGAATCGCGTGTCAGCTAGGTATTCCGCTGGCCTCACGGCGTCTCGAAAGGCTCGAGTAGACGAAGAACAACGTCGCGAAGAGAGGCTAGTCTCGGTTCGATCACGCTTTGGTCCCGCTCCACCGACTTGTATCGCTGATTAACGTTAATTAATAGGATATTACCTTTCGTCGAGTTAAAAAAACAAACGCTACTCTCTCGATACGATCCTCAGCGAAGCGTGCACCGGTGAATAGAAATTCCAGAAGCTCTCCGGTGCTTAGCTCGATATCGAAAGCGAATCGTCGATTGCGCGGCGGGAATCGAAAGCCAGTGATTACGAAGTAGGACGAGCAATTATATCGTTCTTATTTAGTGGGTCATATTCAATGAGAGGTTTTGATCGCACGGTGAACGGTGTGTGGCAATCGTCGAATTAGCGATTACGACACTCGCCGACTCGGGTTTTGTACTTTACCCGATGCGGATCTTGGTAATTTGTATCGATTTGTACGTGTTTCATTCTTTGCTGAATGTTGATTCGTTACGTTTGATGATTATCGTTCTCAGAGAAACTGCTTGTTAAGGTATCGCAAATTGAGCTTGATACAGGTGTTTAAGATACATTATCAGTTTTATAAGGGTATACACATTGTAACTGCTGTTTTCATTCAGTCCGCGTACTCGGTTAATTACCGTATCGATATCAGTTTTAAATTACTACCGTACGAATCACAAGAATATTGTTCTGATCGTTTATTATCATCAATTCCCTGATAATCAATTTCATTAATCTTGTGACATATAATTAGTTCAGTGATTTAATGAATATTGCGAATCGAAACGTTATCGATAAAAGAAAATTAGTGTACACTAAATTATTGAAAATTCTGAAGAGGTTACAATTCGCATAAAGAGAACCCGTATCAACCCCCTGCTTGGAGTAATAAAAACGTAGCACCATAATGGGGCCTGATCTAATTGTCGTGACAAAACCTAGTGGAAAAATGTCGTGTCGTCGCGAGACGCATCATGATTCAGCTGGTCCGGCAATAAACGCGAGGGTTCCCGCAAAAGTCGAGCAGAACGGCACGCGAGGGGACTGATTACGATGTGCAGCTTCTTTTCGGGACCAGGGTCTGGTTTCACGCTTAGAATAAGTTAACTTTTTTCGCGGCTGCCTGTCAGTGAGTAACAGAGAACAGAGCTGCTTCACTGTACACGCTGGTCGGATGAGTTACGGCCGATCGTTTCGGGCCTCCTCACCGCGCCCGCTAATGGTGGAGTGTGCCAAACTGACTTTTTACCTTCGTTTCACTCTCTACGTGGCTTTTGCATTGTCCCGCGCGTGTGATCCGCGCCGGGAACTTTATGTAGTCGCTTCACGCGGCCCGATAGTTGCTCGAGTTTTCCATAAACGCGCGAATTGCGTCGCGAGTTTGAATATGCAGCGGGACGACAGGAATGCACCGAGTTTAAAGTGCATTCGAATGGATCGCGTTTGAAGCGTTTCGAGTTTGAATCTTCCTGAATTTGAATGCACCTAGTTCGAAGCGAATCGAATTCGAATCCCTCCGAATTTGAAGCACACCGAGTTTGAATTCCTCCGACTTTGAATTCGCGGAGCTTGAATCTTCCCGAATTTGAATGCACCTAGTTCGAAGCGAATCGAATTCGAGTCCCTCCGAATTTGGAACATTCCGAGCTTGAATTCGCGGAGTTTGAATCCTCCCGAATTCGAATGCACCGAGTTCGAAGCGTACGGAATTCGAATCCCTCCGAATTTGAAGCACACCGAGTTTGAATTCCTCCGACTTTGAATTCGCGGGGCTTGAATCCTCCCGAATTTGAACGCATCTAGTTCGAAGCGAATCGAATTCGAGTCTCTCCGAATTTGGAACATTCCGAGCTTGAATTCGCGGAGTTTCAATCCTCCCGAATTCGAATGCACCGAGTTCGAAGCGTACGGAATTCGAATCCCTCCGAATTTGAAGCACACCGAGTTTGAATTCCTCCGACTGAATTCGCGGAGCTTGAGTCCTCTCGAATTTGAATGCACCTAATTCGAAGCGAATCGAATTCGAGTCCCTCCGAATTTGGAGCATTCCGAGCTTGAATTCGCGGAGTTTGAATCCTCCCGAATTCGAATGCACCGAGTTCGAAGCGTACGGAATTCGAATCCCTCCGAATTCAAAGACGTCCACTTCGAAGCATTGCTCTCGACTCGGAATACCTCGACTCCTTCCACTGCTATTCTCGTCATCGACGAAATTTGCGCTTTTTATGCACGCGAACGTATTTAAACATAGCGGCATACAGGCTGCTGGTTACGAGGCTGTAAGAGATAAAGGGCAGGGAACAGTAGCGGCAATCAAGCCGGACATCGGACAGTGACGAATGCCGCGTATCATCGCGTATCATTAACCACGGCTCAAAGCATTCTCTTCAGCATCCCCTTTCACATTCGTGCACCTACGTCGATGCAAAGATCCGGTACGCGTCGTCGCTCTTCTCGAACATTGCAGCACCGAGGTCTGCTTCTTTCTTTTCACCCAGCTGAAGAATGATTTCTTACAATGTATAACATATGTGCCAGAGGTTCGGGTTAAATATACGAGTCCGTCATTAGTAACGTCAGCGACGACTGAGTAGACGAAGTAATTTGCATATACACTCTGCTTAAAGGCAATTATTTTCTTAATTTAAAGGAAGCCGTTCAAACGAATCTTGTCTAAATTTCCATCGTTTTCGTACAGGTGCGTCGCGATAGGAAAGGAAGCCGTTGGTCGCGTATTTGTTCGAATTCCATGCTGGTATGCGAGTGGAATTCGTGGCGTGTTTCGTGAACGGTAGCCGAGGGACGTCGATGGTAAATGAAAGAACGTGTGGAAACGGCTACGGTGATTTGTGATACGCGGTAACCGCCACCCAAGAAGTTTTTCGGTTCTTGGTTAATAGCACGAGATACTGGACTAAGGAGCCTTTAAAAGTTTCGGCCCTGCAGATAAGACGAACGCTAGAGAGCTTCCTCTGTTCTCCTCGCGTTTATCGAAACTTCGTTCATTCGATTTACACGGAATAGAAATTGCCTTATCTGGCATTCTTAATGGCTTCCCGTGAATTTATGTACGTCCCGTTTATGATCCCGGTCTATTGTTCGTCTTCAAACTTTTACAATCCTGTTTAGCAATCGAATCTTACCAACTTTATACAATTGAAATTGTTTTCAAAACGAATATCTGGAAAACTTTCAAAATTGTATACAATTTTTTATTCTCTCTTTTAATTAAATATAATTATAAGTAGACCAAAGTCGATATAAAATAAGGTGAAGAAAATAAAGCGATAAGATTTCGTTGTTTATTATTTGCATACACTGTTCCAGGAGGGAAAGTAGAATTTCTTACACAATCCAGAAACGATAAATCTACTAATTCGCGGGACAACGTGCAATATATCTTGTCTACGAGATATAATCTGAACAATGTTACGTGATGTCCGTCGATTCATCGTTGCTCGTCAACGTAAAGAAAAGCATTCGCCGTGTTTGCATCGTCAGTCGATTCGTTGGGTCGTGAGAACGCGAGCGACCATTGGCCTCTTCGAGGCTGTGCCCTCCTTAGGAGAGGCTGAAATCCTCTTCGCGGCTCGTTCCATCAGCGAACCTGACACTTTCTCATACAGTTTAACGTGACTTTTTCAGGTAGTCCAGCTTGCGACCAACGGCGCGGTAATGGTATGCACGAGCTGCTCGGTTACCGAGGTCGTTTCCGTGTCCTCAAGAAAAGGAATTTCAAGATCTTGCATCAGTCTCGGACAGCCCGGTGTGCTCACGAGGGAATTTCATTCCGTGTAGTGCGCCACTCCAGTTTAAATCCAACGACAATGCACGCCTTTCTATTTGCCTCTTTTCAGTAATTGTACCTTCTACCACGTACATACCGAGCCACTTCAAGGAAATGTTAGTTTTTAATTTTTCAAAGGATACGTTGTACAAAAGACTACGAGTAGAGAACTTCAGAGAGAAGTTTAAATGTTCTTCCTAGGTGTACCGAGCTACTTGATATTTACCGAAGGGTTGATTACTTTCAAACGATTTTATTTCACCAAGCGAAACAAGTTACTTCATAGAGATTTCCTCGACAAAAGTAAGAAGAATATGTTACATAAAGGCTACAAACGCTTTGTTACAAACGTTCGTACGAAGTTTCTTTATTAGAACCACCAGCACTGGCGCTGTAGTAATTTCGCAAAAACTTTCTTCAGATTTATTTCGAAACTTTTCTTACACGTGTGTTACGAATCTGTCTGGATACAATACTTTTCTTATTCTACCTATGCCATTTACGTATGGGGTCGTATATCATTCGATCGGAACGCGTTAGCTCACGAATTTACGCGCAATCAACGCTTCTAAATCCGATCGTCGTTCGCGTCATACGATTTAAGCATCACGAATTCCGGCAGCCTTATTACGTTACTCTTGATCCGTAACGGAGGGCAACGGCTCGTCAGCGGGATTCGTTAAACGCGAATTAATGATCCGGCTGTTGTGCGCGAGATCGTCCGCACGGTCGGCGATTAACGGCGGATTACGGGCACCATCATGTACGAGATAATGCTCGCTCCATTGAACGCGGCCCACCGATTAATTTCGTTCGAAACCGCGAAAAAGCGACGATCCGCGTGGGATTTCGCTAGCTGAAGCCAATTTTCCATTTAATACGACACACGGTGGCTCGAAATATCATTCCGATACCCGCGCACGATATCACTTTGACGGGATCTCGTTACGCGAAATTGTGTTCCGTGCAATTGATATTTCTGACGAAACAACGCCGGACCCCCGACTATCTGCTGGGTAATCATAAATTTCGAAAGAACCCAACGATCGATTTAATTTTTCAGAACTTGAAAATGAAATCGAGCAACTATTATTCATTAGCTAATTTGTGCTGTATTAATTATACTGATAATTTCAATTTTTTTTAAATTTATTTTTCTTGCGTTTATAAATTATGACCGTTTCTTTTATTCCAGCATGAGTGTCAAGAGATGCTAAGGAGACAGCGATGTAGTATCGAGGACAAGGCATTGCTCGCGAACAACGGTAATACAAGTCGAAAGAATGACCGCCTTGTTGCGAGCAACAGGACCGGTGCCATGTACAGGTACGCTAATCGTCATCCGGGATTGCCCATCGCCGGCTTTCTTATTATCCTAATTTCCGGCGTGGCTTTCAGCCACGGTAACGTCATTCCTCGGTATCCACTTGTAACGAATACCCTCGGGTTAACGACTACGCCGCGCGTTGCTTCTTGTCTGATCAACGAAATTAAGCAACTCGTTCGGA
The DNA here is from genome assembly GCF_051020975.1 of Osmia lignaria lignaria. Classification (NCBI taxonomy): domain Eukaryota; kingdom Metazoa; phylum Arthropoda; class Insecta; order Hymenoptera; family Megachilidae; genus Osmia; species Osmia lignaria. Next base: position 9,176,935 of record NC_135046.1, on the reverse strand, counting down.
CGAGGGATCGTCTTGAGACTTTTTATACCGGCGTTATCCGAGGTTCAAAATTCGCGCGAAAATACAGCGAGTCGTAGAATATTCGTATCTAAATTAGTAACTGAACGCGCGTGAAATATTACTAGGTGTTGATCAAAATTTCAATTAATTATTTTTCAGTCAAAATCGTCATAGAAAAATGAATAAAATTCTGAGGAATACTAACGGGAAAGCAACGAGCCCTCGAAGTTCTAATCCTTCACCAGCCACCACCATGTTCAATTTCTCTTTCGTTCGAATCCTCGACGCTCCTTGCCATTTCGCCACTTTCTAATCGCCCGCGTCGTGTCTGACACTCAAAAAACGGAACTGCTGCCTATTTGCCGGTGAAACGTTCGCCGACAACAGCAGACGACGGATATAAAAGGACTGCGCGACGTGCAGGATAACTAACATCGTTTCGCTGAAAATCGCTAGCGACATTCGCGGTTGATCCACGGGCAAAGGAAGTGGAAAAAAGCAGGTGCCATTTTTATCTCGTTAAAATCTCTTCGCAGGTGAAAGTTCCTCGTAGACGAGCGTCCGCGGTGCTCGGTGTCCTGGTGAACGACTAGGAGCGGATCGTAAATCCTGCCGAGATTTACCAGCTAGTACACACGCATCTACGTAAAAGGGGCACAGTAAGTCACCTGGGTAAGAGTAACTCGTACGTGCTCGCCTAGAAGAGCGAGACTCGGTCTCCGAGAGGGGCTCGCAGAGAGGAAAAGAGAGAAAACAGAGCATCGAAGAAAAGGTAGAGAGAAGGGGTGAGTCACGTCGCGCGTAGGCCACGGGCTCATTGATCATTTCGATCACTTATGCTAATCTTTGCGGGGAAAACTGGTTTGGATGCCATTCGAAGTAATTATTTCACACTCGCAAAGTGGCCGTTATTAGTAACCGAGTCTCGTTCTAGCGGCTTCGTTGCAACGAAGCGAACTGGATGGAGAAAGAAGAGACGAAATGAGAGGAGGTGCATAGAAGAGAAATATAGGGTGAGGTCTTCGCTGCGCCGTCTATGTACCTGGTGCACGTACCGGTGTGCACAGGGTGTCTCGTAATAAGAGATCGATGTTACCGATACCGGTATCGTTAGCCGGCTGGTATTATGTAAAAACCGATTAACCTACTTTGTTAATGCGATAACGTTTCGTTGCTAGTGTCTTTATTAGACCGTTCGCGGTGGCCTGCACTTTGTCTCTCGAGAATTCTTTGCACCTTCTTCTGCGTCCCGGAATATTTAAGAGGGCATTAATTTTCTTAAAATTCTCTCCAGATTCTGATACATCTTTCTTTTATATATATATTTTGAATTACATTAACGTCGCTTGGTTCAGCATTAATATAGGATAATTGATAAAGAAGCATGGATCGTGAACATCTCCGAAAGTAACAATGTATTTCAGGCCATTAAGTCGAGGCGTTAGGGTGAAGTATCGAAGGTACCAACGGTGGCCAATCAATCTCCTCGTTCCCTTAGGAAATGAGACTGAGAGCTTGCGTGTGTTTTTATTTTTTTGCTGATATAACCCTCTTCTTTTCTTTTCGAGCTACGGTCAGGGGGGGGGGGGCTATGTATCTTTCGCGTTAACAACGTTACCACGACAAAGACCGCGTTTCGTGGCAATTTCGAAGGGGGTTGAATTATGCGCACTCGCTTTACCCCGCGCGCAATCGAAAATCAATTTCTATCGGCAGGCTGGATCTCTCTCCTATTTTTTTTTTTTTTTTCAACCCGAGGTCAAAAGGTTTGACACCGTTCAAAGAACGCTAATGGATAATGTAGCCCGTAAAAAGAACTCTTCTATTAGGCGTGTCACGCACCGTTCACGCGTTCTCCGTGTGTTATTGCACGCTTCTCCGCGCAATCGGAGCCTGCTCGAATTTTCAACGAAATATAATATCACCGTGTTCATTCTCTGAATACCGTAATCGGGGAATTATGAAAGGTCGCGCTGAAATAATTTTAACGAAGCTCTCTGTGCCCTGACGCTTTGAAAGTGCGCTCTTGCTTGTTAATGAAAAAAGGAACAAAAAAAAACTGTTGAGAGGGTATGTATGTATCGATCCTTTGTACGGCAATGTGCGATACGGTGTGATGTCATTATTGTAGCATCAAAGTCTAGAATCACTTATATCGAGATAAATCTTTGCGATATCGTCAGTTTAAAATCGACGCGTTTTAATTACAGCGATTGGAAGATAAATCTCCAAAAATGAAATTTCCCAAAATCAGGAAAATTTATTTTAAAGTTCAACGAAACAGTTTCATTCATACCGAGTGTTATACAATCCCATTCATTGTGCACAGTAGCGCGTTATCGAAGCTACTTGCGTCTGCCTAGATGTCCCGATACCATTCAGTAAGATAGCCGTAGTACGTGGTCATTGAGAGGCCGGAAATCGCGAGTCTGAGCCGGGGACGTCAGCGACAACCGAGGGGGAAGGATAATCTATGACCACGGTCAATTAATAACTCCAACAACCCCCCGTATACGTGCGTCTCGTACATACGCGTTGATTAACTATCTCCCTCCCATTCGTTTCGCTTTCTCGTCATCGGCCCTATCCGCTTCGCGTTTGACTCAACGATAACCGACTGTGCTTCGTGTGTCCGTCCACGAAAGAAGTGGAAAGAAAAGGAAGGATGAAAAAAATGACCGTCGATCGACACCGCTGGTCGCGGATGATTTAACGACTCTGCCGAAATTTCGATCGGATCTCGAATCGGCCGGACCGCAGAGGAATGAGAAACGAGTCGACCGGTCAAGGAAGCGGACCAAAGAGGCAGCTGGAGACGCGGAGTCGCGTGTTCCGATGATTTACGAATCGGTCTCCAGCCGCATAAATCATACGCAGAGTAATAAAGAAATGACCGTGGACTATGTATTACAATGTAAAGGTTTTCGGCTTTGAAGAGTTCCGGGAACGGTCCACGGAGCCTGTTGAAAAATGTCCTTTCCGGTTCGGGCCGGTTTCGCCGGCTTATCGCGAACCGCGATCCGGAGATGACGCGATGCTTTTCCAACAGTACGAGGAATACGTACCCTTGTCCAGGGTTGATTTCGACTGCTCCTTTTTCTTGTCATGAATCAAGACTTGCGTCCGCGGTGAGATTCATATTGCGAGGAACATCTCTGATCTCGGGGGGAAGTAAAGATTGATACGTATTTAAATTTTATTTCGAATATCCTTGGCGGACACTTTAACGCATTACCTACGCTTCGCGTTCCTCCTTTTTATCTCTTACTCCCGAGGAGTATCGTCGCATAAATAAGCGGTTTTCCGTTGACGGTAACGCGAAAATCATGCCAACAGTAAAACAAGAAAGGAGGTGGACGTTCAGCGGAGGATTCGTGATTTGGCCAAAGGTGCATTTGCAATGCAGCGTAAAGAAAAGATAAAAGGGCGAACGGTTCATCGGTGCTAGGATCAGCTACGACCGCGAAGGGGGTCGCGCTGGCACGGTCGCCAGATCACGTTTTGCAATATTTATAAGCCGCATTTCAATGATATTATTCCGCCCGTTCCATTTCGTATTTCGCCTCGCCAAAAGCTACTGCTGAAACGGCCTCTAACGCCGACGGAAATTCAAATGTACCACGGTGATGAGCATCCGTGTTGCATCTTGACACCGGGATGGATTTGGAACGTTGAAAAGCAATATCTTTATAAATGGCAGATAAATTAAAACGGCTGTAGAGAAATATTTTCCAAACAGAAACGAATGCTGTCAGTTTTGCAATTTTCCTTAGACGATGAAATTTTCTTTTTACATAATAGTCATTCAATTTTGCAAATGATAACCAGTTCATCGTCTCGGCTCGCTTTCGTCCCGAATGATCTGATTTTGCGAACGGAGAGTCGTGTTCTTCGGTTTATAATCACTTCGTTAAGAGTTCGAATTATAAGCTGCGATTTTCTTTTGCTTTTCTGTTGAATTATGCGATAAGGAAGCAGAGCTGTATCGTAAAGATAAAGCCAAGGATTGTTTTATTAAATAAAAAATATCCAACAGTTCGATTGTGCCACTGGATTAAAATTCGATTATCAGCGAGCTTGATACAATGTATCGAGCGCAGAAGTAATAGGAGTGCGATAGAATCTACACATCGGTATGATGATTTGCGGTGGGCTCGGCAAATTATAAATGGAATCGGGCTGATCGGGAACCGCAGGGCCTGGACTCGGTGCGTTTCACACGTGTACAAGGTGCGTAAGGTCGGCAGCCTTGTCTGGTGGTCGGCTCTACGTGCGAACAAGTGTGAAGAGGAAGGTAAGAATGAAAGAAAGAAAGGAAGAAAGAATGGATGAAAAGGGGTGGCGGAGAGCAGCACGTACGCCTCGAACGTGGGAGATGTTCAGGTAGCTCCGACCGCGAATACGTTAGGCAGATTACGTATTATGATGCCCTATTGTATACAAATACGAATACCTACGGTGGCCTGTGTCGGTATATGGGCGTAGACACCGAGATAGCTTTGTCTCTCATGGAAACGCGCTAGTAGTGCTGGCAGGAACGCGTTTCGTTCTTCCTCGACCCGTTTCCTTCGCGTCACAGGAAATATTACCAGCCATAACGCTGCTAATTGAACGATATTTTCGGTGATTAAAAGCTTAGCTATTCGCATTGGCAGAGAAAATTTTCAGCTGAGAAATGGCGATATAGAAATAGTAACGTGTGCCAGCGGAGAATGCTGTGTAGCAATAACGACGTTAAAATAGAAATGCAACGGGAACGTTCGTTAATCGAATATCAAAGTACACGGTGAAAAGCGTAAATGACGTCCGGCTGGCAATTTGTACTCGATATAAGTAGGGTCGAACGTTACGGGACATGCCATGTTCAGCATTTATCCGCGAAACTTTCAAACGAATACCATACGGTCGAACGAAATTAAGGCACGCGCGGTGTCCGTGTTGTCTGGGTCACTACACGATGCGAGGCTCGTTTGCATAATTGATTTAGCCGTGAACCGGAGCCACTTGACGAACGATAGGCACGCAAAGGGACAGGAAAAATAAGCACGCCTAGCCTGTTTGAATAACGTTGTACATATCGCGTGAGTCACGAATCACTCGAAGTAATACCTTTAATACGAGGAATTAATGGGAATGAATGATTGCAAAGATATATTCATATTTGAATATTTTAATGCAATGCTTATTTCATATTTCTAGTCGAAGAATCTATTTCCGTAATAACAATCTTGCAAAGTCGTATGAGTATAAATTAGAGAAAAAGTAATAATCGATAGACAAAAAATAAACGGTGCATGAATTTATTTTAAATATGCATACTATGTGCTCATTTATCCGCGAGAACAACGTTACACTCGAGTAGATATTCCAGTTGCAATCTAATAATTCACGCCCACATAGGAACGAACTCTAACGAAGAAACTTACAGCATAATCAAACTGGAGTGCATCCAGTTCGCGAGTTATTCGACGTACGTAATTGAAACGCAGTCTATTCGCCCTGGTCTCGTTAAAAAGGGCGAATAAAAAGAAAAGCAGTACCATGCATGAAGAAAAGCGATTCGAGTTTGCTTCGGCTTAATAAAATACGATTGACCGACCAGGTATCGGTTCTCGGTTAGCATCGCACAATCGTAAATAAGTCTCTAAACGTGGCAGGAATTACGAGAGGAACAAACCTTCTCGCGGGGACGATCTTAAAATACAACGTCCTCGAATCTGTGAATTAAGTTATTTCCCACTAATCGGCTTCCGAGCAGCGTATGAAATATACACGATCGTAAAGTCGAACTTCATTTCGAATTCTTTCTTCGTACGTTCCTCCTTCCCTCGGGATAACTGTGCCCGTCTCTTTCTCTCCTTTCACAGTTGACCGTGTTTCTTTTACCTTTTACGAGTGGCGTGCTCGTGCGACAACAATGGAGTTAAGAGCCGAGAATGAACTTAAACATCAGCTACCAAACCGTGCCGGACACTTTGGATTTTATGGTCTTTCTAAGCCGATTTTAGACCTTAAGACGGGATTAGGTTCCTCGAAAGTACGCCAAAAACTCAAAGATCCTCTTTGCCTGACATCCGTTCAAGTGGTTCCACTCGGTCGATGAACGATTTCTTATTAAACGCTACTTTACGAAGAGATTCGATTCGTACGACGGGGAGCACGGACCTGAAAGAGGGTCCAATTTATTTGGCAGTACACCTACCAATCGGGAACTTATACTTCCAGCAGACGCGATTAATTTCAAGGACATGCCTCAGTCTGGATCTCCCTTTTATTGCTTGCCAGCATTAGCTTTTAATTGACATTATATTACGCGGACGCTAATAAATATGTGAAAGTAAACAAGGGGCCATTAAGGCGAGCCGTAACGCGACCGATAAAACGCCTTTATCAATTCCTCCTTTTTAATGGATGCGCCCCGTTGTATTTCACGTGTCCATTTAGCCGATTGCCGCCGTCGATCGCGAGATTTACGACGTTCACGGTTACGTTTGCGCAATTTATGCATCCCACGGGAATTTACGTTTTCATCCTTCGTGCGGTGTTTCGTCAGCCGGAAGAAGGGGATCTTGCAACTTGAACCCATTATGGTACCAAATGGAAATTTCAATCTCTGTTGAGTGAATCGTAATCTTCAAATTTTATTTAAAAAATTCAGCTCGGTTCTTACTAAATATGTTACATTTGACAATCTGAACAAATATCTAAATACAAAGTACTGTTAACAGTTTTCCAATAATATAAAACTAAATTAGCATGGAATGAAATTTCAGCCAGGATGGCCTTTAAGGGTTAATTTCAACCTCCTCTACGAGTTCACGATCAAGTCGTATTATTTCTCGATCAAATAAATTGGATTCAACGATAGAGTTGCATGCATCCCATTCCGAATAGACATCGAGTTTCCTGTCGATCGTCGTGGCACAAAAGGTACACCGTATCTCGGTTCTCCATCGATTTACCGTTTCTTTAATTACAAAGTACCTGTGCACGCGGACGGTTGCACGGAGGCCGACGGTCTTTCGTTAGAAGGAACGCAACCGGCAGCCTTTTCTCGTTTAACCGAACCACTCCTAAGCAACCTTCGCGCTTAATCCTCGATTTCGCCATTTTATCGGGACCTTAAGCTTCCCCGTTAATGGTCCTCGCTACGCGGCTTTCAGGAATTTACAGGCGTAACGCGCCGCTTTCGAAACGTACCTCCGTTCAGCCGTACGGACTCGTAAAAGAATCGTGTTTGCCTACTTGCAGCCGTAAAACTTTGAATCGTTCACGATCGTAAGGGATTGTTCGTCGAGTGAGGAATTTTCTTAATCCCTATAATCGTTCGGTAACACGAACTCATCCGATGTTAATTATCCCAGTTCTCGATTAAAAGGGAAATATACACGGATATATGTACTGGATATTACCCTTCGAGTATAGAACGTTTCTATGTCAAATATTTTGCATCGCAAGAAATAGTATAATGCACTTGGAATATTAGTATTTACATTTAATTAAGAAGAATCTTGAATGACAGGAAGAAATTTGCTTTCATGGTAATTTAGAATCCTAATGAATTTCCGATATTATTACATGTTGTTTCAAATTGAAATGTTATTACTCCAACGCAATTATTTCAACTCCTTCATCAAGGTCCGTCTTCACCGTGTCTCAATTCATAACGAACCGAAGCCAGAGGGTATCCGTTCGCACCGATGTTCCTCTTCGTCTTTTTTCAGGTTTCTCAGTTTCTGTTCGTATATCATGACAATCGACAAGAAATATAATTAGCGTCGCTGACAAGCTACGACAAGCAATGTTCAGCCGGTTTGCTGGTTGGAGCGCGTGTCATAGGCTCGAAGCGGAAGAGTTTCTCACGGTAACGAAGAGAAACGCCCGCGGCTGTAGATTGGCTCGTTACGAACGAGCGGAAATACCCACGTTCCGGATGGATCTTTCGGGACGTGTCGATTGCACGGGCCGGTTTCGTCGGGAAGGCATCCCTTTCTGGACGCGATGCGCTCTTACGTGGAACCAGTGGCTGACGAATGCTGGATATGGACAGAGAGAAGGATAATGACCCGTGCAACTCTGTTATTAATCCTTTAGGAGTAAACGTTCTCGAGAAACGATTAGGCTACGAGCAGATCCCGACGAAAATGTTAGACCCGGTACACGGGTTGTTGCACCTCGAATTACCATTTTTGTAGCTTCCATTTTTTTTTCTGTTAATGAACTTGAGGTGGTGCGTAAGTGATATAAATGGAAATAAATTGAATTACATAAGAAAAATTGCATATAACTGTGCGATCCAAGAATAATACGATCAAAGGAATGGTTATTTCATCAGAGCCTGGGAGAAGGTTTCAGCCCTTCGAAGAGTCTTAATGGCGCTCGAAACTGCGTGGTATACCCAAGTCTTTCCGCCCATGCTGGATACGCTGGATTACGCAAGATTTACGACACTATGTAAACCTCGAAATTCTTCCGGCATTCGTACACCTCAGCGGGAGAAAAGTTGAGCAACATCTCGGCCGATTTACATAATCCGATCGAGCATCGAGAAACTGGTTAAAAATTAATAATTACTCGAAAAAGCTCCTCTAACAGGGTCGATTCTCAACCTACGCTGAGATTTCAGGCAACAGCCGTAACAGAATTCATCCGAGATCCCTTCGAGATCATTCGAGATTCGAATCTAAACGAACGCCAAACGAGCTGCTTCCAAATCAATGATATACCTAGTATTATTTACGGAGCTGGCTCTCTTTCCGTCGATTGTCTCGGAACAAGTTGAAGATAGAAACGAAGGTAGACCAACGGTGAAGAGCGATCAGTCTGGACCGAGGGAAAATAGAAGGAGAGCCGACAGAGATGGATATCGGTCGATGGTTAGCTGTGAAATCTCAGCCAAAGGGGCCATAGATCGTGGTGAGAGGGGCAGAGGAAGGTGTGAGCAACGATATATAATTCATTAACAATTCGATTCACCGGGAACAATCGGATTCATTAGTAGCGTGGCGTGGTGTTTCCCTTTGACCGACCTGTCGGTCAGTCCGTTCATCTTCGCCTCGTGAGAGGTATAAATACGCCTCTTATTACCCGGCTGGTTGGATTATTCGTTCGACCAATCAACACGCCTCGTCGCTATGCATCGTGTATCCAGTGAATTTCGAATCGATGAACAAAATGGCTCTGTTCGTGCCAGTCAATCTTGTTACGATACTCCTCCGACACGCGTCCTTCTTCGTCTTCTACCTACCGCGGTTAATGTTTCTAGAAGAAGATGAATTTTAAAAGTTTTACCAGTTAGACTAACAGCACTAGTCGCTCGATAATTCCACGTCATATAATTTTCTCAGTGGACGAGATTATCGACAATTATTCAAATTTTATAAATTGAAACTGTTAGGGAGAAAATCATTTTTTCTTCTCGGGTATCCATTATTAACGAATGCAAAAAATATGAAAGAGCTACCGGCGAGGGGAAGAAAGAAGAAGATGATGAAGAAGAAGAAGCTGACTGCGTGCCGCGGGATGCAACCTGGTCCAAGGTGAGCCGAAGCGGGCATGAAAGGGGAAGTGCGGTAGTAAAAACGCGCAGGTGGGAGGATTAGTTCGTTGGTCGAAATGGTCGGCGCCGGTGAATGCATTTGGATTTCGTCCAGACGTAATACTTGCGTTCTCGTGCAATGCCCATCCGTCCATACACTACCGTCGGCCCATCCATCCATCCATCCATCCTTTCCATCCATATCCCCGCTCGCGGCCCATTCGTACTTTGCCAAGCAATCCTCATTCCCATTTATCACCTCCTCCATGGCTCTCTTCCTTTTCTATCTGTCTGCCTTGCCTCTCTCCTTCCTTCACCTTATGCGTGTCTCTCTTTTTCTTTCTCTCGTATTTCTTTTTTTTTTTTCGCCGAAACCCTTCGACTCCAATTGGTTTCTTTCCCGGTTCTTCGCCCTCTCCCTTTCTTCGTCTTCATCCACCATCGGCCCTCCACGACGGATCGTCTCTCTCTCTCTCTCTTTTTCTCTCTCTTTCATCGGTTCCATCTCGATTAGACTGCGCGTGTTTTCTTGTTTCTCCACGGCTACCTCGAAGGGCCAGCGAGGAAGGTAGATCTTGAAAGCGGCCCTTTCTCGCTCGACAAGTAGGCAAAAGCCGAAACGCCCCGTTTCGAATAGACGCCCGCTCGTGCACGTTTTATTACACGCCGAACAGACGGCAGTTGAACGAAATCCACTCGTGGACTCTCGCCGCTTGTGTATCTTTCCTGCACGTCTGATAGTCGCGTTTCGATCCGTTTAATGGCCGGCTTTCAATACGAATTCCCGTCGTTTCGATTCGAACCGGAGAAATTCAAAACGAATTTTTTCCTTCAGATAGGTACAGCTTCTTTCAAATAAATGAATTTACAATTTTGTAAGAGAGAAAATTATAGAAGGGGTGGCAATTTCTGTCAGCTTGTTTATTACTTCCGCGATTTAATTTCCCGTGGACGCGATTGTCCTCGGCTCATTTCGACAGGGGTGCGGCACCAAATAACCCTTTCCCGCGATATATCATTTTAATATGGCATTATTCCTGCGTTCGTCCCCGGTAATCACGGACGATTATTGTCATGCCGGCCACCTACCGCGTATTAATAAAGCCGAAGAAAGGTGGCAGCAGGTCGCCACGTTAACCCCGACTGTGCGGCTTGACATAGAGGAATCGAGATTTCGGCCTGTCCGAGCGAGCCACCATCGGTGGCTGACCCATACCACCAGGGAATAGCATCGCTCGAGTCGGGATCCTTTAGAACTTCTAAGGACCTTACGAGGGTCCTTCCACGAACGAATCAGCGAAATAAAGGAACCTTATCTTTCGCGATCGTTGTTGCCCAGGCGTCGATCGATACTCGGGTTAATAATCACGCCGCGGTGTTCCTCGACATTTTAATATCGGCATTATTTATTGTATATTTCACTCCTCCTGAATCATCCTGGCATTCGGCACGGCTGGTAATAACGCCTCGGAACAATGCGCCCGGTGCATCTTGCACGGTGGTCCTTGAAGGCCAGTGTCAGAGGAGAACGCCAATTTGCTGTTAATAAACTAAAATGCATAGTTGCTGGATTTATTAAATTCTTGTACGAACAGTATCATAAATTTCAAATGGTACTGTAGATATTTATGAAAAATAGAAATTATTTCTACGAAGAAACACACCCTACCCCACTGATTTTATCATTCCACAAACGTTTTCGAATCGACTAGCAAGTTCCAATCAGGCAATTGTCCACTTAACGTCGAGGTCTAATTGTCCAGGCTCTCGGTTGCCAAGAGAAATCACGGCCCTCGCGAGGCCACTTTTCTCTCCACCCCCGCTACATCCGGCCTGCTTTCGCGGAATATCGTTAATCCGCTCCTTTATGTCGTCTCATTGTCCAGCACGCGGAAGGCGGCGCGAAGACGTGTCTATTGTAACCGCACGTCTGGACCGCGTCGGAGTGGAGGCTACGTAAGCGTTCAGCAGTTCGCACAAAGAGCCGCGCGTGCAACGGAGTCAGCGTCCGCCTGTTACCGCTTCGACTAGCCGCTATTGTGATTACGCTGCTCGTTCCTCTGGCACGGGCAAACCGCGAAATTTATCGCCGTCCCACCGGCACGCCGCTCGAATATCCAACGGCGAACGTTTCGCGTCACGTTCTCGACGCTTTAAACCTGACGCGAATATCGTCGGCCGAGAACTTTCCTTGGACGGAGCCAACGGTGCACCCTGAAAGCTGCCGGGATTGTTCGCTAATTTCTCCGCATCCTCGGCCGCGGGCCAAGTGATCTTTTGTACGCTCTTTCTACTTGTTATACGTGGAATTGAGAAAATACCTTCTGGAATGGTAAGTTGCAGAGGGGATGGTTTTTAATAATGGTGAATGGCTGGGTTCCTGTTAATTAAGAGATACTACATAATATACTCAATTGCGACATATGTAAAAATTTGATTAGGTATGATGTATTTTAAACCTCGTTTCTATAGAAGCATGTCACCCATTTTAATAATTTTTATTTTTATATTACAATACTAGATACGATCGTTTTCATTATGACAGTAGACGCGTTAATCTTTCCTTAACGAAGTGAAATTTATTCTCAAGCTGAGTTTAGAAACGTATCTCGCAAGATAATTTCAATAACAGCGATCGCTATTGTTACAATTCGAGTGTAGTTCAGAGAAAGAGAAGAGTTTTGTAACAGACATACGCAATTCAGATTCCTGAATACTTAGAAGTCTAGATCGTAGGTAGAAAAAGTGGAAAAGGCTTTTCCTTTCTCGACTGTTGAATCGGAGCTTATTCAAGGATTAACGTCCATCTAGGCTACTCTTTAACCAGTGTACTTTTCTATTCATCTCGGTATATCGCGATTGTAATTCAAAGTCGTGAATTAAAGGGGACACTTGGCGTGTCTGGTGCACGCGATTCAATGTCCCAATCAACGAGCAACCGGTTCATTCTTTCAGCCTAATGTACCCGCGGCTGTCCGGCCGCTTTGCTAATAAAGCTCTCGGTGAAAGTTTCGCGAGCAATCCGCTTCCGTGCGACGCTCGTAACTCTCGCGATCCACGATAAATACAGCAACCCGTTCAAATTTCACCGTGGGCTCTTCCATTGATTCGGATAATTCAATTCACAAAAATACAGGAACTGTATTCGGCAAAGGCAATCACGAGAGAGGAGTCAAAAGCTCGAAGATTCAAAGCTGACATCGTTGACACCGCGTAGAATTTTTTCCTTGTCGCTCCATTTTTGCGGGAGTACGTATCGCGAATCATCGCGAATCATCCCGAACGAACGCAAAAGGAGATGCGCGATTCCGTCCGCATCACGCGTCGCTTTGTCCACGCGTCGAACAGCTCGAGGTTCACGCTGACGTGGGCGTGAAGTTGCATCGCGCGACGAGGGGACTTCAATGTCCAATCAGCGGATATCCACGGCCGGGGTTATCCTCTTTTTCACGGGGATACAGCTCGAGGCTGGCCGTCAAAAAGCAGGATCAAGAAAGCGTAAAGCCTGTCGTACGTCCGCTGCAAAAGGGAACCGCGTTCGAAAATGTATACAAATTGAATTCTTGTCCGGCATCGAATCGAACGTCGCTCGGACGTCTCGCGATAATTGTCAGCCGACGTAATTGAATGTCGCGTCCGGGAGATTCGATAAAGGATGCGATCGCATCACGAAACTCCGAGAAAACGAAAACTTTTCCCGACTGTCATGGATCCCTGTCTCAATGACCAATCAGCGAGGGGACGCTCGAAGACGAAGAAATATGAAACGCACTGACTCGTGATGAGAAGTTAGAAAATGTCCGGAGGGGTAAGGGACCTCGGGTTCCGCGAATTAATGATTCATCATTCGTTTAATTGATATACGCGAGTACGCGCGATTAATTTATCGATATCCTCAACGAGACTTCCACGCTGGTAATCATCGGCCTCGGGGTTCTAGCCGGCCAAGTAATAATTATCATCGACGTGTTTACGATAGGAAGTTATTTTGCATTCTCACGATGGACGCCCGTGACATAATTAATAATAATGACAAAACGCCGTCGGTCATTGATGCCGGGCATAATACTCCATGGTAATCGGTCCCTATTAACATAAAATATTAATCGGACCCGGTGTGATATCGATTAATGCATATGCAATGTCTCCGGAACGGGAGGGGGGCGCGTTGTTCATCTTCCTGTAACAATCGAATCGACGAGGCGGACATCGATGAAATTTTATTTTCAAATATCCATTGATTTTTTGAAAATTTTTAAGGTCCTCCTATGTAAAACGTGTACGGCTCTCCAGGTATTTAATAATTTAAAAAGTAATATTTTATGAGTACCTTTCATAACAGAAAAATTTAAAAAGAAATTTCATTATCCTCTGTCCAGTCAAAGCGAATCCATCGAAATTTTTGAAAATTACACCAATGCTATAGCAAATACAGTTTATGTGTATGTACCCCAAGTTCCTAGACTTAAAAATCAAAAACAGCTCAGTTCATTCATAACTAAAGAATGAGGAACGATTCCGGCAAGTAGAAAGCAACTTTCTTGCCGCATTCCATCGAACGTGCTGGAAAAAACGGGTAGATATACCGTCCGTGGGGGATCGTTTCCCAGCCCGCGATCCAGGGCTATCGATTTTCTCGCGGTCGCATCGAACAGCGGGCGTGGTTGTCCCGCGAAGAAAGATATCCACGGTCGCCACCGTGGATCATGGTCGAAGGTGTTGCGAGCACGGTGGTTGCGGTCGCGGCTGTGGCGTACGCCACAGGCCCTTTCACGCCGCGATAATGGATGAGCGAACGTTCTTAATGATTTTTTTCCTCGTCCAACGCGTCGGTCATTGAGTAATGATCACGCGTACGAGATAACGCCGCGCTTCGAACAAGCTGCACCGAAGATTGAACGAGGGGTTGGTGGGGTGCAAAGGAGAAGAAAGAAGAAAAGCGTTAAGACGACGACGCTCGGGGCGTCGCCAGGTTCCGTGCGAGCGGAACCAGCCTCGTATCGCGACCAGAGATTCGCTTTGTCGGGTTTATTTCCGGAAATGAGCCGGTCGTCTGTGATCCTTCCGCGGTCGCAGGCACAAAGATTTCAAAATGGATTCGACGCTTTGACGGGGGTAGTATTTTTAGAGAATGTCGTTTACGAACCTCCTCCTTGGCTAATTACATACATCGTGGATCGCGTTTGTCGCTTTGGATCGTTCGATTCGACAGTTTTTATCGTTACAAGAGGACAGAAAGAATAATAAACAAAGGTAACGTCTAGTTAATTAAGTAAAATGACGCGAAAGGGAAGAAAGTAATGTTGAACAGCAAGAATATCGTCGTAACGATTGAAACGGAGAGAAAATCTTCGTCTTTACCCTCGTACCTACTCGTCTGCGAGTTATTTCCGTAAACGAGATTCTTTGTTATGCCGCGTTCTGTACTCGCGTAACTTTCGGTTAATTAATGATCGCGAAAATATGCGTCGACATGTCCTCTGTGCACCGTGTCGACCGTAAGGCACGCGAGCATCGACGATATGAGGATTTTATCTTGCTGCTATGCTGCTCCTTTTCTCGGAGGTGTCCCTTTGTTCGCGTTCGTACGAGAAATTACCAGCTTCGCTTTATGAAGCTACTATCTTAATGAATCAGAGGAAATTACAACCCCGGGCTATTTTGCCACAGATGTTCGATCGTGATCATGATTCTTTTTCAAATTCCATCCCGTTTCTCGTGTCTTTCGTGTATTTATCAAATTCATACCCTCCATTAAATTTCCTGTTATTTCTAATTGGATAAGCGAAAGAATTTCTAATAGATCCATGAATCGTTATGCAAAATTCAGCTTATGTATATCTGTAATATCCTTTCTTCGCCTTGCAGAATACACTTCGTGCCGTATGTTAGATTCATTCTCAAAGATATCAATACGCAATTAAGAATCGCGTAGCATCAATTTTCTCGTGTTTGTAACGGCGGTAAAGATTTATACCCCGTTTGAATTTTTGTCTAAGGCGGCTTCGAGCACGGTTTACGAGCGCATCGTAAAATGATTAACAGGAGCGTGCGGGAAAAATAATTATCCGCTGGTTGGTACACGTCTGTTAACGCTCGGAGCCGGCTGCAAGCCGAACGGGCCACGAACGAAGGATCTCGAGTTACGTGGAAAGTTTGACGTTAATGAATAGTGGTAAACCGATCCAGAAATAATGATCCTCGAAATAGTCCGCACGTCCTGTTACCTATGCTACTTTCCATCTTTTCTAACGGCAATCGCCGCGTTTTTCAGGTATACCGAACGCGTCCCTTCGTTATTCTTTTCCTTCCCTTTTTTCCACCGGCTGCGCCCTCTTTTCACGACACCCGATCCTACGCCGACGTTTCGACCATGTGTTTTCAGTTAACAGCCTCGATCGTGATTTTAAGATAACAGGATGTCGATGAGGTTACATATTAGTTAACTACACTTTTTCAACGAGTCACTCCGATTAATGGGATTTCACGCAAAAACAGTTTCCCACTTCTACTCCCCCTTGTTCTTCAATTTAACTTTCGCATTCTGATGCTATCTGGTCTCGATTTAAAACGGCTCCCGAATACAGAGAAATTTTCTTTAATATAGTATACATGAATAAATTTTTATGGAAATTGTCATTTTGCAAATGTATATTTTTTAAAGAAATTATCTTTTTGAACGTCAATTCGTCATTTAAAAAAACACACAAATATTACGTTTCAACCATTTCTCTATAACAAATGGTTTGCAAAATATTCGACAAAATATGATTTGCAACCCTAACTACAGTGGTTGTTTCCACCCCTGCGAAGCGTATTTTTTTTCATGCTAAAAGAGTATCGAAATCGATGGTTGAACAAAGAAAAGCCGAGCTGGAGGAATTCTCGATGGAATACGAAGCCGAAATCGGTGTTTCTGAACGTCACGCGAGGCGTTTCGTGTTTTCGGCCCTCAGGTACCAACTTCATGGAATGAGACGCGTAAAAGATGAGAAGTCGTGGGCGTGGCGGGATCTTAACTCGCTCTTCCCTTTTCGACGCGAGAATTTGGCGTCTGAGGCGACCGTGAATTCGCGGTTATAAAGCCGATGCCGCGGTAAATCATTAACGGCTCTTCATCGAATCCCTCCTCGCCTCCCCTACGCATCATTTTCTTATTAAAATTACACTGACCGATACCGAGACGTCGAGATAAAAATCCTTCGATCAGCGCAAACACGTTTCTTAGCCGGCATCCGTTACTCGCTAATAGAGCCGTAATGAAATGTCGCGGTACACCGTTTAATCGCCGGACATAGAGTTGTTTTGCAGTGGTACTTCGAGTTTTCCCCGCGATTCTAATCGTGATTACAGTGATTTTGCGCTAATGAAAATGGAACGAAAGACGGTCATTTTGAAATTCATGTCATTAATCTTGCTATGATATTTGATTACTTTAATTAATGGTATTAGTATTTTTATATAATGCTCGAGGGAAAACTACTTCAAGTGTGTAGCTGAGAATTTAATAAACTTTTGCATCTTTATATATGTTATGCTCCTTAAATTTAATTATTCTATAAAAATATATAATTATATATTAATATTTATATGTTTTGAGGGTGGACACGGTTAATAATTTAACACAAATTTAATGTTATAGAATTTATTTCCTCTAATACCTATTTCAGAAATACAAACTTTGAATTATTTCTTTATTTTAACAGTGAACTAAATATTTCATTGTAACATTCATACTGTTTCGAACGGCCTGTTAACAATTACAACACCATGGAATTATTACAGCAGCCGTCAACAAGGAGGTTTCGCGATGCGCTCTCTCCCCATTTCTCGTTCATGTAATTGTCGGTATCGTGCACGTTTAATGAGCCGCATCAGATAGGTAGTTACAAGGGATCGAGCGGTTGCATCCGTTCGGTTCGCGCGGAATTTCTTGAAAAAAAATTCATCAGTCCAAAAGGCGATACCATACCATTGAGGGCCGGCCCGAGGGAAGGTGCAAATGCTTTTCATGATTCCCTTTTTCGTCTGTACACCTGCATGATTACACGTATCTTTCGTTCTGTCCGATACTCGTTTGTATCCTCAGGAACACATTCAATCTTTGTATCTCGCATTCGAATCGTAAAATTCCGCACCGATGGCATTCGAGTACATTTCGAATGCAGGAATTCGGCAACGATGGATTCCGAATCATTAAATCCTTGGCAGGGGTGGTATTCGAAATCAATAATTTCATTGCACTGAATCGTGACAGTAATGGTTATAGAATTTTCGAATTTGATGTAGATGAATATCGAAGCTTAGAATTTGGTAAGGACTGCTGTCGAATTTCACAATTCTGTAGCGGTAAATATCAAAACTTTTAATTTAGTAGCGACGAATATTGGGGCTTAAAATTTAATGGCATCGAAAACCGGAGCTTAGAATTTGGGAACGTTGAATATGGAATCGTAAAGCAACCTTTTCTCCCACGTGTGCAACGCGTGGGCGTGCACGCGTGCGACGTACAAAGTGTCGTAGCTAAACGGTCAGCAAACTGGCCAGCGGCTGAGGATAAATGAATGAAATTTCGGCACTTGTAAGACCATGCTTTCCGACACGAATTATCATGGTTCATACATGCGTACGAGGGTGAGAGATCACACGCAGACTGAGTGTCCGCGTGTTTACACGTAGCTACGTCTCTCCCATGAGAGAACGTCAAGTAGTAAAGGCCGTTAATTAAGCGATTACCTGGTTGCGTGATGTTCGCTTCAAAGTGAAATATCGCAGTGGTAAGACGGATTGATCGTGTATTTTCCATGAATCAAAGGAAGAAACGTTTCACATTGGTGAACTTTGTATATTTATCACATAAAAATTCGATTCACCATCGCGAGGATTTCAGTCGTTGCTTCTCTGTTAATTAATTACGCAACCAGGCTCATTACACGGTCAGTATTTCGACCACTGACACGTGTAAGATTAACGGTACACCTGGCTTGTTTATCATCGACCATTGACCATTATTGAATACTACCTATATGAATTGGTAGGCACATTTTGAATCTTCAAGATCGGTATGATTAATATTATTTTCTTTAATTAGAAAATACTATTAATTTTCTAATAAAACAAAATAATATTTATTAAAATCATTTATTAATAGAAATCGTAGGTACATAAAATCTAAAGTACATTGTAACAATTGTTGCAATCGGTATTCAGAAATAGCCAAAGCAGAACATAAGCATCATTGTCTGAGGAGGAACGATTCGTCACCGAGTTACATCCGACTTGACAATACGGTCCGAGTGTACGATGTCAGTAGCACCTGTAGGAGACACCGAGAGCCTGCATGTCGCCGTCGTTCGCCAACATCCCCTTTATTTCCACGTTCGTAGTCCGTCTCGTCCGGCAACCTTTTCGCTTGATTTCCTCCTCGTTCTCTTTCCTTCTTCTCTCCGGTGTGTCGGTGTTCGTTCGTAGAGAGGCCGCTTACCTCCGTGAGACGTCTGACATCCAGGACTGTAGGCGCATCGTGGAGGAAGGACGCGGTGGAAGGACGAGCTTACACGGGGCTGAACGAGAAACCGAGCGGAAGATCGGTATCGCGATCTTGTTGGGCCGAATGAAGAAATGTAAACGCCAATTAAACATTTTATTGATATGCTTATGTCGTGTACGGACGTCTGTTTCTCTGGCCGGTTCTCCCTCCCCGATCGGGGGATTAAAAGGCGATCGAGGTAAGGTACACGTTGCCTCGCGAAGTCGCCTCTCGCCGGCCGCCGGCCCGAGGAAACCGAGTTGCCCGTTTGTCGACGACCCTCTAGTTCCATTCGCTGTTTTTAGCTAATCCCCGCTTGCCCCCTTTCGCGAGAGAGATCGAGAGATCGAGATAGAATCGATTCCGTGGCGGCGACGCGTCCCGGGGACACTAATCGCGCTCGAAGAAGAGGATTTGCCCGACGTGTCGACTAAATGGTACCAGTACCGTCTGTCGGGGATTAGCGAAAAACGGTCGGACCGATTAGCCAGATAACGTCGTTGCCTTGGCCGCATAATGGACACGTTACACGCGGAACAACTTTCGAGAGAGAAATGGAAATTAAATGGACACTGAATCGTGAAGCGGCGATCTCGTATTCCAGACAACTCGGTAACAGCCGAACGATAGGAAGTGAATCGGCGAAGAGTGAAACCTTTCACCAGGATTCAATGTTGCGAGAATCATCAATGTCCATAAGATTAATTATGTCTGTTCAATGACAAATCGCTGATACGCATATGTCCCGAAATCTCCTTTAATCCTAGAGTGGGCGCTGATGACATTAGTCGTTCATGCTAAAAAATTAATCGCATGATTCTTTTTTTTTTTTTTTCTCAATTTTAAAATGGATAATACTTATCGTCCACGCGAGCGCTTATTTATAAACACGACCACTGCAAAGTTGCTTTGCATAATGAATCGAAGAATAAATGAGACTGCCAGCGGAGGTCACGATAATAACAGCGCAAAAAGCGGTAACAATGGCGGCGGCCTTTCTCTAATTGGAGGATCAACTTTTCGCGGGATAATTAGACGTTGCCACCTCTAGATCCAGAAGGATGCAAACCGTGGCGAGAATCGTGCAGGGCATCTGCCCCCTTGCAGGAATACCCTGATCATCTAAGTCTGAACACAGGCGAACAAGATTGATAAACGAACAGCTTGAATGCTTTCCACCCCATTCTCTTTTTTCAAAGAAGAGATCAAGGTACCCCGAAGCCAAGGTCTACTTCTACAATGTCCGATATATTAATTTTAATTAACGAATTTTAGGAGGTCGTTGATGTCTATTCTTACTAGAGAAGGAGGCGATGGTCCAGACGTTGTTAAACTTTCTTCGTTGACTTTCCTTTCTCTGCCACTCATCTGGCGCTCGCTAAATTTAATTCATTAATACCGGCTCCGACTTTGATTCCACCCTCCATCTACCCTTACGCTCTAACTTTACTTTGTAACTTCCACCGTTGAGCGAGAAGAAAATTGTCATGAACGAGACGACTGCTCTAGCTACTCGTGAAATCCGAGGAGATTGAAATTCTGCGAATCCCTTTAACCTTACTCCTCGATCTTTCTAAAGGCTCGATATAATTATTTCACATAAATTGACGCCGTGGAGTGTCGATTATTCTTTTCAGTTAAGCCCGTAACATCGGTCGATCAGTATCGGCCGTTTATATCAGACTTGCACGATCCGCGAGCGTAATCCCGTCGCATTGAAAAATATTACCGATCCGATTAAGATCAACAGGGCCTTTAACGGTATAATTGAGACGTGTCCGGTAAAGGAATCACGGGCGAGATTTCAGATTTTCTCTGCCGCCTCGGGCGACCTGTCCCGAAACGCGTTTCGCGCAACGCCGTCATAAACACGCGCGTTCTCATCCTTGTACAAGGCTTTATGGCAACGCGCGTTCATCCGGCATATTTAACACCTATACGAACGCGTATCGTTAGCCACGAATACGTTCGCGATACAAGTCCGACGAAAGAATGAAAGTGGTGCCTCGATCGGCACGCAGACCATGGCGCAGATCGGCAGTGCTAGTAACGCGGCTAATACCTGGTCGAATGCAATATTCGAAGAGTGCAGCCGTTTTCGCGCGGTCCAACCAGGTGCGTCGCGTCCAGACGCTCACGCACACGCGTCGCGACGCGGCCGTGTGAGCGCACCCCGTTCTTGTACAAGGTTGGCCCGGGGCCAGGCGAAAACGTTATTTTTATCTTTTGCGTTAGCAAAAGCCCATAAATATCCGTTAAGGTGTTAAGTTACCACCCATGGTACACGCTGTTTCGTTTCGCGCTCTGCTCAGCCAATGCGCGGCCATTTACACGCGCCCAGAACGGGCTGGTGTCCGCGTACGAGCGTATATATCGGCGGCTAATCTCCGCTGGCATCTATGGTAGCCGAAAGTCGATTCGTACGCTCGTAATTCGTCCTGGCCTCGGGATCGCACCTGCGAGAACGTTATCGTATGCCCCGGGGTACTTGCAAATCCAATTCGGACTGACTTTCCCACTGAAACGGGCTTCCTGGCCTCGATAAAAACTACCAACCTGGCTTTGTAAACCGCCTTAATAGGGACGCGATCGCACTTTCCGTCTGGAGAATAGACAAATTCCAGAGATTCAGATGCAAGTGGAGCTCGAACGATCCAAATAGGGTAAGGTGGAGTAAGAGCACGCACTGGAGCTAAGTTCAATCATATTTTTACTGGCGTACAGTGTAGGTGTTTGTGCCAGAAAAAAATTAAAAGGTTTAGAAGTGGTAGTTTCGACATTTACAAAATATATTTACATTGTAATGCGATAAATAATTAATTAGTTTTTATTGGTTATAAATTTTATTCTTAATGTCCGTATCCAACCGTATGACATTGTGTGATTTTCTATTAATTATTTCAATAATGTTTATAACTGTTGATTGTTAGTTAAAGTTTGATTATCTAGATCGATATTCTTTCAAATAGAACAAGTTTTGATTAATTAAACACATTACTTTGTTTTTTACAACACCATCTTACCCTACTTTTTTAGATATTTATGGAAAACTACATGTTTTTTAAAATTACTATTCTGAAAATTTTCGAGCACAGAATTACTAACGTCATTTGTAGATGCATTTTGATTCGCTCTTTAGTTATGCAGGTCATCGTAACCATCGTTGAACGCAAAAATTGCATACGTGTGGCCAAGAATCTCAAGGATACCTGTAGTATCCTCGATCTGAATATCTCGAGGCGAACTTTCACAACATCCTGCTCGAACATCGTCCGATTTGCTAAGTGGACAACCGAGCGAATCTCCGCTTTTCTGCCATCGATCGAGCCGTGCCGTTTCCTCCGTACCGTTATCCGTAATGCTCTGTTATCTTCTATCATCTAACTACGGTGCATCTCTTTAAAGGTTACGAGCTCACGGTACAGAAGTCCTCCGAATCACGATTCCCAGTGGCTGTTGCATAGCTACGCGATGCTATCGTTTCTGTTACGATTATTATTAGCCACTCTGCCACTATAACTCGGCATGGACAATTGTCTTTAACGCGGTTAGCCTCGACCTATTTCCATGGAATGGGAATATTCCAAGTCTGAATCGTCTTATCGTTGAAGTCGTGAATTTTGCCGATTGTACTGGCAACTTGTTGCTGTACATAAGATACGTTGATTAATTTCTACCTTATGGTGATACGAAATATCACGTATGTTAAATCAGACCCGTAGAACTTGGCCTTTCGTTGCCCAGTTTCAAAGGGTCCAACTGTTGCGTCTAGCGTTCCATTACCATAAATCATGGTAGAAATCTCAACAACGTTTCCGTGCCACGATGTGTTAACCCAGAAAGCTTACATTAACTAACATTACACCTACGTGACAATGTTGGAAATTCGACGTAAACGTTTAGACGATCGTAGAAATCTGATCGATCGGCGTGATTCAGTGTTGCATCTAGATGGTATCGGTATTTTGTTCGAGCGTGACGGAATGGCTCGTTTCGCTTAATACCCGTGCACAAACGCCGTTTTCTTTCGCGTTGTACATCATCGGTTAAAACGAACCTCCTCGTTCGAATACAAAATACATCGTGCATATTCCAGAGGGAGGTGCGATTCGCGCTCGCATCTAGGATACACATCCTTCAAAGCTATCCCATAAACAGCCATAACTGTGGACGAGTTAGCTAAACACTTTCAGCCGGTCGTAGTTCATTGCGCTGGTAAGCGGGCGTATCATCGCGAGGGTTAATCAGCCAGGTTGCGTCGCTGGTTCCCATCGTGCGATCGTTCGAAGCTCGGAGGCGACGTAATTTCAGCGAAGGCGGCTCGCAAATCGCGTCTATTAATTTTCTAGCGTATCGTGGCTCGTAGATAATTCGAGGGCGCGATAATAAGTCGCGGCGAGGCAGTCGTCCCGCTCTTTTGCATCGGCCATGCTCGCTCGTGCGCGTGAATTATCGTGAACCAGCGTTAAAGAACCGCAGATGGAATTCGACGATAGTCAGACTGTTGCTCCTTGGATTAGACGAGGGAACAGCGAATCCCGCCCCCGCTCGTACCCTCTCGCCTCTGACAGCTCAACGGAGTATTATATTTGCGCGCGAGTCTGTGACATCCGCTGAGAAATGTTCATTGAGAATCTTGTCCGGAGATCCTCTACAGTCGCGTTGGCTAGCGGATAAGTAGAGGGGAGAATAGTTGACGGTGAAACGGAACAATTGATGATAGAGAACCGTCACGGATCGTCCCAGCTCGATGGACGTCTAACTCTTCAGTCCTGTGGTCTTTGCGGGGTTCCTCATGACCACGAGGAGACGTGACCTCGGTCTTCAGACCGCGAGAAGGAACCTACCGATGGATATCTTTAGCGTCCCTCTTCGTGGACGTTTTAGGAACATCATGAACCCCATAATCCAAGTTGAATATTCTTCTTCAGAAAATATTAGTCCATAACTATTATTAAACACGTCAGCCCGAAAGAAGAACTT
The DNA here is from genome assembly GCF_051020975.1 of Osmia lignaria lignaria. NCBI lineage: Eukaryota > Metazoa > Arthropoda > Insecta > Hymenoptera > Megachilidae > Osmia > Osmia lignaria. Next base: position 9,152,885 of record NC_135046.1, on the reverse strand, counting down.
GTACATATTTTGAAGCTGCCGAAAGATTGCTATCAGATGATTCTGCTTTTGCTTATCCATCAGGTGTTGCCTCCTTTTGTCCATCGACCGCTCTCGAATATGTTATCAGCGTTAAAATCTCGATCGGATCTCCGTTGGATCGTTCGTTTTCTTTTATATCGGTGAGAAGGCAGGTCAGAAAATTGGCGTGGAAGTTCGAAAGGCAGCGGAGCGAGCATATGATCGTCCGTGAAGCAGCGACTCGAACGAATCGATGAAAAATAACACCTGTCCTTGCCGGGCTGCCAAGATCGTAAACGCAAAAGGAGGGCCCCGAGGTACCGGGATCTGTACCGAGAACGAGGCATGGATAACGCGGAGAGAGCACGGCACCCCGCATATACGTGTTACACGCAGGACGCTGGTAACGGAGAGGAGCGTCTCAGTTAGCAGCGGCGCACGGTTTGGTTTATAGCCTCGCGTCCGATGACAATGTCCACGCGGCTTTAAATCTCCCCCTTGAACCCCCTTCGAGTCCAGAGAACCCGGCAAACCGCAGCGTTTCTTTTTTGCCTTTGTATTATATCATATTCCATCCCTTCCGTCGCGCCTTGCCGTGCTCCGCCTCCTTCACCTCCACCTTTTTTTTACCTTCTTCCTTCTTTTCCAACCACTCTTCCTCCTCTGGCTCGCTTCCTTTTTAACCCTTTTCCTTCCTTTCCTCTTACTTTATGCGTGCCGGTGTCCCCCTGCGGCCGAACCCTGCCGCGTATAACTCGCAAAGCGAGCGACCACGGTGCGCCGCGCCACGCCGGCGGTGGAGAACGAATGTTTATGCACTGATAACTGACAGCACCCCGGCGCGGGAAGTCGGTACCGATCTCCTCTTCGGGGATTCACCGCTGGCACACCACGGGCATCTCCGTATCGGACCCCGTTTCCAACCTACTGTGACCTTTTTGCCGCGCGCTTTTTACAACTCGTAATTCCTCGATTACACGCGTTCGATCGTGTTAAGCTTGAACGTGTATACACGGGGAAGTATGGAAATCGTTCGGGGGATGGAGGAAAAAAGTGGCAGGCGATCGAACTTCGAAAGCTAAGTCCTTAAATCGCGCTCATTCGCCCTCGGAGGCCTCGTTTCGTTGGCGAGACGAGTTTCAAAGAAAATCCGCTTTCCTAAGTATCGTGAATCACTGCACAGACGTCCGCGACAGGATGCCGCGTGAAAAGCAAAGCGACGCACCGTTTTACGATGACGATCCGTTAATTCAACGCTCGGGAGACGTTTGCTCTCTAGCAGATTTACGGTGGTGCTTCGAGCACCGGCCCGTGGACGAACCCAAGAAGTCTGATCCTCTTGGACAGCCTTCACTTCCCATCGTCCTGACCGGCACGTCGTCAAATCCGGTCTGCCTCGTTTCGCGGCCCGAAAGCCGCTCTTCGTCTAGTATGACAAATGTTATCCCTGACAGTAAACGTCACTAGTTTAGGCGCGATGATTCACGGCCTCCTGGTTACAAGGCGGGCGCGAACACCTCGGAACGGCACGACTCATAGGCTTATTTTATTTGCGGCTTAATTTTATGTGCTCTACCAGGGTGATCCTTGCTCTTCTTGTGTTCGCGGGTTACGGAATTGAACCGCGTTAGAGTCGATTAATGAAATTTATCGTTTAGATACTTGGTCTTAAATCTAGGAAACACGAATGTATTCTATTTTATCAACTGGTTATGATTTTGCAAAGTTACTTTTGATGTCTTCATAATTGTGCAAGGCAACGTGGGGTTGAAACGATTTCAAGACCAACGCGATAATAATGGAGGATCATAGGATGGTCTAGAATTGTCTAGTCGCGTAATGGCGAAGATTTGCGATAAGGGAAAGAAATCGGCAGTCGATCGACGAGCTGGCGGAGATCCGTTGAAATTACTGCTCGAGGAAGAAGGTTCCGTGAGTCAGGTAGGAGAGCTGGATCGGGTCGAGCAGGGGTTACGACAGGGACATTCAAAGGGAATTATGATGTCGTTTTACGAGCGCCTCGTGAAGTCGAAAGGGATTAAACCGCGGCTCACCGTGGTACCTTGGTCCGGTGTGCACGTTTCAGATCGATGAAAGGGATCAAAAGAACGGCCATAAAGGGTCCAACAACGCGTTCTGGCCGATCGAGCCGAAGAAATATTGAGAAATCTGTTACGATCGGTCGGTTGCTCGTCCTCCAACTGGGCTCACCGGCCAAGCGAATTCCAATGGCTGACGCTTTCGTTTCCAACGAAACGTCGGTATCGCTTGAACGCAGGACCCCCTCGGCGCGGCCTCGCTCCATCGAAACGCGGCTGAATATGTAGGACGACACGGGAACGTCGCGTCACACTGTCTTCTCCATTGTTCCTTGACGAGTTCACAATTGTATTAATCGTGAGAGATGTTCCGTGCACCGGATCTGACCCTTTAGAGGTGATGGAACTTATCTGGGTGACCTTAGGCAACTTATTCCCGATGTGGTGGTCGATAATGATCATCATGATTGGATGCTTCACTATTTTTCTATACACCAACTACTGAAATTACTTTTAATAATCGAAGTAATCACAAAACAATCAATTACTGTCTCATTGTGTTTATCGATAGTGATAAAATTCTGTGTCAGCCATGATATATAAATGACACTGCAATCGAACGATAAAGATTCATGGTTGTAACGTATCGACTAACGATGACGACGAAAAATCATCCTCCACGACGCAAAGGAAACAAGTGAAACTCGACAGGCATAGCGGTTTAGTGATTCAGAAGCGAGCCAGACCAAATTATTTTTAAACTAGCGCCTCGCGTTAGAACGATACGCGCGTTTCCGACGAGGTTCCAGCGATTCCTCAGGCATTCCCTCGATTACGGTCACGGCGTGCTTTATGCCCGCCAACGGATCTGTACTACGAAATCACCCCGGTGACCCCGGTCGGTCGTAAGAAATTCGAGGGCGTCGTAGCCGGTGCCTGGAAGCCGTTTGTTTCGTTGTCGTTGCGTCGTTTTGCTCACCGGGCGCCGTATACCACCGACGGCCCATCCGCCGCTGGTTCCTCGTTTTCTCTCTCGCAGGGACATGAAATAAATCACCGGCTATCGTCTCTCGCGGAACGTTTCGCGTCTGCCGGTTCTCCAGTCCCTTCGGCCTCTTGAACGACCAACGAACAATTCGAAATGGTTTCGTGCGCGAATTCAGAACTTATGGAATGCACTTTGAAGCAAAACGAGCCGGAAGGTGAAAAAGGAAGGAAGGAAGGAAGGAAGGTGAGGAACGTTGGATTCTCATGGAACAGAGGCCGACGTCGTTGGCGTAACTAGTACGATAGAAACGTTCGGAATCTCGGTGACGTGATTATCTTTCCCATCGTTCGCCGCTTTTGCAATCTCGGTTAGATAATTACGCTATAAATCGCGCCGATGAATAGAACCTCCCTCACGGTGTATTGCGCGCCGGAACGTTGCAACGACCTTTTGTGCGTGGAACTGCTACAACGTGGACGAGGCAGCGAGCCGTAGGAAGAAAATTTTGACGGGATAATGGCAAGCTCGTTGGGTATCAGATATTTCAATACGTCGATCCACCAGGAATTTCTCCGTGTCTTCGTCGTAAAATTTCCGATCGTATCTGAAAAATCTGCCGTTCCTAGCTGACCCGTTCAATCCTTTATTTTCCTCGACCTGCGACCCGCCGTCGCTCTTATTCGCAGATTTGATCGGGGTATATTAATAACGGCGACCTGGCCAGGTAAACAGCCGCACGAAGGGACGAGCCAGCCTCGTTTGCAAGCTTCTCTCTAATCGTGATCCCATTTTTTTTTCTTTTTTTTTTTTATTTTCAAGCGTCGCGACGGCCCACGGAAAGGCGGTCGTAACGTCGTTTCGCGCGTGGAGCACGTTCAAGACGAGGTCGGTTCGCGGTCGGATAGGAGCGACGCGAGTTAGAGACGCTGGGACAAGAAAAAGACGAGGAAGAGTCGACGCCGGGAGATGGACACGAGAAAGACGCGACCGAGCACGGGGATGGTTCGCGTGAAGCTGAGAGAAAAAGAGAGGCAGTGAGAAAGGTGGAGGAGAGGAGGACGCGTCAGCCAGCCAAGGAGAGAGGAGTGTACATTCGTTATCTGATCAGAAACTTAAGGCTACCTTGAATGAGATGAATGCCTTTACGTGTCTCTTACACTTGCCTAGGCACATCCATTCGCCCTTTTCATTTCAAGTGCTCCGCTGCCCTTTTGTGGTTGGCTGCCCTTTCTCCCGAGGCCATCGCGCTATACCCATCGTTCCTTCCACCCACCCACCCCATTTTGGTATTTATTGCATCCGTGAAAATTTGTGAAAACGACCAAACTGTTCCTCTTCGATCACACTCTAGCAAGTCCCTCCATCTATCGATCACTGATCCCTTTCGACTAATCACCTCTTCTCGACGACACGAGCGATGACAGCTAAAGACGCGTGGAACGCGGCGAGGTGTTTGGAATTATATCAAAATGGATGCGAGAGGAAGGAACGAGGGCTCCTCCTCGTGGCGGCTCGTTGATCGGCACTAATTTAACGAGGTATAAATAAAGCCCGAGGGCAAGCTGGAGGAAGCTGGAAAGGCTTTTGAGTTGGGTTCGAGAAGGGAAGCGGTGAGGAGGAATGGAAAGAGGGAGGGTGGCGCGAGGAAGTGGCGTTCAAGCCTGGCGGCAAGTTAGAGACGGTTGGACCGAAGGCTGGTTAGCTGTTTCGGAATGACAAGTTCATTTTATTAAGACGCCTTCAGCCGCATTATGGTCGTCACGTGTTATTCGCAGACCCGCAGCCGACCGATGCTACCCATATCCTCAGCTGTTTCCAACGTCCGAAGGGTGTATTCGTGCGTGTATATATAGAGAAAGGGAGCACTGATGGTGACACGGTCCACGAGTAACGAATGCTGGGGAACGTATACGAGAACCGAGTGTGAACGGATATGTCGCTTTCTTTGATGTCTTCGTTTCTCCCATCGCGAGATGCGACCACGAACACGAGCACCACGACGTTTCTTCCATCTCTTCCTTTACCCTTTTTTATTTTTTTTTATTTTAATTCCCTCGGCTCTTAATTTTCTTTCTGGCCCCTATTCGGTGGTCCCTGCAAGGCGACAAAGGTTTAGCCCAACGTTGTCCAGGAGTTTGCCCCGGATTATTAGCGCATTTCGTGAGTAAACGTAGCTTTAGTTTGAGGGATCATCGGATGATCTGGTGAATTTTCAGTGATAAAGTAACGTTACAACAGCTGGGGTCAAGAAAAGGGTCCAGTTCGGTTTGCAACCGAGATGGCATTAAGTTGGAACACGAGCCTATAAATACTCGCGAGTTCGTTCCTTTTTCCACGATATCGGAACCGGGAACATTCCTATCGTCAGCCAGCAACCCTGTTCCCTCTTTCCTCGGTAAGTTCCACGTTGTTAGTTCTCTCTGTTCAGAGCGGTCTTCTTCGACATCGTCTTGGCCACTCGCGCAGAAGGGGTCCTTTGGCTCCTCTTGTATCAGATCGAATCGAAGGAGCACCTTCCTCGGAGGAGAACAGAGTAACTTGGAAGAGAACACAAGAAATGTGTCACGATAATTCTTGCGTATCGGTTGGTCATTCTACTCCGATTCCTGAGGACTTTATTTTAATTTTTTAATTTAATTAAACTCCTGAACTCTCGCTCTGCAGTTAAAGATTAATATTCATATGCTTCTCTTAGTATCTTCTCCTTAATATTAAAATGCGATCTTATTTCGCAGTGTTAAACGGTAGCGCTCTCCATACCTTCCCTCATTTTACTAAAAGATGTCTGGTGTATTCCACTCAAGCATACCTTGCAACAGTGCAACTAAGAATAAGCCGTCTGGTCTCGGTTTAATCGAGAAAATTTTCTCGTTGAAAAACAGTCCGAAACGGGATTCAACCGGTAGCGAGGTTACAAATTGTTCCATCAACGAGGGTTACCATTCAGCTGGCGAGGCCGAACGAATCAGCTTCAGTCGCGTTACTTCGAATGCCGCCGGTGAATCGTGTATCCCGGGGATCGTCTGTGACCATTGCAGCCATTTCTTTGGCCAGATTACGCTATTGACGACCAGCTACTTGCGGTTCTTCCGTGCAAGTCGCTCGTTTCGAGAGACAGCGACGACGACGTCTCGAGCCGTGTACAGAGCACGCTACGAATATTAATTAAGAACGATCGCATCGGTGGTGGCCGTCACAGGCAACTAATTAGCGAGAGGACATTGGCTGGCCAGCGACGTCGGGCAGAAAAGGGAAACCGCGGCTCGAACCTCAATAAGCAGGCTAATTAATTATCCCTCTGTCCTGGTGATTTTCCGATTCGCGCTGTACAAAAGGCAGGAGAATCGTCCCGCGTGACGTTTGTTGGAATTCGAACGGTGTCGCGCGAATACGCGCACGATACACGCTCGGTTTTCATGGCTTTCACCGGCAGCCACGGCGTGCGTGCCTCCTTTACGATCTAACCAAGTTTTTCTTTCCTGTAATTTTCACCGACGGCCGTGAAATCGTCGTCATCGTGTCCACCGTGGAACCGGTTCCATCTTTCCGCTTCGCGAGCCTCCAACAAACAACGCGACTAATGCATCGTCCAGCTCGCTTTCGTTTTTCTGCCGTTCCGCCACCGCTTGACGCGATCCGGTACCGTTTCTCAACACGTCTCGTTTAACGGTCCTTTTTACCGGATTTAATGTAACACAATTTTCACTCGAACGAATAATTCGCAGGATGGACGTACCCTTTACGCAAACGCGTACAGGTGTGGGCGTGATGATCACCTGCTCCGAGCGAAACTTTGCTCTCCCGCTGATTCCGCTCGACTCGAGAGTACTGGTATTCCGTCCGGTATTTCGGCAACGCGCCGGACTTAATTTCGCGACAAGCTTTTCGGCCCTCGCGAACCTTCGTCCCGCACCGAAATTCTACTCGACCGCGCGCCGACTAGCCGTCGTGTCGCGGGAATGTTTTCCACTCGCTTGGAATTTCTGGCACGGTGTTAACCCTCAACCGGTAGACCGGTATCGAAATAATTGGGAATTGTTGCCTCGAAACGGGCGTCCTTCGATTAATTACAGCAATTATCTGATCGGGACTTCGAATGAGAAATTGAATTTTTATTCAACACCAAACTTGTACATTAATAATAGACACCAGAAAATCGTAACAATGAAGAATCGATACAATGACAGTGATACATTTTTACATCGTTATTCAGAAGAACTTCCTGGAGACTTCAATGCCTGACCAAGCGCATCGATCTCCCAGGCGATTGATTTACTGGCAAACAAAAATGATGAATCTTGCAGACAATGCGCAGTATTCAGAAGTTGATTTTTTCAAAAGCTTGAAGAAATATCAATACCGTCGTTTGCTCGTAGGTCGTTCAATAATTCATGAAGCATCCTGGCGTTGGTTACAGTTCGCGCAGGATCGTAGGAATTACGAGTCGTCGTTATTCGAAACTGCTTCCGATTCACGCGAAACGTTCTCGCATCTGCGAGAGGAGTTTCTTTTTTCGTCCTTAAACGGCAAACCGATTGGTCGCAGAGGCGCTGACCTGTCGTTTGCATGAATTTCCTCGGACCTCTGGGATCGCGTGCACCATCCACTACGATCTATCAGGCTTTCTTCTCTCTGCCCGTGCTTTTTCTTCGCTGGTCGCGCGATCGTTTCGCGCGATTTTTAATCGCATCATCTCTCGTTTGCCTTTGACCAGAGTTCGAACGACAGAAATCGTGACCAAGCAATTAGCGAAACTGCTAATCTACCGGGTTCTTAATCAAATTAACGACCGGGTAGACGAAACACACTTTTATGCCCTGGCGCAGTTATTTATGGTTTATGGCAACACGGGCAGAAACGGTCCTCGGAAGAGGGGCCAGCATCAGCGCCAGCTTTAACTTCCAGACGATGACCAGCTTCTTTCTTTTACCGAGAAACCAGCCATTCTTCCAGAGTTTCTCCGTCGGCTACATCCTCCCTCGTCCCCGTGGACATCGGTCACGGTGGCCCCTTAGCTGTCTAATTAACGACCCAGCGAGGGAGATTCAAGTGGTCCTTTTTTATCATCAATGCGTACCAGACTGCAATGTTTCGCGATTGACCACGCAACGCTCGGCGTGAACGCGCGATTATGCGCTGGGATTATCGATACCTTGCTCAAACGTTTCGATTAATCACCGGCGTCTTCTTCTTTCGCTTAGCCTGCTGCAACGAAGATGAATTTGCTTCGCGGACTGATGGGGATTAAACGGTCGTAATAGGAAACTTGAGAGACTTTAAATGATTTCGTGCTTTCAAAACGAGCTTGAATATTACCACGATGTTTCTCTTTAATTGTCGATAATATTCATTCTCTGACGTACGCTATAAAATCTCCGAAATGTAATTCTCTCAATAATATTTATCTCTATACAAAAATTACAGAGTCCATCGATTCGGTGCGTTGAAATTTCAATTTACAAGTTACTTTCTCTGTTACAAGAAATCGAAGACAAGATGTTGATTTTAACATGGAAGCGTGTACGAGCGTTCTTACAAACCACAAGAGACTTTTTTGTATTTAAAAGAACAGAGTTTCTTGCTCAGTTTTCTCTACACACAGTGGTCTTCCACCACTTTTGTCGAAATCTTTTTTCTACCTTTTCTTGCCGGATCATTACCGTTCACCGGGCATTCGAGGAACATCCAGTGTCCTGACCAAGAAGATTTCCTGGCTCGCAACTTTTTTTATCTTCGTGCCAGCCAAGAACGTCCACGCCGTGTGTATTCGTCCGCATAGCGGTATATACACCTCGCTGAATGCACCGTGCAGATGCCCACCGTGGCAGCTAAAGGCCTTCCTTGCGGCGGAGAACGATCTTCCAGGGATGGATCAACGACCTCCGACATGGATGCCTATCTACGGACAAGCGAGCCAGCATCGATACACCTCGAGGAGAAAAGAAGAGGGAAGAACGAAAGGAAGAAGGCGACGAAGGCGACAACGACGCTGAGAAAATGGGAAAATCGACTGATGAAACCGATAACGTACCGTGCTTCTTGCACATCGCCCAGTTTCCACGAATGGGAGGTAAAATTCTAATCTACACTGTTTAAAGAAGCTACATGAATTTTTACAGATTTTAGAAAAAATAATGTTCACCAATTGAAGGATGTGTGAAACATGCCTAATCCACGTTTGCAGTTTAAATATATATTTATGGAGGAAGTGTAACGTATGAAAGCTTAGAATCATAGTGATATTACTACTTCCTACGTAGTATGTAAATTGTACTGGCAATTTTCAAATTTTATTGCAAAGTATCGTAAAGTAATATCGACAGGTAATTCATTTACCCCGATTGATACGTTTTCCCCGATCGGTTAGTAGAACTCGAGAAGGCTTGCAGTGAAAAAAAGCTTCGAGTATTGAAAGATCAAATATCAGGATGTACGCAAGTAAGATGGTTATTGAAAATTATGTTTTACGATGTTATACGCCTCGGGTACCAGGCGAGCCTCGATGTACGCGATTTCATTAAAGGAAATGGTACTCGAACCAGTCGGAATACCCGGCACGCTCCCGTACGTGCTTTCCTATGTAAATTGAAGAGAACTGAGAATGTTCACCTATCAAACACACCACGTCTACATTACGGACTTAATCGACCGGCTTAATTTTATTTAGGAAAAAAAACAACACCGGAGCAAAGATCAATTTGATGCAGCGCAACCGTTACCAGCAGCCTTCATTTTATTTCTTCCTATGGTAACATTTCTACTGGAGAAGCGTAGATAAAGATTCGAATCATGAAACGCTCACCCTTAAAATAACATCGAACATAATAAATCTAAATAAAATAATTTCCTGCTGTTTTAAAATATAAACGCCTGGCATAAAATGATTCTAATCATCGCTGGTAGTAAAAGTTCTAAGCGCATGAAAGGCGAGTATCCGAGTCGAAAGGGCGGAAGCGGGCAAAGCGGAAAAGGAAGGAAAGGAGATTGCTCGAGCTGAACTTTGATGCACTGTCAGCCAGACATCGTAAACGCATTAGTCGTCGGTATACATCGTACCTTGTCTCTCGTATGTAGGATTCCGTTATAGACGATAGCCGGCAGTTCGTCGACGCGATTGCACGGTCCGAGAAACGCGAGATGAGAGCTCGTGGGAGCCACGGGCACGAGAAAGACAGAAGACGGATGAGTAGAATGAATAGAGACGAGCAATAGACCGCGGGGATAGAAGGTAACCCTAGAGTGTATTGCTGGTACAGGCACGAACATAAGAGGTGATCGATGCCGGCCTTTAACGCGGCTAGAATCGTGAAGAATGTTTGCCTAACAAGGCAAACACGGACCGATACGGTCGCGGAGCATTGTCGGGAAAATGAGCGACACAGCGCGGGTGTATCTCGATGCCGGATATCGTACGCGATGACCCGGTCCGCGCCGCGTGAAATCCGCCCGGCTACAACGGGGCGACGTCAATCAAAAGAGAGTACCAGAGGATTCGTACCGTTAATGGGGGGTTCGATCGAAGCGAGGATAGAAATTTCGTGGCTAGATCGTGGACGGATAGTCGCGACGCTGACACGATGACGAGAAGGTGGACGGTTCTCCGTACAGTTACGTCGATGACACCGCTGTGCTGGATCCGTGAGAGCGAAAAAGAGCCGATGACGATAGGCTTGATTCATCGGAGGGAAATGGCCTGAGGTTAGGCGGATCGGCGACGCGAGTCAGAAGCGAGTAACCCTGGAAAACTGCGTTCCATTGTGAGCGTCGATCAATCCGCGGCTAGAGTAAGGAATCTAACAGTACCCCGAGGGAAACGAGACTCGGGTGCATTCTTCGTCGTTTGATGTCCGTCATTTCGCGCGTCACGACATCGTCGATTTTTCAAAGACCCGCGATCCCTTCGTTGTGTAAGTTAGCGGTGTTGAAGAAGAATTCGAAAGTGCAGGGCACCGTTTGGATAGATCCGATTCGTCGCAGACGGTCGGAGCGAGCGTGACATGATTCATAGGGAGAAACTCGGTAGGGCAATGCGGAACCACGTCTACCGGCAGGCGTGCGGCCTGGCGCGAAGATCCTTATTGTTGGAAAACGCGAAGAAACCCGTTGGTAGGTGGGTGCCGGAAAAATTGTTGACGACCGTTAGCGCACGGCTGCCGTGGCGCTGGATACTCGGCATTAAACGTCACTGGCCGCTAGAAACACCGGAGAACACACGATACGAATCGTTGCGGCTGAGTTACGGCCGACCTGCTGCGACCTCGGATTATGAGGGTTATTGCCTGCGCGAGTATACTAATTAGCGTGGATATATACTATGCGCCTTACGGTAAATACTGGCGGCAGGAGAAGTTTTCGCGTGATCCGCCGATCGTGTACCGAACGTAACGCCGTTCTATGCATCCACGTTCGCTTCCTCTCGTTGCTTACGTCGCGCCGCGAGGCAAACCGTTTTCCGCCCTCCGCTTCGCGCCGTGCCACGCTCGTTGACGCGTGCAAGAATTAACGCGCGGAATCCGCTTGAGAGTCGCGCGATGAGAAAGATCGCTCACGACAGCTACCACGGCTACGTTTCCGTATTATGTATACTAATTATACTTTACCATTTTACGCTCCATGCTCGAGGAACTGGCGAACTTTAGAAATCGGCGGCAAGTAGATACACGCGTTATTAAAAATATTAGTCAATATTCTTGAAATAGTTGGCAACGTTTCTAAAGTTTCCACGTCCCATTCTGAGAAAGTAGTCAACTCTAACGTTGCCCCCGTGTAGTCGTACGTGCCGCGCCATAACTCACAGCCTAATCTCCTACATTTCTCATGCCGTTTGATATACGTACTCACGCTGCTTCCAGTTTCTCCGGTACACACCTCAGCGCATGAGAAAGACGTCTCGCGGATACCTGACGAGTGTAATCGTGCTGAATTCACCCAATTCACGTCACGGAACAGATGTTTATGTCTTACAGCTGACATTACATCGATCTAAAGCGATCGTATGGTATTATTTCCAAAGAAGGTGAAATGAATTTTTCATCAACGCTTACTGGTTCGTTTATATTTCTTTTTAATAAGTCAGGTAAAATCTCGTAACACGAATTCGCGCGATCAGAACTAAGGAATACCTAGTATCCATCCACAGAATCTACAGGTGGTCGGTACCATCAGGGTTGGTCGTAGTGGACCGGTTCGAGGTCTCTCTTTCTCTTTCCGTGTTCGTTCCACAGTGGGACTGGGGCGACTATGGGCGCTACCACGGGGCTGGCGTGCACAACGAGGAAACGTAATACTTAGAAGGTAGCTCTTGGACAACGGTCTTTTGACGTCGTGGCCGAGAGCTGGTCCTAGCGCTTCTCTGCCTACCGCGTCGGTTTCGGTCCGGCATTTAATATGGCAGCCGGCTCTCGTCGGAGACACTGACTGATCTTGGCAATTAATAAAACGTTTCCCTGCTTATTGTCGTGCGGCTACTTGCTTATGCTCCTTTGGCTACCCTTTTCACGGACCGTTCGCGTAGTGGTAGCCATCTGTAGAAGCGAGCCACCGTTTCCCAGTCGCCATCTACCTCACGATCTCGTATCCGACGCGGCGCGATGGCTCTTCCGCGAGTTGAACGTTGGAACCGGCGAGATGACGCCGAGCGCGCACAGGCACACAAGCCAACCACCCTGGACCAAGGTTTCTCAATGGACGCGTATTAATTGGGTCTCGGCCGAGACTTGGCACTAGTGGATGTCCTCGTGTCGAGTTTCCACCGTGGCGATTGTTCCCGCAGCCCCCGGCCACCGAGATAACGACCACTGTTGTCGCTCCTCGGCAACTAGGGACCTCCTAGGTTCACGAGATCAACTGTCCACGCGGTATCGTGTCCCGCGACATCGCGGAAGATTGAAGGAAATCTCGCGTTGAAAAATCACGAGAGATCACGAGTAGCGGAACGTTTCCCGCCGCGCCCCGTCGCGCCTAGACTAACATTGTTCTGCATCTCGAGCGAGGGAAATGCCGATACGATCTTTCGACGTAGCCGATGTTATTAAAGAAGCCTTCAGGAGGCTGGCTGGATCTGGACAACCGCTTGATAGGATTACGAGAGAGCCGAGTCACGATGAACGGTTTTGTCTGCATTCTATCTTTCTGATGCTTAGAACAGCTCTACGTACTTACGTACGAGCAGGTAGTTACTGCTTACGGGCCACGATTCGCCGGAGTCGTGGCGATCTCGGGAACGGGTGAAAGTTTTGACGATTACGATCAGGAAAATTCAAAAAAGCGCGATGAATTATTACGATGAATTACGGGGCATACTTGGAACACGACGTTGAACCACTACCTGCCATTAGGATCTAAGGTAAGAATAAAAGAAACGATCAGAGATGTGTTTTGAAACAGTTCCTTTAAAATATGGGCTATACATTATTCTCTGTAAATCTTGATAAATGAAATCATTATCTTCTATGCTTCTGCTTGTAGGATTAATTTTAACGAAAATTGTATTATCCTCTTTCATTGAAAATCATTTTTCCGAATAAAATATTCGCAAAGGTTACTATTAGTCTTCGATCAAATGATCTTCGTTTCTGTTTAACTCTACGTCTACCTCTGGAGATCGAAATCATTTCTGAGAATAAAAAGAAGAAACTACTGATTGAAATTACATCGACTGTAGAAGGCGAAGCGTAAGACAATAAACGTTCGGTCGTAACCGCAAGAAAGGATGCCGTTTCGAGCGTTCGTTGCACGCTTGTTCGAAGCGCGCAATTATCGCGAATGTTCCGTGACGGAGCGCCACGCCGCGCGCCGGTTCTCGCGATTTCGCCCAGCCTCGGAATGTCATGGATTCTAAGAGGTTTTTCGCGGTCGACACGGAGATTATGCTTTTTTCCTCGGTTCGGTAACACCCGAGCGAAGTGGTGTATCGTAAAAATCGGCCGCGCGGTTACGCAAGAACCGCGGAACAGGTTATTATTACCCCGTTACAAGCGATTCCTTTTTGCGAACAGGCCTGCCAAGTCGCAGCCCAAGTCTAGCTCTGTCTCAGACAGACGAGCCTCCGAATATAGATCAAAGATCCGATCTACTTTACGATCGTTGCTGCTCGACGTCCTGTGCTTGCTGCTTCTCACCCTTTCCTTCTGCCACGGACAGCCGAGTAAACGGTATTAGCAATCAGAAGCTCGCCGACTCGCTCGACAGTTATGTTCCTTTTCCTCTGCTTTTCTGTCTTCTCGTCGTTTTCTCGTCTACGGTGACACTCGAGCCTCCAGAATGCCTGTCTGTCTCGTCGCGAGACTATATTCTTGGACGATCATGGACACTCCTCTCGCGAAGATGAGCGTGTAAGTGGCGTCGATTATGCTCGTGAGGATCGAAGGCAATTTTACCGCCTTCGGGGATGATGAAGTGTTCTCCTGGTACTTTGTTGCTCAACCCTTTCATTGCTATTGGCGCCTATAGATCTGTGATATAAATCAATGCCACTTTTCGACTTCACACGATAAGCATTTAATGCGTGTAATCGAAACTTCTTTACATTTTTTCACTTTTCTATATTTAATCGAGCTACGATCTCTTATACTTCAATCATTTCGAACGATTCGTTGAGTAAGTACCCGTGTCAGTAATCCGAAAAATATTTGCGAGAGCAAAGTAGCAAGTGGGCGGACGATGAAAAGCTTTTAACTCGAACAAAGATGACGAAAAAGAAGAAGAAGGATAAGAAGAAGAAACTTTGAAGTCACGAAGATAACAAACACGAAGAGAACGAGCCAAGTTGAACCAAGTCGCGGTACTGAACCTGCATGAGGTTCGAGAAGAGCCTCTTTTATTCCATTACGGTCCTGTAACGCGATAATGTTATCGATCCACGAAAATCTACATATTTATACAGGTAGTAATTCGTTTTCTCTCCGTTGTACCCGATATCGGTACCCGTTGATTTATACATCTCATGATTATCAGTATTTCTTATCGGGATTAGTTCGATCAAATACGGATCGTCATAATCAGCGATATTCGAAGTGATCGTTTCAGAAAATGATTCGCCGTTGCAAAGTCAAGGTTCCTTATAAAACAAGGAACCTACCGAGGATCGGTAGAAATGGTTGGAAACTCGGAGTAGCGGAAAAAATTAAAGGAATACGAGTGGACAGGGGCAGAGAGGGAGAAAAGGCAGCTGACCTGGACGCCGGTTCATTTCGAGTTCGGGATTCGGGAATTGGTTATGAATAATGCAAGCGTTCGCCGAGCGTTCTCCGAGCGTTCGCCGACCGGCTGGAGATCGAATCCTCGCCGGTCAAACGGCGGTTCCGGGTGAGAGGGCTAGCTGACTTTTAAAACGCGAAACGACGATGACGACGACGACGACGACGACGACGAGGACCGGCCTCTCGCTTGTTCCGGTTCTTTCGAACGGTACTCCGCGGATCCCGACGTCCTGCAGGATAGTTATCCGGCGAAATAAGCGACGCGGACCGTCGACTCTTCGTGTTTCGCCGAAATACTTTCGGTGCCGCATGAATAATGCATCTGTATCGCGCACTTGGCAGCCCCTTGCAACATACATCAACCGTATAACGAGGATTCAAAGCGTATTTCCGTTTGCGAAAAGCGTGCTCGTTGATAAAATAACGACGGGACCGACGAATGCATGGCCGTTCTCTGTTCGAGGACGATTACGTTCCTCTTCTTCTTCAACTCGATGCTGACTCACTCTTGTAAATCCTTGCTGCATGGGAAACGAAAATTTGCTGGATTTATGGTATCCGCCTTGCACTTGATTGTATTCCACGGGACGGCTATCTTGCATCGGTTACTCAGCAACTATAATATTTCTGTTATTTCGTATCATTCTTCAGGATTCTTTCAACACTTGCAGACTGTTCAGAATTTCTCTTTGATGTTCCTGCGGTGTTTCTCATGTTTACTCCAATTTTAATAAAATTTGTTCCCTTTGCGTGATATTCATCATTCAAACCTTAATACATCCTCATTAAAATAATAGCATGAATTGTTAAGATAATTCCACAAATCGGAGTAGAAAGGACTATTTTACCATAGAATTCTAAGTATTCTTCCTAGATCCATCAATCAAGATTCCCTCGTTCCTATTGTAAATCGGAACACTCGATCGCTCTAAAAAACCGCAAACAACCCTAACCCCCGTTCCATGAATCATCATCGTCGTTCGAGCGATTCTTTCGCAATTTGTCGCTGGAAAAAAGGGATCGTTTAATAAACAAACGAATGGCACGCGCCGCCACGATTTGCCGTAGCAATAGGAAGGAATCGTTCAGGGCTGGATGACTGCGGTTCGATATCACGGCCCCCAGATGTTTTCCTTGTTCGTCGTTTCGTGGAAGGCAATTTCGTGACGATACGTTTGCGTTTCGTGCGCTTTGTTGACCAGCCGTTTGACTTGCGGCCTCCTCTTGCCTGTGGGTCACATTTCGTGGGCATCTGTGCTACCCTCGGTCCGAAAATGATACATGTTGGATCATCCCTCAGGCTTATTGGCAACAGACAAAGTGGAATAAATTGTTCACGAATTCCAGATAATTTCCTGTTTCGTGACGTGGGTCGTAACAGATAATAGCTAATTATGGTATAGGTAACTTATGGCGCCTCGTTTATTTCATGTCATTAACCTTCCTATAAATTTCTGAAAATGAAAATGAAATTTCGTTCAACATCCTCGATGTAATTCGAATAGACCTAAGTTGATCGCTCTTCGATTCGAAAGATGCCCATCAATGGACTGGTTCGAGCTGTTTTGGTCATCGACTAATTTTCAATAGGAGCTCATTTGCAAAGGTTGATAATTGCAAACGCGAACATTTGGTCGATCCTCTCGAACGTAAGAATTCTTATACATTTAACCATATGTTATTCTTTTCAATCCTCGACCGGAAAATCTTCGTTGTTCGGCCTTTTCGAGAATTTTATGGCGCGGAACGAGTCATCGTGACACGTTTCATGACACGCTTGGACGATACCTAACGTTGCTTAATCATTATCGAAAAAATCGTGGAAGAGCAGCGGTGACGTGCTCGCGTTCTTGCGGCTTTCCCGAGAAACCAGCCGCAAAGCATTGTTTCTCGCGTACAGTAATTCGCTACGGTACCTCGTGACACAAACGGAAGTAAATGTTTTTGGATGGTACGTGTTGTATGATTTTAAATTCAATCTACACCTATGCAGAAATTCATTTCTCAATACAGAATATGTTAAAAAATTAAATAATTCCATTCTAGCTCCTTGAATTTACCTTACTTCCTGTCCTAATTTTTTACCATTCTGATTCTAAAACAGAACACTAGTTACAGAGTTTCCGCAAAAAGCACTGACCGAATTATTTCGAAACGGTTGTTTTGCAGCCGATCAAGAATTCAATCCCCCAACGTTTTGTCGTGAAAGAAACTTGACGTTCGTGACAGAGACGGGTGTTCTTTCTCAAAGGTCTGCCTTGGCATCGTTTCATGCACATTTCCGCTCGAACGGTATACTGTCCGATCGTGGCGTTCCTGCTCAGAATACTGTTCGCAGGATCTTTCTCCGATGATTACAAGGTAAGCAAGCATGCACGGCGCACGTATCCAGGATTTTTCTAATCGTCGATGAAGTACCGCTAAGCGCACGATTACGCAGCAACAGGGCCGTGTTGCTCATTGCAGATCGCAGGATGAGCTTCACGCTGACAGCACTTCGAATTCGTCCTCCTTCGCGTGTTCTTTCCTTCGCTTGTTAGTACGTCAAACGTGTGTCGTCGTGAGCTTGTAACTTTGCGATAATCGCTTCCCCATTCTCCATCAACTTCCTGTCTGCCTCGCGAACGCCGATGAAATTAATCTCTCCAGAGTTATTTCGTTTCACAATTAACCATCTATTGGTCGATGAGATTCACGAAACGTTTCCATCTATTTTATACATCAATCCCTTAAATGGATGTGACGTGCATACGTGGATGCGAGGAAATATTCAATTTATGTAAATCTTGGATACAGGTGATTTTCTATGATATGTACATTGCATTTATAATATTATCCCTTGAATATTTACAGACTGCCAGGCGTGGAGGGTTTCGGGGACCAGAGCCCTCCTTTAGCGCCAATACCGGTCGCCGTGGGGCTTTAGTCAGTAAGAATCTGACACTCCCCCACTACCCTCTCCCAGGGGCGATGGGGGGTCTTATGCAAGATTTCCCCATGTTGAAAAAAAAAATAATAATAATCAGTAGGCACTGATCCGTGAAAAAAGGAACTAAATTTGATTTGATTCAAATCATCATTACCGAATCTAAATCGTGTCTTCTCAGTTGTCAGTGTGAAGTATGGTAAGAGAGGGACGGGTTAAACAGGCACCGTTGTCATCCTGATTGCAGACCAGCAGTTGGGGGTGTCTGGAACCCCCAAATCATGACCCCTCGAGAACAAAAGCATGTCCAGTCCTATTGAATCAGTATTCTCTGAGGAGTATTCGCTCCCCATTTCATCATGACGCCAAAAAACATAAGTTTCTTCCTCGAAATAAAGAGGATCGTATCTTCGCAAGGGCTTGTTTTCACAAACTACTCTCTTCATTTCTTCCAACTCTCTTTGTACACCCTCTTCTAAACCATCCTCTTAAAAGTTCAGCTGAAAATCATAACCAATGAATTATTTAAAAAACACCAATTTATATTTCTCCGTAAATTTACCCTCTTTCCCGTGTAGCCTTGTGACCGGTCTGTCTATATTTCACGAAACGATTTCTCGCTCGTCCATGCAAAGTATGAGTACAGGATGTTCCGGTTACGCAAAGGCGGTCCGAACGACGCCCCCGGTTCACGTTCGTTTTCGCTGCTTCGACGGAGGTCAAATCGATTTCGGCCCGAATTGGAGATAAGCTTTACGGGCGAGTTTCTGTCGGCTCGTCTATACCCTTAACGCGAATATTTCGAGCGTACCGAGACACCTCATCGTTCCTTCTTCGTTCTGAGTTAGGTATCCTTGCACGGGGTCGAAGTCAAAACGAGAGACTCCGAGTAGCCAGCCGACGCATTTCACACGTGTCAATCGTGCTAAGATTTACTGTCCTCTTTCATACGTCCTCTTCGTTCCATACGACCGTCGAACCCTCTTACTTTTCGTCTTCGGCTTGCTCATACTTCGTAAATCATCCGAGATTTGCCTCGCGAGCGACGTTTACGGGTCCAGGTGCTTATTGCACCACGGCAATTTTTTCACGATCGACCGGACGTTGAAATAAACGCGTAACGAACCAGATTCGTGAAACTGGACATACTTACGAGCAGTCTTTTCAGGAGCAGAAGAAGCAATGTTCCTTGGAATTGAAGAATTTAACATAGATAATCAAATGTCAACGAATTTCCAGCTCGACTCTCCTAATTGTCACGCGTATTCAGGATTCCAGCATCCTAAGCTCGCGTCAGGTATTCGTCAGCGAGATTCAAAGAGAAAATTCCACCGCAAAGATGTCGAAACTGCAACCGCTTCCGTAAGGACGACGCATCGTGTTGCAGACTCGTAGCCTCGATCTTCGCTCACGGTTCACCGATTCGAACAGTTTCCTCTCGCTTCCTCTTGCGGCTCGATTCGTGCCGTCCTCGCGGCACGAACGAGGAAACATTAGCTCTCATATGAAGAATAACAATGCGCCGGTAGACGGGACACGGAAAATTAAATATTCGTTCACGAAGGAAGAAGATCATCGTATCGGAATATATTTTCTGTCGGGATACGTGGCACGCATTCGTTTCCCGCCGATATCGACGCGTCGAGCCATTTAATTATTCCTCGAGGTGTATCCGGAAGGTGTTTATCTACAAGGAAGATGATGCAAGACTTTCCCTTCGAACAATAGATGCAATATTTATATTACGCAGTAGACTTATCATAAAAGAAGAATGTCCCACCATTTGCGTGTAAATGTTATTATTTTCTAACTTAATATAAGTATCCAATCGTGCCGATAAATTTCTTCGAAATTCACCGATAAACGAATTCCTCGGCGCTTCATCTTCCTTGGAATCTCCCATTGTTCGCTCGGTATCGGGAGAAGAATTTTCAACAGGCTGGCGTTTCAATTGAACGATCGCATTGAACAGGAACGTCCACACGACAAGATCGTACCGGTGGATCGATAAGAGTACCGGTAACGCGACGTTCAAGATCGTTCGAACGGTAAAGATGACAGGCTGTCGGGATCGCCCGCGGTCCGGCAGGTGGTTTCTCGCGCCGTCCGGCTTCTACTCGAAAAGTTTTACGCTCGATTTTCACCGCTACCACGCAGCCTATTCCGTGCACGGGGTAATTCCGTTAGGAATCTTCATCTGCGTTCCCACAACAACGAGAGTACACGTTTCCCAGTCCCGTACCTCTCTATTTCTTCGGCCTATCTCGCGGCTCGCTTCGATATCGATGCCTGAGAGAAGCCGGAAGGCGAGAAGGTCGATGGATCCATGGAAGATATCCGAGGTCGGCCAGCTACGAGGAGGAAGAGGAGGCTATGCGAAAAAGGCATAGTTGGAATTCTTTCATAGGTATCGAAATAATCGTCGTTAGACTCGGAATTGTAGGCATCGCGCCTCTGATCCGCGCGAAAGTCTCTAATTATTCCTGCGCTTCGATTTCCTGCTTCAGGATTGAATCCTTCAAGAAGCAGTTCGAAGATTATTAACAGAAATAATTGGGAAGCTCGCGTGTTGATTTAAGGGCAACGATGAATAATTTATAATTTATATGTGAAATTACTGATCGATAATTCTTGTAATATAATAAAATATGGTGAAATGGAAAGGTATGTTATTTTCAAATTCCTAAGCTGATGTAGCGATCGAATGATTGTTGATTAACCTATGAGGACTTGTTACACGTGTACAAGTATGACAGTGAATGCTTTCATATAAAATATTACCTGAATTAAAAATTAATTATGTCTTAATAAGTGAAAAGTTCTGTTCGCAAATACGATAAATACTGGTCAGGTTCCCCGGTAAGCGCATGTTTCATTAAATATTCAAATGTATTTTAATACATTCATAAGGTCTCGCAAATACGAATTAAAATGAGATTTACTAATTCTGTGAAAAGTTTTTCTAATATTCTATGTATAAATACCATATTCAATACTTTCATTGATTATATAAATTATCACGTTTTTATACCTTTCCGTCATTACTAGACCACAGATATTTATGCAAATGTATATATTCATAGAAAATAGATAAAGAATTATGACGTAATTAATATCAAATCGAGGCGCAGCTGCGGTCGCGGTTCAGGATAATTTTTTACGGAATGAATCCAGTTTCCAATTACCTGATGTTTTAATTGGAAAAGAAAGTTTTGACTGCGAAAAGCACGAGATGACAGTATCAGACCGACTCGTGCAAACATACTGATACGATCGCCAGCAAATTTAGTCCTCGGTTGAATAACTTTCATTGGGCCGTCATCGCGGCCACGTAGAGCTTGCGGGAATCTTAATCATGCTGGTCGCGAGAAGAACGCGCCACTCTTCCACTCCTCGCCTTTAGCTTTACCTATTCATGCGAGCCTTTACAGCGCGTTAATGAAAAATGCGGCCAGTCAGCCGGTGCCTCGTCCTTACTGCATACCGGGTGACCGTGTTCGCAGCGGGTCATTACTGTCGACGACGAGGAAATTTTTACGAAGTAACAAACGAGCTCGTTGACGAGCAAAGTGCCGGCTTTATGCGCGCTGCTTCAACGAGTACGCTTAACACATATGCAGTCGGAGACGTAGTAATACGTCCTCTTAAAATATATAGTTGTTTGCCAGAGACGTAGTCGCAAATTAACCCTTATTACTCTACGAATATTTATAACACCTTTGTCGGATAATAAAACAATTTTTCATGAAATTAACGGTACAATGTTGGACTCCAATAATATGTTAAAAAATTTTATCTCGTGTCCCTCGTTTCGAGTGACGAAGATGTATATTAAAGGAATTGTAAGTAGTATCAGTCAACGATATTGTGTACCAACCCCTGCTTTAAAGTGTTCAAAACAATCCCATTAAGTAATATCTGATCGCGGGCAAAGCGAAGGCTCATTAATAACAACAATATCGAAGTATCGGGTAACCGTCAAGCAAGTTGCTTCCAGCTCTACTCGTTATCTATCGCGTCCGAGTTGGCGCCTGATCGACATCGGCTTTGTAAACTTCACGGAAGTTCGTTTCCATTCAAGACGTCCCCGAGCGTCGAGTAATTTCGCTCGAGTGCCATGAAACTCTCGACAGAGAGCCGGCCGACTTTCTTCACCGTCTTCTCTACCCCGTTCGCGGAAGGAAATTGCAAGGAAACGGGTGGATGTGGAGCAACCGAGAAACAGGTGTAAGCGGAATAATATAATTGCGTGCTCGTTAAACAACTCTTTCTGCGAAGAAACGTGACGTCGATGGTCGGCAAGGAACGTGTCTTTAAACGCTGTAAAACTAGTTCCAGCTTTAGGCTCTTGACGAGTACGTTTAACGACACCTCTACCACGAATTCTGTTACAGAATTAACCAGAAAAGTGGCAAGAAACGAAGCAAAGTTGCATTAGGTTCGATCTATCTGTCGGTATTTATAAAATAAAATAAAGTATATCTGGGAATAATTGAAAATTCGTGCACATTATGCGAACGAGTACATTATCCTCACGAGTATGTGCTACTTTTTTATTCCTTTCCTCTTTTCAAAAGAACAGTACCATTTCGCTTGAGGACGTAGTTTAAATAGTCGCGACACATTGCACGCGTTAGTGACCTGCATTGAAGTAACGAGGTGTTCGCAGAACGAGAGAGCTCGCTTCGCTTAATTAAAATCTGTTCGCTACGTGTAAAACAGGACGTAAGAAAGTTCGTTAAGCTCGAGGAATAGTTTCCAGGTTAAGTGAATTCGAATTACGAGGCAAGAACGTTGAATCGTTTTCCGACACCTTTTTGTATCGTGCCGTTTTCCTTTTCAATTTTTGACAGGGTGATTTTCGAGAAGTTAGATCCGGTTCGCCTAATTTTCGAAAGTTTGATGAATTTTATTGAAAAATATATTGAAATGTGTTTCATAATTCTTACTATTCAGAGTTAGAAATTGAAATTCCTTGAAAGGAAAAGCAAAGGAATAAATTGAAATTTTCATTTAGAAAGCTGTGTAGATTCCTCCAAGTTTCAATCGCAATATTCTCAATAGAATACCAGGTGAGAAGCCGAAAGGCTGGCGATATTTCAGCCGTCACCCGGTACGTGTGGCATTATGCGGAGGGATCCACTACGTGGCACACACTAAATGTCTACATAGATACCTAAAATACATACTTAGTCTCGTGTGTGGTGGCGCATAAAAGTGCATAAGAGATGGCTATCCCAAGCGAAGGGAAGACATAGGCACCTGCATTATAGTTCCTGCCTACCGCGTCTACAGCGTCCATTTATTGCCGGCTTTTCAACCATGCTCCAGGCGTGTCCTAAAGCTTGCAGCTTTGTGCTTTCTCCAACACGTATCAACGGGCTTGAATGCGTTCGAGGATCGCTGCAAAATCGGGTCGGTCATCGCGTACGCGCGAAATAATTAACCAGCTCGATGATCATCATTGACGTCGCGCCTCTCTATCCGTCGCTTTTGTCTAAAAAGGAGATCTCTCCGAAATGAAATTACGGATTGGATATTCTTCGAAAATTGATCGGAAAATCGTGAAATTAATAAACTCGAAAGAAGTTCGATGGAATGGTAATCGGAAGCCGAATTGATTAGCAAGCCCTTCGAACGAATATCTCGGTTAATAGCAAAAGTTGTTCTTTGTTCAACATCGGTTAAGAAGTGGCGCGGTCGAAAAGGCAATTTGTATTCGCTGACTGGGCGCGAGCTTGTTCACCGATTAAGAAAGAAGAACGCCGCTCGCGTCGATGATTAATAACCAGATTAATAGGCGGATAGGAAGTTGCGAAGAGAAGTGCTCGCCCGCGATCGTGGAAAAAGGAGAAAAAAAGGGGATTCCCTGGGAAGATAACGGGAGAAGGAGAAAGATGAATGGAGAAAAGAGAAACGAGAAGTTAACTTCTTCAGAGAAAGAATCGTACATTGCCTCTTTCATTTCCTACACCTCGTTTCCCGCCTCTCTGTTCGGTGATTTATCATTCTATCAACATCTGCTCACTAAAAATGCTTCGAGAAAAAAAAAAAGTACTCACGCACGGGGGGCTCGATATCGTTTCCGGGCGGAGTAAATTTTTCTGTCTGTATGGGAATCGAAATTACTGTTCCGTTTAATTACAGGTGTTACCGGGGACAGGGGCGAGCATTCTCGTCGAGAGTCCTATTAACATAATGTCGAATACGGGAGGTGCAGTCGTCCTCGTTAAAATTAATGTGGCCAGTCTTTTTTTTACGCTGTCGTACCACGTTGTACAAATTTCCATGAAAATTTCTATGATTTTCATAACCGTTACGATCTTATGATTGCTCGTGATGAAATGTTTTTAACCGGTGAATCGATGGCACAATGGTTCATCTATTTTTATATGTACATTATATTTGAAATATTTTATTATTTATAATTGAATTCTGCATTGAACCTGAAATACTATTTCATTTTTCAATATCACAATTACCAGTGTCCAAGTTACATGATAATTAAATTTCATATCTGAAACATGATTCAGAAAAATTAAAAATCTGTTCAAAATTTACTATGTAATTGATTTTTCAACCCTTGAATTTTTCCCCGAAAATAATAGAATATTTAAAAATTGCCAATTTAGATGTTAAATGACCATTTACAAAGTAATTTAAAAAAAAAATTTCACTCTTTGAAAAAGGGACTGTTGTTACAAAATTGCTATACGTATACAACATATGAAGAAATTGCAAATTATTAAGGGTATTAATTAAAAGATTAAAAATCGTCAATTAATTATGCAACAACCTGATGCAAGTCGATGTTTGCATAGTCAGATTACGAGCATCTAGGCGGGAATATCCGTTCGTGTAAGGAAGAGCAAGCGTTTAATAATGAGCCACTCAAGGAGGAACGTTACCGAAGAAAAACGCGAACAGAAGAAATAAAGGGATGAGAAAAAGGCCGAGAAGAACAAACGAGTACAAACTAGCCTCCTACGAAGATCTTCAGTCCTACCTTCGTACCGTTCCACCTCCTGTTTTCTCCGCTTCCTTCAACGATCCAGTCGTAGTCTCCCTTATTTTCCAGCTGGTTAACATCCATGAGCTATGAACGAGTCCTTACGATGGGACGCGAGAACAGACGGGGGACATTATCAATGGATCTACCTTGGTGCTTGCACTCACACGTACTCGCGGAGCACTTAGAGTTACCAGCGTGTACGTTAACGCGTTCCTCGTTTCCCTTAAACAGCCGTCTCGTTGCCGCTAAACTAAACCCGTATTTTACGCTTTTTGCTCACCGATGGGAACTCCTCCGCAGTTTCTAATTTCCGTTCAACGAGAATCGTCCATTCTTTTAAGCTGATTTAAAAAAAAAAAAAAAAAATAAACATTAAAGGTGTTGAATTGCTCGTTGCTGTGTAAATAAAAGTCGTTTCAATGTTCGAATACAATCAGATGCGCACGGTATCCTTTGATCGCGTTTGACATTCGAAATTTTCATAATTTATTCCACGCTCCGACGTACCTTCGTTCCTTTATCCCTGGATGATTCTTGAACAGCCATAGGTGGAGCCTATTATCCGTTACAAGCGTCGGTTCGCGTTGCCTAGCGGATACATACTAGCGCATTAGCACCGGCTATACCCTTCATAAATAAAGAGTCGAAATGCAGGCGCGTGGGCAACACTTAATAAGCTATTTAGAGAAAAGGTGGGGAACCCTCGAGTTTTTCGATTTATTGCGTCCAACCGATCGACCGCTTCGTGGATTTTCCTCGGAGAAAGGACGACTCGTGTCTTCTTGCTTATGGAATGTTGTGGGGCAAAGTTAAACGTCGCTTGGTGCGCTCGATGACGGCAGTCATTAAAGTGATTATTCAGGTGTAGGAGATTTAAGAATGGTAATTTGTTCAGTTATTCCTTTTTTAAAGTCATTTTCAAAAAATAAATTGCTTTAGAGTACGAAAAGCAAGATTCTTGTTTGAACAAATTAATGAAATTGTTACATGATATTTTTCATTGTCACATTTCGGCGAAATAAATCGGTCCACGCCCCGTCGTCGACATTCCAGATGTACAGTTTCCAATAACCAGGACTTCTCCCTTGTGCTGGCCTTATGGTCTCGTTAGAACGGAAGTTCATTACAAAGCCTAATGCCTTTGGAAATTAGAATTCTCTGGATACCGTTTCGGCTGGGGAGCCGACAAATTAGTTGAAAGACCAATTCCCATTCGTTCGAAGAACGCGTTTGTGCCCTTTTCATTTAATATTAATAAAGAGCCACCGGTAATGAATGATTGTCAAGCAACACTTCCAGTTGTGCCGCATTAATTTCTGCCAATCTGTTTGAATTCCTAAAATTCCTGTTGGAATGATTTGAATGCTCGTTTAAATGCACCTAAATTCTTTAATGAATATGTTTTGAGCATTGATAAAATAATATGTAAAAAAAAAAATTAAAAATAAAAATAAAGAAGACCTGAGATTAGGTTAGCAAGGATTCGACTAGACTGCTCGAGAGTTAAATAGAATACAGAATCCATACGAAGGAATCTCAAAGCCATTTCACTGACAAAAGACACCGACTGAACTTACGGATAATACCATCAAGGAAGTTCAACCACGCCGAAGGTGAAATGCTTTCGTTCCCGCCCAAAGGGACGAACCCCATTTCCATCAGAGAAGGACGAAGGAAAAAGAAGTACGAGGAAGAAAACGCGGAGAGAAAGGAGAAAATAAAAGCTGGAGAGGGGTTAATTTTGTAAAATACACGCGCTTTTACGGCTCACCCTGAGCGTAACATCACACGTTTTTACAGTATCCCCTCATTTTAGCCGCATAATATTCCCGGCCTCTCGGGGAACAAAAATCTTCACGACCACGCTTCTCCCCTTTCGTTTCACCAGCGCGTTTCTACCTCGTTGACGATGCACCTGAGAAGAGTCCTCGTTAAGGCTCCGTTAACTCCGCGCCAGGAACGAGCAGCAACAGCAGAAGCAGAAGCAGCAGCAGCAGCAGCAGCAGCAGCAGCAGCAACAGCAGCACTGGCTAGGAATTACGTGGTGGATAATTAATTGGGTGACATGTCGTGTGTTGGTACGTCTGTGGCATCGGGGCTCCGTTTATACCTATTCCACGGTGCGTTATAAATAACGCGGGGCATCCACGTATTTGCATATTAATTTCATGTAATGAAGGCGATTAGGCTAATGAGCGTCGAATGTGGTCTCCGTCGCTGTAACTTTATACCCTCTCGGCTATCCCGTACTTGCTGATAAACTCGACCGTTCCATTCCACCCTGTGCCCGCTCACCTTCTTCATCCATCCTGTTCTTCCGTCGATCGTTTCCTCTCTTTCTTCTCGTTCTATACTCTACCTCCCTTTACCTCCCTCTCACTGACAAGTCGATCGATTCCAGTGGAATTCAATTAAGCGGCGCGCGTAACGCGCTATCGGCGCGATCCAAAAATCCTCGCGGAACACGTATACGCGCCGCGATTATACGACGCTTTATAGTCGCGCGCGAATTATGCCCCATCGAACGGCTCCGTTGCCTTTGCATCGCGTTTGTTCGATCTAAACGAACGGAGGTGTTTTAATGAAGAAATATCTATTGTTCGATTTGAATTAGACACTTTTATACTCGTTCCTCTGAAGTTATGTTTCGTACGATTTCGATAACGTTTAAAGAAAATCATCAATATCACTCCGAGGTAGAAACGGTAATGAATACTTTACTTGCACGCTTAAATCAAAGAAGATTCATGAGCAGGGTGCTCGTTAAGTAAAAGTATAGCTAATTACGATTTTGATTTATTTCGGGATCCATCTCTGCCGTTGGAGAAACACGAAAGAGAGGAAGACTCGAGGCGGAGGCGGAACAGTTTGTTGCCCTGTAAACTCATTTCTAGTATTTCTATTAATGAATCATTTATTTGCAAGGGCTTTTGCCTTTTGCCGAGAGTTAGACAGCGCAACTGTCGACGTCCGACAGATAACGGAGATGAATTCTCGCGGTAGAGAAATCAGCTGGAGGCTACGATTTGCGTATAAATGATTCGCGGGCCCGATAAATTTCGCTTAAAAGCAAACGCCAAATTTTCTAATTCCTAGACGGAGCCGAGCTGTCCGAACGATGACGAAAATTTATTAACACCATTAATTTCATCGCTCGATCGGTGATCTATCGGGCCCGCCTTCGTTCGACGATTGGTTAATTATTTGTCAGCCCGGCTAAACCAGTTCTTTCCTCCAATTCCCTTAAATTCGAATCGTCCAGAATGTTTTTACCATACAGCTGTTCCCGAAACGTCTTCGAATTAATTTGCTCGACCAGCGGAATTAGTCGGTCATTAATAACGGCCGTAACCGTGTAAACTTTAATGGGCCGAGTTTCTACAGTTAATTCGTGTAGGAACATTTGGATGAATATTAATATTCTTAACATTGGCTCAGCCTAATTTGTCTGAGATGAAGCTAGTGAAACGCTTAAAAAAAAAAAAAAAGAAATACATATTTATATAAAATACCTTGAAGAATGTAAATACAAGATGACACGAATTTTCGATATGTCCTATTAATAAAAATATCAGAACACCTCTAATCTGTTTTTCCCAGAATCAGAAGAGAATTACATTTTTTGATAACGCTTCCATGAAGAAAGGAACGCGCTGTAAGTAACAATCTCTAATAACCATCTTCGTAGCCATCCATCCATTCGGATGATACACCGGTTAACGTGGCACGCTCTACTCCCGCTCTCGGCGAGTAAGGTTGAGCAACATTAAGGACGTTTAACAACTTGTAAGCATTAACATTAGAGCCGTGTGCCGTAAGTACTAGCCGTATAAATCATTGGGCCCGCCCGCGGGCCCACCGATCGGCCCATTCGTAGGGAAATTAGACACTCGTTTGCTTCGTCGTTTCTTCTCGCTTTCTTTCTTCCTGCTTCTGTCTCCTTTCTCCTCTATTTCTTCTACGTCCATCGATCCCATTTACCTTTATCTTTTCCACGCCAATTAATCTCTTCTGTTTCTTCGCTGTTCGTCGAGCGATCCGTCTTTATCTCTCGTTTACCTGGACCCCTATTTTCTCGCCCTTCTCTCATCCCCTTATCCGTCTTCATTTATTTTTTTTTTTTTTTTATTCTCGAACGTCCTCTCCTCCCTGGTTCGTCTTTTTGTACCCCCTTCTCGAGGACTCTTCTTCGTTCCTACCCGTTGCAACTGCAAGTGCACTTCCCCTCGTTCGCCGCCGTCTAATTTATGTAATTACGGGATCCTGACTCGCGAGGACAGTCGCGATTCACGCGCGAACCTAAGAGGCGTGTTAAAGCAACGGATGGAATATAAAAATGATTCGACAATTTCAGAAAAATTTGTTTCATCCTTTTTTTGTAAATAATCTTTGAATTTGAATTATTCATTCATACACTTTAGTCGTAGGATTTTGATTTCCTTTTTAACCGTGTCGATTTATCGACCCAGTCGTCGATTACAAAATATAATAAACCGTAATAAAATCAGCAAGAAACGAGTTTCCATGTTGAAATCGACATCTCAATTCGCCGTTAGCCGCGGCTCGTAAATTTTCCATCGGGCAAACTCGTTCGAGGTGTCTTGTCCCCGGGACGAATGTGGACTGGGTAAACCGCAGCGCGTATTTTACGGGGGTACAATTAAAGGACGCGAGCACGAATGTATCTAAACGACGGGCCGCGGTATCGCGGAACGGATTAATTTCGATAAAAAGCCAATTAAATCTACGCGCTGGTAATCAATACGGCCGATACGCTCGGTTCCCTCGACCGTCGTAATTCACCATCTCCTTCCATGGCAAACGAGCAGCCGTAGCAGAGGAGCAAGGAATCGCTCCCATATCGTTCGCCGGAGAGCACGAGAAAGCCAGCCATGAACGTATCTAAATCAAAGAAGCTTAATGAGCGGCAGATTAGCGCCTGAGTAACGCCGATACGCGTTCCACCGTATCGAGAGATAGAAACGACCGGTTGCCGTATGTGTATCGCCCTAGAAAAATCGTCGATCCGTCCGACCTTCAGCTCGAAATAATTGGATTGTCTCCGTTATCGGTGGGGACGAGCAAACGACGCGACGAGAATCTGCAGATCGTTTGCACTGGCTATTAAAGCTAACCCACGAAATGAGCCCTTTTTTCAAATAGAAGCCTCAGAATGTAAGAAAACACTGCTTAATTAATCCTTCGAGGAAGTAATTATGTACCGATAAAATTTCGGTGAATTACATGATTTTCTATCTTCCGTTTAAAATTCATAGAACAGAATTGAAATTTCCACCGCGTAACTGGTGCATTTCTCATCGCGAACGAGAATAAGGAGCGATTTACGGTGGTCGCGTCGCGACCAGACGCATATAGAACAGGTCGAATAATTGGGTCGTTCTTATTCTAGCACCGTTAAAGGTCCGCGAATCTACGAAGGCTCGAGTTATCACGAAATTTCTTTCTCGGCTGTTTATTGCTCGTAAAAACGATAGTTCGCACCCGGCTGTATCGGGCAAACGGACGAGCCGAAGTCAAGCTCTTCGGGACCGATAAAATTTAATCGAGATCGTAAAGAACCGAGACAGTGTGGAAAGGATGGTCTGCGAGGATTCACGGAAACTGTTACGGGAGATTTCTTTTTGTTTTTCGAACGTGTGAAAAGAATTCCAGTGACGAAGATAGGACAGGTGAATTAGAGGAAAGAGAATAGAAAGGGAGTAAAAGAAGGAAGGAGGGAAAAGACAGAAAGCCTAATGAGCAAAGGATTAACGCGTCGCGTCGGTAAGGTTGCTTGTGGTATCGAAGGATAAAGGACAGGTTACAGCGAGGAACCAGTTGGGAAGAATCGATAATTCTTCCACCCTCCAGATACGTAGCGTCGATCGAAATAATTGGATCATCCTTATTCTAAGGCTATTACCAGCGTACAGGCTCCAGACCTTATCGCTCATCGTAGATTGTTTCCAATTGTCCGGACAAGCGTTCTCGTTCGAAGCACGTCCCTCGCTACACGTACCGTAAGATATTAATTTACGCGAGAGAGTAACGTTCAACGAGCAGAAACATTTCTCTTATCTTATTTCACTTAATTCTTGACCGTGCAAATAAAACGATACGGCTCGACGAAGCTAGCGATAGGAGAGCCGAGGGAAAACGCGAAGAGTGATAGTTTGATCCTTATCGCGTTCAGCTTCCGAACAGTTCATGATAACACCTTGGAATTTGACGTGATTCCAACGCGGCCTTGTTCCTATTACACGAGTAATTTACAAAGGAATTCCTTTGAGATTGCAATATTGCACTCTGATATTATTTGACGAAACAAATCAATTATACCGGGGCTTAATTGTTTTCATTAATCGTATTTCTGTTAATTTCTGGATTATAAAATCATCGAACAATGTTTCTAGGTAAATGTGCAACGGGTGCATCGATCGGTGCATGCATGTGTGCAGGTCCATTAGGATAACCATCGTACGATTGTATTCCTGGCACGAGACACGAATTTCTCGGTATTACATGCACGTCAACGTACCTCGACTCGTTGTCGTTGTTCTTGCTATTTTTGCAAATGGAACGTCCCCGTGTAACAATGCGACGTTCACGCGTCGCGACGAATCGCGCGATGTGTATGAAATTACGTTTTCAAGCTTCCTGGTCGTTGCCGGCCCGGTTCCCTGCTCTTCTTCTTTGTCCGCGCAAGATTGACGGAGATTAAAATTTTGTAACACGCTCTTTGACGCGTTCTCACGTACGACGCGTGGGCATTTTCGTTGACGAGGGGAAAGATATGAAATTAATTAGACGCCTTTTGACGCCCGGAGAAAGGGAAAGACGGTTCAAAGGGATCCTTTTTGATCGACTGATTGGTAACGAATCAAAGTAACCCTCTCTCTCTCTCTCTTTCTTTTTAAAGCAATTTAAAAAGGTCTGTCTTTGATTTCTTTCAAATTTTTCAATGCACAATGAAAAAAGAAAATACTGAACTTGCAATAAAAATGTGTTACCTTCAAATAACACAATTGTGTAAAAAGTTGAAGTCACATGCCCAGCTCGATAAGAACAATCCCGTTCCCTTTATTTCGAGAAAGCATCACCGACAACGGGCCGGATATCCGTCGCAATCCAGCGGAAGAGAAGCGAACAGACTTTTACGAGGGCGATCAGTCACGGGCGTCACGACGTCGTCGAGCCGAGGGGGATGGTCGCTCGGCAGAAATCCGCTGGACGATCGTCCGGGTACGCGATACTGACGAAACTTTGTCAGTGTCTGGCGCGATTAGTGGGGAAAGGTCGATCCCTCTGATCTTTCGTGTGTCTCGGTTTAGGCGAGCTCGTGGTCCCCATCGTTTCGCCTCGATCCGTACGCTACGTCCACCCAGAATGGATCCCACAGTCTGCTTCGACGATGCACGAATTATTCCTCGTCCTCTATCTCCATGGGGCAATTAGTACGGCGCGGAAGCCGCCCACGTAGTATCGGGCAATTAATAGACAGGACAGAGAAAGGGTACGGAGGGGGCCGGGTGAAGGGGGTGAAGAGAAGGAGAGATGCAATGCACGCGATGCCAGGACGCGAAGAACAGCCTTTGCTCGCAATATCGTGCACGACCGGCAACAACACGGCCTTTGAGGAATGGTTGGCTGGTGAACGGTGATCTAGCCGGTTGAAACAGGAGGTCTTCGGCTAGATCGGCCTGGTATAGTTCAACCCATTGTGCCGCTCGAGGAGACGCTCGAGAGATGAATCGACTCCTTTCCGAGTGGATTTAGGCTACGGCCCTGCAACGTTACGTTGGATCAGCGCTTTTCATTGCCTTTGGATTATCTTTGTTTGTATTTGCTGAACGTACTCTTTCATTCAATATCGAGGGGAGTTGCTTAGAAGTGTTTTTAGAAGGAGAAGTTAAATATCAAGATACTGACATCTTTTTTAAAAGTCGAGGTGATTGTTAATCGTCTGTCATTAATTATTGTAATTCTTGTCCCACGAAAGTATCGATAATCAATTATTAATTAAATTGAAGAAACTTTCATTTTCATAGTTTCTAAATTTCCATGAACCATCTCGGAGAGTAAATTTATATAGCAACCTTGCATCGACTGTCCAATTAAATTATCCATGAAGGCCCAGTATGGGCATACAAGGTGAAGTGGATGGAACGGGTAAATCTGCAAACAGCGTGTCAAATTAAAGCACACTGCTCCGTCCGAGCGTTAATCCCGTTGTCCAGCTAAGCCGTTTACGGCGAAAGAAACGGGCCAAGTCCGTCACAGAACGCTTACACCGCTCATCGTCGTAAATAACTTCCCCGAAAGATGCCAATAAAGGTTACCTCGGCTAATTCGATCCCGTTCGCCCGGAATTCGACAAACTCCATGGTGACCGTGAGGTGTTCTTTTACGATCGGACACCCCATCGAGACGGTACCGTTTGTAGTTACGTTTTCCTGTACAGACAAATTTCGAGGAGCCGGCACCAGAGCTGATTTCCAGAGAAATCA
Organism: Osmia lignaria lignaria; assembly: GCF_051020975.1. Taxonomy (NCBI): domain Eukaryota; kingdom Metazoa; phylum Arthropoda; class Insecta; order Hymenoptera; family Megachilidae; genus Osmia; species Osmia lignaria. The sequence goes on along the minus strand of NC_135046.1, from coordinate 9,119,213 downwards.
ATATCTAATTTTATTTTTACGATCGACTATCGGAGCCCCGAAATGCGTATCGAAATTGAATCGTCCTGGCCCGACGATAAAGACATCTTGTCCAGACGAAATAGACATCTCGAGGAGAGTAACCAACCGACCATCTCTCAAACAGTTTAATAATTCAATAATTCATCGAGGAGGATCGAGAATTTTTTAAAAACTAAGCCATTTGAATTTTTACTATCGTACGAATTCCTTGTGAATTAACACAGTTTATTAGAAGGTTCCTGGAATGATTTTTTGAATCTCGTTGATGACACGATTTTAAATCGATTTTAAAACGAAAAATTAAATTGATAAAATTGTGTATAAATCGTGTAGATACCTGTAATTCTATTTTAGAACGAGCTGGACGTTGAAAATTTCGAGGCACCACCCCGAAAGGGAGCACCGCATGAGGTCGATTCTGTGTGGTCTGTCATCTTGTAGATTCACTCTAGGATTCATTTGGATTGTTTAAGGAAGCAAGGGCTGTTTTAGACCGCTGCCGGAGCCGCGTTTCGTCTCGGACACGCCAAAGTAAACAACCCGTTCTCGGTTCCCGACGCGAAGCAACGGTCCTCCAACAATTCCCACGTCCTTTTCGCTGTATCTCGAGGCCGTTCCGAAGGAGGCTCGCGTGTCGTCGCATCGCTGCTTCGTGGATACCACGGTAAATGGTCCAACAGCGTGAGATATGGTCTCGTTATTCGCTTTGGCCTTTTCTTTTTCTTTTTTTTTTTAATAAACGGCCGTCGAGGAGGCGATTTTTGGTGGAGGCGCAACGCAACAAAAGGAACCAAACTCGGTTTCATCTCCTTTCACAGTACAAAAGCGCGTCTTGGAGCTTTGCTCGATGACTCAACGAAACGACGCTTTCTATTATGTCGAAAACCACCGAGCAGGGGGGTGTTCTTGTATTCGGCTCACCCCTTCACCACACCTTACCCACCCTTTCCATTATCTTCCAACTGATATTGAAACGCGGATTCTAATATCGGTGTATTACGTTCTTCTCCATCGAATTGCGGATGATACCAGTATTTCGATCAATTCGAACAAAATATTCTCATAAATACAACAGAAGCTTCATTCACGATCAGTGCCACTCGTGCGACCAATAACAACAAGATTTCCAAACAACCCCTCAAGCATGGTACTCCCTTAAAACACGGCAAGACGGCCAGAGTTGAAAATCCACGGTGCATCCATCTTTTTCGAAAAAGGAACGCCGAAGAAGGTTCCGTGCATCGTTTTCCTTTCACCGACGTTCTCGTGCCTGGACAAATTCCGAGGGAGAGAAATAAAAAAATGGAAGGAGAAGAACGAGGACGAAGGGTGTGAGAGAAGAAGAGAGGAAGAGGTGGAACACGAGCAGGACAGGGAAAAAGAGGCTCTGTCCCATAGCGAGCTGTATGGGTTGGGCATGGGTCATTCAGTACCTCTGAGTGACCCATTGTAACGTAGGACAATATGGTGCCGCTCTTCAATGGCCGGCTGTTCCCGAGGTGTTATGTTATGTGTTGGCTGTTATTCAGATAGGTAGGTAGGCATTCAACGCCGTTTGCCGTTGTGCTGTGGCTCTCTCTCTCTCTCTCTCTCTCTCTCCGCGTTTCTCTCGGTACCGTGGCAAGAAGCGTGCAGGTTCGAGGAGAATCGAGAACCCCTCCGATCCAACCAGGCCACAATGAAAGCGAAACGAAGCGAGGAGAGAGAGCACGAGTGCTCACGCGATTTGTTGCTGCCGCGAGTCAACAAATTGGATCACCTTAGACAAACTGTTACGCAATCATCCCTCCCTTCCTCCACCCGTCGGCCACCCTCGAGCGTTTGATACGTGGCTCGTTTCCTCGCGAGATATTTCATGCGTGTCACGGCTGCGAGGCGGTTATCTCGCATAGTGTGCACTTAACTCAGCGGGATAGTAATGGATTACTTCGGTCGACGCTCGAGGTCCCGTGTTCACCATTGTCGGGATTTGCCGGACGGATTTATCAAGCCGTTTCGCGGGCTAATGTTTTAATTACCGCACGGGCCGTGCCGTTAATTGAGATCGAACGCACGCGACCCCGAGATACTTCGGTTCACGGTGAACGAGTTAATACGACGATGAAGTTCGGTATCCAGGAGGGTGTGCGATCTCAAACGAGAGTGTTTAAACAAAGATCTGAAGATCTTTTCGTCATTTTCAAGAAGCATCTATATTTATGAAAATTTATCAGTGTTTGATTCTTGAGAATCAGAATGTTTATTCTACTCCTTGAAGAAATATTGAGTCTTCATCCCCTAGAGCGTTTATATCATCGGTCCAAGGTCTTTCGACCGTTTTCACTTGCATGAAAATGATTTTAAGATGATGTCATGTTACAATTAATCGTTATCGAGAAGAAATTGAGGTCATTAACGCAAATGGACATTCCATACATTGGACCGCAAGTTTCATGGATAAATCAGGTACCGAGAGGATAATTAAAAGAGTTGAAAGACTCGCGAATGAGTCACCATGGTCCAGTGACTCACCATCCTGGTGATGTTGAGCTGACCCGAGGAGAGGGGTTAAAAGGAGTGACCAGAGCTGAGGATCCGGCGCCCAAGGGCCTAGATCCTCTCACTACGTTTCACCGTTCATGCTTGGGAGGGCGGAAACGAGACTGCTTCGGGGGTAGAGAAGGATAACACTTCGGCGTCCGTCTAATATCTATTCGCAGAACAAAGATGCTCTCCCTGCACACTGTGGTATTTGGAATTGGAAGTCGGGAACGAAGGGCGTGCCCGCAGACATTTGTCCTTGGCCAGGAACTTGGCCGTATTGGTGGTAAGTTATGCGGTTTCTGTTCTGATCGAAACGCGCTTGAAAAGCCGAGATTAAACTCGTATTTTGTACATTGTTGCCCTAGCTACGGGATGAGTTTTATGGTTTTGCATACCACGACATCGAATCGATGCTAACCGTACACTTTGCCTTGCGAAGATTGAAGATATAAAAGAAATTTTTAGATGAATGTTTCGTAATCTTCTTGCGAAGTATTTCAAAGAGATTGCTACGCGATGAGTTAATGCTTAAGTTTCGTGGTTCCTTTAAGACCTCGAGTCGAACTTGGTCGTCGGACGCTGAAGAGGCGTGGAATAATTGAACAAAGATGACGGAATTGGAAAAACAATCGAAACTACGGTTTGTTTTATTAGATCTTCAATTCAATTATAGCTTGATACTCGCCGATTTCTGGAGTGGATATTGACGTCATGAGTAATTAAATGAAAGCTATCTTTAGCTTCGATGCAATATGGAAAGTTCATTTAAAACTGAATCTTTAATTACAATCTACATGAAAGATGTCTAATTTCGTACAGGATCAATTAAATTGACTTATTCGAAGCTAATGAAAAGGCATTGAATTCCAGCTGAAACTTTCAATATTTCACATTAAAGATCCAAGAGAATTTAATTTTCAAATTGATAAATCACCATCATGGGTTTGAAAAAATGGACTACTTCGAAGGCACCGCCTACTGAAAACAAATTTCTCTATACAATCCCGTGGCGTAGAAACTCGAACAACCCTTCAATTATATCTGCCGGGCGAAAAGCCTACAATTAACCCACCCACGAAATCGTACACCACTTCTTGATTCTCCAGCGCTTATCATGTAATCTCAATAAATATTTTAATAAAAACTAGACTACCGTTTCTTTTATTCGATCTCCCTGGCGTTCGCCAGCTATTTCCTCTTTTTTATTCTCTACGCGGTCGTATTTTCGCGTTCGTGTCGGCTACCAGAAGCTTTGGCAAGGAACGGCTGTATGCATTGGCAATTTTAAATCACGATCTGGAAATAACTTACGTATGGATGGATAGCTATTACTATAAAGCTTGCGCGGGACCTGCGTGCGTGTTCAGACAAGAGAGATGCGTGTTCTTCGAGCAAGACGAAGATCCAAGTGGCTGACCCTCGACTTCAGCTTCCCTCGAACCTTCTGCGCTTTGTCTTCAGATTCTTACCCGACCTTCGAGTCACACGATCATTTCGAGACACTCGAACCAGTGTCTAGTTTCGATCGGCGACACGATGCCTTCGCCGAGACGAAAGAAGAACGATCTCTTAAGAAATTCATAAAAACGTGATGGAAATGGCGGATCTTGTAAATCAAGGAATCGAAAGAGAATCCTTTTTCCATATTAAAATACTCGTCTGTCCGCTAAGTGCTAGTTCGATATCGTTATTGTACCGGCAAATAACGTTCGCATAATCGACCATTCCCGTGGGCAAAAACCGATATCCTGGATTACCGATTCCACGGTTGGCCATCATCTCCCAACCATGCGTCGAAGAGAGTGGCAGAAGCGGTTAATTAATGCGTAGACCCGTGTCTCTCTTTTTTTCGAAGATCTCTTTCGAGTTCCATCTTTCGTTCTCTATCCCAGGCGTGGCTTTTATAAAATAAATATTTAGATAAATTTCCCGTGAGAGGGGGCTCGAACGACCGTTCGAACGGGAACTCCATTCGTCATTGACGAATAAAAAATTTACTTAATCCAGGATTATGCTAATGAGCTGATACGATAACAATAATAACGCAGAATACAAGCCTTACGAACGAGGAAAAAGAAAACGAGTCACGAGCCATTTTTTGCCGTCTAAGATGCTTATAAGCGTACGGGCTTTAAAGTTGCTCGAATAATTTCTGAAGAATCCCAAATTCTTTCAGAGTTTTAATCTTCTTCCTTTCTTACAAAATTGAAATAATAAGATGATTGCTATTTTGAAATCTACTTCTTGGGTCGGAGACCATGGTCGCCCATGTTAGCAAAAGGGTTCTCTTACACGCATGGTTCCTTCGTAAAGTTTCGCGTGGTCGATTTGCTCAACCAGTACAGAGCGTTTTCCTTCAACCCTCTCAAAGTGCTTCGATAAACGATATCGCGTTACTCAAAGAGCTTCAAAGGTTGCTAGAAGAATCTTTCCGCGGCGGAAAGACGTCGGGCAGAGAAAGCGAAAGGAGAAAACGATAACAAGGATTGATCTCTGGGAAATGGCTCGTGCAGCGGATCCCTGTGGTGCGAATCGTAAATGGAACACGTCTGATTTACGCGTGGGATTCCGTTGTGCAGTCGGCGAGCGTGCGACAAAATGGAAGGAAGAGAGGAACCTGCAGACTGCCTGCTGAATATCATTTTTTCCGCTCGAGAAAATTTTCACTTTTTCGTTCGTCGCCGACTTTTCAAGAGGATAGACGGAAGACGGGGAGAGGGGTGAGAACGATCCCCACATACGTTTCCGTTGCCAGACGCAACGCGTCTCTTCGCTTCTCGTCCTGTCGTTTGTCAAGCTCGACGACGCAAGATCCCGCGTGTCCCCTTTCTTCTACATCTCTCCTTCTTTCCGCGACGACGTCGACAGGAAATCGGCGTCGATTGAGAAGCTTACGCGATAATGTCCTAACCAGCAGCCGGCTAGACCCGTCTGGAGAGAAGAACGCGTCGAAGAATGTATCCTCTTCGAGGAAGCGTATCGATAAGATTTTCTCTTCCTTTTTCCCCTGCTTCGGCAAGGATATGCGTGGCTGGCAATTTTTGATACCCGGTTCGGTTGAGAGATTAATCTTGTCGAAAGAAAAGGTATCAGTGTTTTCCATTTGTATAATAGATGTAAACGAGCTTTGGCAATCGATCGAAATTCCTCGAGCCTCGGGATGTAAGTGGTCGTTTAGAATGAAGCTCGTTGAGAGACGTGAATTTGTATAAATAACCGTGAACGACATTTCTTGTAAAAGAGGCTTCAAGGCCGGAAAGTGGAAACCGGTTGCATTTCCGTAATTTATTCGACAGTTGTTATTTAAGATTCTTCGTTATACGCGCGTAGATGTTTGGGACAGCGTTTAGCCTACATGGTAAAAATTAATTAATCGCTATGATATACATAGCGATTTGGTTGCAGCACAAGAATAGACGTGTTTAAAGGCAAGAAAGCCTGGCACGATTCGTTGATTTGCCGCTGTGTTAACTAATTAAAAGTTTCGAGCTTCTACACGCTTTGGAAAGCTTGTAACGAACCCATTTCCGCGAGAACTTTTAGATTAATTGCTTCGAAACGACGTCAGTAAATCGATAGGAATTTTAAAATGCTCCCGTAATTACAACCTTAACGACCACGATTGATTTTTAATCAGACATCTTTTTCGTTCATTGGTCACGCTCGGCCTGCGTTCAGATTGATCTCGCATGAATTATGCATTTAAGATTGAACAAATCGCAGCTGTCCGAACGTTTCAAGTAAATTGTTACAGAATTATGATGCATATTCTCGCTTGAAGGAGTCGATCAGCTTTCGCACCTTTCTTAAGATTATCGTGACTCAAGAAACAATCCCTCTCTAGGATAAAACGCGAACAATAGACATGAATTGAAATAGACGACTTTAAAAATGAATGAAATATGTTTCATTGTGAACTTTAATTCACAAAAGTATAATTTACCATGACCTTGTGAAAAATGCTTTTGTTTACTACCCCTTGTTAAAACGGACAGATCTCACCGTTTAGACTTTCGTAGCCTAAAGATTCGAAAAGATATCGCGGTACGTGTTCCTCGTAAGTGGAACAGCGGTGTGAGAAAAAAAAAGTTGGAACTATTTTCACGTTGCTCGAGTCCGCCCACGCGGCTGGTTGCAGGGTGAAGATAGCGAGGTCTAAGCCGAGGTCACGGGATCATCGCATTACCCTGAGCTTAAGCGTGTAATAAAGTCGTGAAACTAACGAGCGAAAGATCCCCGTGGCTTCGCGCGGGGCTCGGAACGCAATTGCTTGGAACCGTTCTCTCCTCGCGACAGAGACTCCAAGATTTCGATAAATGTTCCACGATCCACTTCGACCCTCGCCTATGCGGCTGTACGCGTTGAAAACTCTATAATCGTAGATAAGAAACCACCCTGTAAATTTACTTGCGTCGTGGGAAGCCGGAATAAACGAACGTTCAGTTTCGAAGGCACCGGTTACACGTTGACCAATTTAAACGTGCGATCTACCTCACCTTATCAAAAAATGATCAATCTTTAAAATTTAATATAGAACCTTAAACAAATTACTCGTTAACTATAATTGGAATTTTTCGAAAAATTCGTATTTACCTAGGCCAGCAGTCAGCATGATTTACCGATTTTCGTGTATCCCCCGGGCAACGTGTCGGATAAACGGCAACGTGTTGCTCGCCCACCTCTCGAATACATTTTCCGGAAAAATTCGTTCGCTGTTATCGGACCAGTCTCGTCCGCGGCGTTGCTTCGCGGCTACTACTCGTCATCAACGCGTTTAATTACACCCTACGTACCGACCAGCAACCCCTTCCCGCCGTTATTGCGGCGCGAACATCTGCCAGGATGAAAGCAACGGCGGGGAAATGCTGCGAAGAGCGCGGCATCCCCGCGACCGACGTTATCGGGAATCGGGGAAAGGTTGAAGCAGCTGCCACTTACCTGAAACAGAAAGAGAAATGTCGTTGCGAGCAGGTGATTTTCAACGCTGATACACGGGACGGATAACGGCGCTATATTATTCGCGATTCTTTCGCTTCCTGGCCCGGCTCGAGTGCTGAACCCTCGACACCGTTTCGGAAACGCGCGAATCACGAGTGGATCTTTTGTTGGAACGTTTTTTACGCGCGAGCGGAGGGTGATTTTTTTGTAAACGGAGATCGTTTGGTGTTGGCCTCTGATTTGATTGCGATTTCTTGAATCGCCGAGGTGCGAGCTTTTCAACCCTCTCAAGATGGATTATTCGATTTAACCACCAGAGAGTGGCAATTTAAATTAAACACTTTCAACGCCACGAATATTCTAAAATAAAATATAATTTTGTTACTTATACAAAGTATCAAGTGGCAAGTTTAAATTGAAAATTATAGTTTGCTGTTGATGCGAAAATTGGTTTTCATTTGAAGTTTATTCAGAGTGTTGTACCACTTTTGATAATAATATATGTACCGTGTGTATAATGCACTGCGTTAATGGTATAATTTCGTTATAGTATAATAATGTACAGAATAATGCACCCTATTAGTAGTATAACATTGTGTATCTCTACATTTTACAACAATACCTGTCCCATATACACATTGTTCACGCTGTGACCTTATTACACCCTTAATGGCATTATTTTCTATAATTCAAGTACTAAATGGACTAAAATACGCTCTCCATCATACGTTTAACTCTCAATACCAGCACAGTATAGTTACACATGCATGTATCTTTTTTATTGCAATTGATGCAACCCTAACGTATGATCAGCATCGCATTACTCGATGTATCAAGGCGCCATAAAATCGTAGAACGAGGCTACCATTCCCACGTTACTACTTTTACGTGGCGGTACCGGGTCAACTACACGTGTCCACGTCGGACCATTATCTGGGCACACGAAACCCACATATCTGAAATACTGTTGCCCGCGCGTCATTAGTACCCTATCGTGTTTCCACGACGGTCTATTATTCTTCTATTATCCCACGATCGACTCATGGTACCGGTGCTATGTTCGACAGTCGTTGATTCGAACCAGAGAGGATTCATCGTACAGGTGAAGCTTTTCTCACCTAATTGGTGATAAGGTGTCTCCATTCACTCTCGATGACAGTCGCTCGTTAATCCTTTCTGTTCAACAGTGTTCGTGTGTGTTTGTGTTAGGTTGAATTCTGATAAATAGGTGATTTCTAAACAAAATTTTAATTTCTTTTTAAATTCAATTTAAATTAAGTTACTAAATATTCGGCTTTGCCATTCGAAGACTAATTAACAAAGGATAGCATTTGGAGCGATTTTGAAATATTTCAAGAGGAACGTAATAAGTCAATTAAAAATAATTATGAATCGTGTATATTTGATAGGTGAATTTAGTGAATATTTTTCTGTGGGTTATGAACTAACAAAAATATTGCTCGGGGAATCGCTTTCTACGTGGTTCATATTTTCATCACCGTGGCCCAATATTTTTCGATGAAGAGGAATGTATTTTTGACATAAATGGTTTATTCAACGTGGAAAAAGCTGGTTATATTTTTATTGCGCAACCAAAATTTGCAGAATATACTGGATCCTCTGATTCACATGAATATTGCAGGTGTACAATAGCAACAACAGTGTACTTGAAATTTCAATAACGGAATTATTTATAGAAAAAGCGATGTAATTCGAGTTTCATGGAACAAAATATTAAAGAGAAGTCTGTTTTACAATTTATTATGAGAGGAAATATAAAATATTTCTACCTACATTTCCTACATAAAGAGAAATATAATACATTTTTTATGCATGTTCCTTATATTTCTAAGTTAAATATTTAAACCACAATTACCGTATGTATTCCAGGCAACAGGAAACTGAATTTTAAAAAAGCAATCCTGCTGAAATTCCTCAGAGTGTTAATCCTTTCATTACAACAGTCTGCTGAAAAATTCTTCCATAAATTTATTTATTATTAAACAAATAAAATTTTATTTTCAATAAGATATCTTCTGTTAGTTTGCAAATTAATTACCCATAGGGGTGGCACTGATGTCAGTAATCTGGACTTTAAAAAATTTCCATGTTCCTTTGAATGTCGATCAAAAGAAGAATACTTCATCTTGTAAAGATCGTTGTACGGCAGTTCGGTAACAGATCATACGTGACTTTGCACGCGTGTTCAAGCGTATTACACGGGGTACGCGTCGCTTTCGCGTTTCGTGGTCCAGACGTTAACTCGAGAGGTGGCAAGTCGGGGCCGGCTCGACGTGTGAGGTTTTTCACGCGGTTCACCTGGACGACTCCGGTCGAGGTTTAAGTGGGTGTCCACGAGATAAGCGACCACGACTGGCATAACAGCTCGATAAACTCTCGTGTTTATTGGATCGTCCAGGCCCGGCATTCCTCTTTCTCTGTCCGGCTCATTTTGTCGTCGTCGCTTTCACCCTCTGCGTCTTTATCCTCCGACTTTTTCGTCGCTCGTTCGGCCTCCTCCTTAGCTTTCCTCGTTCGAATCCTTTGCGTCACTTAGTTACCGTTTTCCTCCCCCCCGTTTCACCCTCTTGCCACGAGCGTTAAACATGGATTAGTCGGCGACGGAATATCGCCATGTTTATTTATCCATCCGATCGCTGGATTATTTCGCGCAATTACGCGAATCTTTCGCCTGCTTCGAGCGATAAAAATAATAAAATGCAAGGGACTCGCATCTTGATTTCTTTATGAAGATATCTCAACATACTGAGGGTGGGTATTCCAAAATATGTTCATTACCCACCCTTTAAATCCGACATTCATTTGTTTCTACACCATCCACAGTCGCGCGAAATTGAAGCGACGCGGAGGCAAAAGGAAAACCGAGCAAACAAGCGCATAACTCGTTAAAAATCTGACGACATCAGCGTAACGTAGCGCAAAACGCAAATCAGACTTCGTCTCCGTAACCTTTGATTGGATTCGTCACGGTGCGCCACAGTACGCCCACTTTGTAACCGCACTTATTAGCATTCACGGTCTCGCAGCGAACGTGTGCACCTATTGCTGTCGTAAATCGTTCGTAACAGGAATCTAGTTTGGCGACGCGGTATATCTCCGTTAGAATGCAGATCGGTTATTCCCGATCGGCGGAGATAGTCGCGGGATCGCGAGTCGAATTTCAATTTCGCGCCAGGTTCCGTTAGCGATGTCTCGCGAGTCTCGTGTCTGACCTCGAAATTCCACGCGGGGAATAGCGATCCAATCGGTCGCCAACCGTACGAGCCTGCGATCGTTTTTTCGCACGACCGGAATGAGATTTATGACGATCTTTTCCGTTAGTGTTGCGATGGACAACGGTTACCGGTACCGCTACACTTTGTCCGGTTGACAGCTTTTGAATCGCTCTAATCGTTAGTACCGTGCTTGAAAATATTATTGTTAATCACAGCAAGATTGATCATTTGATTTTTTTTGATCAAGAAAGAACGCGAAGAAAATAAATTGTCCAGTGATTCTTGCGATGGAAAATTATCGAACAACGTTTCATCGCGAACCTGGACTAACATTAAAAATTGCATCGTGTTCGGTGCGAATATACGGATACCCGCTGCTGGTGCGTTACATTCGTCTTCTAACGAGTCTCTCTGCACACGATCGAAGCCCGTGTAGCTGGCACGCAACCCGCGTCTTGGTTCTCGCAGCACGGCGAAGAAGGTGTCGCGAGATCAGATTATCAGGGCCATTGTTTATGCTTTATACGCCCCACGAACGCGTACGCGGGACGGCCTTAAATTTTCACGATGTACGCGCGTACATACGACTGCTTCCTCTTCGATTCGCCTCCTGCGACGTTACAACGCGCACTCGCCTCGTTGATCTGTCGGAGGAATTCGAGACGTCTTTATGTCGAAGCTCGAGTACCCCTGTGATTTAGATCCCTCGCTGGCATCGCGCCACCACGTCTTCTCTAACATCCTCGAGAAATTTCGGATTTCTTCGAAAAATCCTCCCATGTTCATCCGAATATTTCTTGATAAATGGCATTTTAATGCAAGGTTATAGGAAACAAATTTTTTTAAATACATTCACTGATGACTGGAAAAATGGAATTTGCAGAGCAATGTGTCATTGAATTCTTGTATTTGTATCAAGGATCTCTTAGGTAATTTCATTGATGATTCATTCCTCAGAACAGGAAGAAACGCATCTTCCTCTTCGCGTTTAGATGCTATCAAGATGATGAAAGAATTTTCTCATCGAATTCGTTGCATTTCTGTATTATAGCGTCATCAAGTTCCTTGGGTTTATTCAGAAATTTTCTAAGTAATCTTCCTGATGATTCATTCAGAGTAGAAGAATTTCTTTTAATTACATCAAATAAATCGTATAACTAATTTGAAGTAAACTCATAATTTCCCTTATTTTCCTCCAATTTTTCAACTTTGTTTTCAGATTTCTACAATCAGAAGTGCATCCACTTCTTTTTTTCCATCGAACACATAGCTGGATTCAGGTCCGTTTCCTCGAAACCGCTTCCAGTTCCAAGATTATTCGTGGGCCAGGATTTTACGATTATGGAAGGGAATAAAGATTTCCCTGACTCATTGCAGAGTGTCAGTGGACAGTAAAAGAAACGTGTCGATAGTGGTAGGGACAGATATTTTTTTCTTTAAAACGGGACTTAGTTTATTCCGAATTCTTTCGATCGGCTAAAGACGTTCGCCCGTGAAGAGGATTGATACTGCGAATCCGTATGCGACGGAAAAACCAATGAGAGGAGCACGAGAGGTTGTTTCCTCCCTGGTTATTTCCCTTTTCTCTCCTTTCCTCTTCTCGTAAAACGTCGTAAATCCTTATCGTCACTTTCGTCAGACGTTCCGTTCGTTGCATCGAGCCACCTTTTCGCATTATCTTTACATCCCGCCTCGGAATGCGACGCGTATCCGTGCATAGTTTAACCCTTTCAGGCAGCCAGATAAAGGTGTCGCCGGACACCTTTTGTGAAATTGAACGATTCCGGCACCGCGTCATATCTGTCGGGGCGTATAAAAAAACGCGGCGTCACTTATCCTCCTTCTCTGTTTCAGGTGTCTACGAGAGACGACGCCACACGCTATCGAATCGTTCGTTTCTTCGTCGGTGATTCGAGGCGTGAACGAAAAGGTGTTCGAGGATCGACGTACAGGAACCCGTTTCGTTGCCGCGTCCAAATGATCGATCGTATACGCGTTTTCGAGTGAACCCGCGTCCCTCTAGGCGCGTTCCCGCATTAATGGCCGCGCGGAACGCGCGCCCAGATAACCGTCCATCTTAGATACCTGTCGATGCTCGCGGCTGGATCCTTCCAGTATTTCATGAATGCGAATCACTCGAATGATTTGATGAAAATATTTCAAAACTTTCAAAGGATAAAAACGTAGTTTTTGAATTAAAAAGAAAATTTTTATCGGACCAAATATGTCCGCGAATCACCGACCGCAACAGGCGTTATCATTTTCGACGATGCAACGAGTGGCCGGTTATCTTTGGAGCGGACGTTCTTAAAACCGCATTGTGTTTCATCGATGCCCATTTGATTTCATGGGTGCAGAACTCGCTCTCGAGATAAGATCGTCAGGATGGTATTACCATGCCGTATGGGAAAGCCACGGCTGATTCCTTCGTTCTTATCCGGATCCTCTCGACACTTGGCGAAATTACGCGACTTCGATCTGAATACAGAACGAACCAGACCGGCCGATCCCGTCCGGGTGGACAACATTGTAACGCCTCCTACTTATTTCTCCTTCGGTGTCAGGTGCGATTACCGTCGCGAAAAACTTATTATCTCGTTTGTTGCAAAGGATTCCGCGATGTAAACCTGTCCGAGCTAAATCACGAGCTTAGAAAACGCTTACTGTCTTCTCGTTAAAGTCGACGTCACGTTAGGTGCGAGAATTATGTGCCATAGTTTGAGAAGAATCGATCGACCGTCTGAGATTGTTTCAAATAAATTCTACACTACTATTCGTAGACTTTTTGCTTCCTGTTTGAAAATATTTGAACACGCTGTGAGCGATGAAAATTGATGTTTTTCAACCGCAGAGAAAATGCATCGGTGCATTCCTCGCTGCATACAATGTTGCGAATAGTCTTGCAATATTATTCTTAATGTAGAACAAGTAGATCCGTCGGTGAACGGTGGTATTTCAAAGTTTCTTCAACTCTCCGAAGGAAGGTACACGATGGTCAGTGATTGAAAACACGAACCGCCTGTAACCGCATCTCGATCGAACCAATTTTAGCCGTGGGTTATTTGTCGCGTATCGCGGTCTCCGCTTCATCGATTGCTTCTCGACGATGCTACACGATAGCCATTTCATTCGTCGTTCGCCCTTTGTTGTATTTATAGAACCCAATTTCGGTCTATCCGTGTTTCTTTAAGTCGTTTCAAACGTCGAGGATCGCGAGCCGATCCCACACTAGCAGGCCAGTTTGCTTTCTACCGATTAATATGCGGCTAGCTCGGTTGGAAAACGATTTAAAGGCGTTCACCGGCTACGCTCTTGTCGCGATACCATAGCTGTCACTGTTACTTGCTCTAATGGTCCCGGATAATTGGTTACAACGGGTCCTAGTACGACTCATTGATCCGTGGTACACACCATGGTAGCCGCGTACGATCCAGTTTCTCCGGTGCCTTTCGAAAGATCGCTTGTTTTCTCCGTTAAATCCTTTACGGTCGCGGACGCAATTAGTTGCCTCTCCAGAATCCAGCTTCTCCCTGTTGTCGCTCGTACGTCGATAGAAAGTGATCGAAACGCGCGTAGGTCAACTCAGGATCGTTCGATAATTCAAATCGAGGAATTTTATAGGTCGAACGGTGGTCGATTTTCCAAGCGAGACCAGGTGCAATTTCTACGTTGGATAATTGACGATAGGAGAACCGTGGTAAATTGCTCCTATAAATGGTCGAGATTGACCTATAACGTTAAATATGGAGGCCGGTACGCAGTGTCGCGCGTGGGCGGGAAAATATCGAGCGACAATTAGCTGGATCGAAATCCCACCTTTTCCTTGACAGCAATCGAGAGATTGAATAATGTCCTAGTCTACTATCAGATATCGCGTTTCGATTGTACGTTCTGGTACTACGAGTATTCGAACGCGATAGAAGAACAGGTATCACCGACTATAATATAATTTTGACCTTTCTCGATCAAACTCCGAATCACCGTCGTCGGCTTTCAGCTAAAGGCGATCCGGCAGAATTACGCAACTCGATTCGTGTATCTTCTTTGTTATCTGCGAAAAAAAGCAATAACACTGGTTGCGTCATCGATGCTATCGAATATCACATCGGTTGCTTTCCAATTGCCACTTTACAGTTCCAATCTGCACGATACAATCTCCGCGATCCAATCAAGGAATTGCCTGTACGGTATCAATGGTATGCTACCACCTACAATTATTTCCTTCTTACGCGCCGATCAGAAAATCACTTATTTGTGTACGAGGGAAATAAATCTCCTATACTTTTCCAAGGTATCTTACGTCATATAAAAGGAAAAATTTACAGATTTTACTCTCACTATTCCCATGAAGTGGATCGGACGGTGTGTCGCGTCCATGGTCGCACATTTCTCCGGTGATTGCGGTTCGATGGTTAACGGAACGCCTAAGATTTCTGCCGCTGTTATCCACTCGTTCTACGGTGTTCGGTTTCGTAGATCGCTTCTAACCGAGCGGGTTCCGCGATTCTCGGCCTGGCTCGCGCCTCTTCCGCTTCTCTCCAACGTTCAGGCATTCCGATCAACGAGAAAAACACGGGCCGCAGACCGCAGAACGGTAGCCCATTCACACGGTCTTCTCCCGCTGCCGGCAGTTCGGTTTCGTGCGGATAACCGAACAGGTGAACGCGCGAGTATACCTGCGGGGAGGAGTTGCACGCCTCGCCGTCACGTAGACGTACGTGCGAGCAACGCTCGCCTCATCGTCCTGTGAACGATAAACTCGCGCCAGGATCATGCGCTCCTACTGGAAGTGAAACAACGTTGATCATCCTCTTGATGGATTCCGAGGAATATCCTGCTATCGAGTTGCACTCAGATGCAAGAGAAAGACCTCCGATTGATTCCGAGAGAAGCTAATAAAAATCTAACGCAGACCATCGCATGTGTAGAACAAAGAGGAATAAAGAGAAGCGACTGTACACTTAAGGGATGAATTCTGTTGGTAAGACGAACGTCTCGCGATGTTGGTCGCGCCCAGGGAGAAACTTCGGACGGTTTCACGAAGAGTTTTTGGTTCCGGCTTTATAATGCGACGGAACTGCGGCAGCGAAACCGACGCGAGATAGAGATAATGCACCTTAGTTGGTACTCTATTGTGCTAGCATACAGGGGGTGGCTTTCTGTTGTTCAGGCTGTTTGGGAAAGTTTCGATGGTTCTTACTGAGAAATATTCTTGATGGTACACGATGGCTTTAGAATGTTCTTTTCTTAAGAAATTAATGTCATGAAATAAAAATGATGCTATAATCTTTCAGTTGTTTCAAGAAATTATATGAATTATTGAAATTTTGCAAACCTTGGTACAATACAGTTCAATATCCTTGGCCAAGTACATGTACGTATAGAGTATAAGATTTTATTACAGCTCCGACTGATCCACCTTATTCCTCCATCTTATGGGACGCGGCTTCAATATTTATAGCACTAATGAAAACGCTTGGTCTTGTAATAAATTTTGTACCGATATTAAGGAGAGCTGGAGAGGAGTTTCAGGGGAACGTTGGTGGGCCGACGAAACGTTTAATAAATTTTTCTGGGTCGCTATAATTGCTTCCGGTTTCCGGGGCCCGACCTTGAACCCGGTGTGCCTACTCAGACTTTAATTAAGAAAGTATCTCGCTCGTGGCCGCGTCGTTACGCTGAAAGTACGCGTGCCCTAGGGAACACTGGAATTTTTACGAGGGTCACGCACGATGATTGACGATGATGGATGAAGGTCCTCTGAACCGTGGACACATTTACGCGTTCCTGTCTCGGAAACACGCGAATACATCCATTCAATCTCGTCGAACAATGTTTCACCTCGGCTTTATTTCGAACCGTTCACATTCTCGATGCTATTCATCTCCTCGAGGCGCGCGAATTTCTTAAGATAACATATCTGTACACCTGTTAATTGCAAAAGAAAATTTTTCTATTTCAAATTTGATTCGATGAAAATTTAAAATTATTATGACCTATAAATTATTTGCTGAAAGGTGTTCGATAAACAGAGTCGTTCATCGACGAAGATTAAAAATCCACGCGCTTTCTCCTTCGTAGCAGAGGCAAAGTACGCTCGAGCGTTTTACCAACAATGCTTCAATGCACTTTGTGCCGTACGAAGTTCATAAGATACGCAATAACGCCGGCCATTTCACGCTTGTCCAAAGACAAATGTTCAAGGGCGGTCGGCCTCGATAAAAGGATACCAAAACGATAAATCACTGCGTTCGCCGCGATCTCGAGCGGATAGAGGAGCGAATTCCTCGAGAGGCATTAGTCATATTGAAAGCGTTGAACGATCGACGCCTCCGAAAACAATATCCGCTCTGATAGCCGATGAAGATGAAAAAAACGGAGCGATAGAATGAGAAACGAGGATCGATCGGATCTGTTCGGAACGCTAATGAACTTCTGCTTTCTATCGACGACGACTTTCATCGATCCTTATCGAATCGAAATTTTGACGATGAAATTTTATCGTCCAACAGAGAGGAGTAGATTTTACGTTCAAATTAATGATTAATGGCAATGTACAGGAAATAGCGCGTCAATTGTGAATAATTATGTTGATTATGCTTCTATATTGCTTCGTGATCAGCTTCGGTCCACCACACTTTACGAAGATATTATCTATTCAAGAGTATGATTATTACACCGCAGAAATATTATGTAATATTATGCCATCGTAATTACAAAAATATACTTTTCCTCCTTGAATTAGAAGTTGTTTAAAAAAATATTTAGACTTTTAATTCAGAATCTTTGAGAAAGTCAAAATTCCCTGAGATTATTTTGTCAAGATTATAAACGAAATATAAATTCCCGCTGCAATTATTGAAACACATACTTCACGCTTCGTTCGACAGCCAACCACTGCTTCGAAATCAAACCGTCAATTAATCATCGGCCAACGATCACTCTCATTGAAAATTAACAAGTTTCGAGCCAACCCAGTTAACGAACTGGTCGAGAAAAAAAGAGAACACAAAGCTGATTCGAAAAATCTAATCAATATCTTTTTCGTATCTGATCAAACATGCTAATCGGACTAGTTAACCGGTCCAGTCTCCGACACTTTTCTAAGTTATTTATATAAAAAAAAAAAATAATTAAAAAAAAAGAAACGGGAAGAAACATATTCGAGCGCAAATGATTTCTAGCCATTCGATCTTCTTGTCCCATTCGCAATTACTTTTGATCTGTTCGCGTCGCATTTTCACGAGGCAGGCAATCAGCCCTCGAGCAAACAGTCTCCTTGCTCTCAAGGACCTCTCTGTTATAAGTGTATCCACGTTGTGCCGTTTAAGGAAGATTCTTAATAACGATCTACCTACCTCCCGTCACGTCTACGCCCGAAGCGATCCTTCGATCGAGTAAATCGTGGTTCATCTGGTGAACTCGTGTCCACATTGTATTTTTGAACTTATCGGCACCTTCGAACTTCGTCATTGCGGATCACTCCCTTTCTTATTAGATTTTTCATACTTTACATTTGATTTTGATTGATTTCCTAGAGCCATTATTTCGCTCAGGTGCCATTTGGGTATCATTGACAAATATAAACGAATTTGCTTTGCAAAATTCGAGATGAAGACCCACTTTGATCAATTGGTTGACGTCGCAAACATCTGTCTCTTTACGCATTCCATGTTCGCGCGAAAAGCAACGGAACTACAAATCATTCCGAAGAAATTGCGGTATATTACGAAGCCGCTTCTAAATCGCGATCAATTACCCGGGCCCGCGTGCGCGATGCGCGCATAGGCGTTCAGCTTACAGAGAATTAAAATTCCGCGTCCACGATAATACGTCCGGCTGTAATCTCACCGTGGGGAACTATTAGCGACTGGAACGTGCGAAACTTTTACATGTCCAGATGGAATTAATTAGACACTCGGGTGCGTGAACTTGTGTTCCTTGTACTATCCATCACTTAATTGAATTTCAAGTGTTGCGTACCGGATAAAACAGACGAAACTGATGTTTCAGAGATTAAATAAATTGGGCCGAGGAGACGGAAGAATGGAATTATTGTGACGCCGGTGTAGATATAACAGGAGGTGATATATATGATTAAAAGGATAAATCCGTTATTAGTGGTTATACGTTTGGAGGCATGATTTGCATAGATTTGATCTTGATTATAGTTCTGCTTTAAATTGCCTCCGTTTGCAAACTTTGGATGTACCAACGATATGGATTATGATACAAGACTGAATCTTTTTATATAAAATAATTAGGAATAATATTATTGAAACTATCAAGCTGTGTATGGATTCCTTCGATTGGTAGATAAACATAGGATAAATCGTAGAATACCACTTTCGTCGAGACAAGGCGAAATTTTCACACCTCAAACCCCCGTGGCGAACAAATGGTCCGGTAACGAGCCAATAAACATCGGGGGATCTCTGTGGTTTTCGCCGTTAACGGCACCAGGAAGTAGTTGGGCGCACCTTTAAGGGTTGGATCGTGATCGGTTAGCTCGTCCTGCTCGATTTTCCGGTCTCCAGTGCCGTGGCAAAGGATGCCACGTAGCTTGCGATCGTGCTCGAAACGATCGGCGATCGTTCGAACGACCAGGTTCTGCGCGAAACGAGCCTACTGCTATCAGATTCGAGGCGTTGCGAAACAATTTCGCGAATGCGTCGATTCCACGCCGCGCGTACACCGCGAGACCAGGCGAACTGCCTTCCCCGTTTGATCACTATAATTATTTCTCTGCTCGTTAGAGCGTAATAGTGAATGGGTGACTGGCCAACAGCCTGATCCTCGCTTGATTCACGGGAAAGGGAATCTTTCTCCAGTTTTTCCTTTTATTTTTCCTGAGTGAGAAAGAGGTGTGACAATAAGCTTTGATAAAATTGATATCCTGAATGCCAAAAGGTCACTGATGTTCGGAGTATAGAGAAATTTTTAATATGAAAATCAAATGATTTTTAATATATTTTCAAAAGATCTTTGACTTCGTTTCAGCAGCCGAACTTTCGTCATTCCACGGCTGATCGAAAGGTGTGTGAATCTGCGAAAGAGGCTCGCGTGTTTTGCAACCGGAACGGACTGAATAAAGGGGCTCACGGTGTATATTTATGAATGGAAATGTATCCGCGTGCAGAGTGGCCCTGGCTATTTTAGCCTGTTGCAATTTTTTCTTTCCTTTAATACGCGTTTCTGTTCTTCGCTTCTTTATTTCACTTTCGGTTATCACGTGTAATTGGAGTGTCGGTTTTGCGGCGGGGTATTTTTGGCCATCTTTGGCTGCATTCGTTCAATGGTGCCATTATGCAAAAGACACAATCTTTTAGTGAAATTAAAACGAGTCGCGTTTAATATTTCAGCTGGTTGATACAAAGTAGAATTACGCCCTGTATTGAATAAATATACATTTTGAAATTACTTGCTAATAGAAAGGATTACACATTATTAAAATCAACGTTATGCAAGTAATAAAGTACACGATAAGAGTAAACAGAAATGGGATATTTTATACAATTTCAATCATTTTGTAAAACAACACCAATGGAGAAGATTAAAATTTATCCATTAAAAATTTTAATTATTACTTCCATGTTAAATTGATATCCTAAACAGTCATATTCTAAAATCTTTCATTTCTCCAAATTGCTTAGAACAATCTAACCCGCGAAACTTAACCCGAAACAGCCTGAAAAATACGTATAACCAGAGATCATAACCTCGTGACGAGTCAGGATTAAAAACTGCCACGATCGTTATCCTTCGGTGATACCCCGTTTTTCCAGTGTGTCCCCTCTCGAGCCGCGATTTTGGCAGCTTATAAGCCTCGTTCTGCTAGCGCATTTCGCATCGGTGGACACGCCGTAACTTACCTGTCCCGTATCTCCTTACGCTTATCTGGCAAGCTCGTCGTACATTCTCGCCAGGCCCGGCGTGGTTATCTGCCTGACGTATGCATACGCTCTCGAGTCTCGCTAATATACGGTTAATGAAACGTTAAGTCGTACGAGCACGCATGTGCCCGCTTGAGAAATATTTTCCTTCACCTCGCGGAACGATTTCTTTGATAACGACGAACGCCACTTCGAAGGCGTCGCGACTACCGGTGACGACGATGCGACGGGAGTTTGATGATTAACGGTGCAATTACCGTGATGCATCTAGTCAGCCTTGGAATCGTGAAGGAATGCCCTAGAATCTTGGTGAAAGCCTGCTGTAATCTTTGACTAAGACTGAGCGCGTTGTGGTACAGGTGTTAGTCGAGATGG
This sequence comes from Osmia lignaria lignaria, assembly GCF_051020975.1. Taxonomy (NCBI): domain Eukaryota; kingdom Metazoa; phylum Arthropoda; class Insecta; order Hymenoptera; family Megachilidae; genus Osmia; species Osmia lignaria. Next base: position 9,098,227 of record NC_135046.1, on the reverse strand, counting down.
AAATGACGTGGAGCGTGACGATAGCGGACAAGCTGCGGACATGTAGCGAACTTTGACATATCTAATTTGTTGTGCTTCTATTTACTGTGCGGAGCATGAACACTCGCAGTCGATTTATCTAAACGTTTCCTGTCCACTCATCTGTCGTCACTCTCGTGTTATTTAAAATAGGTGTTAAAGTAATCAGAAAGAATTGCTCGGAAGAATTTCTGAGAACGAGGAACGTGGATCGCGAAGATCAACTCAACAAATTTCAAATAAGAATTACAATCCAGAGAGCACGTCTGTTACGACACCAAATTACTCTTCGCCGGCATCCTTGAAATGCAACGGAACTGTACTTTCCTCCTTTGTCAACAATCTCGAGCCGAGTTCTTCCATAACTTTTAAGACGAGTAAAACTGCTGGAGAAACTTGGGGAATATTAATCTACAGGAAAAGAAAAATATTAGAAATAAAATTCTCTTCGTAAGTAGTTGCTACACTCGTCTCCTAACTCGAAAATTCATCATCTAATTAAAAAAGAAGATCTTACGAAATTCTTCGTAAGAAGGGAAAATTTTTAATACCAATTTAAAAACTCATCAAGATTATATAGATTATAAGTAGAGACAGGAGGATCGATGATCGTGCACAGAGGTCGAAGGTTATTATTTTTTTTTCCTTCTTTTTGAGAATACACGGTGGTCGACGGTTGCAGTTGGGAAGAGAAAGGCCAGGATGCACTCTTCGAACGTAATTCATTGTCCTGGTTACACGTCGTACGTATTTCCTTGCGGAGCCGCATCTCGCATTATCCAGATAATAGTATTCGAGATGATCATCTCGGATGACCGTGCATCGGTTGACCTTGCCGCTTTAAAATGACACGCACGGGTCCAGCAGTATCTCCATCTTATTTTAGATTCAATAAAGGATACATATTTCATGTTTTACCCAAAGGTCTTTCGTAATCCAAGATGAGTATGCAAAGATTTTACCACTAATATACTGATTTTTTCGAGGATAATTGATATCCATTTCGCTCGTTTTACTGAAACCATCTAGCTGGTAGCACCTCCAACGATGGTAGGATTCAAGTATATAAACCCTTTCGAATTCGAGAGGGACATTGTCCGGTTTTCCAACAATTTTCTGCGTTCGGATAATTTCGCGATACGTATTCAGCGATAAATTCCAAACACGGTTTAAATAATATTGCTTCGTCTGGTCGTCACAAGTCCGAGCCGAAGGTATCTCTATATTTGTGCAACATCGTCGAGACGTGTCCGATCGATTCGCTCTCTATCTCCATTTTCGTCCCAGATGCAACAGCAGTTACGTATTTTATCCGTTCGTGTATAAAAGTCTGTAATTGAAGGCTACCTGAACGAGAGACGGAGAGATCGTAAGGCGTGTAGTGTAGGTTGAGTATACAGTGGACCTTGGGTCGAATACGATTCTTACAGTTTCCATTCGCAGCATTGACACACCTACATACGTCCGCGTTACGTTCGCGAGCCACGAATAATCGGATAACGTACGCTCGATAATAAAATATTATTTGACACGTCGGGAAATGTCGGCGTGTTTGCAGCTCGGTCGTCTGTATTTTATTCGCGGCCAAGCGAACGCGACACTGTCCCCAAGCCCGCTCCTCTCGCATGTTTTATTGAGCTACAAAGTTTCCATCGGTCCGGCTTCGTGGTACTTGCGTGAATAACAGAATTCAGATATTCTATTAAAATACGTCTGACAGACTGGCTATACACGCTACAGCTCGTACGTCGTGAATTCCACTCGTTTCTATTACGATAAAAGCGTTGCCGATCATGTTTACGTCGTCTACCACGATTCTATAAATCAATTATTGCGTTAAGAATCTCTAAATGTTCACGTTTCTACGTGTTCCTCTCTTTATTCAGAAGAAACGATTATGGAGCGATTTAATTACCGGAATTTTCAGTATTACTAGCTGGAAAAATAACATCAAACTAAATTATTCACTCTAGAATGTTAAATGAAAGGATCTCTAATTCCAGGTGTTGGGTAATGATAACAAATTTGCTATAACTATCACATAACTATTTCTGTCAGTAATTAGTAGTAGGCTGATTGGTGGAAAGCGAAGCTAATATCGTCGTCGCGACGCAAGAAAAATCGTCGTCGCGACGCAAGAAAACTCGTGTACCCATCAAGGCAACAATACGAGCAGACGGGAACCGCTTGGGAGGCGTGCTACGTTTATGCGTAAAGATATCACAGACGGTCGGATTTGTGCGAGTCTCGTACCACTTACGGTTTCATTACGCGGCTATTAACGAGGCGCTCCGCTTAGACCGACGTCGACGAGACAGGTAACAAGTGTGCAGAGATAGGGACGGTTTGATTATGCTTCGCTTGATGAGCGTGTTTCGTCGCGCTGCTACGTTCGCTTTGTATGATAGTTGCATTTCATGTGTTGCTCATATCCTTTCCAAAATAACAAATCTGCTTAATAAATCAGAATGGTGATAATACAGAATAAGGTAGCAATATCCGCAACCATGATTCGAATACAGGATTCCTGATAACATTATTAATGTTTTAAATGCAAATTAAGCTGATTTGGTTTTCGGATAATTTCTTTGATGGCAAAGTATGAAAGAAGTATCATCACAATATAACGAGTATAATAATATCACCGGATGATGTGTGGGCATCGGTACCCACGGGACATCGTTAATGGTGCCAGCGTACAGGATGGCGGTGCTAATAGTGGGCAAGCCTTGATATATGTCGCTCTTGGGTCCGGTACAGAAGACACGGGAACACCGGTGTACCTGTATCTCGCGACGATAGAACAACAGGTATGAACGCTTGTTCGCTCGATTCTGCGCCGCTGTGTTGGCCGAACACGCGCTTACCTAAAGTCTCTGTCGATGTGTGAGAAGACGAAGATCGTACACACGGTCAGGCTCGATCCGCTAGCCGAGACAGACGGTCTTCAGGCGGGCATAAAGGTAATTGCATAATTTAGTGCGAGGCATTAAACATTCGCGTAATCGTCCCTCGGTCGATTATTGCCCGCGACCCATCTTCTTCGCGCGTTTCCTCCTCCTTCTCTCTTCTTTTCTTTGGGATCGTTCTACGGCCCGCGGGCTCCGCCACGGTCTTCCTCGTTGTCGCGTCGTCTTTCGTTTCGTTCGTCACTCGACTCGTCCACGCCTACACGCGCTATGGGTGCAAGTGCACAGCCGACCGACAGCACCCACGCGAAGAGGAGACGGTCTATGAGAAAGCGCGAGGAATATTCGCGGGGAGAAGATAAGGGCAGGAGGAACGGTCAGAGGAGGATGAAACGGAAGAGAGATGGAAAGGGCGAAGGACGAGAGGGCTATATGCAAGCAGTAAGTGAGTTATGGCGCTCGAGCAGATATATCAACTCCTTCATTTCCGCCGCAGACTTGGACAAGCATCCCGTGGGTTCCTCGGCTATAGAGAGCCTCGTCTCCTAAGCCGTCTGTCTTCAAACAATGCCGTTTCGGGCCTGATTCAACGGCTTAAGGAAGGGTTGAATTCTTGAGGAGTGAAGGGGATAATTCCTTGTAAACGATGGAAGAGTTATTTAAAAAAGAGATTGATTAGCTATGAGTCAATGTTGAGTCAGCCCTAAAGTGCGAATTCAGTGGTACAAGTCAACGAACGATGAGACGCATGTGCAAAATAATATAAGGGCTGGTTATATCTTTCCTATGTTAAAGTTCTATCAAATTTCAATCATTCTTCTTCAAGTTACGACATTGCTTCTGCTTTTAGCCGCAAAATTTTATTTTAATTATCGCATTAAATAACGCAATGGAATTCTTCCACTTCTAATTTAAGCTTCCCTTTTGTTAATAATATCAAGAATTTTCATTCTGTTATTCAATTATGTTGAACTTGTAATCATAAAAGATCTAATAAGTTATTCGATGTACGTTCTTGCGTAGGTGTATGTTCCGTATCCAGATACGATTTTTTCCTCGCATTCCACCTCTCAATCTAAGACAGACAGTTGATGCAAAAAGTAGCAGAAGGAAATTGAAGAAGTTAGCAGTAGTCCGATGGTGGCTGTGATAAGAAAGAAAACGCGATGCATAATTTAACGGTGATACGTGTAAAACATCTTGGCCGATTATATTGTGCTTGTTTGTGCATTCCGAGGAAGCGATCGGCGATGAAAAAATAACGACAGGAAGCATTTGTGGACTCCATTAGTCGTTGAGAACCAGCCCCGTTGCAAAAAGGTTGAAACATAGTCATCAGTGTAAACTACCGAGCCATGAAACGTTCATGCACCCTGAACGCGTAGAACACGTTCCGTCTACTCGATCGTTTAAGATGGAACGAAAATTTGTTGCACAATTTATTAAATTCGAGTGATATAATATTCAAGTTTAATTTAATAACATCAATTATTACGCGTACTCTGCTGGTAACTTGCTTGAAACTGAATCGATATTAGGTGCAACGGTTTATTGACGAGCGGGAAACTGTGATCAAGACTGAAGCTATAATCAATACGCCATTGATCGATTTATTTAATGGCTCTGTAATTACGACGATTTGTAAGTACATGTACGGCAGTATGCAAATATTCGAAATCCTGCAATTATAAGTTTAATGTTACGAATAATTGAATTGAATAATTCATTGCATTAAACGATACATTGTGATGGCTAAATATTTTCCTTTAACACTTTACATACCGTGTCATTCATACCGGGTTTAGTGTATCAAGAAGAAGACACCATTGCTGTTTAGTACCAGAGAAACGATATAAATTGTAGCTAACAGGTATCCTTGTATCGCGTTCAATTTTATAACGCTCGCGGCATCGTCCGATCGGCTTTTTGCCAGGCCGGAAATGACCGTCGCTGTGTAAGATTGCGCAAAATAGAATCTTCGGTGGAAATTACGCAACGGATCGGTGACGTGTAATTGCAGTGTGGACTGAGAATCCCAGCGAGCCGCGGAACAAATAAGAAAACTGAATGTGAATCAAGGAAAACTGGTCTGTCCGCGTGAAAGGTTGCAAAGGAACGCGTCATGATGCTGCAGGGTAGCGGCGATCTTCGAGGAATCGTTATCGCGTTATCTAGACAAATTGCAACGATCCAGCAGGCGGCGATCAATTCGAGGCGTCAAAATGAATGCACCGAACGCGGTATTGCTTGGAATTCCAAGTATTTCCACGAATTTCTCGCAATGAAAAATTAATGCTCGGCCAAAAGCGGCGCCAAGACAGATCCGCGACCAGGTAGGTCTTATTTGTCAGCGATCTTTATTCGAGCGGTTTGTCGAACAGAATTCCGATGCTTCCGGCGGCTCGAAACGAGTGAAAATTAATGTGCGGTTTTGGTAGGAGGAAAGGACCCTCTTCAATAACGATCGCGAAGACATTTCATGGTGAAGGCCGACAAAGATATATAACCGTACATTATTGAATATCAATATTAAAATTTCTAGTTAATAAACGTTTAATGTAAACTTAAGAATTAACGAATAGGGAAGGGAACCGTGTCGACTCGCATCGCTCACCGTGAGCCCTGTCTATCTTATCGATCTTCCCTTTCACAACGACGATCTATCTATAGCACCCTCTAAAGTTAGCCGTCCAAAATACCGTCTGATCTACGAGCAAGGCGGCAAGGTGGATGCAACGACCGCAGCTGTCCGCGAGGGAAGGCTCGCGAGGGTGCCGAAGCTGGAAACGCTATTGGCGGGACGATTAAGCGTTTAAGAGCCGGCCGTTCGGAGGTTTAAGCTCCGGCTTAGAAAGGAGCCCGGGTTCCAGGGACATCCAGAGTCTGTCCCTGGTAGAAGCACGATCTCGAAGAGGAACGGAGCGAGAGAAAGGCGCGGAGGACGATATTAACCCGTGGTGTGGTCTGTCCCGGACAAATCGCGTATTTACGATCTTCCAGTACAATGGAAGGTTTTTAATCCCCGAAGCTCGAGACCGCGGGTCCATAGCGACCAGCCGGGCATCGCGTTATATTTCGTCCTCTCGTTGAATGGCAAAACGCGTACGCCCGCGTAAGTGGCCACGCACGCCAAGGAGGGATGGGTGCGCGACCAGGAGAAGGCAGAAAGAGAGGCCGACGTGTGTACATAAACATGTCAAAGAACCATTATGCAAATTTTTAAATACGACGGGACCATATATCCAGACGACTGAGTGTGAAAAATAAAATTAGCATTGCCAGAAATGTTTTTCGGCTTAACCGTCCACGTTCCGTCGCTTCGGCTTGCTTGCTCATCGTCGTTACTACCGAACCGGCTAGAACGTGCTTCTTCGAGAAACTGACCTCTCGTCGTGAAAATTATGTTCCTTCTTCCAGGAAAAAGGTCTCGCCGTCTGTTAGGTTTTCAAGTGGCCGATGGATATTGTGTGCACCATTTCTTTAAGAACTTTTTAAAATTTAATAAATTGTTATTTACTCTGATATAATTTTCAGAGCGACGAAAGTGTTAATCGAAGGGGACAAGATGCAAGGTCGATGAGAACTCACGAACCTGAAAAATTACGCTGACGCTTCCGCATAAAGGATCGATCGATCGATCGATCGTGCCCTACATCGGTAATTCTCCAGCGGCGAAATCCGCGTTAAACAATCAGTCGATGAAGAGTTACGCGGCTCCTGATCCGGATCGCGTCAATGAAACTTCAAACTCCGTCGAATCGATGACGCGCTTACGATAATCCGCTCACGAACGCGATACGGTCCAATCACAGAGCTTGTTATTCCGATACCCTGGATTACGATAGTCCTCGGCGAGCCACGAATCTCGATCGATTCCGTACGAGCAACGTTCGCTCGATCGATCATACTGCGGATGAACTAGGTTCACCGATTCAACAGAGGGATTTCTTGGACGTGGGCGTTCTGCGTGCCCGGCAGGCACGCAATTTACAAGTTAAGCGTTTCTGTTCGATGCTGCGCTCCAGAAGAGATGATTTGCGCAATGGAAACGAAACACGACGCCCTATTTCGCGCGAGTCACTTGAACGCACACGCGTTCCGCACAGACCGGACTCGGTACACACGTGACTGACGATCAAGGACTGGTCCACGATTTAATTTCACGGATATACAATCTTGCAATGACGATCGATCGAGCGTTGATCGATCTTTCGATCATCGATACGGTTCGTCTTTCCAAGAATAATCCTTAATTGGTGAACCATTACGACGTGAATCTAATTATTATTCTTGATTCTACCTTGTAATATCTTTCAATAAAATTTGTTAACATTAAAAATGATTGCAAAATGAGTTCTAAATTCCAATCTCCTTGAAACAGAGAAATAAAAGAAAACGACGAGTGGAATCTCAGCTTTCAGGAAGCCGAATTCTCTCCCTCACGTGCGCATACGCTTCGGCACGCATCGGTACCAGCCCGAGGTGCATCCTCGGCGATGCAGCAGAAAAAAAGATACGGCAGATTTGGCTGGTCGATGCTTCGGGCACACCACGCCCCGCGTGCACGCGTCAATACGGCGTGTATACTTATTCATAATGCGCGCGGAGAGCGGTCGAGATAAAGGGTTGCGGGTGGAAGCAGGAGGGTGAACGGAGGGGCCGGTTTGAACGCGTACGTGGACGCCGTGAATGCCAGAGAAGAATTCGACTCTGCTGCCTCGATCGTGCGAGTTCTTTCATTCCACACACATATAATTAAGAGCCCTAAATCGCGCGAGATCGAGGCTCGAAGGGCGTGCCCATTCCTCTCGACCACCTAACCGTCCCGCCGCGCTATCGGACGTTCATCCGTTGTTTTGTTGGCTTCAGCTCGGTTCGCTCTCGAATTTACACCGACCGCGTGTTACTGGTCTCCTTCGTCACGCCGCGAATTAACCGATTAACGAACCAGCGTTCCGTGTAAATCGAGAACAAGCTTGTTACGAGGAATGAGGCCCTCGGCCGGAAGCTGATCGTTTTGACGATTAATTCTTCGTGGAACGAGCCGAAGAAAATTTTTAATTTCATTGTATTTTTTTTTTATTGAAACTCGAGTACTTTACTCATTTGACTAATTAATAAATGAACCAACACGTTTTGGAAGAAATACTAAACCAAATACTATCTTCTGTACATTTTTAAGCATTTTCAAATTAAATATTACTTTAGCGAACATAATTTGCTCTCTAGTGTTTCACCCCTTAAAAGTATTCGCAAACGTTCGAATGAAGCTTGAAAAGGGGTATGATCGAAGCGTTTCGAAAGAATCGAGTCGAAGGCAAAAGAGAAGGGAGCAGGGGTTAAAAGTGAAGAGTTTTGGCCCGATGTAATCCACTTCGCGAGCATCATCCACGCGAAGGGGAGAGTGTCGAAGTTTTATCGGGAGGTGGTACAAGAGAAACGTACCGATTGATTTATAATGCGAAATGGATTTCGCGAGGAGGAGGCAACGACAGGCCGCGTTGGGCTCGATTAATCTTGAATTTATTGCCGCAATTATCTGTCTACGAATATTCGAGGGATACCGAGAAGCGAGATGGGATCATCCTGGGGTAGAAGAAGAAGCCGCGAAAAAGGCAATCGGGAACGAACGATTTATCGCGCTTTAAACTATTCCGTTCGTTCGAATGCTTGATCTCGAAATGGCACACCCGACTTTGTTGTACACGTAACCACTTTGATAATTAATAAACTAAATTTACCGATCGTTTGATTTGAAAGAACTTTGAATTGATACACGAAATTGTAATGTTTCGTGAAAGTAGCCCTGAGCGATCGCTTTAATCACAGAACGGTAGAAAAATAATGCAATATATAATTCATAACTTTCCCCATTTCAATCATTCCTGCATCCGACAACGAGACAGCTGTCAGGAGATCGTTCCATTTCAACTGCATCACCTGTAGGGGTGCACGACCTGAAACTCAACTTCGTTTCACAAACCCAGTATCTGGAATATTTCCACGATCCAAGGATAAAGATCCGTCACGCGACTGACTGTTAAGATGCACTTTCACTTCAACCGTTTACGAAGATACCTTGAAGAACGTCGCGACGTTCACAAGACAACGATTCGAGAATCAACGGAGAAGATATACCTCGTGCGGGGATCAAACGCGCGGGAATTGTGCCGAGGTGCAATCGTAGAATTAGCATAACTCTCCTCTTTCTCGGTCAGCGACTGCTGAGAACCAAGCACCAGGCGAACGTAACCAGGTCGCGTTTAAACGACGAAACTTTATGACGCTTTGATATAATTATGTATCTTACTTAACAGTGATTTAGAGCAACGACTTGTAATAGTCCTTAGACAATACGATTCGTCATCCGTTTTCAGGACATTCATTCGTGGCTGAATGAGCCTCGTACCACCTAGACATAGCTGGCTAATTGCATTTATAAAAATTACCCCAAATTATCGAGAGAACACCAAGCTTTATCACAAGTTCTCCGCTAATGATTAAGAATGAAATCCAAGTATTTTACATTAGAAACCTAACGACTTGGCGGTAGATGATGAAGTCCGCAATTAAAAGAAGAAAAAGAAATCGTACACTTCTGTCTAATTCATTCAACATCGAGCGTTTTCAAAGGTTTCGCCATTCACCGTAGTCATCCTCGAGCAACATCTCGGAGGTTTTTTGCCGGTTGTCTGTCCGCGATTCATTACCCCCGGACAGTATTTTGTTTCATTCTGGGCCGCGTGTTCATGGAATATGACCGGGTTCTCGGTGCCGTCTCGATAGCAGCGCATCCATCATACAGTCTGTTCGTGCACAGTCCAGGAATTCAACGCGATCCATGCTTGAATTCCGGTTCAGCTGGGATCGGCGTCGTAACTCGCGATGCTCGCGAGTCGCATTGGTTCGCGGCCGATCGTTTGCATGGCTAGGGAGCGTTAAGCGCAAATTAAGCCGGCTGCCGCGATAAATTTCATTAGCGGACTGTTGTGTGACGCAGTAATTGGAGCTCGATGGTCTAACCCTGTAAGAAACGCAACGATCGTTCGAAGGGTCGCTCGTTTGCTTCTATGACGCGTAAAATAACGCTTCGATACGGTGATCGCAAACGGAGTTCCAAAGATAGTTATGTTCATTAACAAAAGTTTTTACTATTCGCGAAAAATCTGGTGCGATTCAAAGGAAAAATCAAACGTTTGTTTCCAAAGTCCCAGTTCGCTATCGATAAAAATATTGCACGAACGACGATTCACGCGTTCTCTCTTCTTCGCGACACTCATCGCGGACACAATACGCTCGTTGACCCACATTCGCGCGGGAATAATTCCTCGTTCGAACGTCTATTTCCGTGACAATCTTGGACCACTCGACTCTTTTACCGTCCCGGATCGATTCGGTGTCGGTGGAAATTTATACATTTCCCTTTAGCCCCGAGACTTTTGCATGGAAATGCCTCGCCACCTTGAGGGTTCCCTTAATTCGAGCAGCTGGTCGAGACGGAGAGACCGTACGGTAGAGAAAGAAGACAAAGAGAAGCGTTTTCAGTGTGCTAATCTGGACCTGTATTTCTGACTGACTTCCAGAGAGTCGCGGACCCCCTTGCAGAATTGAGTCGGGACGATGAATAATTCATTGCCGACCGAGCTAAAGGAGGGGTTACAACGAGGATGCAGTTTAATGCGATACACTGGTTAAAGGCGCGGCGGTTTACCGAATAAAATTTCTGATTGACCGGTGGCAACGATGGCCGAGCACACGAGAAAACCGTCGACTCATGGTAGCGTCCCTCGCCGCACTGTCTTTCGGGGTACTTGTACGGATTCGGGGATTTAATCGAGCATTAATTACGCGGATCGAAGGAAATCTTAACACGGTCGACGGGTCGGACTCGATTATTCCGAGTCGCGGGATCGAGCTTGCAATTAAACGCTCGTAACGAACGGTGCTTCCTTTTAAATCGACCGACTCGATATTTCAATGGACGTGTTAATTAAAACGTGGGACGTTTCGAGGATTTCTCTATCATTTGCGATATTATAAAACGTTCAATATTTATAAAGTATAACCAAGCGAGGGTTCATAAATCATTTGAAATGGATCGAGAATGATAAGAAGTAAATAAAGAAGATTTTCTCTTCAACTAGAAAATGAGTACATCGTCGGTTGTCCGTTCGTTCGAGAAATCGAGATTAAATACGAGCAAAAACGAAACGACCCCGTCATCGTCAGACGAAACTGTCTGGACGGCTAGACATCGGTCGTTCTATTCCTTTCCCCTCGATTATGAACCTGTTTTCACGCTAATAGTAATTTCCTGGCTGCGAGGAAACCCTTTCGCATCGTGGCCGAGCAAACAGGGTGTAAACGAACAATCGGCCCTTTCGATAACATCAGCCCATTTACGGTTTCTCGTTTCTCTTCTATCCGTTACCGGAGCGGACCTGAAAGGATACACAGGAAGGAGCTGTCGTCCGCGATTCTCTAGGCTTTTACTAGAAAATGCACGCTTCTTTGCGCATCGAGGCGGCAACGAGGAAAGACAACGGGAGGAGAAAAAGGTACGAGAGAGAGAAAGGGTTCCCTCTCTGTGGGAACAGGGTAACCGAATACACAAACGGAAACCCCCGATGCGAGAGAAGGCAAAAGCCTCTTCTCGTCCACGGACAACGGACGAGCACCGAGGTGATGGCTCGTGTCAGTTCACCTTATCTGACCGCGACTATCTGCCATTATTTCTTTTCACGCTGCCACGCCGGCGTCGGGCACTCGTAAGGCCTCGCCGCGCCGGTATCCGATCTGTGAAACGGTTCCGATCGATCCGGCCGTGCTCGGTAACTTTGATCCATCACCACCACCAGCTTTCTCGCCACCTCTATTGACTTTCGCGGATTCCTCGCGCCCCAGGACCAGCGCGTTTCCGACAGCGACGGAACCGACGCGACGCGACGTTCAATTTGTATCGCAACCGCTCGGCTGATTTGGGGCGTAAATGATCGACGTCGGTCCAGCCTTACAGGCCTTTACCCGTACCGAAATCGTGACAGATCCATCTGCCCCTATTCCTTACCGTAGAAAGCAACTTTCACCGCGTCCAATCGAATTCCAAACGCGTTCCTCTTCTTTATTTCGATTTTCATCTCTATAGATTGCGAACAGAAACTTGGTTAGCGACAGAATATTGTCAAGAAAAATCATCCCCTTTCTATTAGAAGAAAGGTTTCCTAGAAATATGATTTTGATCCCCTTAATGAAGAATCGAATCGCGATCTTAGACCCATCGAACTGGTAATTAATGACACGGTCGACACACACACACACACACACACACACGTCGATATCTACTAGCGTTGATCAATTAATTATCGACCACGGGGTGGAGTCAAAGTATTATCGGATCACAAAAGAGACACGACTTTAATCTTGCGTCTCGCCGCACGATGTCTGAGCCATGACTGGCACGAACGAGGGAGGCGGTCATTATCAGATGACACCCATTATTTCATTCGTCCGTCCGTTCGATTTAATTACACATTCAATTTGGCCCGACCTTATCGTAACCGCCCGCGGGTTTGTCCAATACGTCGACTCTTAATGACCTCTAACTCTTTCAAACGGCCCTTTTCCATCTCCTACGCGACTCGTCCAAAACCGCTGTAACAGAGACGAGCCGATCTGATCGTTTGCATGACAATATACCAGCCTCTTCGATCGTTCTTGCAATCCTATCTGAATTATTACTTCAACGAAATAGGAGAATCATCGTTTTCATTATTCTACCTTGTAGGCGAATCGATGATTTCCTAACTGACTGTATTTTATTATTTCGAAAATTTTAACTTTCTCTTTTGCTACGAATTTCTTCCAAAATTCTCTCTAATTTTATTTCAAACGTTTTAATCCCGTGTTTGAATTCACAGCACCATCTACCATCTCATCTAACAACACACGAGTCATTTAACCGAGAAAAGAAATCGTCCATTGCATATAATATCCATATTCTTGCCATAAAGGAGTCCGTTACAATCTCCAGGCTCCATTACATCGATGTTAAATCCGTTTTAACTATCCACGATTATTGCTGGTTGACTATCCGATAACAAGGTCTCTGGTTCATGACACGCCTCGTTACGATCGTTGTAACAGCCACGATGAAGACATTTCGTTAAGTCGTAACAGGGAGAAGAGGCAGGTAGAATATGGCTCAATTATCACGATTATCTCGACAAAGAGAAGGCGAGGTCGTTCATCGCGACACCAGCATCCAAGCAACCCTTATTCTTTCTTTCTTATCCGGGTCTCTCGTTCCCAGCACGCTCGCGGAAAGACAAGCGGCCTTTCAAAGGAAGAAAACCTTCGCAGAGAGGTAACAGCTTCGCGAACACTCGAGGCTACCACTCGCGGGAGCTACTTTCCGCGCGAGAAATCCTTCCTCGCTTCCCCTTCGCGCTAGTTCGTTAATTAACGTGTTCTTCACCGGTCAACGATAACAGCTGCAATTGTCGCGCGTACAATTGAAATCGGAGTATCGATTAACCTCGTTTCTGCATCCGATGTGTCATCGTTTCGCGATATCATCGGCATCGTTTCTTCCGGTACGCTGACCTCGGACCATTGTATCGCCGCGGGCTTTAACGTTTGATCAAAATAAATTAGCCGGCCGAGGCATCGTCGCGTGTGCACAGCTCCCGCTCGCCTTTTTTCACGACTAAAAACTCGCTTTAATGAGCTAGAACTGTCCGTTCAGACGTTTCAGCAGAGAAAACAGCTGGATATTAATATTTATAGATTTGAATTTTTTTAAATTCGCGTTCATTAACAAGCGTCAAAAATGCTATTAATTAAAAATAAATTTCCAGAAATAAAGTTTATCATATGAAATGACAATCTTTGAACGGATCGTCGCTTAAAATCTGCCCATTAAAAACTTCAAGCATCATCGCGCAAATCTACATAAACTATTTTCATAAGCATGTGGACATGCAAATTGTTTGCCTCTCGTTAGCTGTCGCGATTGATCAGCGAATTAATCGAGTCGAAGTGATCTTCCGCGATGCGATCACGAAACACGTCAGCCTCGATTCAGCCTCCGATTCGTCAGACGGACATTTTTCCGCTTTTCTTCTCGCGCCACGTTCGCCTTAATCGACTCGAGCATCCAGCTTATCCGACTCGTTAATTACGTCGCGATGAAACCCGCTGTTTCAGCGCGTTTTTAGATTTAGATACATAACCTCTGCCCCTGCCCTCATCCCCAGATAATTTATCGGCGTTTTAGCGAATTTAATCGGCAACGAATTAAATCCGCGACATTGTTAATTCAATTATCCGGCCCTCCGCGACGGTCATTTTAAACAGTTAATTAACGTTCCCGCGAGACCGGAGAACGGCTGCGTTTTCGAACTCGCTCCTTTCCCGCATTTCAGCCGAGCAATTAACTGGTTGCTACCAACGTGTACCAGGAAATCTGTTGTCACCTTGGTAAATTAGATTATTAAATTTCTGCTTTTCAAGCGGTATCGTTGAAATTGTAGAAATTATCATAGTTCGTTCAGAGGTACCGAAATAATATATCTATAATTGTTTCTCGTCTACCATTTCAAATAAACGCAGATCGATATAGAAACGAATTAATTAAGATAAAGTCTGGGAGTTCTGGAGGAAACGATTGAAGGGAGTCTATAAAATTAGTAGTAAAGGCATTGCAATCTCCATATCGCCCTCGGTCGCTCGATTATCAAAATTAAAAGACATCAGCAGGACACGTGAAATCGCTCCCTTGATAGTCGGAGATTCGTAACGGTGCGGCGTCCAATCACGGCAAACGAAAGGGGAGCTTAAATCATCGATTATCGGCGATCAGAACTAATTAAAAATGGCGTCCAGAGGGAATCTAACCTGTGAGAAAGATTTCCCACCGACGCGAAGCCGTTTCTAGGCTAGAGGGACGACGACTTTAAATACCGTATCCCGAGGAAGGCGTGGCTCCTGCCTCGTTCCTCGACTTTTTCTTCTGCTCCTTCTTTCTTCCTTTCCCTCCTCTAACCCTCTGCATTAACCTTAAGTAATGTATAGTAGCGGTCGTCTTCTCGTGTTAGAACACGCATTCATGGGGCTGGTTCAACCGGCTCGACTTTCGGCCTTATACATAAATTTCTCATAAATAACAGTCCGGATAATCAACGTCGATTATAATTACCTACTGCTTGTATCACTAGGCTCCTACTCGTAGAACCCTTTCGACCGTTAACTGAGAATATATTTCTTTTTTTGAAAGCGAACGAAATAGGGCTGGCAAATCCATGGGTATCCTCTACCATTTGCCTTATATTTAAATTCAACATATTATCAAAATTCTTGAAAATCATTCGATCAATTCATGCAGAAATTCAGTTACATACGTGATAATTATAAAACCCAATGTTCCTTACTAATGATTTTACGGATCATGAATTTTCCATCCCAAAAATGGGACACATCGATATCATCACGAGAGTGGAATTAAATCATGATATAAACGTAGGAAATTTTAGCTCAGGGAATACGGACGTGATAATTCAACGAAGGTCATTAATACCGCATTGTATCGTGTCATATCGCGCTCCTGCATTCCCTATGGGGGTGCAACGGAATGTCTAATCAACCCTTGTACCATTTACGTCTTCCTATACGCAATCTATGTGATATGAAAATATAAGAAAATGCATCTGCACCATTTTCAAGATTCTACCTGAATCTTCTCAAGACTGTAGGCTCAGGTATCTGTAATTAGATGATCTCAGCTTATAATTACCGGGCGATCTGATCTCGTCGTCGACAATGCATTCACAATGCTGCAGCAAAATTTATCGCGATCCCGTTACAGAATTACACCCGCCGTAAGAATGCATTCTCATTCTTCCGGCTACTTTGTTGCAGGATCAAGGTTGTAGCAAGCACGGATAAGACGATCTTCATGAGCTCCGAACACGAACAGGATTTCAAGCATCCTCTTATACCCTGCGAGCATTTTCTCCGGCGGTTTTTGCCGAACCGTCCGAGGAAAGTGGTTCGCGCCGGAGAAACTGTTATCGCTATTAAACGGTTTAGCTACGCATTGTCCGCAACTTATGAGCACGTAGGCGAGCTGGTTCCCTCTCGCTTTCTTCTTCTTCGACCGGTCAATGGAGCTCTAACGATTCTTAAGCATCGTTGATTCATAGGCCTACTTTTTATCGTCGCGTAGCAGACCACCGATGAGAAAATGAACGAGAACCGGGACTCGAGCACGCGAGTCCCCGATGTTCGACAGGGAAGGAATCGGATCGAGCATAGGTTAATTAAGGTTGCACCGAGAACCACGATCCCTTATCGCTCGGCTAATCGATCATGATGCTACGGTTACGTTCGGCTAATCGTGTCTTAATTAGTTTTCCACGACGATCGCGATTCGAAGAATCGCCGGACGTTACTCGTTACCGCAAGATGTATGGCCAAAGTGTTTCAAGTGTTTGGAGTAAAAGTACAATGAACTCGTTTGGTTCTAAATTGTGCATTTGTTACGGGTCATCTGACTCTTGGATTTTTAAAAGATAAAGTGCAACGAATTAGAATGACGATTAATCTTTCAATATCCACGAGAAGACGATTCACGTCGATGTTTTGCGTGAGCTTAGCTATTTTCTCTTGAAGACGGTCAAAGGTGCAGCGCGCGTAATCGCAGGAGAACCGTTCGAGATCACAGCCTGGGGTCGTTCGCGTCAAGACCTCTATTATTCTCGAACTCGAGCGGAATAAGAAGCAGCTAGCTCGAATGTTAAGCCACTCCCACGAGTGCAAATACCTCGGAATGCGGAACAATGATTGACGGAACTTGGTTCGACAAGCGTTCATCCTTTAAAGATGTCGTGGAAATTGCGATACGTTTTGCGTTCGATCGCCATCCAGCACCAGATCATCGCGGCCAGTGCATCCTCCTTTGAAAGGGGCTTCAGAACGGAAAGAAACACTTAGTCATGCGAGGTGAAATCGCTCGACGATGAACCGATCGATCGTTTGCATTGGCCCTCGACGATATCCTGCACGATCGTGATTGTACATCGATCGATCAACCGATCGCTACGGATCGTTCGCTGGAAGAAAAGGATTTTATCAATGACGGTTAAAGCTTAGCTTGTCGACTGTTCGACTGATTATTCGTTTGTTTGCTTTTTTTTTTTTCCTTCCCTCGAAGCGCGCTATTGTGACGAAGTTACACAAGCTTATCTTCGTTAAATGTATTAAAGAAACCGTCGAGAAATTAAGGCGATGAAAATATTCATTTCTTTAGAAAAGAAGTTACGTTCCTTTCGAACGAAACTACCCTAACGTGTGTTGTTAAAAGGTAACAAGGACAAACTAGACGGCGCGCTGGAGGATGAACTCGAGGAGTAGAAAGCGAAGGGTAAAAAGTAGAAAAAGAATGTCGACGTATCCCCGGCGGGAAGGCTGGCTGTTTCAACGAACATGGCAGCACGATATTCTAAAGATACGAAAGCTGGCACGAGTTCGTTTCGCCAAGCTTCCCCGGGAAAAGCACGAGAGCCGCATGTAATTGGACCTGTCGAGTGGCGTGAGCAACCGTGTTAACGTTTCGCCTTGTTTCCATTCGAAGAGGTTCGCCGACTCGTGCGATTCGTCGCCGATGCGATGATTACGCGCCGCGCCGCTTCCTTCGCTCGCTATACCTTTTCAACTCGATTAGGTGGCAAGCAACCAGCAATTTGCTACACAATTCGATTCGAATTAATTCAAGCAAGCTCGCTCGCGATTAATGGAGCGCGCTGGGAATGAAAATTGGAGCGCGATTGGGGGTGTGTAATTGCGGCGGGTTGAAACGGACGGAAATTATTTTGTAAAATCCTATAGAATTCATGGAATGCCGTGGAAAATTGTACGCGGAAGTTAGCTGCCTGAAAATTTGCAATTCGATGCTAGGAAAATGTCATGCAGGTAGAGAAAATAGAGAAAATCAGGTCCATTTCAGATTCCTACGCGACATTTAAAATTAAATTTACACTATAAATATAATTTTTCTTCTTCCGATACCGTTACCGGTTCCTATTACCGACGACAGTAGTGATTATCAATGATTATCAATAAATTTACAGCTAACTCTGACTATATTTTACGAACGTTCATCAAGACGATACGTAGCTGATTACATACACGGAAGCCAAAGGTGCAGTAAAGTATTCGACGCAAGACTGCTAGATCTTATCAAGATATGGCGCTCAAAAGATCGCGTGGAAGGATCGTTTAAGTAGCAGATTTGTGAGGATCGATAGATTCCTTCATTATTCCCGCCAATGTCTACCTCTCTCCCTCTATAATCCAGGGATTAGCTCAAAGTCACTTGTAGATGGTACATTGTAGCAGACATTGCGACACGGTGGGCTTATTACATGCAAATTACTGACATATTGCACACTTAAACCTTGTTACATAATTGCAGCTTAATATATGCTCTTGCGTGTATCGCGCATTAGACGATACATTGTCCCGATGGGTCGAGCTTCACGGCTTATTTACTACCATTTATTTATGTAACGATCATGAGAAGTTATTGGCAACTTAAGAGTTTCGCGCTACCATGCTCCTGACATTCCGCATAAATTAACAATATTGCAAATACAAAGATGAAACCTTGAAATTTGACATTGAAAAATTAACTATCCTTATTTTTAATAACTCAAGGTTCGATACGAGTACGCGAAGAAGGATCTATGAAACTCTCTGTTTCAACAATCAAATCTGAAATAATGCTACTTCCTGTATGAAAGAGAAAAATTTCAAATTATCTTCTGCTTCTCTTGTAAGGAGGCGTTCGATGAACAACGTCGATAGGTTCAGCTAAATAGAAGCACGATTCCGTTTGTGGCTGGCAGGGCGCGTAAGAAACGAATTGCGCGAGCGTAAGTACGAAACGCGTTTGAGGGAGCGCGGCATCATCAAACATCTCGGGGCTAGGCGAACCGATGATGGATAACCCGTGATGAAATCATTCATACATCAGTCGAAGTGGTTGAAGCGAGAGGATGTTGGATACCGTTCCGGGTCCAGGCTGGTGGTCAGCGCATGCTCATTTACTACATACCGTTAGCCTTTAATTACTCATTGATTTATTATTGACCGTGGTGTTAGCTGCATTACCTTTTGCACCTATCTTTTCAACGCTTCGACCGCAGCTGCGCCGCATCAGCCGCGGAACGCGAGGCTGCTTGTTCAACCACGAAGCATTATCTAGCCGAGGCATCCTCTCCACGCTCGATCCCGGATGACGACCGGGTTAACGCGTGTGTCGTGGACGTGTTACACGATGAGAACGAGGATTGATGCAATTAACCGACCTCTTTAGAAAGCTGACGGCTACTTTTCGCTGGGATTCAGATCGCATAGCCGTCGAGGGTGTAACGGATCAGGTTTATGATTCCTCTTCGAGAGGCGAGTCGATTTTGTTACAGCGACAAAGATTTTAGATATAGAAGGCGCATCATTCATTATTTTTATGAATTATTCACAGTACTCTGTATCGAATCAAACGAATAGAAAACGAATATTTATTAGTTGCGAGGAATAAGAAATATTCTCCTTATCTAAAGAAGAGGAAGAAAAAGCATCCGTTAACCAAGTTCTGATTTCAATTCTGATTCCCAATCAGTCTAACTGTCACGCGAGTATCGTACCTTTCAATACCGATGTTTTTTGTTAAATAAATAATTAAGCATGCGCTAGTAGCTCGAATTATCTCGCGAACGAGAAATGCCCCGCTCATCGCTCTTCGTACAGAAATTACATTATAATCTAATAATTGAAGCAAATCAATGCGTGGCATCGGGTTGTCGCGGTAAGGAACAGCAACACGCTCAATTACCACTGTTGTAAAACTCGATCCATCGAAGGAGCAACGTGTCGGTCGCGAGACGGGGTGAAAATCAAGTCGAACATCCGCCTAATTAACGGATGAACGGATAGAAGGCGCAAGGACATCGATTGGCCGTGTCGCGTCCTGACATCGTTCGCTTTCCGTTCCGTTGTCGCGGCTAATAGGCTCCGGTGTTTAAGCTGAAAACAGGATGACAGTGTTTATACGGGCGTGCACGAGGAACGAGGAGTGTTCCGTTGTTCCGGCGCGTTTTCACTCGGTCGCAAAGGACACGATCGCGCGAGTTTGCTCGGTTCACGGTGATCGCCATTGACGCGGTGCCGCGTCCCGACGTTATTAGGAATCGTTATCGGAGACAAGTTTCGAACGGCTCGACCGACCGATATCGAGTTTTTTTGCCGATGCCAAGGCATGCATACAAATTACACCTATTACGGTTCATAGGAGCGTTCATTTTCCAGTGACACGTAATAAATTCTCCTCCCCCGGAGAAAACGCTGGATGGAAATGCTAGCCGACCTATCGAGCCGTGGCTTGATTTTATATATTTTCACAATCGAGACGCGGTGCTCGGCTTGAAAATCGTTCCGGCCACTTATCGGCCGACAGAGAATCGAAATTTAGACTCAACACCGACGACTTATAAATAACGATTCGTTCAGCTGGAAATTTTAAACGCTCGTTTCTTCTCTCGTTACTGACGCTGTCCGTCACGTGTAAATGCTTGATGATATTGTTACGGGCCCCTCGTACACGCTTTAAGTGCCGTACCAGAAGAAATGATGGAACGTACCTCGTTGTATCGAGGTATTCAAGTTTGATAAAGCAATGAAAGCGATACCTGTATAGGATACTCGCTGTTGATAAACACCCAGTCGAGCTGCAATTTGTACTCGCTCTTACTTTCGAGGCGTTGATTATATTATCTTCGAGGAATGAAGAATGATAAGTGTAAGGGGACGTATTTGGTACATCGTATTTTCTGATTAGTACAGAAGGAACGTTGCAGAGTGAACATAGTTTTCTATGTGCTCGTGTCGTAAATATAATAGAATGGTACTGAGAAAGTTCTGAAGCTACCTGTGCACGTTGTCCCTAAGGTGTTATAGAAATTGAGCAACGATAAAGATGCTCGATTATGTTTTATGCATCTTGCAATGAGTGTCGTACATCCTAAATTTTTTTTCATTAAAATAAAATTAGCAATAAAAGGGATTTGCTATGAAGATATAGAGAGAAATATTGAAATGCGATTTCCGGGGAAAAATATGATAATTAAGAAAAAAAATACTCCGTTTACTGTCAGAATTGTAGAAGAATCAAGATGGAAGGGAAAGGACTTCAAAGCCCACGGTGGGGCATTTAACTCGCTTCACACGTTAAGTGCCCCACGCATCCATTCGATCTCACCGGGGGAAATAAATCAGGGTCCATCGGCGCACATCTTCGAGCAGGGAACACTCGAAATATCGGGCTGACATTAAAACGGTCGACGCTAATGCGAGCGCTCCGCGCGGCTGAATGACACTCTCAATAATAGATTAGATGCCAGCTAAGTGCACGAACGGCCGGCCACGCCACGCTTCGTAATTTATTGATCCCGGCACGTGCGTGTATCGAGATTTCCACTTCTCCCCGGCGCTCGCTTAATATCCGCCTTACGGTTTTTCCACGCCAAGACGAAAATGAACTAGCGTCTCGCTACGCCGCCTTCGATAATCGAGCAACGACGCGTCGAATCGTTCCTTGAATTCTAACTTCAAACGCGCCGATATTGACTATCGAAAAAGTAATCAAATTAATTGCTCAAGATTTCAATTTGAAAAATAAGGAAATATATAAAACCTTTGAATTCCTGACAGAATTCATCGCGTCTGTTGCTTCGAGAACGTCAAAAGCGTTTCGACCGTGGACCACCGCGTATCCCGCTAAAAATAAGTTAAAAAGCGTCGCGGAAGAGGAAACGGCGCGGCGCGGCGTCTCGAGGAAAAGGGGTCAATGCCGAAGGAGCAAATGAAAAATCGTCGGGAGGCCGCTTTCGCCGTGGCGGTGAAAAAAACTAAGTGGTTTCTGTGTTATTACAAACCAACGACCATCTAACACACGAAGCATCTCGTACATTATCTCGATCTACAGGACGCGTCGTTAATTACGAGCCGAGCCACGAACAGTCACGTTTTCCATCGATCGAGAGGACCTGCTTCCATCTTAGCCGGCTCCATTTTTCCCTCGGGTTAATTTCGTGCGCGCGATAAATAATAATTTCTAATGGAACCGGACACGGCTGCTCGTAAACAAATCAGACTGATCGTCGCGTTTGATCATCCTAAATGGGACGATCGTGTCCCGAGGAAATCCGAGGAGATCTAAGAAAACGGAACCCTTTCTGGATCGTTTCCTGCGAACGCCTGAAAGAGGTGTCTTCCTGGCAGCAGCGTTTAGGGTAACCCAGGCGAACCCTAAGTAGCCCTAAATCGAAAAAAAAAGAGGCGGAGGGAGCCTAAGCGCTAGAAGCTGGTGAACGTGAGTAAACCGCCTAACCTCTCTCGATGGGTGTGCGTGAAGCTCGATGGAGCTTCTAGCTGGGCTTAAGTCGACCAGTTGCTCGCGATAAATACGACACCGAGTGGTTTTCAACGCGCGTGCTCGCGTGGGGACCAGGGATACGTAACAAAGTCCAAAAAGTCTCTGGCCTCTCCCTAAATTACCAGGGTGGAACTTTTTGG
This sequence comes from Osmia lignaria lignaria, assembly GCF_051020975.1. Lineage (NCBI taxonomy): Eukaryota > Metazoa > Arthropoda > Insecta > Hymenoptera > Megachilidae > Osmia > Osmia lignaria. The sequence goes on along the minus strand of NC_135046.1, from coordinate 9,075,674 downwards.
CGGTCAGCTGTTGCACTTGCTGATTCACTTTCAGCTGCACCAAAAAGAGTAAAACCTACATTGGAGACATTAAAGCGAAAGCAGTTAACTGAAACTCCTCTGGCGAAGGCTGTTAACTCGAAAAATCGTTAGTTTCATTTTCTCGAATCGTATATAATCTTCGTCTTTTAAAACGATCGAGTAGTTTGTTCAGAGGAAGAATTTTGAAAAGAAAATACCATATGACCATGTCGATGGTTGGAGCTGAATGTGGGTCGGTTTGGAGCCTAGATAGGGCTTTACTGTGAACACACATAGGCGTGTGTTTAAGGTGTTTTACCAACGGGACGCGGCTCTTTCATTTCGGGTGATTCACTTTTGTAAACTCGAGGCTACACTTTTTTCGCATTTACTTAAAGCGATAACAAAGCGCTTATTGCGTATTTGAACGATCTAAGTACACTAAAGGAACGAAGTGTGCTTTCTAGATTCTGGGAACTCGAAGGGTAACGAACCGCTCGTTATCCGACCATCGAATGGATACACATGTGCTCGAGAGTGTTTCGACGTAAAAAATAGAAAAAATCGTTAGTTGCTGCCTGTTCATGTGAATCGTTGGAATTCGGGTGAAGGACTTGAAAAACCTGGTTTATTGAACTAATAAATGTAAAGCGAGGCTCTAGGAAGCGAGAAAGTTCAAATGAAATGAATGGAGTGGTTCAAGTAGAATTCTTCTTGCTAAAGGACACGTTCTGTAGAATTCTACAACTGTTATTCCAAACTATGCAATTACATATATTTTTTAACGAAACTTTATATTTGGTATAGGGTTTCACGAAGGGAAAAAGTGCAATTGCATTTTCATGATGCACCTATGCACACAAATGCATTACCTAAATTCTATATAAACAATTGCATTTATTTTTTCATGGTACCATATATTTAATATAGGATTAATAAAATATGTATAAATGCATAGAATTTCATTAACAATAAGGAAAAAAATGCAGTTGCACTTTTAAGATGCACCGATGCACTTCAGAATTTGCATCTCTCAATGCCCTTCGACGTCTATCCTCGCATCGGCGACAAAAACCGAGTGAAAATTTCAACTTGACTGGTAGCATTAATAAAATTCTCGATTCTCCGAATCGAGAGGGAGAATTTATAGCGGCGCAAAGAGGATGGAATCCCTTGGTATCCCTCGCCGCGCTTTTCTACGGACAAGAGTCCGAAACGCGTGTACGGTTCTTCGGGAATGCAGCGAATTAACACGTGAACGCAGCGAGCGCGAAGTGGAGGCAATAAATCTACGGCACGTTTCAGAATTCCGAGCGTGAAACCAGTCTGTCCTTCATCGAGGTTTCGTGTCATTATCATTAATGCGTGAAAGGCAGCAGCTACGTACAACGCGAATGCAGGTGTGCCCGCGATTCACACACAGCGACGGTGTGAACCGCTTCCAGCTGATTTCTAACCGTAGAAAACTGTTATCCGGTTGGCCCGTTTCACAACTATCGTCGTGGCTTCGCGAGCAGTATCGAATAGAAGGCATCCGTTCCACGACACCATGGGAACCGTGTTTATACAAGGTCATTCGATGATGAATCCAATGATTGCCCGACATTTTTACCAGGAATCTCGGGTTGGATCTCGGTTATCGAAAGGTTCGAACAACATCGTGGGAAATCACAATTTAAACCATTCTAATTGAGAAATTAATTTTTCGAAACTCTGTGACCTATAACGTAGAAGAATGCTCGATTCAAATACTATAAAAATCAAATTACGTTCCATAGTTCCTGAAGTTAAATCTGTTCTCGTTCCAGTTTCGGATTTAAATTTTCATGAGGTTTTCACGTAACTTCGAGTCGTGAAAGTTAAATTGCTAATCGTGAAACTAAAAATGGAAGCTGAAATTCGTATAAAAAATCCTTGTTATCACCTGTGTCGCGAATAATCAATATTACCAGTTGGATTCATCTCCTTTTTTTTTCTCTCGGCGTTGTCCGAAGAGGAGAGTGTCGCGTCGTGCTGCTGGCGCGGACCTTGAAGAACGACCTTCACAGAACGGCGGATCGTCGCATCGCGATCGGAACCGGTGCCGTCTTCCTCCTTTTTTCATTCCGTTCCTTCGCGTTCCTCGTGTCCAGCACTCCTGTTACGTCGGTCGAAACGTCGACACTTAAGGGCCGCGGGGTGAACAGATGCGAAGAGATAAAGGGAGAAGGTTGTTGGGGATAAGGAAGGTGAGGGGGAGGGGAGAAGGATCAGGACGAATCTGTCGGCGATCGGGAAGGATCGTGCGAATCCTAGAACGACACGGAGATGGACGACGTGGAGACACGTCGTCGGGTTGTCGGTCGACTCGCGGCAGAAACCGGGGAGGAAACGAGAGGGAGACGAAGCGCCGAGAGATCTCCTCTCGATCTCGTTTTCTCGGAACTCGGGGGGCCAGGAGCACGGCTTCTACAAAGCGTTTTCGCTCGTTCGATATTCCGAATCCGCCTCGGATCATGCTCGTTTTGTTTCACCAGCCGAGCGTCGCCTTCGTGGTCGCGTTAAAAAGACGTGTTTTTGCTCGCTCCAGATCGGATGTAGCAAACTAGCCTACCAGCGCCGCGAGCCAACGGCGCGACGACGCGTCGGTACCCATTGACGGCTCAAGAAGGAAATGTTTCCCCCGCGGTTCTACAAGCTCCGTGATTCTAGTAGAAAAATCCGCTGTACAAGCGGCGAGAAAAACGTACGCGATCGTGTTTCTAACGACGCTTTAACAGTCGAGCGTTCTGATGGAGCGCTGCTATTTCGTGGCTGATTTATTCCGATGGCGAGCCACGATACGCGGGCGACAAACGCGCCCCGGGAATTTTTGATCCACGGATAACACGTTCCCAGACGATACGCTTCACTTTCCTTAGATTTATTCATAATTTTTATATCGATAACTCTATTAGCCAAAATGACACGTGAGAAAAAGATCTCGCCTGCGTATTTCATGCGCATATAGATGAAAGTATGACAATGCACTTTCGTTTTTTCTCATCCTTATTCCGCGAATTTCTCTTTGCCATCAAGAGACTAAAACTACAAGCAATTTCTCTATTTTGTTGACTTTCACCATCGCCAACTAATCAACCAAGGAACCACTATATCATATTTCGATTACCCTGATTCCATTCGTCTTTATCAACAAATTACCTTTTCTCCACTGAACCATCCCCCTATTGTGAGCGCACAAAACACGCGTATTCCCTGTGTTGTTCGGCCAGTATCTAGCATTGTGGGGTGGAAAACGGACGGTCAAAGGTTCGCCCTCTTTTATAGAAATTAGCGAGGAGGGTTCGATCCCACAAAGAGGTAATTGTATGTCGCGATCGGACGTAGCTTTTCCTTCCACGGTTGATATTTTTCGAATCGAGCTCTCCAAGAAGAAAGTGGGAAGGTCAGGGGAATTGAGAGAACGAAAGAGATCAATTGCATCCGTTCGGGCTTTATCCGAGTGCTTATCGGCTTGCACCGATCGCTCGACTTAATTAGACCAATTTATGGAATTAGACCCCAGATAAGATCATCGTTTCCTTATCACCGTTGATACCCTTATTCCTGTCGTAAACGATTTAGCCGAATTAACTCGGTTGTACACGATCGGACCGATATGGACACTGATTTTTGATTTTATTGGACTGTCTGTCGCTAAAGCTATCTTTTTAAAACGTGTTATTTTTGTACAGAAAAGAATCAATTTTGTTAAATTACAAAAGAATCAAATTTTACAAATAACTTTTGCCTAACAGCTCGGACAATCTGCATGATTGATTATTCTACACGAAATGGTCAGCGTTAGAATGATCTCTAATCTGAGATCTAAGCTAGCGATGACAAGATCGCGTTTAACGTTTGAACGCGCAGCGAGTGGCCCGAGGCACGATACTTTTGATCGTTATTATCCCTTAATTAAGGGAGATCTGTTGTGGCCGACGATCACGACACTTTGTCAACGAGATATTATCTCCGTGCGAGCGACTCGTCTCTGACCGCCAACACTCGTTTCCGGCCTGGCAAGCCGTGTCTCTGATCTTACGATTATTTCGACAGGATATCCGGAATGGGTTTGCTCGCTGCCAGATAACATTCACCCCCGCGACACGGGGGCGGAACGGAGAGGCGACGACGAGTGCGCTCGTTAACCAACGAACCAACTGATCAGAATTACGGCCGATCGATAAGCATCTTTCGACAAACTTTGTTAAACCTCTTTGACTTCGTGCAATTAGTCCTCTCGAGGGAATGAGTCAATTAAGACACAACGTAAATGTGACTGTGATGGGAAGAAATGAATTTCTTCGCGTGACAGCTGAAATTAAAACCAACGTTATCATTTTTATAATTGAGATAGTGTATTTGCAAGAGATACAGCTTTATCGAACCTGACAGCAGAAAATGCAAGAGAAAGCAACGTAACAAATGAGTGGATTTCGTATATACCCTAATAAAAATGTAACGACGAAAATATAAGAGTCAAGAGATTATCAGCTGCAATAAGGACCAGCTGTGACAAACCAAATAACGTGTCATAAAGTGTACCCTCTCTACGAGCGAGCTAAGATTAAAAAAACAAACAGAGAGTTTATCAAAAGGCGTAAAGTCTCTAGTTTGACGCTAATCCCGATTGTCATTTTTCGAGCGTGGACGCGTGCGAAAAAGGGAGTGGCGCGAAGATTCTGCGACTTGTTCGCACGTTCCCGGTGCTGCAGTCCGATTTGCTTTTGTCCGACAGTAATCCTCCGTGTGATTGCCGACCACGGATTACTCGAGAATAATATTTGTAAAAGAAACGGCTAATACGTCGATTACATTCTCGAATATTCTTCTGGAGCTGTAACATCGCATTTGCATTAGAATGGTCGAGATAACAAATAGTAGTTGCTTCGAAATCTCGTTTCAAAGGAATTTTTCTGATGCAATGGGTATAGTTAGATCGAGATAGAAACCAGGCTCACAGTCTGAATTTGATTTAAATACTAAGCAAAATAAAAAATAATCAAAATTAAAATAAAATGCGATTTGATCTCGTTACAGTTTAGTTTTAGTTATCTGATTATTCCAAAGTCCACATAAATATCTTTACGTCGTCCGGTATCCAATTATAAGCCGCTTCATTTCAAAATTCAATTTACCTCAATTTACATCGAAATATACCTGTAAATTCATACCGTATATCATTGGCATCGTGGAAAAATCAAAGCCAAACTTTCTAAACTCTCCTTACCCGCCACATATCATTTCGAATCGAGGGGACAGAGGTTGTTCCCGGACCGATGCTCAGAATTCCTAACTCATAGCAGAGCCATCGTTTCTCTCACGACTTGGAGGTTTCACTTTTTCTCGAGTGTTAGAAATCGACTCCAGGATCCTCGTGGTGTTGGTCGATCGAGGGTCAACGAGGAAGTATCATTCGAACAGGTTTTTCGGCGGCATGGCGGGCACACGCTCGACAGAAAGCATTCACGCCTGCCGACGAAATACCAATCGAGCCGCGAGTAGAAGGCCTCGTGTACAGCATTCGTAATGTTTAATCAAGCTTTCGCGCGTGTGCCGTGATCGACGCGTGGCTGCATATCGATGACAATGATTCAGAGGAATGACGCCAGATCCCGCGGTTACTACGTGATCATTCTTGAGATACACCGCGACATAGGACCACCCAAGCAAGTGAAAAACAATTCCCGTCGACCTTCAGACATTTTCCTCCCGACTCTGATTGAATGAAACGTCCTGTTTGCCAAGCTGGAATCAACCAACGGCGGAATCTTTCCCGCGATCGGTGACAAACGTTTCCAACGTCTGCGATCCGTGCACGTGTTACGGCTGGGTCGAGGTTCAAACGCGTCGCGATATTTCCTGGCTAATATTATCGAGACGTATCTGAGCGCGGAAAAGAAGGAAAGCAAGGAACGGGGATTCTAGGCGTCAACGTCGTATCTCGTCGCGAGGGAAGCAGAGGGTGCGGAATCGAGAAGAAAAGAAATGGTTCGACCACCTTTGCCCCTTTCGATATCCTTCTCCCGCTGGTCCTTTCAGCTCGCCCTCTTCGTTCGCTCGATTCCCAAGGGTTAACGTGGGCGAATGGGGTTTCTCGTCGGTCGGAACAAAGCTGAGATAAGAGGAACGCCGAGAGGAGAAAGAGAAAAGCGAACGAAAGGAGAGTTCGGTTGGAATAGTGTACAGAGGAAAGAGAAACATAGAGGCTCTCTCTTATCGCGAGTTCAGCCGGGCCGAGACGCGGGACACTTGGAAGTATTTTTCACGGCAATAAATAATCCGGAACGAACGTCATTCCTCGGCTTGTGACACGGGCTCTGCGAGCTGTAAGGATGGTGGATCGCGCGCGCCAGCGATAGCGGACTCTTTCGTTCCCGCTCTCGGACAATCTCTTTGTTTCTCCTCGAATCTCGCTTTACTTTCCATCTTTATCTCTCCTACGTCTACCTTTCCCTTTTCAAACCTCCCTATGCCTCTTCGTACTTCCTCCCTCTTCGTCTGCCACGTTGTGTATCGTTGCTCTTTCGCTTCGAAACGATATCTACCTGGAAGTGTCCACCATGGGGGCACGTGGGCCACGAAGACACTTACACGACCTATTTCGAGGGCACCGGAGAAATAATGTCTCTCCATTGGTGGGCCCGGTGATCGGTCGATTACGAGAGCGGTCCGCGACTTCTCTACGCTTCCAGGCGGGGCCCCGACTTCCGGTACGGAGCTATCCTGCACGGCGAGAGTCGCCGGATTCGTGATACATCCGAAGTGGAGCACCGGTATTACCGGTTAAGAGCACGGATAAGAAGAATGATATATATTTTAGGCGACAATACGTTCTTCACCCTGCTCGCCTCTCGCCGCTGGAAGTTTACTCGTGAAATGGCAATTTCGCTCGGTATCTGTGTTTTAGGAAAATTGAAGCCCACCACTCAGCGGTAACGGAGATTTATGGAGATTACCGGTGGATTGAAAAGCGCACGATTGACGCTGTGATCGAGAATCACGTAATGGAAGATTTCGATAGTGGTAGAGAAAGAGAGAGAAACGTTTGTGCTGATGGAAGATAACGTTAACACCTCGGGGATTAGGGCTTTTATACGAGGAATCGAGTGGATGGGTTTTAAGAAAAGTATAGCCGATTGACGAGCTCTAAAGCTGGTTTCTTAATACACTAGGTTCCCATCCAAGAATGCGTTCATATGTAGGCAGTTAAGATAAATGATTGACAGTATCAATAATATCAATTATTAATCCTTTGAATACCGATTTAATTTGAACAAACTTGTTATATGAAAAAATATATAAAATGAGTGGCATAAGACGAAATTAGAAAAAATGAATAATTTTAAAATGCGTTAATATCATGCTAACTATATGCGAATTTAAATTGAGAAATTAAACAATCATATCTTTGGTAAAAAAAATAATGCATCCTACTACACGCGGCCATTTTCACAACAGTAATTAAAATGTTAATATAATCCGGAATTAAAAAACAGAGAAGGGAAAATTCATTTCGAGTAATATTACACTGATAATTTTAAAGTAACAAGTTGATAACATCCTTTGTATCGTATTGCGGATTCTCATACTCTCATAGATACTTGATTCTCATTTACGCTTTTTACTTTGTAAAACTTCAAATTATTCATTTCGATACACTTGGTTGCACGACAATATCTGAATTATACCGCACCGCGGAGCAACCATTGCCTCAGAGCGTGGTGGGAATTCGTCGAACAAAATAGAATAGCTGCACCGAGGTTCCACGAATGTTACTTTCAAGCTAGCACAGCTCGAAATAGCGAAGAAGTTGAAGGTGGGTTTCACGGCGTTAGCAGTGTTGGAAGTTCAAAGATTACGCTCGTGTAGACCGCGCTATCCGTTCGAGTCAATCATAACGGCACACCGCTTTCGAACGAGCGACAATTTTGCATTCAAAGTATCGCAATTGCGGTTGATTGCGACCAAGAACTGCAGCATCGCCGGCTCGCCGGAAGCAAGCCTGTTATTTCAGCAATACATATCGACTGACATGTACACCACGAAAGCTAACGGGTTTCTCCGAGGCGACGACTGAATGTCTCGCGGGACATTCCGCTGCGATTTTCTGGCGGCGTACAAAAATGGAAACATTTGGGAACATTAAAAGTCCATAAAGAATCGAAAAATGACTAACAAGTAAACCTACCCAAGTGTTACACTCTGATTTCGATGGGCTTTGAATATTTTGTAGTCTAGGTCAAAATAAGAAACACGTATTTTTTTATACGTGCCCATACGGGGATTAAAGGGGTGAAACACCATCTTAAAAAAAATCGGTTTTTATATTTCTGAGCTAATACCGCCGAAATGGTACAAAATATTTAAAAAAGTTTCAAACAAAAGATTTATGATATTTAATGTACTTTATAACAGTGTACTCTGATTTTTTGAAAATATCATTTTTTTCAAAATTCTTACCCCCTCCCTTAATTAAAAAAATCAGAGTACACAGTTATAAAGTACATTAAATATCATAAATCTTTTGTTTGAAACTTTTTTAAATATCTTGTACCATTTCGGCGGTATTAGCTCAGAAATATAAAAACCGATTTTTTTTAAGATGGTGTTTCACCCTTTTAATCGCCGTATGGGCACGTATAAAAAAATACGTGTTTCTTATTTTGACCTAGACTACAAAATATTCAAAGCCCCTAAAAATCGGGGTGTAACACTTGGGTAGGTTTACTTGTAAGTAGAAAAAGACTTCTAGAATTTCTACAGTCATCGAAACGCACAATGTTGCAATCTCTGAAGAAGTTATCGTGTCGCATGACTATTCGAAAACCTCGTTTTACAAACCGAGGGTTATCATTACATCTTAAAGGGCAACACATGAAAATTACCTTATTTCAGATGCAAGGTTACCGATCGAGCCGAAGGTTAACAAGAGGTTGCAGAGTAAAGAAGCATTGAATTACAAAATGAAACAGCAACATGAAGGAACATCGCAACAGTTCTCCTTCTATCCTACCGAACGCGTTCTCGTCACGCAGGGCGCAACATTTTTCACCAAACGGCCCGTTCGTTTTCTTCTTATTCGCAGCCGCCCTTCGTGCATGCACGATCACGAGAAACACGAGCGTCCCGTGGCGAGCTCGACCGAATTCCGGGTAAAAAGCAACGAGTAATGACTGCACGTATCTCTCGGTTTCTCTCTCTTCCTTCCTGCCCTCGTTTCCTTTCGTCTGTTTCCAACCCTCCGGATCCTCTTGTTGGCGCGAGTTGCTCGCGCCGCGTCGTGCAAGGGTCCCCGAATTCCGAACGAGACGGCAAAAAACCGTTTTGGGCGAGCCGAGTAGCACGAGGACGGTAAAAAGGGACCGTCAAGGACCGTGGGGCACAGTTGTTTCCCGTGTTCTAACAGTTGTAACCCGCCGCTTAATGCGACCGACCGACCGCGACTGGCGTGTCGACCGCTTGTCTAGCTGAAAACCGGTGAAATCGATGCTGGAAAGATTTACGGCGACCCGTGTCCTGGATCCGTGAATTACCACGGCCCACCGTGACCAACTGTGGCTTGTTCACCAACCGAGGCGATGCTTTTCGGTGGTCCCGCGCACCTTCCTCGGTTATGGCATCGAGGTACCACACGCTCGTTAATATTCCTGCTTTCCTACGGATACCTGCTGTTCAAGAATCCTTTAATCATTGCACAGGTAATCGCTAACGTTTCATTTCTAGAGCGCCATGGATAGATAGAAGAGACGGTAACGAAACGAGCCAACAAAAGTTAGGAAACAAAGTGAACGAGTAATTAACGATAGAATAGAGATACACATATACGTTGAATATCACGACGTTTGTTACTGTAAGAACAGCATCAATCGTACGGAGTACTCAATTAGACACGTCAAAGGTTAATTTAAGGATTAATGCCCAGAGGAATGAATAGAGCTCCGGCTTGCACCCGCGCAAAAATTTATCCACGTCTAAACTGACCGTCAACCATTCCAATTTGACTCTTCTCGACGAGCGGAAAGTCGCAATTAATTCCATCACGAGCAGCGTTTTCTCGGTAGCAGCTAGTATCGCGGACATGATTACAAGAAGCCTAACGCGAAGGATAGCGTGATTGACACTGATTGCCGGGGATGTCTTTCCCCATTCAAGTGCTCGTCATTCATTAACGAGGACGATTACGAGTGGCATTACCAAAAGTGACGAACCCGGTCAGACGGTTACGACACCCGGGACACGGCTCGCGTTCCTCGAGGATTCCATCGTACGGCGAAACGTTTATCAAACACCGTAACGTCTTACTGGTTCGTAAACTCGTTTTTCTAACGGCACGATGGAACCGAAGGAGAGAAGCGAAAGGTCAAGCAAGAGCGCGAACGAGAATGACGTGACGTAGTCGAGGGCTACCCGTGGTCATCGAGAAATGTTAATTAAACTGCTTGCCTATATAAGGATCCGGCAGTGTTCCTTAGGATGCGAACGCGCGTTAGAAACGGCCACGGAGAGCCGTATTAGCCTGGAATACCTTCGCCAACGGGATCGTCCTTAGGCTGGTTGCACGAACTGGGCGCCCTGTGATTTCTTTCGTCGTTAAATCGCCGGACTTTCGTACCTCGACGTTGGTAATACAAATCGAAACTCCGGGACGTCCCCTCGGAATTAAGAACGGCAAGTTTATTCGAGAGGGAAGACGCGGCGCGTTGCTTGGAAACTTCGCTTTACGATCGTTCGCGTCGTTACGTTAATTGCAGGTGGCTCGTGAGGTGTTCCTCGATGAAAACGAGTGTCCAGTTCAAACGCCTTCTGCTGATTGCTGTGGCGAGAAGATTAATTGTCTTTTACCCGAACTGGCATCAAATGTTTCAATTTAATATCCCGTAGAAGATGTAACATCGGTTGTACAGGATCATTTTCCTCTAACTTTTGTTCTACCGTTTTGAGGTATTAGGTACTTATCAAATATTCCAACGATTGAAAGGGACTAATTATCTATTGAATGTTTAAAACAAAAGTTAAAGAAGCTTTGTACCGTAAGCCGATGGCTGAGAGCAGAACGACCTCAAAGGGGTAAAATGAACGTTCGTACAGAGCATACTTGATTAGACGTAATCTGATTTGTCAGATGACGTGTTCTTTGATTCCTATCTTTGAACTCGCTGAAAAATGATTGAATAACAAAAAGAGCTTCTCTTACTCCGATCAGCCGAACCTCGGCACCCATAGCTAACACGAAAAAACGGTTCACGTGTAAAAGCAAGCTGCTCGTTTACGGATCTGGCCACCAGAAGGGTCTTAAAAAAGACACTCTCGTAATCTGCGGTTAGTTCCTAAACACCATTCCCACTCGGAGCAGAAGGATTTAAGGCGGCGTTGACCGCGCTCCACGGGCGCGCGTTACAGCAAAAAGGGAGCCCCGAAAAATAAACTAATAAAGCGCCGTTTCACACGCGTTTACATCGAAACGACGCGGTTCAAGGCGCAGCCAGCAGCGGCAATAAAAGTGAAACCCGTGAACGAAGGAGGACGTGGACGTAGCCGGATTCGAGGGATCGAATCAGTCACCCCTTTGTGGACAGAAGGATCCCGTTCGCTTTATTGCTCTTCCCCTCTCGCCACGCATGTCGTTCTCTCTGTATGTGGAAAACGCGTTGTTACAGGCGTGCCGTGGCTCTTACAGATCGTACAAATCCAACAGGGCTTTAAAAGAAGGCTTTGTGCGGCCGCTCGAGCCCGCTAGTGAGCGTACGAGGAAACGCGTAGTAATGGCGATGAGAATTGTGATCGCACGGAAAACGCGAGCTCGCGGCTGTTCGTTGTAATCCCGTTGATTGCTGTCGCGACTCGATTTTACACGTATTATTTATTCTGTACCGATAATGATACCTTTGTCTACATCAGCCGATGTCTTTTGTCGCGTTGATCTCGCGTTGATCTCGCGTTCTTAAGAGAAATCCCTCGGGATAATACGCGGTTTGATCCAAACGCGATATCTGCAGACTTTATAAAAATAATCCCGGTTACAGAATTATACCGATAAAGATAAACAGACTTTGGAAAATAGAATAAACTGATACTCTAAACCAGGGATCACCAAACTTTATGAGAAACGGGCTTGATTGAAATTTTTAAAAACATGGGTTGTTGCACGTGTAAACAAATATAGTTTATATTGAAATTTATAATGGAAAATAACTATTAAAATGTACAAAATCACGATAGAACAATAGAAAAATCGTTGTATTTACAAACAAATCATACAATTTTATGAAATTAATATTTCTTATATAAAATATTTATAAATAAAAGTCGGGGGCCGGATGCAAATCTTTGGAGGGCTGGTCTGGCCTAAAACACTGTGATATTTTTAATTTTTAAAAAATCTATGCAAACGAACAGGTATCGATTTCACGCGAACGCGTTTCGCAAACAAATTTTTACGTCGAGGCAAATAACTTCAAAGACAACTTATTGGTGCAGCAGTTAATCAGAAAGATGCAGCATGGTTTCACGACCGTTCCATTGAAGCGTCACGCGTGAAGGCAGCATGTGTGGCGGCCGAAAGTATATATACAAACTGGTTCGTAAAAGCACCACATATTCCACGAAAGAGGGCGGAATATGAAAGAGGCGTACGCGGCCGCAGCGGTGGAGAAAGGTAAGCAAACGTTCCGTTTCCCCGGTGATCCAAACCAAAATCCACAGCGAATGGAATTCGTGGATCCCGCCGCGAAAGAACGATACTCGGAAGCGTGGGTGACGTTATTTCTGGCGCGGATGTCGTCGGCCTAAATAAATCATTCGTACATAGTAATTCTAATAATGTCTCAAATATTTTTAATTTAGAATTCATTATATACGTGCCGATATTTCGCGAAGGCATGAAACAATTTGATATCTTACTTCTGTGGTAGGAATAACAGGTGCAAAATGCAATACCTATCTTTATAAACTTTTCATGAAATCGTGGATTAACCGAAATCCCTGATATCGATACCTCCAGATAAATGATATAAAAAATAATAACGGCAATCGAAAGATAAAGTGAAACTAAAATCCGTTTAATCGCAAAAGATGATTCGCCCCGATAAGAATCAGATAATTTCCATTGCGTTCCAACACGAAATTCCTGCTCCCTTAAATTTTTGTCGAACACCAGCCCGCGCGTGGCAACAAATTATCCATACCTGAGGATAATTTTTAATTACGCGCGCCGTTAAGCACCGCTGGCCGCATTAATGAGCGCAGGACGGCGTTGAAGAAGCTGGCCAGAATCAACGTGGAAAGAGATTCTCGAGAGGAATTTCCATCGGTGGTTCGTCCGGTTCGGTTGCCAGGAAAATTCGACGATCGGCTGATTATCTTTTTAATATACACGTGGAAACACGCTTGAAACGTAGAAGCGAGCATGGTATGCAAAGGAACGCACGCGAGTATACGAGGCAGAGTCATCGAAGCGAAGAAGAGGCGAGAATGATAGAGAAGAGGATTCGAGCGATCGTGGAGGACAGATAAAAGGGGAAGATGTGAAAACAGGTAGGTGGAGAGGAAGCAAGAAAGTAACTGAGATCGAGGGAGACATCCAACAGTCATTCTACGTATCAATTAGAGAAGCCGCTATTAATTTCTGAGAGGTAACAGGCATGTTAACAGAGAATACCATTTTTCTCGTTCAATCTCTTCATCTCTCTCACGCGGACAGGAAGAAACGTCCCGTCGGAGACACATCGCCAACCATCCTCGTACCAGTCTCTTTCAATCACCGACGCTTATATACGTTTTTCTCTCTCGTTTCACCTCTTGCTTTGCCTAATCTTGGGAATCGACTATGTGGAACTCGCGGACGTGCCGCATCGCGACGTTGCTCGCCATTAATAGATACGTCACACGCTGCCAATTAAGAACGGCTGTATCAGTAACCGTGATTAATCCCGCTTGTCTCTTCAGATCTCGCGTGATCCTCGCTGTGAATAGAACTCTCTCCTCCACGCACTAACACCGGCTAGCAACGGTACAACTTGACGAGGGTATGTAAATACGCGAAGGCGCGTGTTGAAGCGGTTCCGGTTGAGCGCGACGTCCGAGAACCGTGTATCGGGGACCACGTGCACGCCTAGCCTCTTTCTGTAATCGCAAGTGTGACATTTCTGACGTGTGTTTGAGACTCTTGGAAATACCGACGAAATTATTTCTCTTATTTTTCTTATCTTTATTATTCAAAGGCTCGGTGTACATAATTTCTTTATTGAAATTGAATTATCCACCGAGCACATCTTCAATTGCAAGCTAAAATTTCTCACAAGGGATGATACCTAAAACGGACGGAAACGAATCATACTCGGCATTCTCACGAATGAACAGGTAATTGGACGTCTACATCGACATTTTGTCGGCCGAAAGGCAACGGCAATCGTCGATCGCCGGGAAGATCAATTTCTTCGACGGCAATAACCGCGCCTCTAGTCATTACGACTCACGCCTTCTCACCGTCGCTATGCAAATATCGTTACGTTGCGCAGGATCCGTGAACGAAGGTTCCAACCTTAACGAGTATCCTACGATATACGCGGTGTAAAAAGATAAATCGAGGAATCTTCGTCGTTATTGTTTCGCGGAAGTAATTAGCTTATCCAATTTCTTCGAGCGTTCGCTCATGAACGGTCACTCACGATGAAGAAGCTCTCGAGTTACGTTGAAGAAAATAACACGCGTACAAATGCAGGCGGGCAGGTAACGCGTTAGGTTCACCGGCTCGCCCGAAAAAGATTTACTCCTGTTTCATTCTCAGCCGGCACCGCGTAATATATTACGCCAATAATTTAGCGCGCCGCCTTCGAGGATTCAACAACGAACCGATGATCCATCGCCGTTAATATCCTTCCTCGCGATCAATTTGCAAAGATACCGGCGTTGTAGCCAGCCACGTTGAACCTAAATCTTCCTTTTATCGAGGCAACCAGGCGGCCGGAACACTGGCGCATAAGCGTTTACGGCCGCCACCCCGCTAATTTCCGCGTGCCGCAAATTTTACGCACCTGTTGACCCCGCGCCAGACTTCAACCCTGCGGTCTGACCGTGCAGCACCGTTGTTCGAGAGACTCGCGATGTCTTTATACCATCATCGCTATTCACCACGAAACAAAGAACAGTCGGAGGAATAGAGAAGGAAAGAGGAACGACGAAAAACGCAGTCGGAAGTTTCTTCAACCGCGTTACGACCGCTTGACCCAAGCGAGGGCAGGGTCACGGCAAAGGGCTAAACCGAGCTACAGAGAGCTTTACAACCGGCTGTCCCTTGCACCGATAGTAACGTCATTCGCGTGATTTGTGGTCCGACTTCGGGGAGGAGTCGCGGTCGTGCAGCGAGCGAAAGGGAGAAAACGAGAAGCGTCGAACAGTGTGGTATGCAGCTGCGTGTAACGATCGAGGAATGCGTTTTTCACGCTTCTCAATTCGAATTTGCCGTCGGAGTTTCGAGCGGATTGTGCGAAAAGATGGAGCCTGCCGATCGAGCCGCGGGCTAGCCCTCTTCGCGCTTTTTCGTTCCACTTCGTCGCCAGTTTCGTCGCCCTTTTTTTCACGAATCGTTTGATTGTATTCGAGGGAGAAGTTATTTAGAGAGAAAAGAAGAGTTGGTAAAACTATGTAGAAGATCCTTAGGTGCGAGATTTATAGCGAAAGAAAAACATCCGTGGACAATTTTTGGATCCCCCCTTCCGGTTATAGATCCTTCATGTTTATTCCAAGATGTAATGTCCTCTTCCATAGTCGTTTACATACTCCTTTTGCAATGTATAGACGATTTATTTTTGCGTTCGAGACAGTTGGTTGAAAAGTTTTCGCCAAAACAGCTGCGATCTGTCCATCTCGATCGTTTCTACCTGTTGGCGTTTAAGTGACGGCTGAAACCGATTCCTCGGTGAAAATACAGACGATCTTACAATAGTAATATCGCTTTCAAGCCCGGCAATAGTTCGTCACGGAATGTTTCAGCTGTCAGTCATCGTTCGCCAGCAATCGCATATTCGAAGTGAAACAAAGAAACGTTTCAACGATTCGAACTCGCGTGTCCGATCGTCGATATGTCGGAAAGAATGACGCATCGAATCGTATTTCTGCACGGTGAAATCACTTGTGCCTGGTCAGACATTGAGCATCGATACGTGCCGGTATGTTACACGGAATTTCGGTCTGTCATTCGCGCGGCCTGGCTAATGAATATGTAGCGATTCCCTGAACAACCCGAACCGCAAAATTTCGCCCGCGAAATCGTTATTTTAAACGCGTGTCACCGACAAGGCGATCGATTCGCGCGACGTTCGAATGACTGTCGCGTTTCCACGAATACATTTCGTGCAAAAATTTGCGAACGAGACGAGAATGAGTCAGACGATAGAAAATTCGTCGCGTAATTTCGCGTGAATCAATGATGTGGTTGTTGGTTCGCAAACAGGTTCACACTTTGGCCAGCTCCCCGCGCGGGACTGTGTCCTGCCAATTAGTCAAGCATGCGTTCCGAACACACCGGATGAAAAAGAAGGAACAAAAGGCGAGAGCGTCGATGGTGCGGGATCAGGACACTCGGGCTGCTTTGAATTAAAACAGCGCGATAAATTCTTTAATGAGTCAATTTCGCGTGACTGTACCGCGGCCACGATTCGACAAATACTCGCATGTTTCTCAAGTAGGTAACATTAATTAATATCGCGCCGATATTCCATTCGAACGGGTTAATGCCGTACGCACACGCGCGAATACTCGACTTCGCCCTGTATCAATCTTGTACGAAATCCGGGAGACATGTTACGCAAATGGTCGAATAATAAACATTCGACAAGTATTAAACGCTCCTGAAGACTTCTGACGATGTTTCTTTCACGATTGAAAAATGCAATGGAATATTCAAGAGAGAAAATTCAACTTTTCAATGTCGTCTGTATCGTACACCCCGAATCTCCGAGATGGAATGATAAAAATAACCGCGTTTTAAATTATTAGCTTCTGGTAAGATGTTTCGGTAACGTCAACTATTAATTACTCGGATGAATAATTTCAAATGAGAGTATTTCCTCTTATATTTCTTTTTTAAATATCGTGTCAAAGGTAGAGGCTTCTGGAAAGCATCGATAATGAATTCCGCGTAAGCACTGATTCACCTGGACGTCAAGAAGACAAAGCGACCGGTCAGGTTAATTTTTTCCTTCGGTAGCCGACAACGCCACGGAAGATTGACGCTCATGATCGCGAGCCTCGTCGCGATCGTGGCTCTCTTAACCCTTTCGGAGAAAAGGAAGACGATGTTCCCGCGCGGCCGGAACCCCGCGGCGCTAATATGCACGTGTGTTCGCCAAGTAGAAGTGGAAAGACGCAGATAAACGCGGCGTATAAAGAGAGAAATAGAATGAGAAAGAGAAAGAGAAGCAGACATTCCAGTTGTTGACCAGGGGCGTTTCCGTTTCCCGTTTCACACGACCCGGCCAGAATGTCGCCGATGAACTCGTCCGCCCGAAGGCGAGAACTCGCCTCGACGACGTTCTCTGGATTCCACGAAGGCTGCTCGACCGATTGGCACCTCCTGCCACGCTCGTTACCTTACTTTGTCGCCGTACTGTACGAATGAAATCGCGATAGCAGTAAAAACGCGAACGTATTCGTCGGTCGACGAGGCGGCGGCGGATCGGGGCGAAACCCGCGTCGGGCCCTACCATCGAGGTTGCTTTAATTAAGCTCGTCCGCGGCCGATTGTTGCCCGTTCCGGCATGTTTACGTCGATCGATCGCGATTTCGGCCTGCCAGCGTCAAACGCGAACGGCCGCAGCCCTTAATGTCCCCCCCCGGAGGAAACACGAAATTTCGTTCGATGTTGGCTGACCACGAATTGCGCCCGAGGCGTCGTTAAGGATGTAAAGGAGTTATTTAAATTCGAGTTACCGGCGTTAATTATGGACCAAGTGTAAGAAAGTGGTATCTAGCGACGAGTTTCGAGCTTCTTAACGGGACGCGATCGAAACAGCCTCGAAACCGAGGGGAATTTAAACGTCTTCACGCACTCGTACCCGCGATCTTAACTGTACACGATGAGACAATTAATTTCGACCAGACCGAGCAGCCGCTATGGAAAATAAGATGTCGTTGATTATTTCCGTATGGCCTCGTTAGTACGGCTCCTTGTTACTTCGAATATTTCTTTAATTCGGCCTTTAGCCGATCAGATAAGAATCGTACGTTTGTAATGAAGATATCTTCGCCATGATGCTGTAACAATCTGCTGCTCGAATCCGTTGTAACTTTTTTTGCAGAATTTTTATTGTTGATTTAACATACCTCGACTTTGTAGCGGAAAGTGTATATACGATGAAACAGTTATATTAAATAAAGAGAAGAAAAGAAACAGAAGCGCATTTACCTTTCGCAATCTCGTTCTTTACACGAAAGCTCCATCGATTACTTTGGGTATCATGCTTACGAAATTCGCGATTATCTCATTCAATGGCGCCTGTTCGATCGTGGTCTCTGACGGTCGGTGACATTTCAAAGAAAAACGGCTAAAAACTCGGCCATTTATTCAGCAACGAGAGCGTACGTCGATGAAACACACCGATACGAAACCGCGATACCCGTTAACTTGGCTGCGAGAGTTTAACCGGAGGTCGTATCGCGTAATAAATTGCATCGAAGATTCAGAGAGCCGAGTATTATGTTTGTTCGCCTCCCTTGTCAAACACACGCCGCATCGGGAGCCCGGCATTAAACATCGTCATCGATGGGAATCTCTTTTTTTCCTTCGTTTCCTTATTTTGCCTGTATCTCCTTTTCCAGATCTCGCCTCTCGTCCCTTTCAACTCGCGAAACACGCTTCGCCTTCCTTTCGTTCTCATTCGAAAGCCCGTGGGACGAAAGTGTACGCAGGTCCGCGGCTTAGAACGCTGCCCGACATCTTCTACCACGCGTTGAAATCACCGACCGTTGAACGGGTTTTTCTCCACTTTCCTTTAACCTACGAGCCTACACTTTGTTCAAATCATCTTGCGCATTAATTAACACGTTGATTGCTACATTATCCATATGTGACGTTTGAATTACCATAGGAATCCATCACCCCTATTATTTGCAATTCCCGTATTCACCTAATTGAAAATATTCGTATCTACTATTTGAAATTGCGAATAATAGTATAACAAAATATTGTGAAAATATTAGATAAGTAATCGACTTTGTTCACGATGCATATATGCGATACAATCGCTCAAGGGGTTAATACTTTCTCCGGGACGCGTCGCGTTTCCTTTACCTCTTACTCTCGTTCACTTTCACTGACAACCACGTTAAGATTCGTTCGATTTTATCTTGGAAATCTATAGAATGCTGTCCGGATTGTTTCTTCGTTACTAATTGTATACGATTAAACGACAGGTTCGTCGTTTGTCCTTTAAATTTAGATAGCATCTCGAGGCCGAAACGCGCTCGACAGATTCGCACGCGGCCCTTTTTGCTCGACGCCGCGCATCGAATCGCGCACGGTCATAAACAATAATATAAAAATGTGCAGGATACTGTGAGCCCGTTGAATAATTCAGAGTACGCTCGTAAATTGTACGTTCGCGGCCCGATCCAGGACCCGAACGAACCGGCCAACGAACATTTGTCAATCCGCGGCTTATGACAAATATATCTTTCACGGGGTAACGACGCGACCACGGGCTAAGCCGCAGGAGAGCGACTCGAAAAGAAGCTGGCCCGGACTGCATACTTTTCTCCCTTCTGCTCTCCCCAGGCATTGGCCTTTTTGCGCGCTTTAAATTGTCCCGATAAAAAGCGAAACACCGGTGGCACGCGAGCGTGTTTCTACTTAAAGGATGTCCCGCGGACGTGAGACCGCTTTTCGCTAATTTGCTTATTGAATAATTTCTCGTTCCTTAGAAAATCATATATCTCTAGAGCCTCGAAAGTGAGGAATTATCGAATGGTTACTATACTTTTACCTGATGTTTATTTCTCTTTTTTTTCCACTTTCAGAAGGAAAAGAAATATTCGTCTCAGTGAAAAGACGTTTTCTCCCCATGGAGAAAGGCTTGACACGAGAACGATTTGTTCTTGGTGTTTTTCAACGCGGCCAGAAAGAGAGAGGCCCCTCTACATTTGCATAATATGTGAAGCTCACGTGTATGGGGACAGAGAATAAATTCTGTTTTAATTGAATAAATTTCATCCGTGGAGGCCATCGTTAAGTGAATAAGTTAGCATAAATGATGTGAACTGTTAGAACGTGAAACGGGAATCCGTACGGGGCGACGTTGAAATATGCATCGACTCTTGGTGGCTCTTTATCGCGTGTTGCAACGGGTCGTGCCGAAAGCGCGTGACCTCTTCGCGAAAACTATCGTCGACAGCGGAGTTTTCTTACGCAAGAAAAGCTTGTTCAATTAATCCCCGCGGCTTTAATTAATTATGCCTCAAGAAGGAAGAGTTAAGCCCTATCACGAAATTAGTCAAATTTTCCTCTTTATCATAACAATACGATCTTGTGAGAAGGAAAACAATCTCTCAAGACTAGTCTATTCTTCGAGATTGAAAAAAAGACGTTCCACGACGGACAACAGGTATCTCCGCCTTCCTGTTCAACCCTCTTCACAATGCATACGCTCGGAACAACGCTAATCCCATTCCCGGCGGTTCAAAGAGAAAAATCCTCTTGTCTTCGGCCTCTTGATTCAGGAGAGCCGTTCTCCATGAATTCTTTCACCTCTTTCAGGGCAATAATAGACGGCTAACAGCGTCACAGGTGCGTCATCCCGATAATGGGAAGGCGATTCGAAACGGTACTCTCGTTTCCCAAGTTTCTCGCTTTAGCTGCAAACGATTCACAGCTCCGCCCCTAATCCCCGAGCGTGTAACCGCGACTCTGGCATCCTGTATGACTTATGGTAAACGAGTGCATAATTCGCTCGTTTCTCATGCTTTCACCTGGCCGTCAAACCGCGACAACGTCTGCCCGTTCCACTACTCGCGATCCGGCTGGAAATTACACGTGTGCGAGCGAACCGCGTTTCGCCACGGTGCACGGTGGCTGCGGGACCGATGCAGCCGGCCCCCTTACCGATTATCATCGAAATTACTAAGCGGCGCTACGAGTTTTTCAAAGTGTCATCTTCTATTTGTCCTGCTGACGAGATTCCGCCAACCATTACGTATCCTCTAATTCGCGAATTACATTCGATTACGAAACGTTTCATTAACGAGATCCGTTCGGTTTCCCGTGTCGCCGGTATCGTTCGGCGCAACAAGTATCGATTCGACGCTCGAGCAATCTGGCGCCACGAATGTAGTAATGACAGCTCTGCGGGTACCGTTTAAACCACTCTCTACTCAGATTTTCAGCACGCTCGTTCGAGGCTGAGAATCACGGGACAGCGCAAACGAGGCCGACTTTACCCCGCTTGTTCTGGTCCAACTGTCATTACCGCATTATCAACGGAAGGTCGGTCGCGTTTCAAGCTTGTCCGAAATTTTTCACGCGACCAGACGAGCAGTATCCGGGCCCGGTCCGCCGGCTTCCCATCGATCATGCCGGGCTGGCATTTATGCGGCGACACCCACGCGTTCGCGCATCGTTCCGCGAGAAGACAGCTCGTTAACCGGGATCGCACGGCGTTCATGCATAACGTGGTAGTAGTCTAGTCGCGAACGCGTCGAGAGACGTTCAAAGGGAATAGAAAGTCGATTTCTCAACGACACTGAAATAATTTAATGGGATGTAATCCGGTGCTTTCCAGACACGCCGAGAGGGAGGATGGCCTGGCTCGTAATACCGGTCGTCGTTGTTCAACGATCCCATTTGTCTCTCGGTCAAACATGCAGCTACAGCGTCGAACCGCGTAATCGCCGCGTGTATAACCGTAGCACCGAGCGTGCCATCGGAGCACGCTGGCCCGGACCGCGGGCATCTCTTATAAACGTATACGCGTAACCCGTAATTAATCGTCATCGCGTGTTCGAGATCTTCCTGTTTCGAGTAGTACAAGCGCGCGCCATAGGATCCCCATAAATCTACTCGCTGTCGAACGTTGCGCGGGCTGCCTCCATCGCCGCACCGGTTTTATACCTTCTCCCAGAGCCCGGATTCCGCTTATAGCGCACCTACTTATACAGGGTGCTCCTTGCGTAATCAATTTACTTTGGCGAATTACTTTAACCCGATTTCTACAATTGCCAAGTTTCACGTTCGTCCAGAAACATTAGTACACGCGTATCGAAAGATTGTTTCTTGCCGATTTTTCTGATTATCATGGAGGAAATGAGATTTTGATAAATACTAGTCTGCAGTCTTCACGGATAATTAACCTGTGTTACGCCAGGTTTTGCACAAACTAACTCGCGCAATCGAATTTGTACAAATAGTTATTTGCAAGCAGAACATCGGAGTTCGTGCAAGCCAGAGAAAGTTTGACTCGAATAAAATCTATTTTATCGGATAATTTGCATAAAGTTGGCGCAAATAACTGAACGAGTAAACAAACGTTCAAGCGCATATGCATTTTGATGCCGCAAAGTGTTGACACGAAATTTTCAAATCCAGCTCAGAACTATAATGCAAAATGATTCCACCACAAGTTTCATACAGAAAGATAACAAATTTCAAATTTGCATTGTATTATAAAATTCTTCCCCAAGAGATATTTGAAGCGAGGACAGAGATTCGTATCCAAAGGTTGAAACTCATAGAAATTCATTGACGAAGCAAGTCTGTCCTCGAAGAAGTCGAAAGGGCCTGCTCGTACACGACCACGTAAGCAAGTACTTGTAACGTGTACGTTGCACGAGGATGGTGGAGAGCGAGAAACGATCGTAATATTCCGTTCGCGGATGGTTTCTATGCAAATGCGGTGAACGACTGTCGGTAGGTATTCGAGAGAGGAGAGGCCAGTGTATCATCTTTTACATATATATATACAGTATGCACAGCTCGAAACAGCTGCTTTACGGTCCACGACGATCGCTTTGTAGATAACATCACCAACATTTCTGCAACGTTCTCTCTCCGAAACGCTGTTACAAACCGCGCCAGTTGCCGGGGGTACTTAAGCGTCGGCCAAACATCTTGTCTCGTGGAATCGAGTAAATGATATAAAACGAATTCCGAGCGACGTAATTGCGTCGCGATCGTGGACCAACTCGTCCATGATTTATTCGTTCGACTGCCGGCTATAAATTGAATGCGGTATTACGCAACGACACACGGTCGAAGCTGGATACGCGGTCTATTTATTAGCCGATGCGTTAGCTTCCTAGTTTCTACGATCCACGTGGCTGTTAACAGTGGCCCGGTTAACAATGCGACCTGTCCGGGACACCGGCTACTCGATCGTTACGTTGCAGGTACGAACGAATAGAACATCGGATCGATTTGCCCGGCTAGCGTGAGAGCGGCGCGGCTCGCAAAAAGTGTCAACGAGATGCCATTATCTTCGCGTACCGTGGCGGAAAATAAAGGACAACGTACGCGTTTTTTCCCGGTGGCGCTCGTATCTCGTCGCGTCACCTTCTGCCACGTCCCTGACTTTTTGCAGACGTCGCCTCTCCCGCGGGAGTTGAACCGCTCCGAGGTTCCAAACAGGGCGTGTAATTTTTTCAGGGCAGCGACGATGTTGTTTCGATTTTTGTTAACCCCCGGCACCACGTTTCGACGAGTTTTATCGCGCCTGTCAGCTCTTACGGTAGATGGATGTTTATTATCTACATTGATCTCTGTTTCGGATCCGTTGGTAGGAAGAGCTTGTGAAATCCAGAAAATATGATCGCGTTTGATCGTTGCTTTCAACACTCGGACCAGGTGATACCTATGGAGGATACAAATGCGGGGAAATTTAAAAGTTAGGGATCACGGTCGTTAAGCGAGTCGCGAGGATGACGTGTCTCTCTTCTTCCGTATCTATAACGTTAATGCGTTACATACCTGTTGCGAGACGCGGCGAAGCGCAAGTATGCGAGGCATCGCGAGCGAAGAGAAGCCGAGGAAGGATGAAAGCGTTGCACACGCGAACGCCGAGCGTGTAAAGCCGCGCACGGTTCGAGTAAATAAACTATCCTCGCATTATCGTCGCCTCGCAACACGTTATACGCTTGTAAAACCGCGAAAACAAATGTCCGTGGCGACAAAGTTAAGGAGATGGGAGAGGTTGCCTGTACGAGCACGCTGCCTCGATACACTCGTCCGACGGTTTTATACGTATGGCCGGCTATTAATGAAAGCTGGACAGCTTTGTCAGAGGCGCGTGGATTATCTCGACGAAAAGCTCTCGATGCAACTCTTTTGCAACTGGCTGCTGACGGGGCTGCCGTTTTCCGCGGACGATTTACTTGAAAAAATGTTCAATCGTAAGGAAACACAAGAATAACATCGATGATCGTTCGATACCGTTTAAGAGGTATCTCCGTTTAAAAACGTCCTCGGAGATTTGCATACGGAACCAAGTCATTAACTATACACGGACAAGTTCGTCGATTCGTCGAGAATTATCTCGTCTTTCGTTCGAACTGACTCGTTGCTCCTGGTGGCCAGCCGAGGAGACGGTCTCGCATAATTAATTGCGGACGCGTAATACTCGGTACGCTGCGGGGCCACCAAGTAATTGGTTGCTCGGTTTTAGTTAACGAGACCTTTAAGCACCGTTCCAGTCATCGTGCATCGGTAAATCTCCGGCGATGTAAGGTAACCGAGCACGTTTCAGCCTCTCGGTGCACACCGCTCAACGCCTCGCAAGGTAATTATTAGTACGATTGCTATGATTTAATTCCTATTACGCCATTACTACCAATGTTTGATTGTGTTTATGAGCCATTGTACAGCATAGGCGTGGCCTTAATGATATGTGTGCTACCTGCGCTTGTATTTATAACCATACGCGCCCATCCATATACCTGTTTTTATTTCCCCCTTTGTTTAGTCCAGACTAGTCCTTTAACGACTACCCCGCTAATTGCATCGAGGTTTCGGTTACGATCTATTTATCGCGGCTTTTAGTGTCCTTCCTTCGCTGTACGCATGCTTTCATCGTGAATCAGAGTGGATAGATATTGCAAGACACGGTAGTTAATTGAATAAGAGAACCTATTACCGGCTTCACAAAACATCGTAATTTCGCTTTTAGTTACACTTGCTTAAATTTTATTGAAATTGCCAGGACATCAATCGTGAAATAGGTGATTGCAAATGTAACAGAGCGTTCGCGGGGAGATTTTATCTGTAACGCAAAATACAAAAGATGTCATTGCCTGAACACTATTTAGCTAATCACTATAAAAATTATAGGAAATGTTCATTATAACTTAATTTACGATGCAGTTCCATTAATGTAAAGTTCAGTTACTATTGTTGTTTACAATCGCCTGACATTTCCAAGGTACACTTTCTACCAGACTGACGGTGTTCTCCAGGCAAAGATCTTCTCGCGACCTTATTTCTTATACGGAGAACTACTCAAGTGTTACACTCATTTATTAATGAAACTTTGCCAGCTTGTAGAGCTCGTCCAGCTGATCACGCCTATACCTCATTTTGTGGACAGACGGCGAATTGTTTCAAAGATATTGATAATTAAAGTTAGTTACTACTTACATTGAGAAGTATGAAAGACTCACACATACAAACGGTTAACTCTGTAGTAAAACGCTTGACTCACAATCTAAAGGTCCACGGTTCAAATCCATGGTTCCCAAGTTTTTTTTTAAAATTATAATTTGTCTCTTTTTGAATAACTATAACAGCTGTACTATAATTATTGCATTTATTAATAATTAATTACATACACTGCAATTTTTATAGAATTTAAGTTATTCAATAGAATATAGAATTTTAACTTAGAATTATGTAGAATTTTAGTTATTCAAAAAAAGACAAATTATCATTAAAAAAAAAAAAAAAATATGAGAACCAGAGATTTGAACCGAGGACCTTCAGTTTGCGAGTCATGGATCCGCTCCGTGGTTAAACACACAACTCGCAATCGAAACGTCCTCGGTTCAAATCCTTGGTTCCCAACAATTTTTTTTTTTTTTTTATGATAATTTTTATGTAATAGTTATTCAGAAAGGGACAAATTATCATTAAAAAAAAAAAAAAATGTTGGGAACCAAGGATTTGAACCGTGGATCTCTAGATTGCGAGTTGTATGTGTGAGTTTGTCATACTTCAGAATGTAAGGAGTAACTATCTATAATTGTTAATATCTTTTAAACAATTAGCCGTCTGCCCCCAAAAGTGGGTATAGACGTGTTCAGCTCGACGAGCTCTACAAGCTGGCAAAGTTTCATTAATAAGTGAGTGTAACACTTGGGTAGTTCCCCTTGTTAAACAAGCTCCTTCATTCTATTCATTTTACCCACTTTTATTCTATAACCATTTCCATTGAAACACGACAGAATGTAGAGAGACGCGTTCACCGAAGTGTTCCCTGAAACAAAGTTTCGCGTCAATGGCTGACCCTTGGGGCACGGTAAACGGTGGATAAAAAGCGGGAAACAAGCAGTCCAATTCGAGCCGCGACAGTGATTACAAACGGCGATACGAACCGATACGTGTTAAGGGGCCGTGGTAGATGTTCCCGCGATAATCGTCCGCGTGACTTGCAGCGTCGGGGCAAAATGATTCGCGTGTTCGCCGGGTGTAACGATAATTTTCCCTAAGTGTTCTAAACGCTTCCCCGGACGTAGGTGCTCGCGTATAGCTAAGAACGGCGTAAGCAATCGCGATAACATAACGCGTTGCAGAAACCGGTATATCTGGGCAAACTTGGTGAACGAGTTGGCCACGACGCGCCGGCTCGTTCTCTATCGTTGTAGCCGATCGTTTAGATATAATTACCGACAATTCTCAAGGGCATCGTATCGACGATGATTGGCCATTTCAATAGGTCTCCGCGATCGTTAACCATCGGCAAGCAACGGGCAGGTAAACGAAGAATTATTGACGATCGTCGACGATTTGAGCGATACCTACTATTTCTTCGATCCGCCGTACGTGTCCTGATACGAAGCTGAGGATCAATTTCGCTTGGCCTACGTTCACGCGACCATTTCGGGGACAAACGATCGACGGGTAGTTTCTCGATCGGTGTTATACCTACCCATCGGTCCAGTACGTTGGACGATTTAATTGACGATCAACGATCGAGTTTGTTAACGATAGCGTATCGCGTCCCGTGATTCGTGGTAATTTTCGTTCCCGCGAATAATGACGGGTTCGACGATATCGCATGCCGTTTCAGCGCTTCGAACCGGTGCGGCGCGGCGTCGTTCCTCGAAGAAACGCGAGATCGAGATCCCGACGTAATTCCATTAAGAAGTCTATGGTCCGGTGGATGGTAGACGGTCGACCAATTAATGCGTCGCGTTGCGGAAGAACGAACTCACTTGGAGCTCGTATCGCACGACGTGACGCGGTCACACGATATCGCCTTCGGTGCACACACCCGGAGATGCTGTTCGTAGATTAACAACCGTATCGTTGCGGGTACAATCACTAACGGTTCGCGAGAGACATCGTAACTCCCACGGCTGGTCATATCCGTGCTTCCCTCGGCGGTCATTAGCGGCTAGATGGGTGCCATAACAAAGATGAAACCGCGAGCTCAGCCACCTTCTCGAATATCCAGCACCGTGTTGCCTGGTACACACCCACGTTCCCTCTGTACACGGAACCCAGTAACTCTTGTAACTTCGATGAAATACTGTAAATAGCTTTGGCCGGACGTGCTCTTGCTCGGACGCAGATAATACATTGATCGCTGAACGACTAATAATAATAACGCATTTATAACGAATTACTTGTTTATGATATTGCTTAAATTTTCAACGACTCTGAATTTCTCTTGTTTCCTGATGATTTAAACTCTTTGTAACGTGTGGATATTTTTTCAAATTTTGAAATAATTCACTCCTCAGGAATATGAAATACTGTGTTTATATGATTTGCTTGTCCCATTTTTATGGTCGAATGCTTTCAACAGAAATTTATACGGTTCGCAACTTTCTAACATGGCTATGCTTTATGACATACGATTATAGAAATTTATTCACACTCGAAGGACGGAGAAAAACAAATGATAACATCTCGACAATAAAATTAAAAGAGATGAATTAAAACCACGAATGAGTTAAATATAAATTGTGTAATTTTCTCTGAAGAGACACTTGTTTTTGCCATAAATGTAGTGATACTTTAATTACAGCACATCGCACGACAGTTCAGATTTATAGTGAGTGGATCGCATTTTATATTCCAATAATTTTCCCCCGCACTTCGCTTCGACCACATCACAATTTAAACGGCGAACTTCATTGACGACACGACACCGAATTTTCACCCGGAAGCACTACCTCATGGGGTACAGGGTTCCCTACATAAGAAAAGGGAACACCATTACATATCCAAACGATCTTCCCTGTCTCATAAATTTCATTCAAAACGAGGACATCGAGCTATCACATTAATCGGCCAGCATTTTCACGAAACTTGTATCCTTTTAGGACGGTGTTGTTGTCGAATGACGCTCGGTAGATTGTCTTAATAAGGCCAATAAATCGGTGTTAACACGGAATTACGAAATGCCTGTTCAGTCCCGGGGAGGACCTCCTGCACGGGGAATAGTACCCCCGCGATCAGCGGGTGTCTTCACGAAAAAAAAAAGAAAAAAAAAGAAAATACAATTCACGGACTCCTATAAACAGCCGGTGAACCTGTGCTCTCGCTGTCCTACGCAAAACCGTAGTGGTGTGTGTGTGTGTGCTGTCACGCTTGGAAATCGCCACTAAAGCCGACGAACGTCTTCATACAGCGTGGCCACGGGTTCCAACCACCACGGGTCGCGACAACTTCCACAGATTTAAATACCTCTATAAATAATCGATTATATGGGGAGCATTAAATGTCTTAATAAACGAAATGTCGGCCTGTTTTTCGAGTAGCCGAAAGCACGCGCGTCCTTTCCCCTGTCCTCGCATCGTCCTTCCTCCACCCTTTTCTCATTCCTCCATCTCTTCCACTTTCTCGCTGCTGGAACACGCCACACGCGTCCGTAAACATACTGAAAAAGTGTATTTATCGTAAAGAACAATTTGAAAGTGATTAAGATTTACCGATGCCATTTAAACAAACAAAAAAATAGGGTTCAACATGTTAATGTCAATTAAGCACTGACCATAATTCCATGTGAATAAGAACGTGTCTTGAAACGAAGGAGGATAATAATTTGTATCTGAACTCTAGATTAGTCACGTAGCTTATTTACTAAAGACGAGGGTGCATCGGTCTAAGAGGCCGACCGAAGCTTAAAAGACGTTCTCAGAAATTAGGATCCACCCTTGATTTCTGAACGCAGAAATGAATGGACGTTAGAACCGAGGTAAAAGGACACACGAGGCTCAGCTTTGTTTCGGGATACCTGCGTTATCTGGTCGATGATCTCTGTCGACCCTTAAAACGAACGTGGCTCGGTCGATGATCGTGGAGAAATTAGTGGGAAAGTCGAAGGAAAGGCATCGATACGTTACAGATCTTTATCCGACCGGTGTTCTTTCACCGGCGGCTATTCTTTCGATACCATTGTCTGAAAATACCGTGTAACGCTTCGAAATGCTTTCGACGATTGTCCTTTCACGTGGCCCGTCCAACCGATACCCACCGGTATCCACCATCCCCGCAGCAGCACGGTATCTCTTCTCAAGGAATTCCGGTAACGTCAATATCCGGGGTTAATCGTTTCATTTTAATCGCGTCTCAATATCCAGCCGTCTGATCGGAGATCACAGATACAGCGTTGGCACACGTCGTTCCTGAAACGCGACGATAAAACGGAGTAGAGCTTTCCGGTTTGTCACGCGGAACCTTGCCTTCCTATTCATCGGCCGCCCATCGACCATAGCCGATGGAACGGGGCACAATGACAAGCACAAAGGGCGGATGACTTTGCGAGTAGAGTCGCTGACATAATAGAAGACGCGGACGTGGCGCTAGAGTGTATCTCAAAGAGGGAACACCTTCTATTAAGACGTCTGTCGTCGCTACGATGTCGCCGTTATTAGCGGTTTCTAGATGCTCGAGGAAAAATCAAAGTATCGAAACCCATCCCCTTTCAACCGTGTCACGGTTTTTCAACTTCGCCTGTCACGAGCCTCGCTGCCTCTGCCCGAGTTCCCGACGCCTCAGGTACCGACCAGACATCAGAGAAAACCGAGATTTTATCGCGTGCTCACGATCCAGCGAGTTTCGCTTCAATGGTGTCGTTTTTCGAACGGTGCACCACTTACTTTTCGTTTAAACCGGGGCGGAAAGGAAGAGGGATCGAAAGGGAAGAGGCGAACCATGACGAGAGAGCAGCGGGATATTATTTTACGTATGGGGCGGAGAGGAGTTCAGCCGCATCTCCATCCCTCGCTCGACCCACCCGGTTATCGTAAAGGGTCTTAGTTAGTTTGCCGCGATATACAATTTCTTGTAGGTTCAGCATATTAATTCATTAGATAACAGATTAACTTGGGTTAGATTAACTACTTGGCTTGGAATAATGTATTTGGTATTAGATCGCAATCTTGGGTCAAAGGTAAACTACACCTGTTCTATTCGAAATTTGACTTTTTAATTTTGTTAATATTAATTTGTAATTTTAAAAATTGCCTAAAAATCATCCTTCTAAATAATGGAACGGTTATTCTCAGAAAATCATTTAACTAGCTTCATGACTTTGTTCCGCGGTAAAATCGAAGGATTCAAGCGAAAGATGAAAGACGAATCGAGTGATTCATCCGAGCGTGGTCCAGTACATACTGAAAACAAGCATTGGCAGGATTTTTACAGACAGTACCTCTGGCTCGTCAGCTCGTTGACCGAACAATGTTAGCCGGTATTGCGCGTGGGTGATCCGTCGCGTAATACAGGGTGTTCGAGCGAGGATATCGAGTGTTCCAGGAACAGGAGTCTCATCATAGCAGCGGACACCTTATCCCTGAAATTTGTCGTTCGTTTTAGCCGAACCTAATCCACCGATCCAGCGCTACCGTTCCAGAAACTGGTGCAACCAACGAAGTAACTCGTTCGAGAGTGAAACGAGCAAAAGGAAGCAGATTGAAAAGGTGTTCGTTCGTCCGAGGCAAAGGGGTGTGTCGTCCTGACGGTCCTTTTTTTCTTTCTTAACGGGAATATCCTCTCACCCCCTGTTGCTTGGGGCCCTGAATAGATCGAATTACCCTAGGGTTTCCATCAGCCGCGCCATTGGTCGGAAGACGTCGCGTCGGTGTCAAAGGAAGGAGATCCAAGGAGGAGCGTAGACGCGCGAAAGGGCGGTTTGCGTGCGAACAAGGTTATGCTAATGTTGCTCTCTTGTACCAGGCCCACGTTACGGAAGTGTGGGTGCGTTCGCACACACGCGACCCTGTCAGGAGGCAGCTAAGTGGCAGGATGCGGGTGGAGAACAGCTATAACTTCTGGACAAAACTAATTACTAGAGTGCTATTTAGACGGCGGCAAGCTCTACCTTTTGTTTAGACGAAATCTCGTTTGAATATATTAGGCGAGGCGCATCGATTAACCAGCTGACTAGTAGCACGGCCCTTGTGCTCTACCCTTTTCCAAACCGCTGCTGCACGAATTTTCTAATTAATTGATGGAAGATAATGCCGCGCGAACGGCCTCGTTTACACGTATACTAATTCATCCCTTTCACCGTGCCGCTCGTTTCTTTTTTTCTTCGCGTCTCGTTATACCCGATGGAAAGGTAGTCGAACGAAATGGAGTTTTATTTTGAAACCTATGCAAGGTAAATTGGCTGCATGTATTTTTACGATGAGAATGATAGATACAGAGTGCACAACTTTGATTTGATTGAAATTGGAACAGAAGGATATGGACTGAATGTAATAGAGGGTTTTCTATTCTACGAAAGTGAGGAAAAATAATGAGAACTGTGATGGAGGGATTCTTCGAAGCACACGTGTTTCAAATCATACCGCGGCGGTATATGAAACAACCGAGCGGGTAATAGTCATCTAAAAGCTAACTCGTACATGGTGCACAGCCGTACTCGTAGATGTGGGGTTTATATCGTAGCCTCGGTGTCCTCGCGCGTAACCCGGCTAAGTAAACCCAGCCCACGTTGGCATCGTAAACGCGTTTACAGTGGCGTAGCAATGGCATAAATTCACCGACTATAAAGTATTAATTGTTGCCTGGAATCATTTGCCAAGCATTGTTTACTTTGAACGTAAATCACGTCGTTTTGTACGAGCCAACTTGGAAGAACTTCCAAGGGAATACATGTGTAACTACTAGTTGGATTCATCTACTTTATCGCGGGACAATTTAGTTACATCGGAGATCAAGATAACCGTGATCGAGTATACCAGTAATTCTGTAATCTCTATAACGAAATCCGCTTTGATGTAATTATATCTCGCGATATGTAAGGTCCATCGTATCTTCTACGAGTCCCCCAGCCCCTTTACCCTGATAACAAATCGGATGCGAGATTGCTTCGGTGAATGCAAATTAACCGTCCGGCTAATTAGAAGCTCGACCAACTGCGGAACAAACAGGTCTGCCAGGGTTTTAAATAGATCAAGCTTATCCTTCTATTCATTTCCGTACAACCCGGTTCTCTTTCATACTATAAAAATTTCATCCATTTTACGCAACGCCCACGCAACACCGTTTCTCGTTTAAGAATAGAAGCTTAGCATTAAAGTCTCGAAACCTGCTTTCGCCATATCGAGGAAAAATTCAATAAATTCACGTGTCATCCATGGAGACAAAATTAAGGAGAAACGTTTCCAATCGAATATTGTAAACGCATCGAATCATCGGTAAGAAATTGTTGAAAATAATACTCGCGTTATCGAAGAGATGCTGCTAGGTACTGTTTACGATCGTTTCGTAAAGTTCATCCTGGCGGTGGCAGCAGGTGAGGTCGCTTCTTAAGCGGCCGTTAAACATCCGATCGAGCGGCTTGTTGCGCAACCCCGCAATTATTTTCTATTCCCGGGCACCGCCTGCGTAGATACGCAGTCGATAAATAAGCAGGAAGCTGGTAACTCGCGGCTTTGTAGCACTGGTGCGAATCGGTCCTCGAAGAACTGATGATTATCCGGCTGCCTCCTACCGATCTTCGACAATTATCAGCGACTGTTCGATCGACGACCGTGTCCGGTCGATTCTCGAACGGTTCGTTATCGGTTCGCCTACGTGCAACCACGCGGATCTACCCGTTCGATTAATCGGTACCCGAGGATTGCTTGGCAACACGATCCAAGATCGTTCACGGAATTGCTCGTCTATTGAATTAAAACGCTATGAAACGTGTTGCTGGATGGATGGACGAGCGTATTCGTTGGCGAATTAGCAGCCACGTAGATCGGCGCCTTTGCCGAGTCATTGTCCCGTGCATTAGAAAGCCGAAGCTTGAATACCGATACACACCGTATACCTACCGGTGTATACAAGGCAACATTTATTATTGCTCGGGTACACGTTAGACGTGCAACGCCGACTGCATACGAGGAGAAAGAGAGTGAACGAGAGACAATGAAGTAGGAGAGTGAAAGAAAGAGATAAGAGAGGAAGGAAGAGGGGTGCAGGGGGTGGTTGCGTGGGGAACGAATAGTTGTAAACGCGGGCGCGAAAGGTCTCTGCTAGGAGCCGAGCCCCCTATTGTTTCCCTGATCGGAGTCTCGTTCTTGGCCAAGCACAACCGAGGAGAAATCGTTCGATAACGTATGTACCTCGCGAATCGATTATTTCGGTGGCCGTATACAACGGTATGTCGGCTTCTCTCTTTTTTTTTTTATATACTGCCACGTTTAGAGACCACTTCCACATTTGGACACTTGATCACCTCCGTGAACGACGAGGGTGGTGACGTACGATCCGGACGGTCGTGTCGTTTCAGGGAAAAACGAAAGTGTCCTGGATTTCGAAACCGTTGAAATACACTTTTCACATCGCGTCGGTTCGATGTGTTTGGGTGTCCCGTCACGTTTCGCGCAACCGTTCACCGTGCCCGTTCTTCGTGCTCGGCTCGTGAAACGGCACGCCAGAAAGGAAACGAGGTGTATCGAAGGCTGTACCAGGTGCACGGGTTAAAAGGATTTTTCAGTTTCTACTAGCAGAAAATAACCTCCGCTTCCTGCTCAAACGACACAAGACACTTACACTTTTTAATTTTATAAAAGTCTTAAAAACAATTGAAAGTGTTCAAATATTCAATAATGGCTTATATTTTACTGGTCAGTATTTTAATCCCTTTTTATCAGTATTTAATATGGTCAGTACTTAAATGGCCATACTGACCATTTTTTATTTATACTGACCATTCGCTATTTATATACTGACCGTTTAGTATTTTTATACCGACCATTTTGGTAATAAAATATTGACCGAAAGTTGATTTATATACTAACCGAAAATGGATTTAAATATTGACCATTTAATTTGTTGCCTTTAAATTAGATCTGTTATGTATTACGATTTCTCGTTTAATAAATCAGTCGATAGAACGGCAAATAAAAGAAACTGTCTATTTACTTGAATTATCAATGCCCTAATAAATGTACCTATCCTTCTCAATGCCCGAACCATTTTCAATCGAAACCTACATCGAGTGCACGCGATTCCAAGAAACCAGACCTGCATTGTTAATACACTTCCAGTACAATATCCGTTCACGTTGTTTCGCAAAAGAAATATCGGATGTTTTCAAGAATATCTGTCTGTCAAGAGAAAGTACGATCGACGTTCAGGCTGAAAGACATTATGTATCTGAGAGGAAACGATAACGATTTCGCGAGGGCTACCGACACTGCAAAAAGAGGCTTCTGACCGCCTCGGTAGCGGCTTCGAGTTGGCGACGATAGCTGCTATCATTTGGTCGTTAGTCAATGGTACACATTTCGGTGCCTGGTTTCTTCGCGTTCGCCACGTAGGCGGCCCCCTATCGCTTTGTTCCTCGTTAATCTTCATGAAGGCTGAATTTACCAGCTATTCGTGAATTTTCGTTCTTTCAAAACGTAAAATCGTATTTCCCTCAAGATAATATCAAATAAATATCTTTTACCAATGCTCTACTTATATCCAAGTCTTATCAAACAATGCTTCTAATCATTTTTTTCTTTCGGTATTATTACTCTACAAACAACAATAACAGCATCTACCAAGGATACTCCTTCGAATTAGTCCAGACGAAATGAAAATGTTGCATCTTTGATAAAATCTTCTTATAGGTTTACGATCGAACGAAACTGTAGGACAATTCTCGCGAGCGATACCTCGACCACATAATATCTCGACGAATCGAAATCGAAGGGGGCGACAATGACGACGGGAATCCAAATCGAGCCTCGTGGTATAATCATCTCACCGAGAGCGTCTTGGATCTCGATACAAAGCTTTTTTTAATACTGTTCGGTCCTCCTTTGGGCCAATCACGCGTGGCAAGCCCGCTCGCGTTTATCGCGGCGTATTGGACCGCGGTTTGTAAACCGTATGCATCCGAGAGCGTACCGTATTATAATGCCATCGCGGACGTGGCATTAGCTTATCAGCTGGTTGCATCTCGATCCTTTCGTCCGACGTTTTCTTCATCGATTACCTCGCAATCTCGTTGCGTAGGTATCACCTTCGGATACCCGGTGCCGAAGCTTCTGACTCCGCGATGCAAATATCGCGGAACGATACCCTCGGCTCGCTTTCGTACGCGACCCACACGACTCGCGTATGTTCAACCCACGATATTAACGAAACGTGGCTCGAGTTACGATCATATCCAGGGTACAGCGATCGAGTAAATCCGACGATAATTTCTCGCTTAGTTCTGTGCTTCTCGATCCGACGCTCTGCTCGCTGATAAAACGCTTCAAGGTTTTCCGTGGAACTTTGATTAGCTAGCCAGGCTTCTGTTTCTTCGTTGAAACGAGATACATTATGCGAACGGTGTTTGACGTTGCATATTGTAAGGGAGAATGTGATCTGGGTTTATTGTTGGAGTGTACTTCGTGTCTGTACACCTGAAGAGTGATAAGAGTTCAGAAATTGTAGAACAGATAATAGTTGCTGAATTGTTTAGCTGAGCCATTTGTTTCAGAGTTGAAAGAAACTTTTGTTTCTAAATACGTAGATCGCTTTCTTTTATATACGTATTAAGTTCTGAATGTTCTTTCGTTTTATTTTTATACCGTAGAATTGCAATATTCATTGAAAATTTTCAATTCACACACCATAAAAGTGTTCCACGTTTTACGTCGCATGTCTTATTCAACGGAAGAGTACCGTCGATGCATGATTCCTGTAACTTCCTTTCTAGCAGGCGTCAAAGTGGGTCACCTCTATTGTGCATTAAGACATCCATTTTTAACAGACATCTCGGGGAAAATCTTGGCCACGAATTTTCCTGTAAGCACCGTTTTCGTCGCCGAGTATTCCGTTCTCGATTTTTAATCGCGAAACACGGCTGCCTTGGTATCCCAGGTAACAATGGCGCAGCGGAACGCGGTCTGAATTATTCAGCGTGGCCTACGGCCCCGACTCCCGGCTCTCAGACGGCCCTGGTCAACCGTCAGCCAACGTTGGATAATATTTTACAGTTGGAGAGGACCGATACACGGGGAAACGATTCTCGAAAACCGATAACGTTGCTGCATCTACTCTATTCATTTTCGTCGCTGCATTAATTGGACGTTTGACACCCCTAATGTCCTGACACGCTTATGAAATTCGGCCTCCCGTTATTGTGACGCGCCGAATCAGAGAGACTTCCATTTTCGCGAACGCACAGAGGTTCGCTAATCGTTGATCGAACGATGCCGATATCATTGGGATGATTTGATTGCCGATTTAATTTAATTTCGTGCATCCTCCGCTGCGTTCGAATATCGCGGTGTGTTATCAATAATCGTACCATAATCGATTGAATATTATTTTATGAAATGAACGATGCTTAATCTTTCGGAAATCGGCGCGGCGGATTCGTGGATTCGCGATTTTCTGGAAAATTCAAGTCGACATTCGAACGATATTTGATTGCGCCAATATTTTATTGATCCATTGCACGTGCATGATTTCGTGATTTCTATCGAAATCAGATTCTCTCTTCCATTGAATCCTAACAGAGAAGATAAAGGCGTACTATTGATCTGAGAAAGTTTAGACGGGGCGAAAACGTGCCGTTTGGTGCTCAGCTGCGTACACATTGGACCTAATCCCGAGTACATCCATAACGCGAACGCACCCCGCAATAAAAATATCGCGCCTGTTCTAGCTGTGGTACCGTGTTGATGTTCCGCACGATTCTGTTGCTCGTCCCCTCCATCGTACAGAAAACCATTTGCGAAAGCGCTTAACCGCTTTAACGATTCGTTTAGGCGATCCTTGTCTCAAAGCTATTGAACGCTGGCAATCAATTACACTTCCTATCGATCGAACAAAGATGCCTCTATCTCCGATTCGTTCCGAGTTCTGTAATGCATGGATCGCTAATTTATTTCAGAAGAACACCTCGACCTCTGGTAATCGTTTTAAACCCTTCGGACTATAAATCACCGGATCAAACGTTCATCGACACACGCGGTGCGCGGTGTCAACAACAGAAAAAACGTTTCTCCGTAGCCTCCTTTACTGTCAAGAGTATTCAAACTTCCATTAATTTTTATTAGACCCAAGTTTCCGAGTGGCTAACTTCTCTTTAATAATTTCTTGCAATATTTCCTTCTCGAATTATTCTCGTAAAGGATCGCTGTGTTTGTTCAGAATTTTCGGATCTCGAATCCTTTCTCATTCTCAAATCAACATCATTAAGGTGGACGTTGGAGAGGAGGGGTGAGGATAGCCGGATTGCCAAGGCAAGAAGAGTAGCCCGAGATCCGGTCGCCGAGATTGGCGGACCGTGAGGGGCCCTCGGGTCCAGATTTCGGGCTTCGAACGACAAGATGTTAACACGTGTGTTCCGTGCCGAGTGTTGGTGCCAAGTCGGCCGAACCGAGGTGACACGATGTAATCTGAGACAGCCGACTTCGAGTCTCAAAGTCTCGGGCAACAGGCCCAGGGCCCAGGGCCCTGCCTCTCTCGCTTTCCATTCCTTTGCACGGTTGCCAGCCTCCTTCGTTCATTGGACCAGGCCACGGAGGACCTGTCTTTCATACATGACAGGACACGCCGTGACAAAAGAGCGAGAGATGCTCCGGGGCCTCGTTGGTGCCCGCGTTAAAATTCGCGACTGATCGCCAATCGTTATGCATGTGAACACGAACGACGGACAGAATTAATTAATTTCCGAGTCTGTATTAGCCTCGCGGCACGACGATGTTCGAGGAGTCCAGGGCTGTACGAGAGAAGGTAAAATTGAAAATAAGTGCCATCCTTCGATTCTAATACATTGGCCTTGTTTTCGATTAGCAGTTCCCTTGCAAAAGGAGAAACGAACCGTGTTCAAGGATTAAGGAGCGAGATACGAATGGCCATTGTCTATTTCGTCAATAAATTTTTTAATTCGACGACTCAACCGTGCGGAAAGAAGGACACGGCCGTAAAATGTACTTTTCATCTGTCTTTGACAATAGACAATGCCTAAGATGCGAGATATTTCGTGAGACTCGAAACACAGTGGTGTGTGGGTAGCGGCGAAGAATAACGGAAAGTGGGACTGTCTGGATCGTGCAGAATGTAGAAAAGAGGACGTGCCCATCGGCCGTGAGGCAACTTTGTTTTGGTATGCAACCATGATACGACACGCGAATGTCTGACTGTTCGGATGAAATATTTTCAACGTGAATCATTTTGTAAATTTCATACGAAGCGATTCGCTGGACATTCTTTGACGAATTACTCAGATTCGTCGCGTTCTTCGGTGACTTGTTTTCTAATAACAGAAAGTAGGATGATCTAAGAAGCACCACTTAATTTAGCCATTATTCCACAAACAAGCAGCGTCAATCTGGCGATCGTTCGGGAACAAATTTCTCCGTTCACAATGGGATCGTTTGCTTTCACGGATAATCCAGTGAATCTGCAAGTCAGGCTACAAGCAACGATCTTGTAACGCATCGGGAATGACGATCGCGTGGCCTACGACGGAAGTGGAGTCGATGAAGCGGCGATAAAACATAGGACAGAGAAAAGATTCGATACCCGGAGTGCACGGATCGAGTATTAATGCTGTTTGCTTAATACGCGTTTCGAAACGAACGCGAGGAGACAAACGAGAAGGTAAACGTGAACAAAGAGGAGAGCGGAGACAGCTAAGCAAACATTCAAGCTCGTTTGGCTTTTGTGCAGCCGTTGCACAAGCGATCGACGTTACACGCACGCGGTAGCGAAGCGCACGCGCGAGTACTCGCGAGTACCGCAGTACATATTCCTCTTGAACTGGAAACTGAAATAGAATTGAAGATAGAGGCGGCATTAACGGAGTCCTCTGATCGTGCTTTTCTCACTCGTCTCGCTCTTTGCGCGATTGCCTTTGCCGGCCTTTGAGCAACTCTCTGCTCGCCACTTTCCTTTAAAATCTCCTTTCTGTTTGTTCAATGCTTAATGCGTGGGATTGGACTTCACAATCGCTCGTTTCTAATACTTCGTTCGGCTCTTACGGTTTTAACACAATTTCATCTGAAGCGAGATTCGTGATGAATTATTATAGAGTTCAAAATCAGTAGAAAAATAAATTATCACAAATAGAAGATTCATTCTTTTCACACGTGATTCGATTCAATGAAATTTGCATTTTCTCTTGTCATGATGCGCCGAGTCACACTTTTCCGCTAATCCATTACTGATTCACGCTTCGTACCTTTCACTCGTATAATCCAAACGGAATCGCACAAATCGGCAAAGGGTGTTGCAGACTCCGCTTCGATACAGGTAACCAGGATGGAAACGCAGAAAGAAGAAGATAGGCGTCGCGCGTCGTGCACGTCACGCGGCATAATTGAATGATTATTGTTAATCGTATGCAGGTAGCCGAAGGAGGCGTCCGTGATCATTAGGGGTTGACTGAAAAATACATCGCGCCGGTTTCTCCACGACGAGCGTGTACACGTTCGCTTCGTGTCGTAGCCTGTAATTTTCCTCCTCGGCCAACGCGTTCCTCGCTTCCCTCTCGCTGCTGACACGCAGCGAAC
The DNA here is from genome assembly GCF_051020975.1 of Osmia lignaria lignaria. Lineage (NCBI taxonomy): Eukaryota > Metazoa > Arthropoda > Insecta > Hymenoptera > Megachilidae > Osmia > Osmia lignaria. Next base: position 9,035,504 of record NC_135046.1, on the reverse strand, counting down.
GGTGCAAACGTCGCATTAAATCGTTAGATCGTCATCGTTTAAACTTAAACACCGCATCCTGTCTTTGCTGGCAGGATGGAGCTGGGTCTGCCGAAATTTTAACCCGCCTCCCAGGACTCTGCTCGACCTAACGTATTTGGAAAGCGCGGATAAAGATTCTGAAACGCGTTGCTTTGAACTGGATACAAATCCCTGTTAAATTTAGTTTAATACACGCGTATACCTGCGTGCAGAGCCGCGACGAAGCGTGTAAGAATCAAGGACGTCAGCGTGACAGCACGGCTATTTGTGACTGGCTAAAACGAATTTTTAAGCACGATCAATGCGCACGGAATTAGATGCTTCCTGCGGTAGACGCGAAACCTGCTGAAGTCATCGAATTAAGCGACTTCACGGCGCACCGAGGCGCTTTAAAGAGGCCTAATTCCTCGCGAACAAAGCTCCAGGGAAACAAGGAAACGCAGTTTTTCCACGAGCTACCCTCCTTTACCCTGCGTCATTTCCCTGCACTTTGAACGTCGGACGAAAGGGTCGATTTAATCGCGACGTCGAACCGTATTGTCGAAGGTGGCGGTAGAAAATATAGACAGGGACGAAGAAGACGAGGGTGGAGGATCGGGCGGCATCCGGTGAAACAGAGAATTACGTGCAGTCGACTAAGCGTGCACAATGCGAGGAACTCGTAGCCTTCGATTCTAATCTGATCAGGCTGCGGAGGCTCACGGATTAGCCGGGGAATCCGGAGACGCCTGTTCGTAGCCTGAGGGAGGAACAGAGGCGAGGAACTCGAGGCTGTTCGGTAGCCGGAACAGGTAGTCGAGGCTTCGAGAGGACGGATACCTGATCGCGCGGCTACGCGAACCTTCCTTTCTTTCTCTATCAGCCCTCAGGACGACGAGGAAGCTCCACGGCTGTCCTATTATAAGAAAATAGATCGACTTACACCGGTGGTGCGGCCCAACCGACGAAGACGACGAGGTGTTCGAGTGTCGCGAGAAAGAGACAGGCATCGAAGGCGTCGTATAGGATTCACGGTCGAACGAACGGGACGAGAGAACGACGTCTAACCCCGTCACAACATCGTGTCACTTGCCTGTCAAACTGGATTAGGCAAATAACCAGATGATACAGGGGGGGACAAGGTTTTCGTGGTTGCGGCTGCCGCCGGTGTACCTTGATAGACCATGCTCTATACACCTTTCAGCGATCTGTGGCGACCAGCAAAGTTCCCAGCGGAGGAAAAGGCAAAAGGCAGTGTGAACTTTTTGGGCGTCCGAACCGTCGGGTCAAGGTGTAATAAAACAATAATTCGTACCGTTTTGCCAATCCAACGGCCACTCTACAAAGTCCTCTCGGAAGTCCTCAAGTTCCGCTCGGAACATGTCAGATTCCTTTCTTCGGGAAAGCATTTTCTCTGGCTTGTAAGGACACTCTGGTCCGAACCGTCTTGAAGGCAAGACTCGCGCTAAATAAAAAAGTTATTTCGTATCCTACCGATTTCCCTCGCATGATCCCCTCAGATCTATGGATAATATCCTTTCCAACGAGTTTCTCGAGTGCACGCTAAAAATCTCATGAATCAAGGAATGGTAAAAAGATGGTGTAGACAGTTTAATTAAGAGAGGACAAACGTGCGGATGATGGGCGAAGTAGAGAGACATCGTTAATCACCGAGGAGCTGACTGGACGAGTGAATGAAAAATTTGCGCGAAGGTTTTGCCATTCCTCAATTGATACAGCCTCGATCTTTTTCATTTGACCGACGATACAACAGTGATGAGATGGACCACCTTGCTAAATTAGTTTAAGATATCATGAAAAGATTTCCCTGATAATGTTTGAAGCAACGATGATGAGTATTGTCGATCGAGAGCATCGAGCTTGTAGATCAATCGGCAACGAGTCCTTCGATCATAACTAGTAGGCAGTGAATTATTCGCGAGTGTGTTTCATAGCGGTCACGAACTCGCGATTCATTCATTGCCGATGCTCGGAGTCGATATTAATGCGGCGTCGTAGATCGATCGGATCGATTAAGCGAGTCGCGTACAGGGGAAATTGGTAGGATCGGTAGCGCGGGGAAGTCGACACGCGCGACCCTCGTTCGAATGAATTTATCGATCCATGTCCGTGGATCCGTGTAAAGTCTCGATAAATTAAAGGCCCGAACGATATTGATGGACGTCGACGATGTGATTCGGCGCTCATTCCCTTCGGAATAAATTAAGATCCCAGCGGTGAGTAATGATAACTCGTTGGAGTGACGATTTCCGAGCTACGCCGTGCTGGGAACGCTCTCGCGTCTTTATTTTCGAGGATTATCATTTCTCATCCTCGGCCCGATGCCTTTACTAAGGATCCGTTCGCTTGTATCGCGCAGCTTCGTAAGCCGTCTTTTGCTTGTCCGTCCTCGTTTGCCTCGTGGTTTGTTTAACTTTGACCTGAGCCAATTCTCTTTTCGAAGAAGACGAAAGGTTGCAGTAGGCAGGTTAACGAGAAGTAGCTACGGGAAGCTATGTATATTACTACTGTTAATTGCTTTACAACCGGTCATTACTGTCGTGCCTCGGTCATTTCGGGAGATACCGCACCACGAAACTTTATCGACGTGGGCGAGATGGATCGTAAATTCCATTAGTCCGTATGATTTTCGCGGTGAAAGCGTTTATCTAACGATAACAAACGAGACTATGAGAAAGCGATATAAATCTATCAAAAAGCTAAAGCACCAGTTTAATTCCTAACACCGTGGCCGAAAAGCAGCCGCATTGTTCGAGGAATCTTGTTAAGAAGGCTGCACAAGTGGCGGCACGGTCGGATCGCTCAATTAAATCAAGAACGCATCACCCAGATGATCGTCTCGGTTCACGATCGAAACGTGGCAAAGAAACGTATACCGATGAGTACGCATAACAGCGGCCGATCCGCAAAATAGGCACGGTCCGAGATGACCGGGATACCAAACGGCCGGCAGCTTTTTTCCTGGCCGGTGACGATGGAAAGAAAACGGGCTAAGGTGGATAGGAGGAGTAGGAGAGAGACAGCAGGCCGGTTGGATCCGAAGGCGACCTTAATTAATTAACGAGGCAACGCTCGAAGGATCGCCGCGGCTCGTCGGACGGACGACGCCGTTCTTCCGGGCGTATCCACGCTCTCTACGGTGTGCTAATTCGGTTAAATGGTTAATTGCTTAATTTCATTTAATACGCCTCCGATCCGGCTGGCTGCCCGCTTCCTGACCGTCCTCCTCTTTTCTTCGTCCAAGCCTTTCTTCCGATCGCTCTTCCACTTTCTTACTCTTGCACTCCCTATCCCTCTTCTTCTTCTTCCTTTTCCCTTCGTCCTCTTCCTTCTATAACGTCCCGTCTGTTGGAGGACGGCTTTACTTAGCCACGAAGAGGACTCACGGGAGGACTCAGGAGAGGAGAGCGTTTCCGTCGTGGCCGTTGCATCGTCGACGCGCGGGGTCGATGACCGCTCGCGATGCCGGTTCAGCCTCACGAAAGAAAGAAATCGCGGGCATAATTAGCGAATGATTGATCGATGCGTGTCGCCCGAGCTATGCATGCGCATTGCTCCTTCCTTCTCTCCTTTTCTCTCGATCAGGCTTCTTCGCTTTTCTTTCTTTCTTCCCTCGTTCTTCGAGATCGTTCTGTTGCCCGTTCCTTTCCGCTCTTACTCCTTCACTTCCCCTCCTACCTCGTCCCGGCTACCCCGCGGCCCGTTTGGCTCCCGATCTCTTTTTCTTTTGCCTTAATTTAGTGGCCATCCGCGGCGGGCATACGCCCCGACAAGGGCGCGTATGCACGCGCGCTCCATCGCTCGCGAGTACATGCTCATTCGTGTATCTACGTATGTATAGTACCTCGAGGAAAGGATCGTGCGTGCGCGCACGCATATCCGATGCTTTTTGCCGCGGACGCCGATACACGGCGCCGATCACGATTGACCGGCGTCGATCTCTGTTTAGTTATTCGGAAATTATTGCGGCCCACGGATCCTCGTTAACGATCGGCTGGAATTTTTCGGGCCGTTCAACGAGGACGAATGCTGCAAGTAACTTTCAGGGACGTTTACGACTGTCGTTGGACGAGCTTATTCCTCGCCGGCCATATTGGACCTCGGAAAAATATCGTACTGTTTGAATTACAAAGTTGAATCGGTTGGACCCCTTTAGAATAAAAATCTCTTCGGTAGATAAGAACTGTAGTAAATTAATGAAATAAACAAGGAGTCTGTCAAACTTTAGCGCCAAAATGCTGGGCTCAAAATTAATTAGATCGCTTAAACGAGTCAATGCGTGGGTGTGAAAATTCGATTTGTCAATGAACACCGAACACGCCGGGTTTATTTATCATAATTAAGCGGAAATCGATCTACCTTCGATCGAGATACTGCAAGCACCATAGTCCAAGCAACTAGCTCGTGTTCGGCGTTAATGGAAGAGACGAGAAACTCTGTCGAGCTACGGGGAGCCACGAGCTTCGATTTTCTTGATCGATCGGTCGATCGATCAACGTTCACGAATCGTTCGCGCTCGCTTTGACAACGTTCACGAAACCTTTCGCCCAACGACTTCGCGTGGATCCCTTAAACGTCCTGTATAATTCTATCCTGATTTATTCGCCTAATCCTCCTGTAACGTTGCTCCTTTTAAAATACTTGGTTAAATCGACGAGCAAACTTTAATTTCAATACTTTAACGACAGTCTAAGACGGAAAAATATTCGACGGTAAATAATTCCGTGCTAAATTCTGTCAGATTACGCGTTAAATATTCATGAGATGATCTGAATTTCACGGTTGATACCATCCGAAAGTTGACGCGAATCGTTCAAACCTATCGGTATTACTTGCGCGTCTCGTTTTCCGAGTTTTGGCCAGGTAATAAAAGTAGCTGGCCTTGAGAACGGTTCAAGCGAATCTTTCGAAAAATCGCGATCCTGCGCGTAAAAGTCAATAAAGATACGGATTACCCTTCGCTGAAACCCGTAAAATCGCTATCGCGATCAGCGTTCACCATTTCGTTTTACGACTCTGTTTTGAATTTCGCGCCTTCTGCATTCGGTGAATCCTTCGGACCGTGTTCGCGCGAAACTCGTCGATTCGAATTTGTATAATAATTATACAGTTCTTTGAAACTTAAAAATGACTTACACAGCCTAATCCTCGTTATATTCTTATTCCCCGATGAAGCAGCATGGAACGGTGTCATACGGTCGGTTATTACTTGATGCTGGAACAGCGTCTACTTACCTGAAACAGAGAAGAGGTTGAAGATTAGCGTAAAACGTTGATAGCGGGGTATAATAGGCGAGGCTTTATGGAAAGCGATAAATTTCGGTGTATGAAGCGGATCGTGCTCATGAAACAATAGACAGATAGGCGATAGAATGGTTTGCTTGGACCGAGTTATCGCGCATAAAACGAAACGTTCGAACGGTATCTTAAAGTGTCGCTGGTAGCGCGTGTGGTCCGCTCGATGGATCATGCTTTTAATTAAAACTTTTGCAATTCAACCAGCTAACGAACGAAGAATATTACGGCAACCGATGCTCTTGATTTACGATGAACAGACAAAGCTCACTTTTGTTTCGTTAATTGACGATCGATCGCATAAACGAACGAGAAAATTGACAAACTGAGAAAATTGTACGCAGATCAAATCAGATGACAGACGAAAGAGGAGGACGTGGGATCTGGTCGAAAGGTAGGCGAACGGTAGTGGAAAAGGGAGGTAAGGTAGAGGCAGGCACGAGGGGGTGGCACGACAGCAAAAGAGAATGCAGTAAGTAAGCATGCCTTCGCCTCAAGATCAAAGATCAATGCCCACTCGAGTCGATTTGAAACGCGAGCGCATTGCATAGTCGCGCAAACATTATTATACCCCTGTCGACTTTATATACAGTGCCTGCTCGGTACACGCACTCTCTTTCTCTTTCCCTTTCTGCTCCTCTCTTTTTCACCCTTCCTCTCGTTGCTTCTGCAACATTCGTCTTTCTTCCTCTCAACATTCGTCCCTCGTCTTTTTCAGTCTTCACAGGCGTCCACGGTACGTCCGTTTTCTTCTCTCGGACGCACTCGCACTCGCGTACATCGGGGCAGAATGCGAAAAGGGAGTAGGATGGATAGCGCAACGTGGTCCCGGTGCAACTGTATGTTAATCGAATGCGCATCCGAATACGGAATAAGGATGGAAGCCATCCAGTTTGATATACCATTCTCCCTACGTCCCTCGTTCCCCCCGCTCGTCATCCACCTCTTCCTCGTCATCTCGTCGTCTCCTCTGCATCGTTTCTACCAGCGACGTCCTGCTCGTTCGTTGTCGTTGCAGCCGCGACAAGAGGAACGCCGCTCCTTTCGTCGACACTGCATCAGATTCGAAAATGATTCTCCACTTTTTCCCCTCTCTTTCTCTCTATTTCCTTGCATCCTCTAGCCATACCTTTGACTCCCTTTTCCCTTCGCCCTTTTCTTCGTGCCGCGCCACCGCCTTCGCTTCGTGTATCGGTGCACACGGTGCGCGAACGTCATAGCCGTAATCCATTACAGGGAATTTCGTATGCGTACATATACGATATTGTACACGTTTATGCGTACGTACGCAAACACGCCGCGGAATTAATGCGACATACCGCGCGCCCCGAGACCCTAGGATAATCGTGGATCGTGTTCGCGGCGCGGCGGCTGCGAAAATGTCGCCAAGTAATGATCGCACGGCCGCGATGGTGATTTAGCGAGCAACAGAGAAACGGGCATGGTATTTTACACGATCGGCTGCGTTTTACTGGGAACTCGAGGTACACGGCTTTTGAATACGATTATTCCACTCGACGCTGCGCGGACCTCAAACGGATCGCCCGTTTTATTGTTATCGTTTGATCGTACGTTTACATTTCCCTGCTGAATTCCAGCAAATTTTCACGTTTAACAGGAGGATTTTAATTGGTCCTGCATCGTACGTGGCGTTGTTGATGCAGTAAAAGTTTTTGATAAAATGAATGGATTATTAGAAGAATTCTATGGGCATCGTGATAATTTCTGCAATTAACTTCTATGAAATATGCAATATTCCAGCACCCACGATTTATTAAATTCCTTGACTTATTAAATTTACCGAAAAGCTTGTCTATTTCGTTCTCGTCAAGCGCGTTGTTTCAAAATGTGATTCATCGGGAACGCAAGTGCATCGTTTAGTCGGAGTCGCCGATCAGTCTGCAGAGTGACGTTTTCTCTTCGTCCACGAAAAGGTTGCCTGTTGGTCCGTGCAGTCGCTCACTTGTGTCAGGGTGAACCGTTGCGCGAGCTGACGTGGAAAATGAACGGGTATAAAGCACTGCCGAGGGTCTCCATGAACGGAGCTCGATGGCTGGCGAGTACGACTGTGATGCACCTCAGGTGGTCCCTGGATGGTTCGAGTGCGGCGTCGTCGATCGCTGCTGAACTCGCTGACGAGCGTTCGCAATAAATTGGAATACGCCACGCGATTGCGAGCGGCGTTCTCTTCGAGATGAGCCCGCGGACTCGGTTGCTACGGCGGAATAGGAAAAGGAGTTGAGGGTGTTCTTCAGTCACCTGTCAACGGTGAAGATAAACTTGAAGGGAACGGGCCTGAAAGTACTCGCTCGTCCTTGGTGGCTCAGGTCTAGTTGGCCTGCACGCGAGCCGATCTCTTTTCCTCGCGAGTCGATCTCTCGCAGCCGATCTCTTCGAGCGTTGCCGCTTCACTTCCAGTTAGGCCGCGGCGATCGTCTCGGGACCGCGTTACTCGCCGGCGAATTACCGAGCGTTCAGTAGCGAACCGAGAGAATCCGGACTGTTTCGATAACGTGATGCGGATTGAAAGCAGCCTGTGGGAGTCGTTAGACTCGCGGCAAAGTACGTCGTGTAAGGATGAAGTACATGTCGGCTGAACGTGCCTGTCACGATTCCCTGATGCAGCGACCGGCTGGTGTTTCCTTCCTTATTTGTTGCACGCCCGATCACTTGCACGATAAGCAGCTCACTTTTACAGTCTCGCCGCGACCGCGTGCTCTGCTCGCGCGAAATATTACGTGGAAAATGAAATACCGCTCTTTATCGCGACCAGCGAGCCGTATTGTTGCTTTCTTTCTGCCCAGTTAGGCTTATCTGAAAAGGCAAACATTTCCGCGGCTTTTCAGACGAGTATGTTTCACTCTTATCAGCACGCCGCGAATTAATGAGCTACCTCGGAGCAGATTGCGTTTAAAATACTTTTACGAGCTTCTGCTTCCAATTAGAACGGTTTTTCTTCCATGCGCACCGTTGCTTGTCGCTTTAAAGCTGAACGCAACGCTGCTCCCATAAACCGTGGGACGAGATCGGGGAAAGCTCCAAATATAGTCGCGGCGACGCGAGGGCAAGTGAATTCCGTAAAAACGATAAGACAACATTCGGGCCGACGAAGGGTGAGAGTCAAGTATTATTGCGTTAGCGCGATAAAGGCACGACGGAAAGTTAAGGAACAGGGTAGAATCGAGTGGCCAGAAACCAGGGCACAAGGTGGCTCGATTAAGCCTCGCACGGTGTCGTGGATATGGGTGGAAAGAAAAACTGTGGAGGACATCGGGCAAGGAGTCGAAGAAGAGGAAGAAGAAGCGAAGTGGAAGAGTGCTCGATGCTTCTTCGTCTTGGCAACCGAGAGGAGTTGCAGGCAGCAGGAAGGCACTTAAAAAAAAATCTAGACCACCCAGCGACCCTTTTTCCGGCTAAGGGTTGCAGACGTGCACGCATGCACACGCAGCCTTCCGCAGCTAGGTGCTTCACGACGTGTCGGTATTGCCGGCACGTAGCCCCGATGCCAACCAGTCTCATAAGAGAGAAGCTAGAGAAGTAGACGAGCCAGGGGTGCATCGGGGGTGGACGATAGGCAGTAGGACGACAAAGAGAGGGGTAGGTCGGTCTGGGTTGGCTGGTCGGGATTACGTGCTGTGCCTCCTCCTAGATATACGTATAGATCGCGCGATATACCGCGCGGAAGGGATTATTCTTAGGGTAGGGTAGGGTTTTTGCCCGAGTGTAAAAGTGCGAAAAGGGACACGAGGAGGAGGGTCGCTAGGACGAGAGGGAGTCTAGGGCAGGAGAGGAACAGAGGGTGGAAGAAAGAAAATCGCGTCCGCGGTTGCTGGTGGAAGATGGAAGCACGTATCAAGGGTGGAGAGTGAAAAAAAAAGGGGGAGACGCAGTGAACGGGGTTGCCTTTGGGGAGGGCGAGAAAGAGGAGTAGAGCGGCTGGTGAGCGGCGATAGAGAAAGAGAGAAGAAACGATGGAGAAGGAAAACGATAGGCAAAGGGTCGAGGATACAAGTGAGAAGGGTAGGTGGGAGAGAGAGAGAGGTGAGGTGATGCGGAGGAAAAGGGGTTGATGAGGATGAAACAGGGTTCTGGTTGCATGCGAAGATGCATAGACGATGCGCGCGAGCACTCGCTAGGGCGGTGCACCCTGAAGGTGCATTGATCCCACGGTGGCTGTGCGTAGGGTGCCCTACCTTCTACCCCGTTTTTTCCCTTCGTCCCTTAACCCGCACCTCTCGCTCCTCCAGCTTCTCTCACCCTCCGTGCCTCGCCCACCCTTCTCGACGGTGCGTACGTACGTACTTACGTATATGTCCCTGCGTGCACTTATATGCGTACGCAGGCAGGTATAACGCCCCTCGTTCAGCGACACAGGGGTTGCGAGAAAAAGTAGGATTTCCATCGTGACGACGACGACGACGACGACGACGACGACGACGATGGCGACGACTACGACTACAACTACGACGATGACGACGATGTCGGTCTCCGTTATTCGTCGTGTGCCACGTACACAGCCACGTAGTACGTGTTGGAGAGACGATAAAAGGGGATCGCGCGGGGGGAATGATAAAAAAGTCGAAGGAGAAAGAGAGCGTGACGAAGGGAATGCAGAAACGCGAAAAGTGCTCGTTGCGTGCCGTGATGAGAGGAGAACTCATTAAAATAAATATACGCGACGTACGCGTGCACTCACGCATAGGATGCACGCGTCGCCTGTTAATACGAGCACGTTAGGAAACGAAACGAACGACGCCTCTCACAGCTTCCCTTCCTTTTTCTCTCGTTGCGATCGCGTCAATCGATGCATAAATGCAACTGTTACTTTGCACGCGTGATAGATTAGCAATTACGCGGTCTAATTAATCCAGGCTGGGAAACGAGATCGTATCAAGGACGGATAGCGCTCGCGACGATTTTACGCAGACAGTCGCTGTCTCGTTTGCGGCTAATTACGTTACAGACCAGAGTAATTGGATCTAAATGCAGTTGAATCATATCGTTTGCATCCTGATTACGTTTCATTATATGTATTGGCTATCCTACATTTCTTTGTCTACATCTTCTGCCCAGTTTCCAGCTAACTCCAGACTTAATTATTCGTTTCGCGTACGTATGACAGATCGGATTTCTAATTTCTTTGAAACTACCGTGAAAATATTTTGGCCGTCGGTGCTATCGATCAGCTGTTCGAAGGAACAATAACTACACCTTGCTACCAAACGATTCGAAAGCGTCACGAATTAGAAATTCAAGCTGGTCGCTGGCACGAGCGGTATTGGCGCGGTCTTTCGAGCGGGCACTCGTGACTAACAGCGGATTTCTCGTGCAGTCTGCTTGCTCTCGGAAAATTCGAGAGAACAGTTCAGCAAATTCTGGTCAAGTGGCCGCTTCAAATTTTATTTTTAGACCAACATTATGGAAACGGTGACAGGGTCTGGTTGCTTTCAACGAAATCATTAACTTCGATATTGTGCAAGTTGAATCAGGGTCGTAGTTTTAACAAAAGCGATAATTAATGTGTCACGTTCAGTGGCGAAATAATTAATTGAAAACGTTGGCCCCACCCCGTGAAAATGTCCACGTATCGAACTTCTAACGGAGCATACGAAATTCCAAGGTAGATATAGAGGTCTATTTCGCGAGGAAGCTTCAGGCACTTGTACCATGAAGATAAGGAAATGAAGAGCCGATAATTAAAGCATCGCGTGTACGCCCTCTCTTGAGCTAGCAGGGATAAGCTAGAGTTCATCGACGTCGTTGTGTGCACACGTTGCGGGTGCGTGTCAATGATCGTGTGTGTGTGCGTGGCGTGCTGTTACACGAAGTACAGTGGCCATGTGGCTCGACCAACCCCGGTGGTCCATTGCATTTAGAACGGTACGAGTGGACCTGCTTGTGGACCTGCCACGCAAAGCGTATATCACGATAACGAGCCTGGGAATCGTAAGCGCCGGATAGAATCCTTGGTTTCCGGTCGTTCGTGACGCAGCCGATTCTACGATCGATCAAGCGGAAGTCGATCGCTGCGAATTTTAAGCGAACGCTCGTTATCTAATCCTTAACACTTTGCGTGCTGCATTATAATCATAGAAGACCCTTAATTCCGTTACGTTGATTCAATAATATTTTTAGAATAACATTTTCATGGTAAAAAGTTTCACTTGTAAATTAAGATTATTACACGAAACAAACTCATTTCATTCTGTTCGCGTTCTGATGAGCGAACGGTTGCTCAAAGGTTAAGATCTCAAAGGATTCAATTAAATACCATCAGAGTGCAGCTGCTCGTTTTCTAATTGCCTTTTCCTACTTGCGCAACGAGCTACAGACGTTCCGTTTAATATTATTACAATTTTTCAATTGTAGCAACGGTAATGAGTCCAAATAGGATTCAACAATTAACCGAGGCATTAATGCCGTCCTTGTTGAACAAGGCGAACGGTGCACTCCGTTAAACGCTCGTTTAGAATATTTATTGTGCCGCTGCTCCGGCTACCGAGAAGAGCAAACAGTATTATTTCCGACTTGTCAAGTCTCTTACACTGTTAATTAATACGAATTGAATGCCGCTTTTAATGAATCGCGTTGTCAGACAATCGTATCTGTCGAATCCGCTTTCGCCGTTGAAAAGATCTGCTTCCGAGCAGTCGAATATTAACGTTCCGGCAGGCAGGTTGAACGTACCGGGGAGCGTACAAACGTTTCTACTCGTCGACACCTGCACTTTCACTTCGTTCCTCGTAATTTATATCTAAATGAGTCGCGATCGTGCGAATTCCGCGTGCATCAGAGTCGCTGCCCGCGATTCGTGGGAGGCGCGCCTCGCCACGTTCAACAGAAGCGAAAGCAAATGTGCAAGCATATGCACTACAGCGTCTCGTAAACTTAACGCGAGGTTTCATTTTTTTCCTGAATGCATGGATCTTTCGACGAGATCGTAATCGCGTCGTTTGTCTGCTTTTCATCGAGATACATAGCTACATGTTTGTACAGTAAATTTATGCAATTCACATTCTAGAGAAGCAATGATGGTCGTATTTTATACAAATACCTGTGTAATATTCATAACGTGTACTTCAATGAAATTCTACAATAGCGACGATAATAATATGTCGCTTTTACAATTTGAAGAAATAACTTTCCACGAGAAGAGTTTCGATGAAATGAAAGGAATGTGAATTATCTGTGCTACGAGTAGATGTAATTATAATTTGCATTCAAAGAACGACTACGTTATTATTATATTTACAGAAGTAAGTACATCTTTCTGGAAACCTTATTTGTTTGAAATTTTAATAAAGAAAATTTTTTAAGTGCAAATATTTCAAGTGCAATTATTAATTTCAGAAACAAGTAGTAGGTCATAGGGATACGATGAATTTCTACTTTGGTACGCAAAATCTGACTCTCGATAGTTGCACGTTTTCGAAAGGAAACGCGGACTCGCCTCGATGGTCGCGTCGCCGAGGGAACGAATAATTATATCCACCGTGGCGGGCTGCCCCGCTATTTTAATTAATATTAATTGAACGCCGCTTTGAACCGGTCGGTTCGGCCGATGTCGCGAGGACCGTGGTCGCATGCATGCACGCGTAATTACGCGCGAGGGCAGCGCGTAAGAGACGCGTACACACGAGCGGTATGGGGCGCCCCGCACCGGATTCCTTTCAATCGTAGACATTTAAGCGTGCGCTCGCGCGTAATTACGCGCAATTTCGTTCGATTGAAACTTGCCAACCCTGTACCGTCGGCCTACGTATCGGCTGTTTTCGGCCCGGAACGACGACCGCTATCAAAGGGTCCGCCGCTTCCACGAAACCCGAATCACCCTCTCCACTGTCCGAATGTTATTCTCTTTCCTGTCCACCAGAAATTTCTTCATCCTCTCCTTTTCGTTCTCTCCTGATCGCGTCACGTGTTTCTCGGTCGTATGGTGAACAGATATCCAGGTGGAAGAACGAGGACTAAGCAAAGACCTCTTAAATTTACATTCCTCGAACGGTCGGCGCCTGTGCGCGATCTTTCAGCCTGTTTTTACTCGTTGCTCAGCTCTGGGAATGTTGGTCGGCACTCATTGCAAGAGGTCGTTAAATTGTCGCTAAGATATCTGCGAGTTAATTGTATCGTGATTAGAGCAATTAACATGTTAAACGCTCGCAATCAAAAGGGGCGAATGTATATTAACTCCAACTGCATTACGTACAGAATTTAAAATTATATTTTCACCTGAAAATATTATATTTCGATACACCCAACGGAGAAACGTAAAATAAAATTAGTATAAAGCTTCAGAGGAATAAACAGGAATTTCTCTGGAATATCTACAAAAACGAATAAACAACTTGTTTATCACATTTCAATCATCGATTCGTGATTGCCATTTCAAAAATATCAATTTCAATCCTTATCAAAATCCAAATGAATTGCGTTATGTGGGATTAACAATCGACAGGACAGAAATCAGTTAAAATTCAGAATAAAAGCATCAAATGACGAACGAAACATTGAATTTACTTCGTCTCTGAGATTCGAAATGAAAATAAAATTAAACGAGGGAACGACGCCGCGGAAGCTGTGGACGATAAGGATCGTGCCAGTCCCTCAAAAGATTATTGTCGCTTTTCCCGTTTACCGTGCACGTTTCTCTTTTTTTCTTCGGTTAACGAGAAGAGGTTTCACGTATGAGGCTGGCGTCGCGACGTGATCCGTAGGAGAGGAACGAAGCGTTCGAGCAGAACAGGGTCGTCGTTTCCTGCAAGGCTGACGCCACGTGTGTACCGGTCTCTGTCATAGCCGCGCGTGGGTATGATACACCTAAAGCATGTTGACGCATCGAATTATTCAAATCAGATAGCCAGCCGATGGAAATGGGACGGGATGGCGCGGGGAAAGGTGCAGCAGCTCGCTTGAAAGGTGGTACCAGGTAGATACGGAAGAGTAATAAGCGAAGAAAAAAAGTAACGAACCGAGCGAACGATGAGGACGAATAAAAAATACAATACTATTTAAGCAATTCCAAAACCTCGTGTTGTCATAAAACATTTCCCTCTGGTATATTCACCCCTTTCGTAATGGAACACCGATACATGAAAAGATAACTCTAAACAGGAGTATAAAACTGAGACGACAACGATGGTGATAAAAAAAATGAGCTAAAAAATGACTGAAATGGGAAATGAGAGAAAATATGCAGGTGGTAAAAGTAGGAGAGTAATGACAGGCGACAGAAGCACCGTGAAGACGGTTTAATCTAATCCAAACATTAGGGGCTACAAATCGTTAATTGTCACGAGAGGAATGTTGACCCTTATAGGTGGTACGCGTTTGTAATTAGGCGGCTTCGAACGATATCGATCGTGTCACATCGATTCGACGGGCACCCCACCGCTGCCACGTGTGTTACTACGGTCTTCGACGAGTCTCGAGCATCACGACGTGTCGACGGTAATGATCCACGAGCGATCGATCGCACCGATCCCATGTCACGCGGAAATGCTTCTTGGGATTCCTTTGTGCGAATCACGCTTACAAGGATCTCGGTGTTCGCTATCTACCGCTGGCGGTAAATTAGAGGCTCGAATCAAGCGACGGGCAAGATAATTAAGTAAATAACACGTTCACGATCGAAAATCCATGGGATGCACCGATGATTCTGTTAGGAATGTTAGCCTGCATCGGTTTGTTGCGTAACTACCCTTTTCTCTTTTGCTCGAATAATTTTCTTTTTTTTTTTAACAATCATTCAACTTAGATGTATCAAGTGAATCACAATTTTAATAAATTCAGTTTTTCATCTATCCATAAAATGAAAACGCGTACCAGCAGCTCGAAGAGTTTCCCTCGTGTGCCCCCGTACCTGAGGCACGAAAACGTTCCCGCGAAACGTCGCTAAAGAGGGCCGGTGTCGCGCCACAAAGGAGTGGCTTCTCGCGTATCCACGGCAGTGAAAATTAAAAATCATTAATTTCCCTAATGGATGCGAGAAATGACTGCAGCCTCTCTTCTTTCAAATCCGCCCACGCATTCCCCGACAAGAGCGGCGAGTGCGTTGCCCGACGTCTGTGTGCTTACCTGCGTGGAAACGCCCGAGTGCGGCGTGGAAATGCGTGTCGCACGGTGGAAAATCGCTAGGAGAAGAAAAAAAAGGAGCTAGTAGGAAGACGATGAAAGTGGCGGGTGCGTGGAGAACAAGCGGCACAGAAGTCGAAGAGAAGTCGAAAGGACAGCAGGTTAAAAGAGAAGAGGGACTGGTCCGCGTTCTGAAGAGGAAGGAAGGACAGAGGGTGCGAAGAGGAGCAGACGTGGAAACAGAGGGAGAAGAAACGGATGAATGCCAAGGGAAAGAAGTCGTAGGAAACGGGAATAAAACGGGGGAGAGAAAAAAAGAGAGAGAGAGAGCGAAGCCGTCACAATACGGCGAGTAATCCTGTCGCGTCGTTAACTAACGCGCGGCTGCTAATAAGTCATTAGGGGATGGCTTGTCGTCGAGTCGAGTCGAGTCGCGTACACGTACCGTAGGAGTTACGAGTTACGCACGCAATGCGGACCCACAGACGTAAAACGTTGCGCGTGTGCTCGTGCTGCTAGAACCCCCTCGTGGTAGGGGTGCGTGTCTTGTTAGCGACACCCCTGGCGTTGGACGAGAGCCTCTTTCATCCTCTACCTTCCCCTCTTATCCTCTCATTCTATCTGGCTCTCTTCTCTGTCTTTTTCTAAGTTCCCCGTTCTTTCCTCGCTCTCTACCCTCCTTCAGCTTCGTTCGCCTTCTCTCGACCTGCACAGCAATATACCGTTCGAAAGCGTGCATCGCGTATCCAGATTTGTATAACAATGGATACAAGTGTGCGTGCGCGTGTACATGGGGGCCATGGGGACGCGGGATCAAGGGAGGGGCAACAGGGACGAAAGTACGCACGCATGGACGAGCAACCCCCATAGACGATGAGGACGGTGCGCGATTTTTACCGTCCTACTCAAACACGGTCGCACCGTATGTCGCCTCGTTATACACGCTGCAACGAGTGACACCGCGCGCCACGACAGCAAGCCGAAGCCAGCATATTTCTAGTACGGTAGGTTAGTTAAGCTCTCTTTCAGCCGTGTGCGCCACTTACTTTGCACGTATGCTTACGCACCACGGATATAAATAATCGCGTTTAAAATCGCACGAACCAAGAGACCGGCACCGTACACTCGCTCACTGGCAATATTGTCGCGAACGCTTGCACGGTTACGCAACCAGTCGTCCAACGTTCTACCTAGGCCAGTCCTGCGATTGTCCCTTTTGCCACGGCGCGTCACACCGCGTTGTTCGCGTGGCGAATTCGCTCACGCTCGTGCCCCTCGCAATTTGCACCTTTCCACGCGACGCTCACTATCGACCGTGGATGTGCACCTAACAGATACAACCTTCTATTTTGCTTCAAAATCTTTCGTTCCACAGCTTCAGACAGAGAGAGAGAGAGAGAGAGAGTATATCGAAATCTCGATCGCGTTCTTTTGTTACTTGCCTATTCACAGCCACATCGCTCTCGACATTTCAGTACAAAAGTACTGAAATGCCCGGCCGGTCGAGCGAACGAGAAGAGTGGTCACCGATTGAAACCACGAGCTTTACCGATCATCGGAAACGTAGCCGGATAAAAAGGGACTTGAACGACACCTCCGGCTACGTTTCCCGAAGGGGAGATCGATCGATCGATGGAGGAGAAAATGAAAATGGAATAGCCGATGTTATACGGGGCCATGGCTGACTGGTGTAGCCTGTGCCCGTAACGGTAAGCGTCGGAGGATGAAGAGGAGCAAGCTGGCTCTGGCTCCAAGTGGACCTGCTTGGCTAGTACAGGTATTTACAAGGTGCCTGTACTTTCCCCTACCATACAAGTCTGCACCTATGCCCCTCCGTTCGTGGCTGGAACAGCGGTCGCATAGTTGAAGAATTCTTTCTCCCGATGCTGATTGACGCCGGCTTGGTACCCTCACCAGAAGAGGTCGCCACCTCCTTCACCAGCCCCGGCAACTTTGTTCGGCATCTCGAAAAACGCCCGTACGAGCATTAATCAAGACGCTGGAAAACTGATACGTGTTAGCATTGAATTTGCATATCAATGACCGCGGCGCTGGAATCATAGAAAACGGCGTGGCGCAGGTGTCCGGGCGTAATATTGACAAATGACACAGCTTAACCAATTGCGATACCCTGCATTTACGTTCGGCCTTTTTGTTCCATTGTCGCGTAGCCTTTCTTTTTTTCCTCTATCGTCGAACCACGATGGAGAAAGCAACGGTGCGTGCGTCGGGCTCGTCGAAAAGGTCGACCGACCGGGATTGCAACTTGGAAACCGCGACTTGTGGATCGCGTGATTACGATCTCGCGAGCATACACCGTTTATGGAAAGAACGCTGGATTCAGAAATCTACGTGCCAGCTTTACGAATTATTGCCTCTTCAGGTTTCCTACTATCTATCGATTCCTTTAAAGTTCATCCACTAGAAACCTAAATGCTACAGCGAAACTACCTAGTGTATGTTGTTTGAAATTGAAAGTATATGGTCGCTCCATAAATTATATTATTCAAGAGCATTTTTAATTTCCTTCATAATCCTTCAGCCTCCTGAAGATTTCGCAAAGATTTCTCAATCCGGAACAAAGATTCGCGATTTTAGTTCGTGTCATCGTCCCCTGGTGCTGTCGACTGGCTGGTACACCCCCATAAAAATAAAAATACCGCGATGCGGAAAGGAGCGATCGCAAGAAATCGGCCCCGAAAGCTATCGAGGCGTAGTTGGTCGTATAAAGAAGTAACGCGTGGTCGTTGCTTTCATGGTCGCGTCGATATCGAATGCCTCCTTTGTGTCGATACGGAAAAATAGATGGGCAGAGCGAGAGAGGGCTGATCGAGTCCCGTCGTTAAACTGCAAACTTGTAAGCAGAAATCGCGTCTTCCCGTACGTACGCGTTCATCCGGCAGTTACGGTCGAGTTATCGTCCGTTCGTGCGCGTAAAGTGAAAGTATGCTGGTCGTTTCACTCTTCTCGTCGTTGAGCCTAGTATGTGTACCACGGGACCAAAGGGAAGGGAAATGGAAGGGAAAGAGATACGGAACAAGAAAGAGTATACGTCGCGAGAAAGTTCGAACCGAAGTTATTTGTGCCCTAGCGTAGCTTGTCGAAGAAAGATAATACGGGCCTGGACACCGCTACGGATCGTAAATCACGCGAGCCCTGCCTTTTATTGAATTGTAAGAATAACGTCTGTTCTCTTTAAAAAAAAAAAATATTTGAATAAATCTCAATTACGATAAATTCTTGACTGTTAAAATTATAATTGGAATAAAACACGTTTCAAATTTGTCAAATTTAAACTGTAAGTTGCATCACCAAATGTGACTCCGTGATATAAGGGTAAAGGGTTAAACAGGTGAACCGCGAAGAAATACGACGACGCTTACCTAACCGAGCCACGAAATTGTCTTCGAGTAGCCTGGGTACGTTTAAAAGTCAAAGATCCTCGTGACTGCTTTCCCGCCTTTGCGGCGTTAAACGCCACGTTAATTGCCGATAAAACAATTGTCACGCTGTTTCTCATTGACTAGGATAGCTTTGAAAGTCACGAAGTTAGAGCCGAGTTTGTTATCGCATTAGGATGATGCTGCTTGTGTAAGTTACAAACGCGGGTGAGCTGCGCTAACACGATTCGTGATCGTGGAACTCACAATTAACGATGTACAAAGTTTCAGTTCCCGAAGCTCGATCTTAAAGACTTTTACGACGCGTTATCATAGGGAACCAAGCTTGAATAATTGTCGTGACAGGCTGTTAAATGATTGAACTCGCTAATAAATGTTAGTTCCAAGTTCAAACTTCACGCACCGATCAAGTTGGAATCGCGTTCATTGTTCAGTGCCTATAAATACGTATTTCGATGGTAGGTTCGTGTTAACCGTTCGAAAATAGCTTACAGATGGAGTAGGTTACGGCAATTGAACCACTAATCGATCACGTATATCGGTCTCGATGTAAATAATTGAAACGAAAGCATCTACTTGGATCGTTGCCGGCAACAGCGATTTTCTAATGAATTTTTGATTTATCGCCGGTGAGAGTAATCAAGCATGTATAGAAGAAGCTGCCATTACACGTAGTGGCCTCTGAAAACTCCTTGTTCGTTAATCTGCGGACTCGTTTTAACCTCATCATTATTATTGGTATGTGTTCGATTAATATCTTGGCTGGAAGCGTTGCTGATCGGGTAGGCGTGGCTGGAAACGAAGCTCGGAACGCTCGTGGAAGCCGAGCACCTATGAACTCGTAAGCCGAAACGGATAATTCATAGATATTAATAAATTCTTGCAATTAATACTCGACACGGCGTAATCGGCCGCTTATGTTTAAAGATAAATCATTAGCTGCCCTATGCACCCTCGCTGCTCGAACGTGATGCTTCGCGCTATCGTAAATCCTTACGCGTTTCAATGATCATTATCTTCGACAATTTTCCACCTCTTATTGTTGTTAAAAAAAAAGAAAAATAAAAATATTAAACTACAGACGTTTTCTACGATTCAAATAGCACGAGCGAATAGGTATAAATAAAATATTCGAATACGATAACAATCGGCGAGTGTAATTAGTAAAATTGAAGCGAAAGATAACTAGCAATCTAAACGATTGGTTGTTGGTGGTCGACTAGACGAACGTTCACCATCGTCGCCCGGCTAACTAAATAATATCACTCACCGTTCGCGATTAGCATAATTCGATGATCCGACCCTCACGGCCAATTTATTTATCGCTGTTTGAACGGGCCGTTTTCACTTTGGAACGGGCCACGGTTGCCGGCCAAATACACCAACTTTCGGGACATTAGGCGCATTATTACGCGACCGTGCCAGCCACCAAAAGCGAGATAGATAATATATCGTCGCTCGCGGGGACCGGAGCTCCTTAATGTAGGATGCCGGGATAATGTATGCCAAATGCCTGCTTCCAGGTGAGGCGAGAGCAGCGGGACGGCAGCTGGGGCCTGGCTACGAGTTATTTATTGATTTATGCGAATAATCACGTTCGAAAGCGCCTTGTTAAGCGTTAAGGTACCTTTTCGCCGGTCCACTACGTTTCTCATCCATTCACTTCTCTTTCTCGCTGATTCTTTCAGATAAATATAATAAAAAAATAAGAAATTACGATTTGCTGTCTACTTAGCGACGTGTGAGGCCTCCTGTTTAATACAAGTTCTTCGAAGTGCAAAAAGAAAGGAGACAAATCAAATTCCAAAAATGTATTGTTTCTTGTGCTTCCATCGTATACTTCATTTCTCCTTTGCCTCCTATTTCTCCTCGTCCACCTTCACAATTCTTTTTCTTTTCTCTTTCATTTTTCCGCTCTTTTGTTCAGCCACGTTCCACGCGCATACGAATTGTGGTTAGCGGTTTACTTCGCTTCACGGTCCCCCGAAACAGGGAAGAGGCCGAGAAACCGCTCGAAAATAATCGCTTGGCCCGCGGCGGAAGTGGCTGTACGCGAGGAATTCGAAGAGAAGGAGCCGGCCCATCGTTTGTACCCAACACGCCGCGATATCACGATTCTCCTGCTTTCTTTCCCTTCGCTCGTCGAGAAACAACGTCCGGGATACGTCTTGGCAGACGTGACGTCTGTTTCGAGGCGTTACAATCAACATGACGAGCTGACACCTCTAATGAGGCCTTTTACGCGCTTAACGCTTCGTGTAATCGAACGTCTCTTCGCGTACAAAAAAGTGAAAGTTAACAAGGATGTGTGATACAGCCGTGTCGCCATTACGCTGAAACGTGTAAATGTAAATCGTTAGAGAAGATCGTTGTATAATATCTTCGAACGTTTGAAAAATTTGTATTCATTCCTTGGAATGTTTAAAGTGTTGCAACTTTTACAATGGTTACAATTTTTTAAATAAATCTTCTAAATACCAGCCGAGAAGGGTTAAACGAGATACCTAATTTCCTACATCCAATCTAGTATTAAATCAAAGCATTCTTTTATCGTGAGATCACGCACGGTTCATCGACATTGTTAACAAAAGCTGCTCTCGTAGAAGTGTTTCGATGGACGATAAGACGCGATCACCGGCGAGTTTGCGGTATCAGGTGTGCATCCGCACGGAAACCGGGGCGACGATGGGGCGGTGATAACGGGGGTCAAGGAGCGGCATGAAAAACAGGCCGATGGGACGAAGGGTTGTCACAGACAGGTAACGCTATTACGCGTATCTGTTTTACGCACGTGTCCGATCCGTTGGGGTTGCGTTCCACGGAGTTCTATTCCCAGCCTTGCGGAGACCGTGATGCGCTCCGTCGGCGTAGGTGAAACCCACGTAGAACCGTGGAAAAAGGTATCGCAAAGAGCCCGCTACGTATGCGAGTAACCCGGGGGAGCAAGTCAGCGTTGCTAGCAAGTATCGGTTGCACGTTACGTACAGAGGGGCTTCCCTAGGCTGGGCTCTACCCGGCTCACTCGACTATTCTAGACCTCCTACCCCATTGCTTTTTTTCCATGCCTTATGCCTCCTGGCTTATGCTCCCATGCCTTATGCCATACCGACTAACCGCGCCGGGAAACACTCGCTTCCCCTTTTGCGGCAGGCGACGGTCCACCGGTCACGCGATGCACCGTCGTGTTTCAAGTGGCAAATACCGCTTTGTCCGCCCTTTATCGCCTCGTTCGAGACGTGTGAGAAACGCGGATCGACGAGACGCTTATCTAACGAGCGTGTGTTACGATCACCACCAAGATCCTATTAGATTTTCCAGCTAACTTGCAAGATTACTGAGGATTTCTGTAAAAATCTCTCTGCCTTGGACCGTGCATTTTAATTTCAAAAATTCGTAGGTTATAACGAGTCTGAAATTCAGTCGTGTGAATCTCTAGACCTCGAGGAGGAAAACAATTTATCCTGGCAAAGTGTGCCAGGGTAATTCCAGGTGGGCGGCGTGTCGCAAGGCAAAATCGGCGACACCGTGACGCGCAAAGGGAATCGGACGGTGGTAAAGTTAATGAAATGCAAACGAGCGCCGGAAGCGGCCGCTTATACATAGCGGGGGTTTGCGTAAAGCGCGTCCGTTCCGGTAACAAGCGCAAAATAAACGCTCGTACAAATACGCGGCCTACCAGGAATAAAATAGTTCCGCTGGCCTGGTGACGCGGAAAGGGGAGGTGGAGAAAGAGAAGCCGGAGAATCGTGAGAGAAAATTAATAGGCGGATATTTATTAAATCGAACCGACGGTCGCGACCGAGTGAATCGGTATTTGTCCATTGTCTGGCCAATTTAATTGCAAACATCAATATGTTTTATTTGCCGTCTAACCCTCCTCGTCCATCCCTACCCTGAACTCTTCCATTTTCGTTCCTCTTTTATCCCGCATCTCTGTCGTTCCATCGTGCTCGATCGTCCACGTTGCAGTCTTCTCGGTAATTCTTTTTTTTTTAACTGTCCAACCCTTCTCCGTCCCGCACCCATCGCTCGCGCACCACTCTTTTCCGGGGTGGGTATAACCGGTCGGTCGAAAATTTAACGCGCCTGTTTGGCCCGGTCAAACATTTGTCCACCCGTTTGTCGCCGTATTCTCGGCCAAGGGAGCGGCTGGGTTTTTGGTTCGCCGCTCGTTAAACTAATAAATCGCCATTGTCGCCTGTTATTATTTCACCGATTTTCTTTATTTCTCGCTAGATCGTTACACCGGTAATTTTCCCTCCTCCGATGGCTTCATTTAAGCGACAGCTTTTCGAAAGCAGCAACGTTACTTCGTTTTCACGTTGAATCGCGTTTAATTTAAGAAACTGAAGAAGGATAAATTTATACTGTTCCCTCGCGACTGCTTATTAAAGTTAAATATGTCAAGTGTAACATTTTTCGACGGATTAAATGGAGTAATAAAGTATCCCGAATGAGGTGGGATTAACGTCGATATAACGACGCTTATTTATCCTTTCAACGATGTCGACAACTCTCGCCTTGTTAATAGTGCCGTCTGTAGTTTAATTAAATTTTCAAACGACTCCGCCTTTCGTCGTCGTCGTTTTCTCCCCCTCGTCTCCCACTTGTCGTCCTAATTTTCGCGCGTCTTGTTCCAAAGATTTTCCCAGTTTCCATAAGATATGCCTCGCGTCAAGGCAACGATCCTTTGCAGCTTTTCATCTACGATAATTAATTACCCAAACTACTTCGCTAAGTACGTGTTCATCGTTAAAGTAAATGCATTTCATCTGCAGCAGCTACAAGTCCTTTTGTTCCAGCAAGCTTATACAAATATTGTTGTGCAAGAAATTTCCAAAGGAACGTTACTAAAAGCAATCCTACCTTAATTTAATTATACAATTAATGAATAAGAACGGTTCCTTTCTCTTTGACACGATTACGAACGATGCCTACATCTTTCACGATATTTCTCTTAATTGAAGGAATTAAAGAAACTGAGAGCATCGTTTAATTAGTCGTTTATCAAAATTAATCTCTTACAGAAGTTAACGAGTGATAGCAACATTGAAATGTATAAAAGACAACCGTGGAAGGTATTTTTATCGTTGCGTGACTACCTGTAGTATCAAACAGAAACTTCTTCCCGCACGATATCGATATTATGAAATATTCCTCCGCATAATATGCGGTGAATTTCCCACGAAAAGAATTTGCAATTGTATTCGAACGAACTATTGCGATATGCTGCAATCGTAACGTGTCAACATCGAATCCTTCCTCGATTTTCCCTTCCTTAGAATGTAACAATCCAATCTTTGATTCTATAACCGTGACTATCGTCTGTGTAACTTACTGGTTGTTCAGTTTACTTCGTTCTTGACTACATACAAAATTCTCGGAAAAAATTCGCACGACTGTGGTTAAAAACTGTAATTTTCAGTTTCGCGTTAATTAGATTCGTTCCGTAAGGTTTTTCTCAAGATTTTATTTCGAGTTTAAAAAGAGCGAATTAAACGAGCGAATTTAAAAAGAACTGCGGATTTAAATAAATAAACTAGTATTATGGTTAACGTAATTAGGCGAACACTAATTAAGTGTTTCTAAATGGTATTAATTTTTTCTGCAGTGGAACGAACGAGTTACTACAGTCTCGCGAATAACTGCAGAGAAATTTGAAATTCCATCGGCGAGTCTTAAACGTTTCTGCCACTAATGGCAAAGCGACTCCTGGAATGGTTCAGACCGTGATTTCTCGAGACGAGCCATTTTTGTCCGCGAGGAGACAACGCGACGCGCTCACTCGCGAAAACTCGCAGCTGACGCGTCGCGTCGTGGCACGCGTGCATTTTTCCACGTCGTTCGACACGCGAGTACACGAGGAAACTCCGAACGGGAACGTCGAGACATTGACAGGTGGTTTGCCGTCTGATCTGTCCAATTTTCTTGCGAAACTGACGTGTAATTTTCACGGTAATTTCCGACGATTATCGATACCTTTCACTTCAATGTGGTACTTTCCTCCGTCCCCGCAGCGATTCTTCACGAAGGCTGTGAAATCGTTCAGAAGATGAACACTGATCGATTCACCCTTCGACTTTATTGTATCGATTATATCTTGAACTACTTATTTCTCAAAACAAAATTTTTTTCTCAAACCTTACTCTTTTTTTAAAGGAAAGGATCAGGGGAAAGCAAGTTTTAAACGACAGTAGCTCAAGCTTTGCCGCGAGATTCGACGAGAATATACGGTGTACTCAACGGTCGCCGCGTCACAGAATAATATCCGCGGATTGCATATTTCACGGTTAACCAACGAAAAGCTGGTTGCAGCGAAAGCAACAGGATATCCGAACGCATCCGGCCCGGCTGCTAAAGCATAACATACAGCCTACTAACTCTTTAGCTTTCGCTTCGTACAAATCCCACGGGCATAAACATTGAATTCCTTCGACCACGGTACCCCGGCTGCAGGTACACTTTGTATTGCACTTTATTTCAGGATTCGCGGATCCGCGATTCCCGTGATCCTTGCACAGTATTTTCTTATCCCTCTACCACTCTTCTCCGTTGCCCGCTTCAATTTACAAATCCGCCGAAGAAGACCGGTAGCGATCGAACGCGTAAGAACAGATGCAGTCGCTTGCAGGAAAGAGATGAGAAATAAGAAATTTCGGGTTAGCGAGCGATAACACCGTGGTATCCCGGCTCCTATTTCACATCATTTTCATAAATTAAAGCTCGTATCAGGGGGCCCAGGCGCGAGACGGCACGGCCGTAACTTCGGGCATTACAATAATAAAGAGCCGGGTTAGGCCCGTCAAGAAAGGCTCGGGCCAAGGGTGGTGGAGGTAAGGGAGACGGGCAAGTTCGGGCATTTCCATAATCCGACCGAGTGTTGCCCACCCTCCGACCAATGAAAACCTTCATTTTACGCGTGCGTTACCACCGTCCTGCGATTCCGCCTCTGTTATTGCGGCTTAACGAGTTGGCCCTCTTCAGAGGAATTTTGCCGATCGCGAAAATCCAGGCAAAAGAACGAATGAATTTTAACTTCTCTTAGCTATTATTAAAGAAAGCCTTCGGTTTCCTCGATTTTTATTTTACCCATTTGCAAATTGAATTTGAGGAACTAATTTTGAAATTGGAGTAAAGAAAAATCGGCAAATAGTGTAACTATCTAAGGGCTAAGATAGAAATAATGCTAAAAATTATTCCATTATTATTTCAGCTTTTAAAATTAAATTAATTTCATCATTCGCCATTCTGGCATTCGATTTTATTTCCCCCTACAACATATGTCTTGAAATTCTTGAACACCTCCGTATTACAAGATGGTCGTTCAGCATCATTTCATACCCTAATCTCGATATTTACGAACGGAGAAATGATACAAACTTGTGGAGAAAGCGCTACCATTCGTTCAGAGAACGATTCCGTTCCTCCCAAAACTGAAATTCATGGAGGTACGATCGTCATGGAATTCGGGGTTCCACGATGGCGCTCTTCTGTGTTCAGGTTATTTAGTTTTAACGGAACCACGCTGCAGCTCGCCGGGCTCGCTTTAATCCTCCTCTTTACGCGCGATACATTATCGAAGCAGCACGCCCACGGAATTTTTCATCGTAAACACACCGCGTGCTTCTCCTCGACAGAGAGAGAAGATTCCCGTGGTAAGGTGTGACTTCTTCTCGCGTTCGAATTCGTAATCCCTCCATTAAAGAAACTTATCACCGCTCACGACCAATTACCCTACACGCACTTAATAATTAAACTCATTATATACTCTAGTCGTGCAGCAGTTGTAACGTTAATACACTATGGCATTCATTTTGTAATATTCAATTACAGATTTACAAACTGCCACTGGCTTTCGATGAAACGCGAGTAGTTTCAGCTGCACGAAAATCCATTTTCCCCTATTCAATGCTTTTTGCAGTTAATTATACTTCGTTCCGTACGAGTAATTAAATCTCCACGCGTCGAATTTTGGTGAAATTTATTTTCATGAAAGAAACTTAGGAAATGATGAGAGTTTATTCCAAAATCCTATGATTTAATTAAAAATATTGTAATGAAATTTAAATCACCAGCAATGAGAGACAATTTCGCTTGAAATGAATCAAATTCATCGCACGATCGAGCCATCATGAAATTCAAAATTCACGCGTGCGATACTCGTTCGATAACTTTTGATAGTTTTAAATTATTAGCATAAACGGTGCAGTTACTTGTGTATAAGGCATTAATGCGTCGCGATCGACGCAAAGCTGCGGCATTCGAGAAAACCGGAGAAGGCAAAGGAAGCTGTCGTCTACGTGACGGTATCTAACTCGGCATTCGGTACACGGTGTTTAGAGGCTTCCCTTGTATGTATGTACTGGCAGCTGAGGATTTTGTGTAAGCGTTTCTGAAGTGACTTATGCCGCCCTGACTTGGCAATACGATCGATCGCGACCGATCGATGAGTCGTCGCGTTGTCTGCTTGAAAGCTCTACTTGCGCGCTTGAAATTTTGCATTTGAAGATTTATCAAGTGTACCAAGAACTCTTTCGCTAAAACTGATAATAATTTTCAAAATTTGATAAGTGCTACCACGAATGGCTAATCAATTAATCAACAATTTTAACGAATCTGCAAAGAATCCCAGCATTTCTTCGTTTCTGTTCATTCTGAAGCTAAGATCGAGATCGGATAAAGAAACGAAGTTAACAAAAGGTCTTTTTCCAGGAATAAAAATAAGAAGCTAGATCCAATGGCTGGCCGGTTTCTTCGTAACGTGGCCGAGTCGATGACATCGGAACGGGATGGACAAAAGTAAAAGCACGATCGATCGATCGCAGGACGTGCGTCGACTCCGGAACATCGCGACGCGCACGATCGAATCGTTCCCTTCCGGTTCCTTTTCATCTCGACCGCCGCGCGCCATTCACCGATTCCACCGTGTCACGTGTCGTTCACTATTCAAAAACATCTGATAAGTTTTGATCGTGCGTGTCCTCGGCTTGACACTCTGAACCGACTGCCTTTCTTGGGTAATCGTGTCAATGAAACGCTTAACTCGAACGAACGATACCTAGAATAAACTACACACAGAGTGTCTATTAAGTGTCACAGCCTAACTGACAAATCATAATACACGCCTTTCGTAGCCGATCCTGACTCACCGATGAATGTTGTTCACGGTGCTGGGACAGGTTATTAGAGAAGAACTTACGAAATTGCAGTAAGAGGAAATCCAGACACTTTTTGTTACGAACTTTAAAAGGAACAAAATCCACGAGATACCGCGTACAAAAGTGGGCATTGTGAAGCAGAAAACGAGCCTGACGGAATGAGAAAAGTGGCATCGAAGCGCTGCATCCAGATTGTAAGGATATTTCTTCATTTCCACGAAGATCGAGTACCTTTTGTCCCTATTTGGTGGCTCGTTTTACACGATCCACTCGGCCTGATCAGCCTTGGTCCTGTAGAATCTTCGATCGAACGCGTTGCTCTTTGGAAGCGGTTAATTGTACCTTCGTGTTTCCGTGACGATCGTGAACCGTGGAGGTCGCACCGATACAACGAGAGAAGACCGTCTTCTGGCGAATCATTTCAGAGTAAATCACGATTAATTCCTTCGTTAGGAAGGATCGTGATCAAAGGGTATCGCACCGACCGTGGTTGTCGCGGAAGCGAAGCTCTCGGGCCGGCTTGCATTAAAACGTTATAATTACCGGGGCTAGGAGAACAATACTAGCGTTATTAAGCTTCCTTCGCATCCATAACCTGGCTCGTCGAGCTCAGCGTTAATCTCATGCTCGTTGGCTGCAGGAATGTCGTTTCAGATTCTGTGGGACGACGATGGTATTCGCTTTTTGCCCGCTGACTAAGGATTTCTCCGTGCTTTTCTTGTACCAGCTTGTTGCATATCAAGTCTGACGTTACTCGATCATTTAAAAATACAGCAAAACAGCGCTCGCGGTATATCAATTTAATGCTTATGATCTGACGAAAATACCATTTTCTTAATACAAATTACTCGCTTCCCGACTGAGGTAAATTCTTCGACGATATTTGATATATCTGTTTGCAGAGATTTAAACAGCAACAAGTTTGCAATCGCGAGTCAAGATAACCTAAGGTTTTTCGAGTTAGCACAGGTTAATTGCCCGCTCGTCGCGTCTTTTCGTGCCCAAAGTCCGGAGGAGATCTCGAGAACCGACGCGACGTGGCTTTTCGCTATGAATCAGGATTAGACTGTTCGTTAGACAGGACGATGATTTAAGGATGCTTGTAGCGACCAGCAACGGGACAAGAATAACCCGTCTCCCGTTCGTATACGTATACACGGATTTCAGTGGACCCTGGTGGAATAAAACGGTAACAAGAAAGAAATTCGTAATGGCCTAACGAAGAGAGAGGAAGAGCGCCGCCCCGGTTCCTTATCAAAACACGCGCCGCGTTTAACGTTATTTATTGGATATTCAGCTGATCGCGCTATGAATTTTAGTAGGTACGCTTCGAGCAGAAGGACAGCTAGTTCTTTCGTTGTTTCCCTTTTGTTACACGTAATTTATGACGTTCTACGCTTGGATTACCAGAGATTAACGGAACCAAGGATCCAGTGGAAATTTCATAGATTCCAAAAGCTAAGTATGTACCTTTCGACGTGGTTGTTTCAATGGCTACCCCGTTTCTTGCGTACAAGGGGAATTTACGATTACCGTGCTTCATTTTCCATGAAAGAAGACGGAGAACGCGCGACTCGTAAATCGACAGGGACAGACAAGTGGTCTGGAAATTATTAATAAAGCGACGGTATTAAATGGACGAGTCTCAGATTTACCGGTTACGTTCAACTAACGCCAACGATATTCGAATAATTTGTTCGTTAATTAAAAAAGTTTATCGTAGCCCCGAACAACACCTCCTTGCCTGGTCGCTCGTCAAAAAGCTTCGCGGTATTTAGCCGCGCAAATGAACGGGCTTGGGGGGGTACGTTACATGTATTCGGGCTTAATTGAACCCGCCCAGAGGGTTAGTTTGTACTCTCGAGTCCTCTCGCTCTTCCCTACTCTTCTTCTCCGTTTCTCTCCCGTTCCTTTTCTCTCCGTCCCGTTCTTTTTTTCGCCAGAGAATCGTTAAAAGTTAAGCGTTCTCATGGCCTACTCCCCTCATCGTCGTTGTTGCTGTTCCTCGTAGCCGTTTGATCCTCCAGCGTACACCTCCCCGCGTAAATCGAGCTTAAGTTCATTAATTTCACAAGCCTTTCCACCGTTTCGAGGCAAAATCGTCTCGACGACGAAAGGATTAAAATTACAACCAGGGAGGATCCTCGATACCCGAGCTAAACGTGAAATTACAATTAACGATCAAGTGGCTCCGCTCGTTTTCGCTTCTTCTTCTTCTCTTTCCTTCTTTCTTTCTCCCATGCAATCAACTTAAGAACAGCAGTTTGCCACGATGTTGTTGCCTCCTCCTCGATCTCTGTCCACTCTTTTCACAGTTTCTGTCTCGATCTTTCACGGAGGCGGATGAAATTCGTCGCCAAAGAAAGCTGAGATGTTGCGAAAGTGAAAGCGACGAGGAAGGATCCTCGTGGAACGAGATCACGAGCGTGGCTTCTGCTCACTTAATTAGCCTCCCGACCTATTCTTACGCTTTCAATGCGACCAGCAATTCAGGATGCCGCTTAAAAACGTTATTGAAGCCGTTCTCCTGCATTGTTTCAGCGGAATCAATTTATTGAAACGAAGTTACTCGACGTTCATTCGGTCGATTCATTCCGTTTATTACGAAAACTCTTTTGTCGCTGCTTTTCGTTGCTTCCGTCAATACTGAATGGTTGCGACGCGATATTCAGCCTCAATTTGAAGCCTGCTGCTGGCAAGTGCCTTTTGTCGTCGCGATTTTGTTATGGTTCGTCAAGTTTCTACTTTCAATTATATAATTCTTTTATTGCTCCTCCTGTTATGGTATAGAAAACTTGGAAGCGCGACACTGCTTTGAAGGTGTTCATTTTGGATATTTACGTGGCGGAGACGAAAGCAAGACCGTTTGCGAGATTTCAACGGAAGACATTCGAGCAGCGGCAAGCGCAATTCAGTCGAGTAGCAAAGAATTCTCCACCTTTCTGCCGCTAATTCGCTTCCGTCCGCTCGAAACTTTTCCCGGAGGAAGCATTGTGCGAGGATGCGCGAACTTTGAGCGCGACCGGACGTTACCCGTTCAAAACTAGTCCTCGGGTACTTCAACCGTTTCCGTCCGCGTTTCTCAACGACCGCGTAGAACCGCTTCAGGACTTTGCGACACTTTTTACGCGGCAACAGGATTTCCTCGCGTTGCGATCGCGGTTTACGCGAAACTTTCCGAAGCTTCTATATTTCTTGTAATTGCACGAGGAAATAAACATTGACACTAAGAAAGTTGTTAAAAGTTTCCAGATATCTGTCGTCCGTTCCTTTTCTCCACGTTTCTAAGATGCAAACCAGCGGTACCGCGTAATTTACCAAGATAATGATGTTTCCTGATGAAAATACACGTAGCCCAGGGATGATGTAAACGTAATAAAACCGTTGCCATATTTCTTACAACTTTTAATAGGAATCTATGTTACAGCGCACTCCATAGGCGCGAGGAGTTATGATTATCCGCCAAGTCGTTTCCAAAGTCTCATGAATATGGAGCGGAGTCGATGTGAAAGTTGTCGCGATAAGTAGAGAACTTTAACGCGAGCAAATCAAAGGCGAAAGTGTCGGAACTATCGAAAAGAGAGCGGATTTCGAGACATCGCGATCGCGATCATCAAGAAGCAACGTTAAATGCACACGACCTCGTAATCGCGGTTGCAGGGACCAGAGTACATCGCGCAGCCCATAAACACGTGAAAATTAACTGCTTCGTTCCCTCGCGTTACGCGCCGTCAAAGGAAGCGGTGGCTCGAGCTCGTCAGGAATCAGCGCATTCAAGGAAGTCGCCACAATACAGGAAGCAGAAAATGGACTCGGTCGGTGCAGCTGTGCGAGCAGGAGCCGTAGGACGGAAGGAGTAGGAAACGAGGGCGACGAGGTGCAAGAAAGGAGAAGAGGAGCGACGAGGAACGGAGAAGAGCGAAGGAAAGGA
Organism: Osmia lignaria lignaria; assembly: GCF_051020975.1. Lineage (NCBI taxonomy): Eukaryota > Metazoa > Arthropoda > Insecta > Hymenoptera > Megachilidae > Osmia > Osmia lignaria. The sequence goes on along the minus strand of NC_135046.1, from coordinate 9,003,627 downwards.
ACGAGGCCAAGAAGCGGACGAAGGAGTTTTAAGAGACTGCGAACACGGGGATCACGCTGCGAACGCGAGCTACCCGCGCTTGGGTGGCGCGTATGCAGCATAGGCGTAATGGGGCAACTTGTCAGCTACCGCGGCTCGTCCGTCAGACGACGGAAAGGTACACCGTACACGTTGCTGCATCGCAACCTGGCATTGGGAATCTCTGTGTGCTTGCTTCTCTCCTCTTTTCCTAGCCGTCGTCACTCGTGCTGCTGTTTCTGCTGCTGACTCTTAGCTAGCTTCGTCCCGACGAGTTTGTATTCACGCGAAGATATAGGAGACGGTACGAGGAATCGGCGTTTGATACCCTGGACACGTAGCCGCGTCTCGCGACTCGCCGAAGGAAGCACGACCAGATGAGCAGCCAGAAGAAACCGAGTGGAAAGAGGGAGCAGCGAGGGGGGGGGAAGCACACGAAGGTGAAACGTGGTTATCCGAGGGGACCGACACGCTCGTCCCATCATGGATTACGTTTCGCTCCCCATAAGCGCGAGCTCACGCATAAACAACCCACTACCGGTCTTAAACATGTCCCTGGACCGCGTGGTAACCGGCCGCGCGCACTACCGTGTTCACCGTCACGGCAAGTCTTAACGAGCCGATTGAGCCTATGCCTCCGTCTCGATTCGTTCGGCTCAGAGGATTTGCTTTCTTGCAAACCGACCTCGCGCTTCCCCTGGATGATCTACTCCGATTGCGCCCGACGTTCGTTTCGGCGCGAACCGTTTTTTACGAGGACGTCTTACTTACGACGAATCCCGGCCTGCTGCCACCAACTGGATACGAAATTATCGGTTCGGTCCTGCCTGGCGCTTTCGAACGATACACCCGCTCCCCTATCGCCGTCTGACTACTTTCGGCTCAATCTACTGCGAACTGGTTTTCGGAGTATGATGTAACTTATACTCGAGAGGAGATATGTATATGACCCAGTTTGATTGTTGATAGTTAGATTGGATTTTCTAATATTAGTATTAAGTCGATGAGCATGATGCTGGGTTAGATGAATAATAGAAAATATTAAAATATTGATATCCTGAATCATAAAATTTGATAATCATCTGATCTCTAATAAAGATGGAAATGAATAAAAGATTTCATCCGACTTTGTGTCTGACCACCTATGCTTCAATCTACTACGTTCGGAGTTTCAAGAGACAGCGGTAATTTGCCACCTAATTTTATCGGTGAATTTTATCGTAACGCGTGAAATAATTACAACGGGACGGGTATATAAATCTTGTCGAGCCTTCGTGTGACGTGTACCTGTCAAACATAACGGTACTTTTTACAAGCTCACGCGAGACACCGACAGGTTGCTTAGTCAGACAGAATCCCGGTGGTAACGGTGGCAATTAATCGAGCGTTAGCACGCGGCTGTCACATAATTCGGTGTAACGTTCGAACGCGTTGACGTTATCGTGACACCGGTTGAAACGTTAATTTATGCGGCGGGAAACGCAAGAAAACGCGAAGCTCAACGGTGTATGTACGGGAATATAACACGGTCTTAATTAACCGGCACCCGATAGATCATAATCTTATAAATCGTAATTGAATTAAATAGCCGGCGATGTGGTCGTGCCACCATGCAAGAGGCCGAACGATGTTTCCAGCACGTAGTGATTTATGCGTTTTACCCAACGTGGTTCCGGTTGTTTAACGTTAAAATTATCGGTCGCATCGGACCGTCGAACCGGTACCAGGAAACGTTCCATTTCTACTCTCTCGTTGCTTTTTCTCCTCGCTCTGTTCCCTTCGACTGCCGATCGACAATTACCCGATTACGATCAGCACCGCGAGCCAATAACGCGCGCACAGTCCTTTTCATTTCCATAATTCACGGACGTTTCACCCTCCCCTTTCAATGCGCCACCGCCGCACCGTTCTTTTCTTAAACTTCCACGCGTTGCAGCTGCAACGAGGCCGCACCTGGAACTTCCACGATTTACATAACTCGGAATAAAGCTAAGCGAACGATATCCTTGCAGACCATTCCACCACGACTTTTCCTGCACCATCAAGATTTTGACGGCCCGACTCCGTTATATCTAATTGACCATTCGATTTTTCATTTTCAACTATATCGCTGTTGCAAACTTTCTATTGTATGCTTCCGGTTTTCAGGCGAGATAAACGCACGGTAATATATTGATCTAAACTGTAAAAATTGTTAAGCGTATCGCATTTTTTAATTTAAGTTTTTCATTTGCAGCTTATAGCATTGCAGTTAATATAAATTTCCGGTCAGCTCGATCAATTTAATAAATTAGTTGCAAAGACCAAGAAATTCTACGGACATTTCAAATTCTTATACAGGAAACCTTCGGATTGGATAAAACGAGTTCACTTTATTAAAGTCGGTAAGAATTTCTGCTCTTTTAAGTCCATAAAATATGTTATAACCTTTGCATAAATCAGGAGATTTAAAATATTAAATTTCCTTCGAGTATCTTCAAACCCAATTATGCAGTCGCTTCCAACGTTTCTTTAACAAATCGAATGTGAGAATCGAGAAATTCTGCAGACTCTGAATTTCTAATTAACAAGATAAATGTGAGAATCATGAGATTTTCAATCACGATGCGTTTCAAACGCCGATACGGTAAAACGGGCTTGCTGAATTTATTTCGACAAGAATCTCTCAGGAGGATGAACGATGAAGACAGAAACAGCGAAGCGCAAACTGCAAACTCGATTTAGCTTGCGTGGACGGTCTTTATCGAGCTTATACAAGAACGTAGGACGGTATCTCGTTAATAATCGAGCTGAAGGCGGTCGCGATCGAATATCGGGTAAGATGGTAGGGAGTTATTTGCTTTCCTTAACGAGACCGCGATTACAGGATTATAGGTGATAACCGTACGGTTAATTCTCGCGTCGGTTAACTCGATCAATCGGTCGATGGAAAATCGACGGTTATTTAATTCGTACTCTTTCTTCTTCCTCTTATTTTTTTCTTACCCTCGCAATCTTTCCTCTACCTTCATCTCTCACCCTTTGCCTCGGCCACAACCGAGACTTTACAACGGGCCACGCCGACGTTAATTGACGTATCGTGTCGTAATGCGGTTACGCTATTATCTCTGCCCACCGTGGGCCTGATATTGCATTAGCGAGTTGATCTTTCATCGTCGACGGGTTTCCTCTGCCCGCCGTGACGATCGCCCGGGGATATCGCTCGACGAGATGAGAACGGATAAACCGGCCTTGGAAAACGTGACTTCGACACGAACGATTAGACCTATCATTTTAGACAATGATTTTTTAATTAATAAAATAAATCTACCCTTCCTTATCTCTCAATCGTCCTAACTAACATTTTGAGATACATATCCAAGGATACCGTATCTTAGAATCTGTTCGCGATTAAAAAGTACATTATCATTTATTTTTGCAAATAAAAATCTTCCGACTTGTCATTAAAGTGAAAACCGAACACTTAGAACTTCAATTACACTGCGTCCAATTATCCAGTATAAAACGACATTATTGAAGAGTAAAAAATTGCGGAGCAATCTATCGATAGAAAAATGTCGTTCTATCAAGGATACGAGCAACCATGTTAAACTCACCAGGAAAATTATCGTAATAACTGTCAATTGCTAAAGAAGCTGGTCAAACTGGTATCGCTCATATTTCCTTGGCTCACTGCACCCGGTTTCTAAAACATCTCCTCCAAGTTCCTTTATTAAACATTCTAACCCCGTAATTACGACGATTCAGCCATCAATTGTATCAATTTGAAGGAAATCTAAGAAAGCCGTGTAATTGATTATCATCTCTGAATACCATCAGTTTCAATTAGCATTCTCGATAAAGCGGCGTGCAAAATCTATCCGTAAAGAAGTGGTTGAGTTCGTGGTGGTCAGACAAGCATCGTAAACATCGCGGCAAAGACGGGAGGATTTATAAATTGTTGCCTTTTATTTCGAGCTAAGCCAGCTTTAGGACTCGTCCCATTAAGAGGACTTCCCTGCGTTCGTGAAAGCGCCGTGCCGCTTCGACCAGGGTAGATTAAGAGCTCCTTGCGACTTCTAAGTATCTTATTAAACAGTATCGCGACTGCTTATTAATTTGCACACCGTCATTTATGTATGCAGTACAGCAGCTTCACTTTGCTTTCTGACATCAAAAGCGGACGCGGAAGTTAGCAGTTGACTTTAGCTAATTTCAATCTTCTTGTAAACTGTGTCAGCTGATTTAAAATTTGCAAATTTTCACGGGAACCATTTAAGAATGTCAAGTATTGCAATTTCAGATGCTTATTTATACGTTTACTTTTCAAATCATACCATGGAGTATTAATAAGTTTTAAATCAAAATCAACTTTATCACGATGATTTTTTCTCTCAACACGTTTAATTAAGCTGTTACTCGACAGCTATCCCGAGGGTTCATCGAGCGTTTCAAACACGCCCAGTGTACGGCTGCCATCGCATAGTTGCGTACTTCCTGCTTCCAGCGCAACATTCTTTCATTCTAATAAATTGCTATTCGCACGGCAAACCCGAGGGCAGGCTAGCCGCAATCGTCTAATACACCGTGGAACAGGTGATGCTACAAACGTCCCACCGGGAACCATCTTTCCTTTCGACTTCCCTAGCTTTCGCTTGCCTCTTCTGACAACCGAGGTGATTCCTATTTCCTCCTCTTCGCTGCACTCTTCCAACGCGAACACGGAACTGTCAGCGTTGGAAATCTGGCGAACTGTACGCGCGAAAATAAACGGTCACGCGAGACGATCGGAGCGTGCAGCAGACGGTGGATGAAATTAAATGGAAGCGCGATCGGTTTGCTTCGAGTACCGGATACCAGTCACTTCGGATGATTTAAAGCTCTTCGTAACTTTGTTGAGAACTTCTCGTCCGGAGGATGAAGTTTAATCGAGTAACTTCATGGTCTGTTTGTCTTTTACCTCTAAACGAAAGCAACGCGCCGAATGAAATACCACAACGAAACGATAGACACTTTGAAAATTAAACATTAATTAACGATTAGGAATTCCTTCCTTCCTCGGAGAACATTTCGAAACGGTTGTCGTTTACGATGTGTGACTTTCATTTATAGGAGGATATCTGGCCGTTTAATGCGCTGGACGTTGCCAAAAATTCAGGCGAAAGGCGGCGCGGTGCCGAGGGTCCCTTTGATTTCGAGATGTATAAAACGCGGCTTGAAAGCCAGGCGAGAGCCGGTGAAGCGCGAGCGTGTCAGCCGCGCGGATAACGAACACGAAGGACCAAGGAATCCGCTCGAACGTAATTAGCGGACGGTGTGTCGGCTCGAAACGGCGGCCTTCAATTAGCGCTTTCCTTCCCCTTAAAATATCCGGCGTAATCGTGAATCATTCAGGAAAGTTCGTCCGCGATACTGTCTCGAAAGTTTTCGGACAGGCCCGTCTGACGACCGACGTTACGCGTCGGGTCGCGTCGCGTCGCGTTGGTTCCCCGCATCGTAAACACCGGGTTCTAGTCAAAGTAACGGACGCGTGTTTACCTGAACATTATCATCCCACGGGTTACGTGGCCCCGGGGCTACCTGCAACTTTGCCCGCCACGTCGAGGTGTCCCCTGACGCGTGGCGGAATTAAATTTTAACGCGACCGCGTCACGACCATCTGCCGGAAGTTTGAGGAAACGTTTCCCCGGGAATTTCACGACGGCAGAAAGTTTCAACGACGTTGATTTCGTGGTTAAACGGTAATTCGTCAGAATAGTTTTACACTCGAATAATACGATAATTCTCTAATTTTATATTGAATTCTATCATTTAAACGTTTAAATATAATATATGATTAAAAGTAATTATCGATTGATTTGGTCAGCCAGTTCTGACTATAAAGGTGTAACGAAATTCCCCTAAAAATTTCGCCACCCACCTTCGTCGGTACTAACGAACAAACTTCCGGTTAGGGCGATTCTATCGCGGTAACACGAAATTTTCTCGCGATAACAACAGTTATTAGTCGCGTAACAAGTTTCCCTCGGCTTCGTGAAATTCGACACTCCCGCGAAAACTTTCGTTAAAACGGAGTGCCCCCGGCCCTCATTGTTCGTCGACGTCGGTGTATTAATTATGAACAACTCGCGACGTCTCGTGCGAGTTTGGCGGCTGACCGAGCGTGGAAATTACGATACGCACGGCAACGTCGACAGTGTATACCTGCCCTGACAACGTCTACCGGCTCGTATTGAATTTCAATTATTTATCGGGAACTCGCGCTAATTGCAGCAGCAACAGAGGGGTTTCCGCAAGAAGCAGCCGCCTCGTCTTTCAGCCCGCAGAACCGGAGGGACGCCGCAGGTAGATACACGCTCTGCACGCATCTCCTCCTCGAGGAGGCAAGAACTAACGCGTCACGACAGACGAAGGTCCTTGGAAGTCGACACCAGGCTGCCTTGAGACGCGAAAAGCAGGATCGCCGAGGAAGGGAGCATCCTGCGTGAATACTTACGCGCGATCCACATACCGGGTGTAACAAATGTACCCAACTTATTGATGTATTCGTCACGAATTAATAATAAAATAAAGTTTGCTCAAAAACGTGAACCTTCCTTAATATTTTCTATGTAAAATAATAATCAATTTCGAATACAGGATAAAAGAATACTGAATACCAAGATTACACTTCAGACGATCGTACTCGAAGGAAAAAAAAGAGAAAAGAAATACTTCAAGTGTATCTCAAAATCATTCGACCGAAACGTTTCAGCCAACGGACGCCTCGTTCTTTTTTTTCCAGTACGGTGCAACTTTAAATTATAATTCGAACAGATTACGCCCCGCGAAGAATTCGGTTGCACACGGTATCCCAAACACGATCCCCGATAGGTGCGCGGATAAAAGATTGAAGATGCCTCGATAGGATTGGCGGATCATCGGGGCACGTGGGTGGAAACGTCATCTTCGAGGAGAAAGGTATCGCCAGCTGCCAAGACTGCAGCGCGGCTCTGCAAGTGGCGTGAAACCCGGATTATTCGTACCGCAGAGGCAACACAAGCGATCCGGATTACACGCGTACTTTTTGCCCGGCGTTTTTCGTATCCGTTGTAATCTAAATCGGCGTGGAACGTATATGGATTTAATATGTTCGAACCAATGAAGCGATATTCGGTAGCGATCCGATGATCCTTCGGTCAGTTTCACATGGAATAAACATTTCGTCGGAGTCAATTAAGAGGAACGGGTGGTGTGTACATACTCGTCGAAGGGATATCGTTGATATTTTGTCTAATCCCCGTCGATTCTCAGGGAAGATGATCACGAAGATTCGAAAGAGAAGTCGCGGAAGCGGTCATTGCTAATTTCAATTGCAACGTGCCGATGCGAAATCTGCCTCCGAGCAGACAGCAAGCATTCGCGATCGCATCTGCTGACCCCGGTGCAACCGGCGCGATACGATCCTAACGGTAATAGGCAACAAAGCTTGGAGGTTCCGAGAGGAATCGCGGGCTCGCGTCTTTCTATCGCGATATCGCCAATAATAAAGTCATCACGAGCGCGCGAGCAAGAGAGGATTACAAGAATAGCGAGGCCGATTCATCAGGCACGAGCCGCGGCTTCATTCATCGCCGCTGCATCCATGGAACCGTATCCGCTGATCGCCTACGACTACTATGCATGCACTTGAGTAAATGAAAACCGTAGTACGTCAAGGTTTTTTTTTTTTTTGCAAATATTAACTCGCGTGCGTAGATACGATCTGTAAGTTCCTGGTTGTTGAAGAAAAGTGGTGCAAGTCATAAGTCTGCCCGTACGCTATCAGATAATAGAACTAGTAGAACACGTGAACCGAACAGATGTTCTGTTGTCAATGACAGCGGTATTAGTCAGATTGATACATTCTATTAGTCTTTGAAAATAGAAATATTCTCTAAAGTATCCTTCACCTGCCAAATGAGTCGAAACCACATGGTACGCGTAGAATCTGCCTTATGGCATCGAAAGCTTTGCCCCTATCGTGGTTTGTCCCGAAACGAGAGGAGCTAATCAGCTAGGGCAAAGGTTCGTGCACGCCATGGCACATTTACCTAATAATGTACGGACGCGTTCCCGCGATGCCGTAATAATTGTCCTCGTAAGGAGAGGCAGCTAGTAGCGGAGGAAGAAAGTCTTTGTTGCGGCCAGCCATCTAACCGAGGCGAGCGATCGCACCGAGAGTAAGGCTTGCACGTTGAACGCGTTGCATTCTAGCAATGGCATGTTGCCGGGGTTAATTGTATTGGCTGGCTCCCTCGACCTCATTCTCATTCAATCGTGATCATTACCCGCCGAGAGCATCCTCCTACGTATCACTCACACGTTTCACCGGACTATTCTATATAGAAAGGACGGGTGGAGCGAGTGTGTGGGAAGGTTTCCTTAGCATCGTACAGAAAGAAGCAGACAAACCCGCCAACGTACGCCTTGGCTATCGCGGTCACGCGTGTCCTCGTGCTGGTGCAAGTCCGTGTGCGTTCGAAATAGCGTACCAACCTCGTTCTGTCCACGCCGGGGATTAACTAACGAACGTACGAATGTGAATGCACGTTCCGCCTGTATCGATACAAATTAATAGCATCCCCTTGGGCGAGCGAGCCGTGGAATCAGCTTCGAGCGGGGACGATCAGGCGCCGCGCCGGCCGAGTCATCGCCGGCAGGCAGTTCCTTCGCCACCCGATGCAAAGCACGCCGTTGCGTTGATAGACTAGTGGGCGGATGATGAAGTTATCTAGCCGTGTCTACGATACCACTCTCAACCGTGTTCTTCAAGAGACGAGGAAATTGGCGAGTCATCGGAGATGAAGATTGATGGATGAAATTGCACGGAGGGTCTTGCAAGGTTAAGCTGTCGCCTTTGATCCAGAGACTTTATCAGTTTGAAACATATCATATTGCACGAAAAATTTATCCAGGTTCTTATTACGTCCGAAAGAATAAAGAAAAATTGAGTAAAAGGGACGAGGATTCCTTGAACGGTTTTTGATATTCCAGAAGAGTTTGTCCTTTCGTCACCTGACTGTCGACAGGAGTGAATTTCAATTCAGCGAAGAGAGAGGTAAACTGTGCAGTGGGATGCGATTCACGCGGCGGTAAGACAAGGTTTCACCGATCCTACCGAAAATCCCTACTTTATATCCAACGAACGAAACGTGAAATCGGCTAAAGTGCATAAATAAGGTGTTCGCGGCAACCGTTTTCGACGGTTCGTAGCGGTGTCGAACAAGCGTGCTTACCAACCGTCTGGCTACCACCACCTTCAACCTTTTCTGACCATTACTTCTCGTTCAGTGGCGTGGCGTGTGTCTCCGCGAACATGAAAGATCGCCGTGAACGCGGCGGGTAGCGAGGAGCCTTGAGAGGACCCGCGCGGCTACGTGGCATTCATAAATCTACGCTTTTTCAGCTTTTCCTGAACACGATGACCTTGCTCGGCACGACGCGTCGCGCCACGCCGCTCCCACGTTCGATCGTCGTTTTATTCGTCGACGGTGAGCAGGCAGCTTTCGACCCCGCTAGGTCGCCGAAGAGGATTCGCGCGGCTCACCGAGAATCTCGATTTCCGTTTTATTTGGTCCCTCGCCGCGGCACGATTTATTGCCTCCGTGTCGCTTCTCCTTCTCGGCCGCCACGACGCTTATACCGATGCCAAATTCTTCGGCCGATTCCTCTCGCTGCCATGCCGCCACGGTGTTCGTTAAAAGACGTCGCGTGGGAGATGCTTCCCAAACTTTTTCACAGGAATTTCGAGAAGGTCCCTTTGTACCTATCGTCGATGACAATTAACTTCTGATTGATTCTGAATAAAAATCATCCTGGTTCGTTTCACTTATCAAACATTTTGATGGCTGAGAATGAATCAGATTGAAAATCTGTGCAAAGACAACAAACTTCGTGGAGCTACGGAGCAACATCCAAGAATAGCCGAAATAAAATCCGCCCGAGGCTGTGGAGCGGACGAAAATATTCGTCGGACGGAAGGAATCTGAGGAGGCGATCTTCGCACGGGTCGAGGCGAAGGAAGTTTCCGATCGGTCCGAGTTAGCACGGAGGACCGACAATCGCGAACGAGATTCAAAGGGGCTAGACCGGGTTGGTAGCGGAGTCGAAGGGCTCGCTAATCAGAGATTTAATTGATACCGTGGCGAGCACGACCGTCGCATACGAACGAACGTTGCATGGTGCATACGGGCACACCGACACACGGACATCTTCTATCGTACCGGGCAAAAGGACGGGCTTCGTAATACATATGTAACGCGACAGAACGATGGGACACGGAAGGGGTAGAGAGAGGGTAACGGGGAACCGAGGATAAAGCGGGTTACAGGCTACTTAATCCTGAGCTCTTCATTAGCGACGTTGGCCAATCACTTCTCTGCCTTCTTCTCGTGTATGCCCCCAGCGGTTGTTTCGATTATTGCGCTCCCGTACCATCTAAATTGTCATCGGCTAACCGTTAATGTAACCGGCGTGCTCGTCGATTCGTAGAAAAATACCCCGACTGAAACAGCCTTTCGTTCCACTCGTCGACGTCGTGTAACAGCTTTCGCCAGCCATGTACAATTGTCCGGCTCGTTGTTAGTTTCGTTTCGAACGATGCCCCGTTCATTTTGAACCCCAATTTCTCGCCGATATTCGTATAGATAGATACGTTTTAATCGACGTTTCACCGGAAAAAGGCAATTCCGTGGATCGTTTCTGTCGCGTCGATCGCTTAAATCTAAATCGCGCGCATCGTTGCGGATATAAAAACGAACGAACTTGATTACCTTTAATTTTTAGGTGTGTGCACGACATCATAGCGCCAACGAACTCGATTGTAAGCGGTAATTAAAGCTTAATTCACATCGAAACGGTAGCATTGTAGTCTGGTTAGAAGACGTCACTTACCTGAAAACAAAAGAAAAGAGAAAATTAGTTTTAATTTAGTTTTCGGACGCTGTTGAAAAGTATAAGAGGTCGGAACGAGAACAGAGTGGAGGGTAATAAAATGTATGCTAGGAAATTCTCTCATTTCCCACCTTTTGTCGGAAACTTCGAACCATTCCAGTTTTCATAATCCTCTATCTCTGTTCCGCGTTTTAAACTTCCTCTAGCTTTCTTTCTTTTCCAGTATTCTCAGACTTGTATTAATATTAATAACGAGCCGAACAGTTCCAGTTGCAGCGGAGTTTTTCACGAATCAGTATGCGCAACGAATTCACGCGAGTGCCGGTAAACAAAAGGCGCCGGCGCTCAAATCGAATCAGCAGACGTATACTAACGAGGAAAACGTTCCTGATGGCGTGTTTGCCCGTCTTCCACGGCTTTTTTTTACTCTCGCCCGAATTCATGATGTCGGCTTTATTGCACGCTTGTCTTTCGATTCTTTTCTCGTGGAAAAACGTGACCGGACATGAAGTTGTTTCAATTAATTAAACTAAAAAGCAGAAAAGAGCATTTCCGTATTTTAAACTCTTGATGATTAATACAAAAATTAAACGATTTCAATAGAATCTGATATAAATAAATTTTTACAATTATTTTCTAACACTTATTTAAATGTTCTTTTGTAAATAAATTTACGTTGTTTGCGTGAGTTGTCAATGATAGTATTGTCACGTCTATCTACGGAGTCAAAGGGTGAACGACCGCTTGGTTTGACTACTTCCTCTTCAATAGCTCTCCCGTTCCCTCCGCTCTTCCTGCTTTTCTGATTCTTCAAACGATGGACTTGAATTACAATGGAGCTTCGTTTAAAATTTAATTCGATGAATCCGAGAAATCACCGGGGGGAATGTTGGAAAAATTCGATTCGGTTCAATATGCAGCGTACATATTAAATTGGACGATGGATCGCGCGCAATTTAATCAATATTTATGAAATTTAATCAAAATGTCCACGCTGAAACGTACACGCGTTTCAAATTTAATGAAGGACATTCGTGTAGTTTTGACTGGAAAAAAATATACCGATTTAGTGGAAATAGACACGATTTAAAAGGTACCAGTATAATTTTACCCGATAAAACGTATATACCAACTACGAATTCAATTTCTGGGTGAAAAAAGTTACTGATCAAACGATTTTTACCGTATCAGACGGTGGTTATTGGATTCCACTAATTAAATACTCAATTTCATTCAAGTTACGAGGGTTCTCGTTTCCACTTTTATTTAAATGGCAAATGTATTATGTTAATCGTTTGATTTTTAATTTGAATTTTTTCACGTACTTTTATACACTATATTTCAAAATACAAAAATTTGATACCCTCCACTTCTTCATATTAATTTCTATAAAATTAAAGTTCGCAGAAATTTCTCTCTGCCCGATTTATAAGTTCTCCAATCGATCGTAAAGTTACAGCCCAGTGTTACAAAATATCGAATGTACAAATCCATGTATCTCGATTCAATTCGATTCCTCGACTTCACGGATTTTACATTCCTTCGCGTCACCTGTCTAATAGACACCGATATCGAAGCTGGCACATACGTATGTTCCCGGACCCAACGGGGAGCAAAACCGGCCGCTGAAAACCTAGCACGTGTAGAGGAGCGTCGATAAAACTCGAGGTGTCGTCGTCATGTGATCGCAACGGGCTCGACGAAGACAGGAGCTTCTGCTTAGAGTATAGCCAGAGAAGAAGAAGAAGAGAAAAAGAAGGTGAAAGAGAAAGAGGGAGGAGAGAAGTAGGCAGGTGTTTTTGCAGGCCGCCAAGGTGGAGGTTGGCGTGGTGGTTCGAGACTCGTTCAGAGGCTGTTAGCATCCTTCGTCACCATCGCCGCGTCAGCCTGGCCGCCGAACATCCTTGGATCTCCTTAGATCTTCCACCGATCTCCTCTGATCTCCTCACACCTGGTTGCGTCTACCTGCCTAGGCGGTTTGTCCGGCCTGATTCTCTCGCGATCGCATCCACTCTCTCTTTCTACCTTTCATTCTCTTCGCGTCTCGTCTCGAATCACCTTGGCTACCTGTCTTCCTTCATCCTCATTCGCAGCTCCCTTATACACCATCCGCCCTACCGATCGAATCGACTTCCACATTTTTCCCTGAAACGTTCGCTCCATACTCTCACTTACGTTCCTCCCCTCGCGCATACGAATATATTATAAAATCGACCTTGCTCCATCGGCCATCGAACGTTGCGAGAGTTCCAACGTCGGTTTGGTTCATTTAGGAAAGACTGAATCGAAAGGACGTAGGTGTTGCTCGTAACGGTCGGCCAAATGAATTCGTTCGTTCGGAGTCTCACCTTGAAGACCCGGTTCCATCGATACCGATGGAATTCCAGTAATCGTCTCGATTTGCAATTCCAGCCAGAGGGAAATCGATTCGTTCTTTGTCTTCGATTTCGCTGACCGACTCGAGATTGTCTTCCCGTCCCGGTCTTGCCGTTCATTATGTCATTTCGCTAGCGAGCTGTGGGAATCTCGACGGCGACTTATCCGAGGCGAGAAAAACCGCTGCGAGGACGTTCGTCGCGAACGATTATCCTGGATCGACGTGGTGGAAACCTTGAAGTATCTCACCGTTCCACAGAATTCGAATTTGAAAGCAAGAAATGATAATTTAAAAAAAAAAAAAATGATCGCTCGACGGGGGTAGAGAGACACGCTGAAAGGTTAGCCGAATGAATCCCGCGGTGTTTCTGTTTCCTCGATATCGATGGAATCCACGCAATCTCCGCAATTTGCATTCCATTCGATTAAAAAGCAATCTCTTTCTTTTGCTTCCAGCGGGTTGCGTAAACGGAATGCGTGAGTATTCATGGTGAAGATTACGAATCGTTGCGTCATTCCGCCGCGTTCCGATACGAGGATGCGCCCGAGGGTAATTTGCTAGGATAGTAAAGATAAATTCTATTCGAGTGACGGTAATGGGGTGTGCACAGGCTCAATCGAATTAGAGGAGTTTTATTTAGTAACGTACTGCATATTTGAGTTAAATTTCGGTATGGTAAGTATTTGTATAATTTCAGAAAAAACCTTTCTGTTTCGAAGAAAAATCGTTATTTCGTGTATGCAATACGTAAAGACAATCTTTGAGAGTTACGAAAATTCATATTTCAGGAATATTAAACAGCAGGGGAGTAAGCAACTTCTTTGATGGCAGCAATATTTATTTAATTATCAATTTAAATTATTTACATTCATTGGAAGTTTCTTCTTTCTTGAAAATTAACAGAATTTACCATTAGCAAAATAATTTTAGTTTCATTTACCTGAGGTAACTAAAACTTTCTCTTGAAAACGTACATAAATATATTTTAAATAAATTGCTCATAAATCTGAATGCTGGTACCTGAATAGACGTACGTATGAATGTAATCTGAAAATGTATAGTGTAACGAGGAAAGACTTAAGAGGAACAATTGCAGCGATGTAGCTAGATCAACGGCGCCAGAAAGTTAAGCAACAATTTTGAATTGCAACAGGATGATTCTACCTCTGTGATCGAGGCCAGCCGTTCGCTCATCGTTTTCTCGTCCGGCCGTTTTTTCTCAGCGGGAGCTTTCGTATTTTTCACGGTTGCATGGAGGCCTCGACAAAAACTCGACTAAACACCGCTGACAATCAGAACCGTCGAAAACGGTTGATAAATGAATCCATACGGGTGGCGGGCACGGATTATACCCGTTGTTTTTTCCCAGTTTATAGTTTCCCGCGCACTGTTTCGATATCGAGGCTGTGTCATCCGCATTCCGCGGGAACTTTCTGTTTGTTCCATTTATTTCCGAGGGGATGAAAGAAAATTAAAATGATTAGATCGCATACCACCAAATCTAGACGCTAAAAGTTTGTTAAAATGACGGAGAAGAAATTTTCAAATAACACGAATAATTTTCTTGATTGATATTTTGAATAATTTAAATATGATGTCCCAGGAAATTTCAAATGTTTCTATCCAATTTTCTAAAGTGCATAATAATTTCGGTAACGAGCTCATTCGTTAATAATAATGAATTGACATCTCCTTCCTATTAATAACTTCTGGTTTCGATAATGATTTAAAGCTATACTTCAACGAAACTGGATTTATATATTTTAAGTAGATTGTTGCAAATGAAATGGTTGGAATTAGTAAAAATTTCAACAGTTATATTATAACATAACATTGAAAAGTTTACACTTTTTAAGTTCACAAATTGTCGAAAGCCTAAAATTTGTGAAAGTTCTGTTCCAATTTTCATTGTTACAATCTTTTTCCCGACAAGTTTTCTTGCTCCAGTTTGAAAGTAATATTTTGTCAACCTGGTAGCAGCAATTGAAGCACGAGCGGGCAACATTGTGCCCAGTAAATCAAGCGGCGGGCAAAGATCCTTTCGGATAAACGGAGTCCTGTTAGCGAGACCGTTTTTTATTCGTCCTTTTCCGACGCACCGTCAATCACATACGGCCGAGCGGCTCTCGTGCCGCTGTGTCAGCGTAAAAACTGGCCATTCAGCCACGATAAATTGCCGCAATTACCATGCGAGTAGTAACGCGTTCGCGTGGAAGCCGATTCAACGCTCGTGAGAAAATATAATGCGAGAATTTGCGCAAGGTGATCGAGTAAACGCCGTCTCTCTCTTCTTTCTTGAATGGCCGAGTATACGAAGACCTTGCAAGAATTTTCTCATAGCTTCGTTTCATTCTGTCCATCGTGATTAACTTCTTTTGCATTGATTATCCTCAAGGACTCTAAATACGTCGGATGTTTACTCCCGTGGATCAGTGTTTTGCAATAATTTGCATTCATTAAAAATCCGATAAACCGAAGTAATTACATGCTTTTAATTGCTATAAGTACACAGTGAAACATGTTAATTAAAAATAAAAACCGCGTCAGGGTACCTTTGGTCCCTGTGCGCGCACACAGGAGATAACAAACGTTAACCACGGGTCAACTTGGGTAAATTGAGTCCTTCTTTTTCATTGAGTTTCTAATTAACACGTAGCTACGCTGGCAAACACATCGCGATGTGATCATTGAAAAATTAAACTCGATAATGCTTTGTCTTACCAGCGATGATCTTTTCTTTGAAAATGTCGCGGTGTTTCGTCGCAAAGTGTACAAAACTAATTATCAATTATAGGATTGTCCAACAAAAAAATCGATCACTTCTATGTATTCGAGCATTGTTACATATGTTCAAATATTTATAAGAAACATTGAAAGTATATTTTTCATTTTAATTAACGTTTGAAAATTGAAATGCGAGGTGATATCTTTCATTCACTAGAAATATTTATCCAAATATTTTCTCAAAGGTATCATTATTCTTTGCTCATCTTAAAGTTAAAGAACAATTTCTCCTCCTGAACTTTCCATCCCATCGCGACCAAAATCCGTGTGCAACCTTCCCATTCGTCGTTTACACGGTGAGCTGACCGCAGTTTAAATTATAGTGGCTAGCCGCTAGGACCATGGAACCACAAATTACTGTACACGAGGTGTTACTCGAACCGGAAGAAGTCCCGCCGACCCAGAGACCTCATTCTAACAGATTAAAGGCAAGCTAACTCTCCATCCGTTTTAATTACAACTCAGAAATCTATCTATAGTAACAAGATCAGATAGGTAAAATTTGAAATTAGCTTAAGGATCCATTCGTCCATCGATGGGCCAAGTACTGTAATTACAAAACCCTATCAACTTGTTCTTCGACCATGAACTCATTTCGCGTTCTTAATCTTAATATGTCAAGAAATACTTGTCACAGGGACCAGGTGTTAAGTTCCACCCACACGGTGCTCCGTTTCGCGAAGTGACTCATTCGATGGTCGTTCCATCGCGTCTGGTTCGAGCGCGAAGCTTCTAAATAGGAAGATAAACACACATTGTGTTCTGGTACGAAGCGTGGCTGTTTCTTCATGTCGCTGTGCTTGTCGCTCGACGACTGACTGTGCATCGTGGACCGAGTACATTAGCAACCACAACATCAGACGGTCGTAGAGAAGGGTCGGCTCTAACCAGACCGCGAACGCTTTGACAGCTGTTAGCTCGCCTTTGCTTGGCTGCCTATTCTCGTCTCTCTCTCTCTCTCTCTCTTTCTCTCTACAATAGACAGAAACACGACGGGCCACTACCGCGTACACGTCCCGTGGATGCTTTCTCGCTTCCAGTTACTTCTCGGCCCACTTCAAACGTCCTATCCATTTTCGTACGCGTCACAGTTCCCACTCGTTTTGAGGAATACAGCCGGCGAAACACGCGATCGACCGTACTCTTCGGTGAAGCCGAGTCCTGTACAGGGTTAACTTCGTTCCTCTTCTCGATCGATGGACCGTGAGATGTCAAAACGTTCTCGCCACTCGTTTCGGAGTACATACGTTTGATTGGGGCCGAGGGCTGAACACTCGCAGCCCGATTGTTTGGAGGCGGAATCGATATCGTTGGGAGTTATGAGATGGTCTCGATACGATGATGTAGGGAATCGAACAATAATAAGGCTGACGCACTCTGACCGTATTCAGTCGACCGTTAGGCGAAACAGAAATAGTGAAACACTTATTCTACTATTATCGTAATGGCAAAGCTCGTGTCCAGTTGCTTCTATATCCAGCGACTGAGAGAGAATAAGCAAAGAGGGAACGTGGAGCTGCTATCTGGAACTCGATCAAATATTAAGAAGCGTGCGCTAGATACCTCTTTCAGACGTAATTACATGTAGCCTGAACTACAATCCATGATCGATTCATTCACAACGATCTGGCCAGTAAATCTTCATTCTCCTAGCACCCATTATTTCCTTACACATTCCTCTCTCCGTATATTTATTCATATCCAGCCTACTATCGATTTCTGTCTATTAGCTAGAAACCGTGTTCAACACCTCCATCAACGACGGATAGTTACGGTACGTAAAGCATTCGAGCGAACGGTGAACACCGAAACGAAAGCCGTAACGAAGACGAATGAGCCTTTCATTGAAATTGAACGCTGGTACCGGCGACGTTTTGATCCCATTACCCCGATCCACCCGCGTTCTATGACACGCAACGACACCGACTTTCACCAGTCCTGTTAGTATCCAACAAATCTGTCCGTTCGGCTAGAAACACAATACTCTTCTTTTCCAAAGGATCGACACTCTACGAAAGCCTATTGTCGATGAGAAATCATTTTCCATTGCCATTATAATTGCTCGATCGGTCGTACCTCGAGGAAGTGAAAGCTCCCGCAACGACCGCTTCTTGTTTTTTCGATTGCCGATCGGCAGCCAGCTTGAAACCGGCCTATTAATACGCTTTGACAGCTCGCATGACTCATTGATTCCCGTTTATGCACGTCCCTCGCATGATCGAGTGGCTAGGCGCGTTTGCATTCTTGCCAGCTAAGTGGGCAGAGCTCGCGAGCTTAACCGATCGCATGGACCGCCGCGAGTTGCGACTCGGCCACCGATTGTCCGCGCGCAACGCGTTTCGAAACCGGTGATGTCATTTGGGACAATACGCGCATAGCGTGCACTCCTGGCACAGATTCTCCCCGACTCGCCTGTCCGAAGACAATGGAGGACCTCCGCTTCCTCGTCAATGCGTTGCGTTACGTTGCTATCGGCTAACGATCGCTGCCACTGCAGAGAAACTTGCTGCACGCGCGGATTCGCGTTAGCATGGGCGACAATGCTCGGCTTAATTTGTAGCCAGAGGATTAAGGAAAGAAACGTTCTTAGATAAACGAAACGTCAAATCAGACTAACTAAAAGATTAAAACACTGTCGGCCAAAGATTCGGAAAATTGTATCTCTATGACACGTTACAAGGGTTCGTTAAAGTTCGAACGACTCAGAAATATAAAAAGATGGTGCTTTTTCAATTACCACCCTATGAGACGGTAAAATATCTATCGTCTGATGGACATTGACAAAGGGCGCGATAAGAGTGACGCGCGCAATCGTGAAAGAAAAACAGTATGTCAAGCAGTTGGGGTGACAGGGTTTTTGGAGCTCAGCGAGGACCCAAAACGATTAAGAAACTTGACAGTTACGCAAAGATCCTAATGCTCCTTCTCCACGAATTGTCAATGTTTTCTACACTTTTTACTGGTCTTATATTCAAAGGGAGATCAAAGGGAGACTTTCCCTTGATTTTCCGCGGGCACGTGAACGCGTGTTGCCTGGGGATGAAAAAAATATCTAATAACGGAAAAATGAGAATGGCGAGGAGACGGTGGAGGAAGAGAGAGTTGATCAGTGGCGTCGACACGGGGCACAGCATGTGTTTCGCGTCGTGTTACCAAACGGTTTCCCAGATTTCACTTCTTTCCCTGCTGCAATTCGATCCCGGGAGTCTTAACGAGAAACGACCACGCCGGGATCCAGTCTGATCGATAATTTTACGTAAACAAATTATTATCGAAGACGAAGCGAGGTCGATTGAAAGGAAAGGGACGAGAGATGAAAGTAACAGCCTAGCCTCGCCTCGCCTCGGGGACACCGTAGGTTTTTTCTTCTCTTCCCGTTTTCTCATCGCGAGTAGCACGCACCGAGGGTATTCAGCGAGTAATTGCAGTTTTCACCGTGCAGGTATAATTTACAAGGAGAAATAAACGCGCGCCGCACGCCCGATTCAGTTACACGTGGCTCGGAGCGTGAAGCTAATAACACTCCGTCTCCAGTTCCATATTCAGCGTGTTTGATAATTAATACAGAGGGAGGATCGTAAGGAGGAACTAAACGTGGAACTACGATATTGAATTAAACGACCGTCTTGTATTCTCCTCTCCTCTATTTTTATCACTGCGGACGAGCAGAAAGGAGCAATTGTCGGGTTGCTTGTACGAAAGAACGCGCGTATGTTAATAAGGTACACACGTACAGGACACGCGGAGGTTTCGGCGGTGTGTAAGCATAGTTTTGAATCGACGTACACGGTAAAGCGGTAGTAAGCCTGACAATGGCAGCTTTACGTAATCACTGTTCGTAAGCTACCACGCTTCCACGTTCGTATCTGGGATTCAATTATGCACTCTTGCTTGTCCCTTGTCCTCTTGCCCGTTCCTTTCGACGATTGAACCTCTGGCAGCTATCAACGAACCTAACGACCAACGTAGAATAATGCCTGGCTGAAAGATTGGTGTCTTCAGTGCGCTTTGTTCGCTCGAAAGAACCTTCGTGTTAGAGTTGCCCTTTCCTTTTTCGGGCTTCGCCCGTTCATTGTCGCATAAACATCGAAACTGTTAGCCATCTCTGTCACCGCTATTTCTACAGCCTTCGCGCTATCGTTCAAATGAATATTTCATTTAGAATATACAGTGACTCATGTTTATTTGCCACTTTTAATTTGTATCAAACGGTGAAAATGTATAATGTAAAAGTTACATCGCGTTCGAAGAGGACGAAAAATCGCAGCTAACGAAATTATCGCGAAACTTACTTACCGTCTCCCTTTGCACGCGTATTACGGTGGCCCTGCACGCGACACTCGATACGCACTTTGTACGCGTAGAATTAGGGAGCAGTAAAGGCGGGATCGATAGGAACACGTGCCATCGGTCAACACGGCGCGAAAGTACACGGTACACCGAAAAGGAAGTCCTAGAACAGCGGACGACCATACTTCGGTACGTGTACTTGAATTTACTAGAGGACTTAGTGGCCAGATCGATGACTATTGACGCAATCAAGCTACCAGCATGATCTCTCACTCCCCCCCAACCTAGCTGGTACCCATATGTGATTTTTTTTTCCTTCTAATTCCCAGAAGCGCGGATAGGGAGATAGAGAGAGGATCGTGGAGGGGAATTGACGACGACACGCGGGATCGAAACGAGGGACTCGCTGTTCGCGCTATTATTTATCCGAGCTGTCGACCGTCCAATCAGTCATGCCGACATATGCTTAAGTAAGATTACATTTCTACTAATGCTTGTGAACGTAGCGTGTCTATGTCGCCTAATACACGAGGGAGAGAAACGGGGAGAGCAGGGTAGAAGGGGAGCAGGAAATCGAATAGAAAACTCTGTGACAGCAATGGAAGAAGGGTGAAGGTGGGACAGGGTACTGAATGATATATCGTACCTTCACGGGGTGGTTGAAAATTTTCTTTTTTTACATACCTAATGGCCACCCCCCTTTGCCAGATTACGCTCGGCTTCGCCCAAATGGGACGTCTCTTGTAAAAGATTAGTGGCTTAGGAGTATTAATGTAATATTGTAATGCACCGTGAAACACGCATAATGCGGCTCTCTTTCACCGCTTCGAGGGCTGGACCTTTGTAAGGGAGTAGGTTAAATAATTCGGACCGGTGATCTTCGCCAATATGGGACTCCCTCGTGTGGGGTGGTGTTTTATTCGCTTCGTTACTTTCCAGAGCGCGTCGAATTAATGGGAGATTGATATTCTTCGTGTTTCATCGATTTCGAACGATACGGATTGTATTATCCTTTATATAACCCTGTACTTGCCACCTTTGAAAATCACATTCCCAGCCTTGTCCTTCTCGGAGTTGGCACGCCGGTGCAGTGAACGACACCCGCGGCTGCCGACCTTTCCCGTAGGCAACGGCCGGGCCGGGAGAAAGCTGCCCAGCCGATATGGTGCTCACGACGGAGTCGCACCGCTGGTCATTCCCATAAGAGAAATCCAACCGCGACCTGCTCGCGACAATGCGAACGACGACGCGTTAAAACGAGACGAGGAATGCCGGCCATCGACACCGGGTTTCTCCGTCGTCGCTCAGAGAGCATGGAAAAACGCGAGCGAGCGTAAAACTGTTTCAACGACAGTGCTCCCTGTCGACGGCGGGGTGTTTGATGTGCGAATCGGAGCACGTGTCAACGAAGTGGGTCGATGCACCTGGTGCGTGCATGCACACCTCCGGCCAGGTCACAATAGCCTCCTAATAAATTTCGGACAGGGGATACGGAAAGTTTATGGGCGACACTGGGCCTTTTCTCACGCGCCGTCAGATCGTTCACCGTTCCTCATTGCCGATGCACTGTACGCGATTGTATCGGTGACTACAGTATTTCTTGTTGCGAATTCGTTCGGCCCGCTGAACCGTGACTCAATTCGAATAGACACAACGGCATTGCGAATCGATAATTCCTCCTTTCCTCGGAGAAACTACGACCTTCTTTTCGCGAACGTCTAGCCGATTCATTTTTTAACATGCCTTCCCGTCGCAGCCCGACGTTCGTCAATTACGAAGAGTCGTTTATAATGGGCCGACAGTCAATCGGGAGATAAGTACTGAAAAGGAAGTGGCCACGTGACTATCCTTACCCAATCGTCGAACGATGATCGTCCGACCCGATAAGGAAAAGTTCACTTGTCCGTGGGTATGAAAGACGGACGATCACCGGAGTCGATAGGCAACCGAGGCGGCCGTAGAAAAGCCGGCTTCGAGTGTTTGCATTATCCAGCCTGCCTGCCAGACATTTTTTCCAACGCGGATACGTCCACGTAAAAACGCGTATTGTGTCGCAACGACGTTCCGAGAAACGTCTCTGATAGGGCTTTCCGAGGACTTTCGCGACGGACATCGAGCCAGTTGCACAATACGAATGGTACGGTAAAAGGGAAGAGAAAGCCTCGCTATTTCGATGTTTATGATCTTCTCGACCCTGCTTTTCATGAAATACTTTATGAACTACGTTATTTCAAGCTCTCGTGTTGAAACGGTGTAAACGTAGGCGTTGATTTACCTATAGATACCGAACGCTTTGATCTAAATACTAGCTATTTTACAGGATTATAGGAGCGTGAAAATTAGCAGTACGTATAGGGGATGAAATATTAAGGACAAGTAACTTGAACAATTTGTCTACTTTTTTCACTTTTATGGCCCTCTTTTCCCTGATGAAGCATTTTAAGAGGAGTATAAAAAGGCTCAGCCTGGACACAACGATTGACCCTCGGTAATTCTAATGTTCACGGTGAATTGGATAACGCACGGCGCCGGTAAAGACCCGTGACGAACGCGAAATTGCTCTATCGCGAGTTAAAGCGTCAGCGGTATACCGATATTAACCGTGTATCGAGCCACCATCTCTTGTTCGCGTCCCTATATTCTTCGATGCTCATCGGTCGCAATGAGAGGTTCCATGAGGATGACGCTTAACCGAACGAGGGACGCGTGGCCAGCCATCGATCACGAGATATTACGTGGATAAGCATCGACAGAGCCGCCTCGTAATTTCTCCAACATTTAGCACTATTTTTTCCAGGCCAAGCTCCGATGGCTCGCTGCTTGTAAACGGGCCCATATACGCCATTCCTGAGAACGTGTACACGGTTCTTACATATACCTGGCACTCCGGCACTCTTGTAATCATTCCGATTACCGCGAGTGCACCTTCTCTCCTGTGAACCTCGCTTCTACATCTCCTCGTTACCTCGATATCCGCTTTAAACCCTCTCGCGTTAAATCCTAGACGTGACCTGAACGTCTAAGCTAAATAGAAGGTGTGAAAGATGGATTTTTCGGAAAAATTCTATGAATAATGATAGAAATATTAATAATACAATTCGATTTGAATAAGAACGAATGAACTTTAGTTTCACACAATGAGAATGAAAAATGTTGGAAATGTGCATGTGTTCTCCACGATAGTGAGCCGAATGTGTGCGGGATCACGTGAAAATGCACTCGTGGCTCGACAACGGTGTATCCGCTTTATTGTTTACACATGCTGCGAGTGCAGCAACAATGCAGCGTTATCTACCACGCGGCAGGTTATTCTTCCTTTGGCCAGCGTGGAATTTCGTTGTGCTCCTAGGTGCGAACAGGGCTGTGAACTGGAAATTTTATGGAATACTTAACGCGCTGGGGGATCTCCGAGCTTTCGAGCTTGTTGCGCGCGATACGAGATTGTGGCTATCGTTGGGTGGCAAAGGGCAGATGATACTGTTCGAAACGAACGGAAGGATTTACGAGGTGCGAATGGAATATTTCGAAATACTGTTAGCGTCTTTGTTCCACAACGTTGGAACGGCGTTTTATCTCGGCCCGAAGTCAAGATAAGAGTGGGAATTATAATTAAAACTGTGTTTCTATTTCCATATAAAAAAAAAGAGAAGATTTATGGTTTTATAACGGTAGAAAATTTAACCATAGAGAATTTTATAGCACGCATCTTGACTTGCACTCTTGATTACAAGTTTTCCCATCAATTCGCACGAAATATCATAAAGTCAAATTTTCAATCCGTACTTCCAGCATATTTCCCGCGGGAAATGCTGGACGGCATCGCGTGGCAAATAATGGGCGACAAATTTTCGGCAAATAGGCGTCGTCGGTACCTTTCACTTTTCACTTTTACTCCTAATGTTTACCGGTGGCGGACAGAGGCCCGCCATCGGGGACCGGTTTTGAGAGTAAAATTTCCCCGTGTATTTACGTCCGTCAATAGGAACGTATTTGCCGAAGCTGGCCGGGCAATTAACCACGTCCCCCCTCCTCCGCGAGCGTTTGCTTTTTTGTTTGCAAATACCTTCGCGAACGGGAACAAACCAGCGAATAACGCAAACAATTTAGCGGGGGACAAATACGCCAGGTGACCGTGGTTTTCCATCGCGTGCGCGCCGAGCCGATACTCGCACGCGTGGATCCGATCGGAGCGTAATTTATATTGTACGAGTCGCTCTCGTTCAGTCGATTAGATTGATTTATTCCCTCATTTATAATTTCTCACGATTCTATGGCCGCCGTTTCTCATTGTGCCGCTCTATTTTGGGGCAGGGTTTAGAAATCGCTCGCGTGTTCAATCGACCAGGTACTTCTATAATCTAATAGCCCAGCTTTGGGAATTTCTGATCAATCCATATGGTCACATTGATTTTATGCATAATAATAACACCTATTTATCATCTATTTATTCAGTCACAATTAAAATCATAAGAAAGTTTCGATATCGATATTTACTTCAAATAGATTCCATGATAATTTGTATCTCCTGTCAATTACGATTGTTACAATAGTTGGTACAGTTTTCCAATACCAGTAGATGCAGATTTATTGCAACTTCCTTAGCAAACAAGTCAATCTTTATCCACCCTTATCACACAGAACAGGTATACTTTATTTACCATAGCTTGTACGTGTCATTTCAGACCAGTTTAAAACTTTGATGCACTTTCCGATGCAGATAAAAATGGATAAATGTATTTCCGTATTGCAAATAAGCGTCGTCTCTATTCGTTTCATACGATGTCGCGTGTCAACGTATCGTCAAACGATGACATTTAGGTCTCTCGACGCGAGTGCCGGTTAAATAATTAATCAACTCGCTTCCGTGTAGTTCATCATTGCTCCATATACGCCGACAACGACCTAGCTTGCCGCCAATTATAGATTCCACCGATTGCACCAGGTTTCCTGGTTCGGCAATCTCGACTCGATTCTAAGGTAGTCTGGCCACGAGTTGGAAAATTGATCCCGCACACAGGCGAAAAGCATACACGGGGCTGCATGAAATTATTAATCGAGAAACGGTCCCAGGAGCCATATGCGACAGATCGATGATCTATTTAAACAAGGTAGTCGCTGGGTTCAAGAAGCACAACCAGGCCGTAGCTTATTCAACCTGGCTCTGTAATCACGTATACGTGCTTAATGGGAAAATAGACAAGTGGTAGCACTCGAACCTGGGGATATCTGCACGGCTGAACCGTGCACAGAGGGCTGAGTCCGGGTCAAAACCGGCGAGGGGAAGGTGCTATTCGAAGGGGCGTTGTCTGGTCTAATCGCTTAGGGAAATTGACAAAGAGTCGACAACTGTCACTATACAGCTGGGTCACCGACTTAGAGTGGCGACACTTCCCACTTTTCGTACACCATCCCTATGACGAATCTTGTGTAGCTATGTGTAGATGTGCTGCTATTAGATTGCTGTGTATCAAATGACCGATTTTGAAACATAAACGATTTGACGTAGGTTGATGACATAGAAGTATCGCAGAAAAGCACCCAGTTTAAAGTTTAAAATTTAAAGTTCGATGGAACCAGTCAATTTATATTAAAAATATTCACCAAATATTTTGTCATTTTCATTGAACTTTAAGCTTAAAATTGATACTGAATAAAAGTTCATTTGCAATGCTGTCAATATTATGCAACGGTATTAAACTTTCTATGTTTCAAACTAGGTTAATTGTTAGGCAACAACTTAATAGGTTCTCTTCTGGGATCAATTAACTAGGTAACGTAACTTCTTGATTCCTAGAGGAGATTAAATATTTACTTCCTTTGGGACACTAAAAGCTCCATCATTAATGCATTAGGTCATTCTATAAGTAATATCCTTTCTACACGTAACTTGAATATATCAAACAAAATTATCACATCCTAAAATACCTTTTAGGAAAAAGTAGAAAGAGCTTTAGAAATTACAGTATTAATCCTTTCCTAGAATTCGTACAAAATGTAATATTGTAAGTACGTTAGATTAAACTTCTTTTTAACAACTTTTTAAAAACATAAAATATAAAAAATTGCAAATCTACATTAAAGTACCCTTTTCATATAAAAGTGCTAAAAGAGATTAATTATGGAATGATCTGACAGAAAGCTACGAGAGATATTTCTCTAAAGCTTCTACGAACGACAGGTGTTTAATTTTTTCCAGTAAACAGATCCCTCAAATACTCAACTGATATTTATTTTATGTCACTTAACATGCACAAAGTTACCCGCGGAAATGGCACCTTTGTAGCTACTATTCTTTTTAAAACGATCCCTTTCATTTGCGTTCGTTAGTTACAATTTGTACTTTCCTATGCAACGAACCGTTTCTTTGATTTCATGCGCACTCAGTTATTGAGCCTTTCACGTTTACCTTTCCTCAGACGTAGGTAAAACGCGAATTTGTAGAATTACCTTCGCCACCCTTTCCTGCCCTATCTTGCCGATCTGCTTTCAAAGGAAACGCATTTCGCCTCTTTTAACCACCTCCAGCCCCGAACCACCCTATTGAATCGTTCGTGTGCGCTCGTTTTTCCGTTTTTCGCCTCTCCATTTTTGCGGCACGTTCCTTACAACCTCACATTCCACATTGCTTTTTTTCGTCAGCGGTTCCATCCGCTTTTCGCAAAATCAGGGCAACATCCAAAGAGCAGGTGTTGTACGATTTACTGACCTAAAGGTGATTTTCACATAGAAAGCAGATTCCACCATTCGTTTGCGTCGAGATTGAAGGTGTAAATAATTCAAATTGAGGTCGAGGGAAAACTAGGTGAAATTTAAAAGAAACCTTTAGAAGACAGGACTTCGGAGCTCATTTCTCTGAGTTGTGTTGAAGGATTCTGCGAGCAATGAATTGCTCAGGATGGAATTCTTTACTTCGAAAGAAGCGAAAACATTTAACTAAAACCTCTTGAGAATAATTAAGAAGAATTATTCTTTGTCTCTACCTTAATAACAGAAGGACGTTGACAGTAGATAAGAATAATTACAATTTTAAGCCCATCGAAGTTAAAAATACCTCTTGGAATCTGCAATATATTTAAAGTTAGCCAACGAAGTTCATACGCTTGTCGAGGGGTAGGACTTGGTCGAAAGCCGGCGAGAAATTTCTCAAACTTTTCCCATAACGTCGGACAAAGTCGAAGAGAACGAGTCGGTCGATCGTACTTCCTCGATGCGTCCGCGAGCGATTATAAGCGTTCGCAGTCGCAAAGCAACCGAGCAAGTAAAATGGAGGAGCGTTATCTGCTTCTACTTCGATGGATATCATTTCACGGGATCCTGAGCAACTCCATCCAATCACCACCCCCGTGAAAAGCCCCCATCCTTCGTTTCACTCCTCTTCCTTTCAGCTTGCTCGCTTACCTTCTCGAACCACCGTCGATTCGTTGCACCCTTTCTCTCTCTTTTCCTTAACTCACTTTGGCGCAAACTATTGATTTGTTTCATAGCCAACGGCGGCTGCCACGGTGAAACGTGAGGTAAGGGCTTCTTCGTTCCCCATCCTGCCTCGGATGGTCTACAAACCACCCCCGTTTTAAGCATGGCAACGTGCAACGGTATACTCTGCCCACCCCATGACACGCGCACACACCATCGCGGAGTTACGGTGTTGGGTAGATTGCAGCCAGTGTGAGAATGTACTGGTAACCCCATACATCCTGAGGGCCACCCTATTTTTCTAGTTCTAGGAGACCTTTTTTTCTCTCGAAAGGCTCCATCTGGTCACGACTATGATTTTCATTAACCGATCGATTCTTGATGCATTAAATATGACCCGCATACAGAGGGAACGTTTGAAATCTTTCAATTTTAACATTTGAAATACATTGTAGTAGTACGAAAGGCGCCAATCTGTTCGTATTATAAATAAATAAATATCAAATAGAAAGAAATGAATTTGTTCACGATGAAACGTATTTGAAACACTTTTTCATCCAACAAGTAATTTACGAGTAATTTGAAGTCGTCACGTTAGGTGGCTTTCCCCATCTAACATCGTTCCTAAGGTGTAGGATTTCCTAGATTCGAGTTAAACAAACACCCTACCGTTCGTGCGATACTGGATACTTTATCACTGTTTATTCTTTCACCCCTCAAGAAATCGAACGTCCAGTTCCTCTCGCGGCAGAATTTCTCCGGGAACGCGGCTCAAATTGCCTCGTTTTTCAGCTTCTTCGACACGGTCCACTTCCATCTTCGATAAATGAAAGCGAACGGGCCACCGTGCCACTGATGGGAATGGGAAACATTTGATATCTCGTACTTGATTGCAAGGGGTGCGCCACGTTGCGGTGGCTCGGTCGCCGCCACCGCACGTCCATTTTCGGGATAAGATGAGAATTACAAGCGTTCCGTTTCGGGGTTCTTTTTTTTTCCCTTCGTGAACCTCGCCATTCCGGGAACACAATAGGAAATTCTCCATGAGACGATACCCTTTCCCCTTGTCCCAACACACGCACGTGGGGTGTTACGTTTACGTTCGCCGTTATGGGAGGGTTGCCACCGCTCTTGCACAAACATTTTAGGTAAATTGTTCTGCGTTAATGTAAGCCTCTCTATTGAAAATCAAAGCGCTATGTCGTTGTTAGCTATTGCATCCCTTTTTCGTTAATTTATAAGGGGATCGAAAGTAATGGTATTAAAGCGGGTAAAGAAAATTTGATGGCTGCATAAATTGCAGAACGTATCGTGATGATAAAAGAAACATCGAGTAATTAAAATATTATACGTATTGTAATAAAAAAGATGGAAGATAATTTCTGAAATATAATAAAATTTGCAAAATCATATACACAGAGGTAAGTACTTAACAGCAGAAAACTGTTATGACCCTTGACCTGTAGTTTTCCTTGGATCACAGAAAAAGAAACGGAAATCAGTTAGACCATGATCTTCGAAACGAAAAAACATTTACTATTTTATTTTCAACTAACTAATGCAAATTCTACTGCATTACTATGTATACCCCCGCACTACTAACTCCTTTGCTTCGTCTCATAGAAACACTTTCTTATCTTCTTATGTTGTACAAGAACGTCAATCAATCGAACGAAGAGACCCATAAAAACGGAAACACAATAGAATCCAACTTTCCATCGTCAACATCTTTTACCCTCCATTCACGTGTACAATTCCTTACGACATGAGCTACGATCTGCGCGCTAATATCGCCAAGAAAATACATCAACCGTCGATCCCCGTTTCATCGTGTAACCTCGTCGCGCAGATAATGTTTTATCGTTCGCATTTGCTCGCCAGTCGATGGCAAGCGATTAGGGTAGTTTATGGGTGGTTCATAGGAGAGGAGTTGGCAAGAAGAATCAGAGGGCCAAGGCTTATCGTACGAGCGGTTACGAGGAACAATATCTGAGAAAATCGTTTTGTCTGGTAAAGTTTCCGTTCGTTTGGCGGTTGAAATGCGATGGGTGGGTGGCCCTCTCGAGCGACGGAACGACGAATGATTCACCCTCGGCGAGCAACATCGGTAACCCTCGACTTCGTAATTGATTGGTCCTGATACGCCTCCTTATCTCTTAATCCATCTTCCGCTCCCACGTAGATTCGAGCGGTTCCGGCCGCTTGTTATGTATGTTGCGCGTTTGCCAGGATAGGCATGGGGGTCGGGGCATCCAGCACCGATGGGGGTCGTCGCCGTAAAGAATCAATCCCTCGGCAATATGCGCGTCACGGTGGATGTAAATATTTGCGGCAATTGTGTAAAGATCGATTTCCACGATGCCGTGTACCGCTATTACGGTTTAACCGTGTCCCATGAATAATGTATCAAGGATAATGCTCTTAATACGGCGAGGATACGGGGGCACTTTCAGCTAACATAAAACGCGTATTTTTCGCCTCGACGAGGAACCGTTCGTCCCGTGGTGATCGCTTACGCGAGGATGCACAGCGGCATGCAAATGTTCCCTCGGATATGTAATATTTTAATGCCGCGATAACAGAGCCACCATCGAGCGGGTACTTCGGTTTGTAACGCTCAAGATATTAATCTTTCCCGACGAAGGGAAAATAGGTGCGTCGAATTCGCTGGAAAATGTACAAACAGAAGGATACCTCGGTCGGCAGGGTTTTTTTTAATACGCGTTCAAAGGTACACGGTCATAAATCATCCACGGTGTAAAATAGACTCGACGCTGAAGACTTCGAAACGATACACGGGGCCGACGCCTCGAAAAGCGCCGGGAACGCTGCTGTTCGCGAATAATCCGCGTTCATTAGCAGCAAAGTGAAAAGTGATTGCAATTTGTCCGACGTGAAACGCCGTTTGAACGATCCCTTTAGGCTCGAGCAGGAACGGCGCTTGATGCATCGCCGACGATGCTTACGACGTTTTAATATGGACAAGTTACCGCTCGCTTATGTCTTCATGAGACGAAATGTCTCTCCTCCGTAAGACGGACAACCGTACGCGCAGGCGGACAGCCGAGGAAACGAGAAAATATGGTGTTGCTTCGGGTTCTGATGAAACAATGATGCGCGTATATTGGAACGTAAGATATTCAGTCTTCTCAAGCTTCAACTTCGCACGAGGAAAATTATTCATTTTATTTTTATAACAAATTGTATGATTGATTTTTCGTGGTTCCCGCTATTTTAATTATATTTCATGTTTAACTTGGAAGTTAATTTTTCGAAATAATTTTAAAAGAATTTCATTGAATTCAACGAATTAAATATCATAGTTTAGGTTTTAAGCTATACCTGTGATGTTTCAAAAAATCGAAAACGATTCAACGACAATGTTCCTCTGTTTGCAAGAAGAGGACTAAAGACCTCGATCGCTTCGCTGTCAGTCATAAATTCTAAGCGGATCCCGGCCACGTTGAAACGATGCTAAAAGGCTCTCCTTTCGTCGCTGCGACAATTGCGCCACTCGATTGCCATCTCCCGTCATTCTTCAATGGTTCAATCGTCGCTTCGCAGTTCGCCCCTTTCAGAATGTCCCGTTCGCCACCCTATATGCAACGCACCACCTTTCCGTACGACAGGACGCGATGTTCAGACAAGTTTTCCATCTCGTTCGCATTCGCGGGGAGAGATCAATTAGGGGAAATCGCGATAACGGCGTTCCGTTTCTGTAGGAAACCGTACAGAAAGTCGACGGAGGAATGAAACAGGAAATAAGAAAGCGTATTGACGGGGCTTTGTGAAATTCGACAAACAGCCGGAGCAGGGGTAACGTTTCGACTGGAAACCACCAGGTCTACCTAGCCTCGCAGACGAAATCAGTATGTACCGAGGGACAATAGGGATTGCAACCCCCTTAAAGGGAGGTTAATTGGATCCTATCGATTCCGATCGTACAATGAGACCAGATGAAATACACCCAGTCGAAGACGTGCCGTAACGCTCCTTCCTACGCTGTTCTTTCTCTCCTCTCTTTATCTTTCTACACTCGGTTTCCTCATTCAGAAGAAAGCTTTCCCGTGATCCACGCTCGCTTTTCGACTCTTTCACCGTAGTCTAGGTAACTCCCTTTTCACCAGTTCGAAGGGTCCTTATTCACCTTCCCTACCACGGTGACCTTGGTTTTCCAGCCCCGTACTCTTGATTTCCTTTCTCGAAGAATTTCACCATCCCCCCTAACCTCGACTGTGTTTTCTTCGCGAAAACGATGTATTTAGGGGAAAGTTTACGATTCACGGAATTTCGGAGATTTCGAATGGTTTAGCGAAGTAGAACAAGAGTTACTCGTTACCATCGTTTCATCGGGAAACGATGACGAGACCGGCCGATTTCCGTAACAATCTTCTTGCCCCGGTTTTCATCTCCTCGTGTCGCGTCGAGTGTCCAATCGTTCGTTAAAACTTCCTCGAGGATTCTTGTATCCCCTTCTATGTTCCGGCTTAACGAAGCTAGCTGGGTCTCGGAGGTGGTTAGAAAAATGGTATATACCGAGAGGGAAGCCGGCTATCGAGTTTCCGGTCGATCGAACGAAACGCGAAAATATTCGTTTCGGTATTTCTACTGCGATTTGATAAAACCAATATCCGCTTTGAGGATGTGTATCACTCGCCTGGAGCTTTATGCGATATATGAAAATACTTTTTATTTCTTGGTTATGAGCATGTATGCCAGGGATTGTATTAAATTAATACATAAGTTTAAAGTACCTTAAGGTACCGCTGTTATTGAAATTTTATTTAATAATATTAATTTCCTGCTAGCATTATAAATTTATTACTTTTAAAACGGACCACCTATGCGACAAATTGCTAGGGAGTTTCTTCTGTCAATACAATATTCGATCAGAATTTTGACGTTCAGTCTGATTTATTTGTCAAGCGTACGTTATTTCAGTAATATTTCACTACTAAATGTTTAAAATTACATCCACATATACCTATTTATCAGACTGTTTGGCGGACGGTTTTTGGACGACAAATTACAAAGCTGCAATTAGTTACTGATTTATACACGAAATGAGTTTTGACTTCCATATTTCCTTTCATTTTCAACCTGTATTTTTTCTATGTACCAAGAGATATTTCAAAACAGGCATTCGTATTTATAGGAACAGAGATACGGTTATTTAACCAAATGTTATATAAATCATTACTTATCCCCGTGGAATTCATACAAAATAAATGCTATCATCAGAGCGAAGGTTAATAGGACCATAAAAATTGTAAAATTAGAATTTTTACGTGGAAAATATTTGCAACTGTGCTTCTCACGCGTTCATAAGAAATATCGTTTAACTACCAATTTCAAATACCAGGAATTTGATTCGTCTCGCCTAATTAGCCTTCAAACGGCATGTATCCTGTTGGTAACTGGTACACAGTAAAATGCATTTAACAGGGTTGTTGCACTGCATCTTATATTGCATTAGGTTGATGCATATCAAACAGCGAATTTTGAAACACTGAAAGTCTAATATAATTTGAAGTTCAAAATTTAATTAAAAAAACTACGTAAATCTCGATTAATTGCAAAAATAATAATTCTACAAAATTTTAATGCATCTTTCTAAAAATAGGAGCAAAAATTTCCACGCAAGTTGAAATCACTCATTCATAGGGACATGAACGATTCAGAATTTCGAACAAATTTCATAGGAATTATCATAGGATGGAACGAAATGATACATACTTTGTCCACACAGCATAGTCACGCACCGAAAGTACGTACATAGAATCTAGCAGCTCGTGTCCGGCATAGTGAACGGTCTTCTACACCGGTGGTTGAGAAAAATAAGCGTGGCCAAATCGTATTGGTCACGGTGCTTAAGTTTGCTATGGCCACTTTGCTGCGGTTAAAGTCGCGGGTTCTTGTTCACGGGCCAGGCAGAACAAACGGGCCAAGAGGAAACCGGCCGAAACAGACGAACGAGGAGGAACGAAGGAAACGAAGAAACGAGAAACAAAGAAGGAAAGAACGAAAGTAAGCGAGAAGAAAGTACTCGTTGTACGTTGAGGAGAAACGGAATGTCGGGTATAGAAAAGGAGCGAAAGATGGCAAAATGATCCGGTACACGTTTCGACACTCGTCCCCCTTTCCTTTATTCCGTTCTTCTTACTCGCTTTGTTCCTTGCTCGACGATTCAAGACGGCAATTTTCTTCTTACCAAGGCGAATACGCGCAGGCACGAAAGGGATCGCGTGTATATCCCTTGTTCCCGTGACTCGCGAGCTACGGGTACACTTTCATCCGTTCCCGTTGATTGTACTCGATCTGGTTAACACGTTCCCGGAATACGGTGGAAAGTGTTATTAAGGCCGGCCGAGGAAATTACAAACGGTGTTTGGCGGAGTGCAAATAAGCAGAGAATGGGAATACCTTCGTGTCGGCTGGAGATATTATTTTAGGGAAACGCGCGAACTTCCATTAGTTTCCTCCGAGCTACTCAAACAGCTCGGTCTATTTAATTACTTTCAACCGATGTTAAACGGTTTCGCGTGTTAAGATTTGCCGAATCTTTTTTGAAAGACTTTACGACTGAATTCGGATCGTGTGACTCTCTTTTGCTTGAAAGGGTAATAAAAGTCATTCTGATGCTACCTTTCGAAATTACTGTCATTATCACTCTATCACTTTTATCATATCGAACGGATGCAACCGATTACAATGTAAATTGTAAATTACTGTGTAAAGACAAGAAGCAGTTGTTAAGACCAATCTTGTAAAACAAGAGGCAAAGATAAGAAACCCTTTGACGTTAATAAATACATAAAGAAGAAATTTTTTCTTTAAAATTGCCTCGAGACTTTTATCAATGCGATGGCGAATCATAAACATTTTTCGAAAGCAAATTCCTGTTTCAATCTACTGTTCAATCGATCGAAGATTCCTGCTTGAAATCAGTGGTACGTAAGCAGAGAATGCTATCGTCATCCCTTAAATTATCCTATCCAAAGCAGATTCTGGAGGCACGTGTTCCCGAGGTCATTTCCAGCGTTTAGACGCAAGGCTAGCTTGCTTTATTATGTTCACAATCACTATGCCATTAATAATCGTCAAATCGACGCACCCCACGAAATC
This sequence comes from Osmia lignaria lignaria, assembly GCF_051020975.1. Taxonomy (NCBI): domain Eukaryota; kingdom Metazoa; phylum Arthropoda; class Insecta; order Hymenoptera; family Megachilidae; genus Osmia; species Osmia lignaria. Next base: position 8,968,727 of record NC_135046.1, on the reverse strand, counting down.
GATCGAATATATAATTAAACTTGGAAATTGGACCGCTCACAAATGTTCTTATTCGAAATTTTATAGGGAGAAATAATTTATGTTCGAGGCGAAGAAGAAAATGTTCTCTCCATCTCCTACAAAAAATATATGCTTTGCGAAAATTAACCCTCGATTGAGATGGGTTGCTGGACGTTTAATTTGAATTATCCAATTACCTAATCAAACTAAGATGATCATTATAAAGATCATATAAAGTTTTATTCCAAACAGTTTTCTATTAAGCAGCCTGCTGCCCGGCAATATTAAATTCATAAAGCCATAGGGTCTATTTAGAGTTCCTTGAAAAATGTTGAATGACCAACAGCTGCTTTCTGCAGCTGCTTGCCAAAGGAGTAATAATTTGCACAGAAAAATTCCTCTAATGCAGCATGTTTTCCAAAACCCCACCAGCCTTATGACTATTATTTATGAAACGTCAGCTGAACGAATACGCGGAGTCGCGCGTATTTAACGAGATCATACGCTACCCGCTATAGGGGTAGGTTTCTTACCATTTCCATTAACTCATCTAAAATTTATTCTCCATAATTTTTCTATTAATTTATCAAAATGACAAAAATCTAATTGAATTCCAAATGAAGCTGAAGCAAACGGTGTTCGTTAAACCCGTATCCCGAGGACCTTCGACCCGAGCAATCGAAAATATTGTTTTATAACTCGTATCGCGGCGTATCATCGTGAACGTCCATCGAGGATGACCTATTATATCGTTCGACGAATCTTTACGGCGTACCCGAACGCGGCTCAAGAACTTTACTACGTTCTAATCGACGATTTCGCCGTTTCGCCCGATTGCCGTTCCGTGTTCCGAGATTACGCCTGGAAAATTTGCGCTTTATGACGGATCGACGAATCGCCGGTTCAGCCTCGAGGACCTTCAACGGCAACCTCGTCGTCCTTAATGGTCCCGTCCTCGCCAGACGTAGCTAAAGATAGAGACGCGTTATAAACGCTCGCGTATCCCGCTGATGCATCGCCGCTTGATTACACGAGCTTACAACCTGGAACTGTACGCCTTTAACGACTCACTTATCGCCACGTACTGGGCGGTCACTGGATCCGAACACTGACGCACCTCCGCCGATCGTTTTTCTCGCTTCCTTTCTCAGCCGAAGCCTTGTTCGGTCCAGTAAATTACGGATTTCCCCTCCCCCGTACATCCACTAGCCCGTAATTTGCCAGGATGCTGTTTCTTCAGACCGATCGAACGCAGTCTTTGTTTTCATCTTCCTTTTGCCCATTGTGCTCGAGCAGGTTGCACAGGGTGCTAACGACAACAGGAAACTCTTCCTCGGATTCACGATCTATGCAGTACGTGTAATTTCTTCGAATCCAAGATATTGGAGATGTGTATCGATACTTTGTAGAAGTTGGACTGAGAATTAAATAAAAAATACCTGGCTTATCATTTCTATTAAAACTGTACCTGTTCACCTATTTATCTACACCTGTTCTAAATTAACTAAATTCATTAGATGCTTTCTACTAGGTTCTGATAAATCACTAGCAACTACAGATTACGGTTCTGAAAATGAACCGAAGAGACAGGTGTAGACGAGAACCATTTTGTAAATGAAAAATTCAACTTAACCATCGCTAATTTACAATCGATCCCTGAATCAAAATAAAGGACTTGGCAATGGTAATGGCAAGTGTCGGTAACTCGTCTCGAACGCGTTATTGTCGACTGTTTAATAGCGTATTCCGATTCTGACACGCGGTACCTGGTCTCATGCGTGCACAAACGACACGGGACGTGTCGGACACGCAGGATTGAACGGTGCACACGTGCTTGCTGAACAACCACGCACACGTGTATCCTCGTATGTAGAGTGGCGTGTCAACAATTAGGAGAATCAGCGTTCGAGAACGTCCTGTGCTGATAACGTCTCTCAGGCTTCGAGCCTCCGTAAGGAGGGCTTTGCTTTTCAGATCACCGTTCACCGGACGAGGAGGAGGATCCGTGTGTGGGAGTTTCGTGTCCGATCATTAGGGAGATCCTATCGGGATTGTAACTCAGTCACTCGCTCAATCCTCCGCTCGATTACTCGGAAAGAGGTCTGGGCCTACTAGACGGCCACGGACGAAGCCGTTCAACTTCTACTCACGTTCTTCAACAAAACGAACGGCGAAGCTGAAGTGCACCGAGTGCTTTCGAGCTTCACTTTCCAATTAAGTGGATTCATTCCGTTGATGGCTCGATGTACGAACACTTTAGGTCTCGTAGTTGTAAACATTGAAAGTTACGTCAATTAAGAAATATTGAGAAAATCGAAGAATTAAATGCAAATTTCAATGCTTTTAGAATACTTTAACCGATTCATAAAGTTTCGTTGCTGGAAATAATTTCCTCGATGGAAATAAATCTCCTCGATAGATGCTCGATCACGAAGGTTTAGAAAGCATTTCCCGAACAAATTGTGCTGTCGCGTTAAATGTTTCTAGGTCATCCGTTTTCCTCAGACAGTTTTATTCTTACCCGAAGCAGTCGGTAATTAAGTCGTCGGACGTCAATGGAAACTTTTAACTCCGATGCCAAGAGATTCTTTCTCTCTCGAAGCATTCGAAATGCGCGCTATCTCGTCGCGAAGAAACAATATCGGCGCTAGGCGAATGGAATATCGCAGAAAAATTGCAATTTCCAGGAAAGCCCTGGAGACGAATACTTTCTTGAGGAGTGCTTTCGTTTCGAGCAACTTCGCTGGCCTGGTTTCCGCGGTTCGAGCCGCGCGAACAAGCGTATCGTGAATCTTGCAATTTCGTTTAAACGGTGTAACTTAAGTCGACACGATTGCCGTGGAAATTATCGGCGAAGCCCGTCGGCGATACTTGAGAAAATTGGCTAAAGTATCGAGGATCGTTCAACGCTTGCCAATCTATGGTAAATAACACGTTTTCCACAAACTTTCCAGACTAAATGAAGCGCGAGTTTTTTAATCAAATATCTCTTTAAATCAACGTGGTTGCTACGAGCTTTTCGAGAAATATGCGAGACCATCACAAATTAGCATAAACACCCTGAAGATTTACACGCGCATAAACATAGCCAACTTACATCAAGCATTCGATGTACCCTCCTATTACTCCAAATAGCTTCTATTCTTAAATAACCGACGTAACATGTTTATCACTATCATCCCCGTATCATTAGAATAATAACAGCGAACTGTGAAGCAGCGTCAAAGTAACAACAGCAAATTTGAAGCGTAATTTTTCGCCGTCACCACGCGTTCATCTTGTCGCCGTTATTAATGTCCCGACGATTATTCCTTCTGCCGCTATTTATCGGCAACGACGAAACACTTTACCGTAGCCTCGGTGCTACGAGTAGTCGATAATTACTCGAATCGACGGTTTGATATATGTATATATAGGATCGATCGGTTCGGCAGCGAGCAACTCGCAGCCGGAAAGATGTTATTTCGTAGCGGGGCTTTGTGAACGAGACTTAAGAAGGTACACGGGTGAGATATAGCCCCCTGAATGCGTTCGCCGTTATTAACCCCCGGCAAGAACACACGGCGGGGTACCGTGATTGCCGATCGTCAGTGCCTATGGCTGCATTTCGCGTGAATCATCACGATCCTCTGTCCGCAAAAAATTACGATCACACGATCATCTCGTTTTCCTTTTTCCTAAGCTATTACTCGCGCCGTTTCGCGAACGTAGTATCAGCGAGCACCTCGAAAAAAGCCCCGACCAGGGTGCCCTCAATTTCCTTTGGCCAGCTCTTCCACTCTGGCAGCCAATTTAACCCGAATGCACGAAGCCGGGAATAAAGGAAGCGATCTTCCACAACGAAACGTTTCTTCGGAAAATTTAGCGTTTCGTAAACTTGAGGATAGTAGCCTATTCTCGGTTACCTGCTTCGTTGGAGATTGTTTACGAGAAGAAACGGGATGGTCCGAGAGAAAATTCATACGGGCCAGACTTTTAATTCCTGTCGAATGGATTTAGGGACGATCGAGAGGTGTGCTCTTCGCGCGAAAGAGAAAGAGGTTCGGGCATGCATAATGACCGCGCGCTCGAAGGGAAGCAGAAAGGAATCTATCTTGTCGGGAAAGTTATTAAGGCGGGCTGGGGTCCCATTCACGAAATGAACTTCTTTAAAGGCAGCACCGACAAACGGCTATATTGCATCGGACTTTAAAATGCGTTATTTAACGGGGCCGATACACACACAAAGTATTCCGGGGCAACATCATCTGCATGACTAAAAATCACCTCGGGGCCGGACCGCTTTCGTTACACGAGCCTCCTCCTTTGCCCTCTTTCAACAGAGGGCCACAAGCATCCGGTGCCTGCCGACAGTCTCGAATCCGCGCCTCTTGCACGCTTTCTCGCTTCGTTAAATTACGCCCTGCTTTTCGCTAGCGTCGACAGCCCCGAATCATCGCATCGGACGACGCGCGACTGGCCAGCCCCCGTTCTCCACCGATTAAATTATCGATGAATTATTTATCCAGGTCTCGACGAGACCCGTGGACGCATCGCGAAGCGGATATTGCCAGCACCGCGAGCTTATAAAATACCGGATGTGTATCCGATCCGTCCACCCCATCCATCGTTTCTCCGGCATCGTACTTGAACCCTCTTCCTCTCTTGTCGCCCTGCTCGCGGAATTATTAAAACTCGAACCAGCCACTACGACACCGATATTATACGTATATACATATATGTATACATATATATCTCGCGGACCCTGAACACGAGATGGGTGGGAAGCGGGACAGGGTGCACGGGTACACATACCGGGTGGCCGCCGGGCAGAAAACAATAAAGCCAGGCTATCATCCTGGACGGCACTTCCACCACTTCAACTTCCTCCCCTCTCTCTCGAACCTTCCATTTTAGTCTACGACCGGCTTGTGCTCGCTCTCCATTCAATTTAGATCCCACTTATGTTCTCCAGACTTGCGTCCGTACGTACGTGCACGACGTACGTCATATTTATTCTATTTATTGTAAGCCGATCCCATCCCCGGGGTTGAGTTAATATTTTCCTACGAGATCGCGCTTCCACTCGTCCCACCGACCCATCCCCCCCCCCCGTTCCCGTCGTCACTGTTTTCCGTTCACGATCGTCGTTTCCGCAACACGGATTCGCCCGCCCCTTTGTCTACCGCCCCCACACCAGCCCTATCCGGTGCCGTTGGTATCACGACCACGAGGGTTCGCGACCAGACGGCGAACATGTAATTTCGAAGTTCGAGGAGGACCGTGAAAAATTGCCAGTGGGAATTAGTTATGAAGCGAGCCGCCAACGTTGACCAGGGGGGTGGTTCCAGCCAACTCGCGAGTTGTTTAAACAGCTCTGTTCGCCTCTGCTTGGCGAAATAATTGTTTTTCGCTACGCCGCTCGTGTATTCGGTTATATTAATAAATCGTAGCAATTTGAAACTCGTTACAGGTGGTATTCATATTTTCTAGAAAAATATGTTAATCCTACGATAGAATAATCCCGATCGTTCTCCGAGGAATCAATCGATTCGTACACCGAGCACGGAAGACGAAGACGCAAAGGTAACGCAATCTCGTGGAGATAAGATGGTTCTTGATTTCAATTCGAACTTGGCAAAATTACTCTCAGTGGAGTTTCTGTTCGTTCTCTAGTCGCTAGGAACTTTGATACGGTGCTACCTCGATAGAGATGCGGTCGAGGATAGCCGACCCTCGATACTCTTGTCCGCCAATTAGGTAAATTCAATATAATTACCTATCTATGTATTTTATCCGACTGATAATCTGGATCCAATTCAACCGAGACTGGACGGTTGACCGTCTCGATTCGTTATAACTATCGATAAACCGACCGGAAGTTTGAATCTATCTTCGTAAATTAAATCCAAGGTATTCGATCTATTTATATTCAGAAAATATTCCTGAATGCAGCGCAGATTAAAGAGATGGTACATCCAGTGTTAGTTTCTCTCATCCCGTTTCATGATTCTTTTATTTCGTTTTCACTCTTCTCGTACCACCCATCCCCTCTCGATTCCTTAAATAGGCGCTCACCTGATCGAGATTCCTATCAGCCGGGTCTTTAAGATAATGATTCGCGCGAACGATGCGTTAAGCCGCATCTCGTACGGCTGCGAGCCACATCGCCGGTGGTAACAAGATATAATAATCACCGGCTCGTATAACCCTTGTTCTTTGACGCAGCCAACGAAAAAACTCTTCCTCTTTGAACGAAGAAGGAACGTCGATTGGTTTGCCGGCTGATTATTCGCGAAATTGTACAGTCAGTACGATGCAGTGACTGTGTAACCAGCTCTTTTACGCGACGACATATTAATTGCGCTCGGTAATAGAACGAGCGTTGATTAACGGGGAAAACGTTTGCACGCGGTCGTTTCATTAGTATTCATTCACCGTGGCTTCGTAATTTATCAAATAACTATTACCCAAGTGGCGTAGAAATTGCAGAGCACGGTAAATGCCACGGTTAGTTCGCTCGTCTAATGGACTGCGACAAAGTGAAACTGTTGCATGAAGTATTAGATTGCTACTGCAAGTTGCTCCACAGTCAGCTTTGATCTCATCGGTGCTAATAAAGGTAAGCCGTAGAATTTTAGATTTATTCATAGATTTTGCACCTGGAATTATCCACACCCTAATAAACTTATGTTAATTATACGTATTTCAAATATTAGCATAAATAGTGTCTTGTCTAGTTTCATTTGAACTTGTCCGATAGCAATATACTTTTATAAACGTCCAACCGTATGGTTGCTCTTGAGATATTATTCTTCAACGTTTATCACCGTTTACATCGCACTGAAATACCACCTGCAGCGTCGACTATCGGTGTAAACGGCAGTTATCACTAGTTTCTAGACCATAATTTCAGGAACGATCACGAAACGGAATTACGTAAACACGTATTTTACGATCGTTTTCACTTACACGATTGCCAGTTACGATGGTTCCACGCGATTAACGTTTATCGTTATCCCGATCGCGATCGTTTCCCGTAGCGCGACACGTACGCGATCGGATACTCGATGAAAATCCTCTTGATCAGCGTTTTCCACGAAAATCCCTCGATTTTTCGAAGCCGATCTCGTCCGGGTCCCCGGCGCGAATCCAATACCAATCGGAATCGAGCTGGCATTATTAAGACGGTACGTGCAGAAATCCTCTCTCAAATTATAAAGACGTGAGCTCCGTCGAATTGAATCCGGAAATTTTCTGTAAGAAGTGTAAGCGCACGTATTCCGGCAGGATCTTTTTACCGAACGGTTTCCTTAGTTTCAAGCGCGATTCTTATCTGGACAGATTTAAACGTTCCGTGCGTTTCCCTTGTCGTTTTCAAAATAATAATACCCATTCACTCGAATACTTTAAAACGAAAAAAAAAAAAAAGAAAAAATGTAAACAAAAAATTTGAAGTATTAAGACTTCAATGGGTTCCTGGCTACCCAATTACCTACAGAATGGTTAAAAAGGAAAGCGAATCTCGTGCAAACCGAACGATAGTCATCCCGTCGTTTTCTTAGGTCGGATTAAGTTGAATCGTGAATGGCTGCGCGAAAGGTCTGCCTGCAAATTGCTAATCGAGCGCGAATCAGGGCCGGGGTCGCTTTATCGTTGCTTTATTGCCGAAGCGTCGTGCACGCGCGGCTCGACCGATTTACGGGGGCAAGTTAGGGGACTTCTTACTTAACTAACCGATCCGAAGCCTCTCGGTTGCTCGCGAAGCGGCTGCCGTGCACCAGGTAGCACGATTTAACTGCGCCGGCATTCGATAACGAAGCTGGGTAACGAACGTGGCCGGGACCAAGGAGGATTTCGTTAAATCGGATCATTTGTCACGTGCCCAGCCGGTCGTATCGCGATGGTTGACGTAGGTGACTGCGAGATGTCAGATCGTATCGAGATGGAAAACTAGGTCGCCTTTGATTGGTCCATCGAGATGCGTTCGACTCGTCTACGTGGATATTGTATATCGTGGATCAGGGAGTTTCGTCGATGAATTAAAATTGATCGGTCCGCTTGTAACGATAGTCGAAACACGTCCGGACGTTTGTTCGACAACCATAAACGAAAGTATGGCTGTCAACGGCATTTGCTTCTGGTTTCTATCATTGTATAATGGATAAACGGGTTAGACGGGTAGTCTAAGAATGTCGTGTACTCGACGATACCCGTGTCTCATCGAATAGAAGCGAAACTAGGTCTGTGGGTAATGACGGTAGCCGAGATCGAACATCTTGATCGTTTAAGGACACTCCATCATTTCTTTCGTCGTACATTTTGGAGCCCTCTTGTTTAAGAATTTTAAAATCAATTCAACGAATTCAGAGTTGATAAAACTATGCTACCGGATTCTTAATAACACGTATCGCTGGAAACATCTTTACGAAACAGATTTAGATCACGAATCGAGCGCAATCGTCGGGAGGTCATTTAAAAATCGGTCAGCAAAGTTTCGAAAGCAGCTTACTCCGGCATACGTGACGTTGCAACGGATCGAATTAACGGACACAAGAAATTCCGAGCGCACCGGAGGATAGCGAGGATCACGGATCGATCTAATCGCGGAATGATTTCGGCGATCGGGTAGAAAGCGTAGAAAGCTTTTCCGAGCGTATTGTCGATGCAGCAAGCGTAGGTGGGTAGCCGATAAAGCGGGGCTGGCCCGTAGGATCGGGCAGCCGGGGAACGATGAGCCGGGGTCACTTCTCCAGTCACGTCTCGAGGATCTGTAATTGAGGAGGATAGGAATCGGCGTCGTCGGTAAAGCGGTAACGACTCCGAGTCCTGCTGTTCGTCGATTCCATCCAGAACCTTTCGTTCAGTCCACCCTTTCGTTCGTGGGAAACGTGCTTACGGGTGGAGATCCGCGTCTTTTTATACGTTACCTCGAGTTACGGTCAGATCGTGGATCGTCGATCGTTGTCTGAACGATAGCTAGCCGATCGATCGGAGGTGAATAGGTGACGCTCGATATCCCGGCGGTGTTTCGCGATAAAACAACCGCGCTTTTCGTTATTATTACACCCTGCGGTTGGACGTACAGCATGTAAATCAAGGGAGCAGCAGGTTTAAGCGAACGTCTAACGAAACTCGATACCCGCGGACGTTATCTGATTGCTCGAATGAAAAGGAAAAATTCCTTCGGGCCCGGATCTGATCCTCGTGGCCCGTCCGTAGCTCCATTCGTCGTCGAGACAGCATCGTCTTGGCCAGCATCAAACGGAAAGGTCAACGGTTGCGTCTTTCCCTTTTACCGTACTATCAAGTCCTCGTCGCCGCTTTACCCGTTCCTCCGTCCTCCGGTTCGTTCGTCTCTAGTTGCTTAACGTCCGTTTGTCTAGCGGATTGTCGCTGCGTCGTGTTCGAGTTACCGGTACAGACGGACCGTTGTGTCCCTGGCGAGCCGCATGTAACGTGCAATCTCAGCTCGACCGGCGACTGAATGCCGGTTTGTAACACGGAAGTGCATACACGCGATTCCTCGAGAACGAGACAACGGATCGGCTGTCCAGGAACGATGACGACGCCGTGCCGTGTCGTGGGTTAACGACTCCGTGGAAAGCACATTTTCCAGCGGGTGGGAAGGTCATAAGCACGAACGTTGGGAACGTGTCTCGGACTTCGTTTCCGTCGTTTCTTTAACGTTCTTTTATCGTGTTGCTTGTCTTCTGGGTCAATCGGCCACGTGTACCGTATACTTAACCGTCTCTCGATCGGCGAAATAATAAAGACCGATGATTAAAAGGCAATTATGTTAATGGGAGAAAATTGAATGGCGTTCGGGAGGGACTAATAAGCAGTCGGCATAATGGTGCTCGATGTAACTTAATAAATATCTCGTGACGGACGTCTGGAGAACGGCGCGTCGTCGTAAATCGAAGCGTTCCGTGAACGGAAACGCCGGAAATTGTTCTGCCGATCGAGAACGGCCTTAACTACAATCGCGGTAGCCGAGTAAGGAGCCGGCTAATCGATTCATTGAACGGGCTAACGTATTGTCACTTTTCAGGACGGCGAACGATCCTCGAACAGGCGCACTTGAAAAATTCTATTACACCGCATGAATCACTGACAGCTATTGAACGAAACTGTATTGTACGTGAGCCTATCAAACCACCATGGAAACCGATCGGCGAACAAACTATGATATCGTGTGTACACAAGCGGCCGGCTGCACCCTGCGCCAACGTCCAATATATTTCTAGCGGTTGTTACGAATGATTGGCAATTATCGATGCTGTCGCCGGACTACCAACAACACCGGCCAGAAAATCGTCAGCTTCCCAACGCATTCACCATCGCATACGTATGGGTTCCGAATTATTCATATTCGCCGATTCATTATTGACCCGGTACCATGTTACACATTGCAACACACTCGTTGCGTTAACGCTGCTTAATCGAATCATATTTACAACCCTTATAAAAGTGGCTGCAGTTTCAGTAGCTATCATTGAACACTGTACAGTTGGAAAGAATTGGGCCACAGTTGCGAAGAAGAATTAGCAAAAAGTCATTGATCGAAGCGAGATCAGTCTTCTTCGTGGAAGCAAGAGCGGCAAGAAATCGGATCGGGGAAGAAGAAGTTCGGTAAGGTGGGTCTATGGGATGTCGGGCTGTGCTTAGCTCGTGTCAGGAATGTAATTCACACGCCGCTGGCATTCCGTTCCATTCCATTCCGCCCGCGGCTCCTCCTTTGTAGCCGTGCACCGGCGTCACGAGGTGCCACGGCGTTCTTTTTCACCTGGCCACCTTTCGATCCTTCGGCGACCGTTTCAGCCCCGTTGCTCGAGCACGTTCAGGAATCGCGAAATCGTTGATCGTGTTCTTGGTTTCGGTTAAATGCCGTTCTCCATCCGTGCGTCCTTGTTTCGATGCGACTTCCACCTTTCGGGATATTCTGGCTCCATTACCGAACCGCGGGGACAAGAAACGAGGGACACTCGAAATGGACACTCGATTCGACAGTGCCGTTTGACGTTGATCCCTGGCGATTAGTCCAACAGCGACCGCTCTCGGACCCTCCTGGTTTTGCTCGAATTAATCGCGATGGAAACGTTAGGCGTGCGCTGCACGGCAAACAGCCGTCCATTTCTTTCAACCATAAGCTTCGGACCAATTCTATGCCATTTAATTTTTTGCGTGTATCTATGTTTTTATCCTTTCTGCACTTTACGAAATATTCTTTTGAAAATCTTTAGATATTCTTCAATTCTCAATCATCTCAATCAATTTCCATGTACTTAGCCTTTTCAAACAACTGCCCGATAAATTACGAGAACATTGTAGCATTTCACGAGCGAGCAGCTTCATCGAGAGCCGGCAAATGACCGAGTGCAACGAGCATTAGGATCTGCATCGCATTACAGAACGACTGGCGTCGACAACGGCGATGTCACGTGTTGGAGGAGCAGCGTCGAGCTGCATTCCTCACGGTTCTTCTTTCGCTGCGATACAGCACAGCGAGGGTGTGTACGAGCGAGACAGAGGAGTCGGTCGGAACGGCACGAAGGCATATTTATTACGACGTTAGCCCAGTTTAGCAAATTACTTGCATGCCCCCTTAACCACGCTGTAATGCATGCTCCCGCCGCATTCTTCTCCCTTGTAATTCCACCGCGACGACTGTTGCTCTCCTACCTTTGCTTCGAAAGCACCGGTCAGCTTCCAGTGACATTGCTCCGAATCGCGGCTATTTCGCGTCGAGAATGCGCGCGGAACAACGGTCGAGCAAATAGTCCTCGAGTTCACTGACTCCTCTTCAAACAGTCCTGTTTATTTCAGCAACGACGGAAGTGATTTAGCCTTCCAACAGTTCAGACACTTTGTACAAGTTATACAAAATAAACGTTAATAATTTCTGTTTCTTCCATTTGTTATAATTTTGTTATCCTATTAATCCCTAATTTAATGCAACTAAATTACCCTACCCTCTACCGTCTCATTTGCAAACGCGAACGGTACAAACGCGATTATTTCCGACAAATAGCCGAGCATTCCACGAACTGCATACCTAGAAAAACAGCACAATTTCGTAGCGAGCTGCTGCTTCGCTTTACTCCGCGCGAGACAATAAACGCTTATTATGTTCGCGCAGAAACGAATGTAATTGCAAACACTCGGATCCGATGAAAGCATCTTAGCCGGGTCGCTTCGTTTACCCGCTTCTCGACGGCACTTCCGGCTCGGCCGTGCACTCCGCATAACGACGCCGAACGAAGAATCGGCCCGTTGAAAAGAAAATCAAACTAGCTGCCGTGCTCGTCGTCCGAAGAAGCTCTTCAGCAGAAATCAACGCCGAGAGACAATGCCGAGAGACCCGACCCGGGAGGTCTTCGGTAAATAGAGTAAAAGCACAATGCGGCATATATTTACGCGGAAGCCGGCAGCTTGCATTCGTCGTTGCAGTTTTCCTTCTCGCCTCGTCTCGTCGTTTCTTTCCGACCCGGCTTACTGCGACGAGGAACGGACGGACGTCTAAGTGGCCGTGAACGCGATGAATGCATTTCAATCTCATTCCCGTGATTACTCGTCGCAGTTGAAACGATCACCGGCCTTTTCTCTTTTCTCTCCCTTTCATCCCGGATGGACATTCGAACCTCGAGACACGGTGCCCGTAAATGAAGAATAACGCATTGTCCACGGTGCATTGCTTCCTACTATTCTGATTACCATCGTTATTACTCGTCGTTCCCGGTGATATCGTCGCTACTTTCGTGAGCCGATCTCGTTCCAACGGACATTCCGCCTTTAGACACCGCCATATCCGTTGACTTTTTTTCGCCTTAAAACAGGAAAGCTTATTTTCTGAACGACAGCTATTCAACGACACGATGAAAGATGCGCGACATCGTTGATTTCACATTTTGTATTTACATTCTGCGGACAATGAGTCGCATTTTATTCGCGGATTCTTGTCAGGTTTTAATGGAAAACCGCAGGTACTGTGGTTCGATGTTCATTTCGCGTGGTTGCGAGGCAACGACGAGCTCGTGCAATTGATTCGATCTTTCCATTCGCAACGAAATAATCTGGCAGAGATTTTTCCGTCACCCTTTCGAGGATGCGGCGATTCATCGCTGGATCTCGACGACGTTCATTTTCAGCCATTCTTAAGACCATTCTCGTGCACACGTGCAGGCTGGTAGCGAAAAGGAGGACGATTGAAGGAGGAAGAGGGCGTGCAGAAAGCACGAGGATGTAAATTCGCGTCGCGGACTTTAAGTGGCGATCGCGGATGAAGATAGTCGTGCGATCGAGCCGCGCGAGACCGGCCATTCGCCACGAGACCCGATTTTATCGGCCACGTATCGCGGCTGGATAAGCGTCTGGAATGGGTGTCGATATTCTCGTTGCCAACAAAGTAGCCTCCGTCCCCTTTTTCACCCTGTTTAATGCCTCTACCGGACACGCGTGTTCGACTCACCGCTCGAGGAGGGGAACAAATTACGGATGCGTTCGTTTCGACGCGTGCACCTTGCAACCGTCATCTTTGTCAATTGACGTTTTAATCTTCGTCCCTTTGCCGATAAAGCTGAGCTGATGAAAGGGAGGTACAATAAAATGTTTTAATGAAACATTTGCGCGAACCATCGATCAATCGTAAACTGGAATTTTACCAAATCTTTTAACATTTTAACGATCATTCGTAGAATCTTCATTTGTAGAATAACTATAAAATTAAATGTTTTTGGAATAATATTGTTTTATGTGCTATCATCTATTCGAATATTCAAGATCGGTTTATTAATCCTCTCGTGTATTTCACGTGGACAAGGCCTCGGAGAGGCTCAGTGGGTCGGTGGGTTGCCTTAACGAAGCGATCAATAAACCTTATCAAGGATCGCCTAATCAGAGGATACGCAGTTCAGGCCGAAACCACTGCAGAATATCGTGTTTGATCAGACGAAGCCCTTATTTACGACTCTTGTCATCAAGCTAAATTGTTTGTAACGTGCTATCACCCAACGACATTGTATCGCATTAAATTGTAGACAAATTATTGAGGATCCTGACCATCCTTTAAAAGACTCGAAATACTTGGAACGTTTTCAGAAATTTAACGAATATAAAATTAACAGATAAATGACCTCGGTGTTTTATTTTGCTAATTCGAAGAACGGATGATTCGTTGGATCGAGACAGAAATAAATCCAACCGTTGCAGTCGTCATCGAACGCCCGTGTCCTTTCGTCGATCATATCGCGATCAATTCCCAAAGGATTCCAAGGGGGTTACGCGTCTCGAAAGTAGATCGACGAGCTTCTTAAGCGCATTATCGAGGGACCGCATCTCGTCGTAGCTGGTGAACGGAGACCGAGGAAGCGGAGCAGAGGGTTCCTGTCGGAGCCCGGCACCGGTCAATGCAAGCGAACATAAATTTAGCATGCGTACGTGGGTGAAGCCCAGCTAGCCAGAGCCTGTCCGTGCCACGCCTGTTATTGTCCCCCTCCAGTATCAAAGAGGAAACTACCTACGCGTTCAGGCTACCTGCAACTTCATCCAGCTTCTATAAAGTTCGAAATGCTCGGTTAGGTGGCAACACACCAGCCGAGTTTCCGAAAGCCGACGTGAAAGGTCTGGTTAATTGCCCGATTAATTAGCAATATGATTACGTTGCTTTCTAGAATGGCCGTGTTTCATATAGTCCTCTCGATCCCGTCTACGCTCGTTCACGATGCATTTGTACGCGTTCTGGCCCATGGAACAGATTAAACCACGGATCGACTAGGTGCACGTGTTCTCCCCTTCGGCCATTGTTTCGCGAATTTAATGGTGTCGCATTGAATGGGCCCGCAAGAAACGATTTCGACTCGATTCTTTGAAAGTTCAGCCCCATTCTTCTTATGCTTCCTTCGCTCGTTCGGGAAAAAATTGGACCAACGTGTGAGGTAGGTTGAATGAATTCGCGAGCGAGGCCGTGCACGCTATTGACTCCGATCGACCCTTCGCTTTACCTACGAGATTATTAATAACGCTGCCTGCTGGGCCACGAATTTTCCCTCTGCAGTAATTAAAGCTCGCTGGAACGGCTCAAAGCAATCGTTCCCTTGCTTTTCTCTCTTTTTCAGTCATGAATTTCGCGCCGGGAAGCGCGTTAAACGTTATGAAAAAGAGAAAAAAAAAATATGTTATTACGTAGCCTCGGTTTTACCCCCTTTTATCACGGTAATGCACCGCCGTTCCTCTGATAATGCATTTTGACCCATTTACCCGAAGCGCAAAAAAGAGTTGGTACAGTATAATCTTGGCACTTTAAGCGCACGCTACATACCTATTAACCGATGCGGTAATTCGTCCGACAGCGAGTATGCCACAAAAGAGGGAAAGAGGAAAAGAGACGAGGCTAAGGACTATCTGTTACCGGCTGCTATAATCGGTGTCATTAAATATAATTTAAAAAAAAAAAAAAAAAAAAAAAGAAAAGAAAGAAAGAAAAGAAAAAAAAGAAAAAACTGGCTATTACGATTCTAGGAAACGAATAAAAGAATAATTGTACGGAACGCGTTTAATTAACGGTGTAATTAGACCCTGGCGAAATATTATTGTGGACGGATAATGAACGCGCCACTAATGAAATGAACAGATAATTACTACCGTTGAAAAATCATGGGAATAAAGACTTAACAGCGTATCTTCTGAGATTATACCTTTGAGAATCTTTGAGATAGCTTTGATTATCTATTAATTTCATTACTCGCACAAAGAAAAAAAAAAAGTGGTGCACTCTTTACTCGAAACAGAGGGAATACAGTCTAAGTCCCGTGCATCGCCGACCATTTGCACGAACAGATTCTATAGAATAGCATGGTGCCAGGAAGGCCCTGGAGACCCTAGAGACCGAGGAAAAAGTTTCTAAGTCCAAATTTTATCCACCAACTGATACTAAGGGCCAAAAAGTCAAAGTGACCAAGATCGGAAGCAGCATGCACCAGAGAGCAGGTCGTACCGGTGTTACTCGGACACGACCTCGATATCGGATGTTCAGGCTCGACAAGGAATTCGGTGCAATTAGACGTGAGCGAGTGGCTCGGCGGCAATTACTCTTGGTAATGCGGTTACGCCGTTGCACCGAAGGGAAGAGAGTGCAAGAGGCAGCAGCGGAGACGGCTGGACGAACAAGCGTCAAAACAGCCTCATTAAGGCTATTAGCGTTCGACCAACTACAAAGGGGTCCGGGCGTAAGAGTAGCGGGTGCATGCCGGTGCACATTGCGTGTCGTGGCTAAAGCGGCATCAAAGATGGTTCCGGGCCGTGGTGAACGGGCCCGGGTACAAAGGTGCGACCGTCCAGCATCTGTCCAGGCGAAAGAGCCTGGCACCCGATGACCGCTTTTTGCTTCCAAGTCAGACCCTGTAAAACTTTCGATTTACGTAGTGGGATGCTTTTTGCTACTCGTTCGTCAGCTACTCGGCGATCTTTACGATGGCAAAACGGCGAGAAGGGTGCTCACGGAGAAACGACGGATGAGAATCAATTTTCCGCTTTCCGTCGCTCAAATGGACGCTTAAAAAAGGATGCTAAATGCGAAGCGACTTTTTGTCACGTGTAACAGAGAGACAAGTTGGAGAGATTAAGGAAAAGATCGTTTCGAATTCGTTAATTAGTCATCGAGGCGGCATTATAAGGGTGCGTTGTTTAATTAAAAGACAAAAGATCTCGCAGAAGGTCTCAAGGTTTCTTCGCTAAATTCGACGGGTCTCCTTTTCAGAATCGAGAGAGAGACCCTTTTATGCTTGAACCGAAAGGGTAGCATTCGTTTCGGATTTTCTTCTTTGTTTCAAGAAAATGTATTACGCAGCCGCGTCTCAAGTAGCACGTGGCCGAGCCATTTAAATCATCGAAGCGTGCCGCATTGAAAATTGTTGTCCTCGACAGTCCGTGTTCTTCTCGGATGGACAGGCGCTGGTTAACCAGTTTCGGATATTTCTCGCGGGGAAAGCCGACTCGGCGCGGCGCGGCGGTGGGTTCTCGAAAGTCCTGCTCGACTTATTTACCAGCCACCTGAAACGTGGCATAAAGCTTTCTGCTTTACCCCTTTGCTTCGAAGGGGTTGCACAGCACGCGCAATAATTTGAATAGGCCTTGCTTGCCCCATGTCAAAACAACCCTCGTCCCGACCAAGAAGTTCCGTCTGTGTCGAGGGGGATTTCTGCTCGCCCACTGCACCCCGACCGCCTTTTTCATCCGACGAGTGTACCCGCCCACCTACTGAATTCGTATAACGTTAAAACAAACGAATTACAAACACGCTACCCGAAAGGAAAGTTTGCTTTCAAGCTCGCTAATTTGATACACGTGCTCCTTCAACCGACCAACAGACTGCACGAGGTGTGTCTGATGCATTGATGCATCAGATAAAAAAAGTTTCTTGGCTCGAATTAGATAATTTACGAAAGCCTCGCTTTTAATTCACTGGGAAAAGATGTGGAACTCAGACCCTAATTACAATGCAACGATCAGTAATTACACACTATGAATACCAACGTTGCGAAGAGGTAGCTGAACTACATTATAAGTTATTCCTTGAAAAAATCACAGAACCAATCCAGTCAATATATCTATTCCACTTACAAACGTAACTAGCTAATCCAACGGGATTCATAACTTTATGGCTCTCCTTATTCTGTCTACAGGATACGTACTTCAACACAAATAAACCTACAGGAAACGGTCAATGTTTATTGCCGCCTACACTTCACCTTCCTGCTCTTACTTTCGATACCAATTCCAGACGGAACCAAAGCGAACAAATTGATCAGTTGTACGGCTAGCCAGTAACCAGTTTCGTTTGATGCAACTAGAAAAATCCGCGAATCGATCGAGTAACGAAGTAACGGTGGTCCAACAATGGCTCGTAACGAAGACAATAAGACTTCGAAAGGGACCATCTGGTCGGAAAGAGTGGAATTACCAGGGGGGCGAGTTCCGGGAGTCGGTGTTGCGCGCGGGTAATGAGGTATATTACCGCGTCGAGGCGAACACTTTTAACGTCGCGTCGTCGGGACGCTGGTCGTCACGTAAATTCCCAATTCCTGTGCTCCCTTCGTGGCTGCGGTCCCTTCGTCTCGACCTTCAACCCGTGGCCGTGGCTCGTACCTTCCGTGACTGTGGTAAGTCTCCGGGCGACCGTGGAAATCCGAAACTCGGCGTGTATCGTCCGTGGCTGCTGCATCGTGTTGCATCGCGTCGCAGCCGATCGTTACTCACGTCCCGCTGGAATAACGCGTGCGAGTCGACTCGTTACGCCGAAATACGTCCATGGAAAGACGTGACGTATGACGGGGGTCGTGCTGCACGAACGGTTCATATATTCGTCGGAGACGAGCCGTTAATTGTCCCCCCTCTTTTTCTGGACGATGCTGCGACGATCCTCGCGAAACGAGCCTCCCTGCTCGGACGTCGCGGCTTGACCAACGAACCACCGGCCTGGAATTTTTCCTAGTTTATGATCCACTCCCGATTTATCGCGGGGCTATTCGACCTGGAATCTCGAACCAACGAGAAGAGCGGCAGGCTTGTTTAATTACATTCTCGAACGCAATTTTCGGGGCTCTCGGTTGGAGATGAAGCATGAAACGCGGTGTCCGATTTCGTTCAACGTTTTATCGCGAGAATCAAAACGGAAATGAAACATAAATTCCAATAAATCAGTCGCACGAGGTGACCAGCATTGTACATTGCGGACCAAAGCCCTCCCTAGGGAAAACTCCGATATAAGGGGTGGAAGCCCCATCATTCTCCTAGAGAATTATTATGTACCAAATGGTGGTCTGTCCTACATCGCCTTTTTCCTTACGAAAGTCCAGCATTCACGATACTGTATATTTAATAAATTTTATTGCAACCCTATTGGCACGCATAAACTGCTGCGCTTATCAACGGTCAAGCCACGGATAAAGAAATAATTCCGACGTTAATCGTTCGGGGCCCTGATGGCGGCAGTTTTCAAATTGACCGGATAAAGCCGCGTCACGGAACGTGCTAATTCACGCGGACGCGTTCGATACGTTAACTCAATCGGGCCGAATGAAACGTTTTCGAGCGGTCCACAGCCATAATCGTACGTCAAGCGGAACCCGCGTTTCGAGATGCGGGGTGCTTGAATTCCATTTGGTACGCGCTGGATGGGTTCGCGGAACTCTCTCGCCGCGTTTCACCCGCTTGGTAGCGTGTTGTAAGCGAGTTACGCGGTGTCATGGGAATTGGGACCGATCGTTTTCCATCGTTTTGCATCGTAAGCGCCACTCGAGGAGACTGTCTTTGCGGATGGAATACAAATGCCTTTGCGATCGCGTCGCGGACCCGAAATTCAGACGTATTTGCTACGCACGACCTCGTCGCCCATAGCAATGCGCTACGAATTTCATCTCATGGGTCCTGTTGTAAATACGGTTCACTTTGATTCGTGACCAGCACGATCAAGGATTCCGTAACAATAGAAAATTTGAATCGAGACGGTTGTTGTTGAATTTGCAATCTTTTTAAGAATACGCGCTTAAACGGTTCTAAAACGTTCAAGATGAATTTAGCAAATCTTTCTTTCCAGTCTGAAGCACGGTTGGCAACTGCCAAAGTCATTAAGATCCGTCTCGTTATCCGAGGCACGTCGACTCCGCTCGTTTGCGCGAATTAATGCCCCGATACTATCGGTCCGCCGAGGTTAACGCGTCGTAACGAGTCAAACTATTTCGTCTGGTTAAAAATATCAGGGCAAATTCGACGAATTCGAATGACACGCGGGCCGCGTGTATTAAGTGACGCGCGTTTCGCGCCGTGCACGACCCATTTCCTCCAGAAGAACAAAGAAAGGAAGGGAAGCGGGAAAACTAGCACGCGACGCAGGATCGCCAAGTAACCAGACGGCTGGCAAAAACGCGTCAGCCGAGACTAATTGCCAGACGAGCGATGACAGTGTTCCTCGTTTGAAAAGCGTAAAGACAGTCTTGTCGAAACAATCTACCTTCTGTTTCCTATACAGAGATTCATGAACTCTACGAGCTCCCCTTTTTCGCACGATTGTTTCACAGCGTCGATTTGAAAAGTAGGGTAAAATGCTATACGATCGCTTTGGAATATGCGTTATAAACCCTTTTGAACCCATCGGTTATTATAAATTTAATTTAGTTAAATAAATATCACGAAAACTGCACGAGTAATCCGAAATGATATTTCAATCGTTTGAAACATTTATCCGTGTTTCAATCTTTCAAATACGGATAAAATTAATCCATAATATCCTTAATGCATTTAACCGCGTGGTAGTCATGGGTGCTTCTACTGTGCCAATCGACGCTTTTAAATCTCGTCTGTAATTACAAACTGCGACCTTCTAAAATACATGCAAATTATATTACGGAATGTAGAATTATCATTCTACCGGTTGCAAAAATTAAATTTCTCTGGTCTCGTTAATTTGTCCGAGGACATCCAATTCGCTATGCGCAAGAATAATGATTGCAGAGAATTAAAATATCGCACAGACGGTACAATGGTAATTACACAAAACGCGAAGAAATTTTTTTGTAGAACACGGGACGGGATGAAGCTGCGAATAAAATTACAACCGTTGGACGAGGGTAAAGTCGAAAATCGGTTCGCCAGACTGGCCGGAGATTTTTCCGGCCAAAGCAGGCCCGTCATTCAAGTTTAATCATATTCACGCGGCGTTCGCGTTAACGAGACAGCCGCACGGCTGGCCGGTCGCATTTAATATTTACCCGAGCATCATTTCCGCTCGTTTAATTAAAGCGCCGCCCGGTTTCTTCGTCGAACCGCGATCGGCTCTCTCAGGATCCGTGGCGTCCGCTATTTACCGAGCCTGATTCGCAACGAAATTAAATCGGTACACCCAATCTACCGTCGCTGCTTTCGTTCGTTCCACCGTTTTATCCTTCGCCGTCCTTCTCCAACGCCTGCTATTTCGCGTCTTTGAGCATTTCAACCTCGTCCTGATACTCGTGCTATTCGTTTTTTCGGCTGTTCGAACGACGAATTAATCGTCGCAGAGAGAAACGAGACGAATTAAACGACCGTGTTCGACACGAATCCTATCAAACCATGGTTACTTAGAGTAGACATTATCCGAGTGTCTGAAACCGATTACGTTCTCTTTACGTTCATTCTCGACTTCGAGTCCGTGAATTAAATCCCTGCACTTAATTGCATACAAACGCACTTCGCAATTAATATTTGGTTATTGAACGACGGGTATGTAACCTCGGTCGTAAAAGTATTTATAGACTTTCAATTAATGATTAGTCATACATGATATCGACTGAACGAGGTGCTGGAGATTTAATTTTCAGAAATTGAGAGTGTACGACACATTTATACGATTCGGTGTACATCGTTCGCAGCGAATGGAAGATTCTTATTCAGATTCGAATGGCACGATAATCGATGCAGGCTGCAGAAATTCGGCATCCCTTTCGAAACGCGAGAGTATCAAGGTGTGCGAGCAATTAAGCGTCTTATAGCGGCTCGTTTTGCTACCGAATTGCAGCGAACAGGCCGGGTTCGATCGGAAAAAATGCAGAAAACGCGGATCGGCTTGCCGTAAATCGTCCCCATCAGACAATGAGTGAAACAACGAAGACGAATCGACCCTTTCTTCCACGCGGCTTCGGTTCTCCTTTTTTCTCTCCTCCCCGTGTTCCCGACTTGGTGGATTTTCATTAATTTGCTCGTACAAGCTGTCGGATCGGAATCGGCATCCGGCGTCGCGTCTTTTGACGTTCCACGGCCAACATTCCTTCACCGTGCCTTTACGCCACACTTGCCCATTCTTTCTCCTATACCCACATTTGCTAGAACCCTTCAGGAAATAACCAAGTCCATTCAAATATCGCGATTATGTACATTTTTCTGACTGTACCGATCTCAATGAGTTTAATTGTAATATTAATTGAAAGAATAAAAATTTTCATTAAAATCACTAACCCTAGTACCTAATCATTCAAACGTCCGTGTACTCGATTAATCATGAAACTCATTTATCTGGGAAATGAGTACCATAAGCGTACACGCATTCATCAACGTTCTTCCTGCATATGCGACAATTTTCAAGCTCGAAGAATCCCGGCGACGAAAGGGTTAATAGCGTCGGTAGTCGTCGCCTTTCCGGGCGACGCGTATCGATTGATAAATCGTCAAGCAGCAGGTCGGCTTGTCGGACATCTCGGCTGACATCGGGTGTACAAGCGGTCGCGTGAACGGACAGGCGAGATGGTAGCTCGCCGCAGCTAGTCGTTTCGACTCGGCTTTTACAGATTGACCGAACACTCGTGCGTGTAAGCGCACCCGAGCGCAGGATGCGCTAACGCCAGTCGGACTGCACCTTCCATTTCTGTAATCTCAAAGAGGTCGACCAGCCTGTCTCGGCCTCTCGCCACGTCCCATCTTCCTCCCTCGTTTCGATCTGCTTTGCTTGTCGCCGCGGCGCGTCTCCGCGATCCGTGGAAATAGAAGGAGCTCCTTGTCGACGTGACGCTCCTTATATAGCGGGATTTTGTCTAGAGAACGCGCGAAACGCTTCTAGCAAACACGTTAACTTGCTCGCTTGTCGAAAATGTATGTCAGTTGTTCGTGGTTGAAACAAAGGACGCCTTCACGAAGCGTCTCTGTTTTGGCGAACGGCGTCGAATAAGACGTGGTTCAGAATAGTAGACAAACTATACGTTTGTTTCTAAATATAGCAAGCTTCGAGACAGAGATCGATTAACGAAACACGAGGCTGGTTCTTAAAAACGGCGCTACAATTCGATAATCATCCTCGTAAACGAGTTACGCGGATGGCGCGCAAACACGGCAACCGATGTTAATCTTGCAGGCAAATAAGCGAATTTACTCGGCCGCGGTACGAAATTTTAATTGCGCGGAAGCATCGATTTAATTAAATGCGCCAGCTCGATTGGCCCGGAAATGCTTATCGCGCGGCGACGAGGGGCGGCGAGGGGGGATCACGAAGCGAGAGGTGGAAGCGGTTGAAAGAAGTCGTGGAAGAGAGAAGCGGAAAGATCGATAAACGAAGGCCGCGACGGACGGCTAGCGAGCTTTATCCGAACGTTCCAATTACCGGGTTCAGATCTCGGATCTCCGGGTTTATTTGTACGTGAGTGCTCGTACGTGTGCCCGGTGCACACGCATACGTGCGACAAAAGCCGCGAGCCAGAACGGCGAACGCGCGCGCTCCCGCGGAGCTCGCGGACAGATAACATCGGACGGCAGCCGAGGCATGTAATTGATTCAGAGTAAAACAATGTGCCTCTATGCGGAGAATCGTGCGGCATATATTGCGTACGCGTCTTACACGACGCCAAACCGCTTGGAAATTCACAGCTCTGTGAAACTCGACGCTGTTGGACGCGACTTCCGTTTCCCCGCCAGTCTTGCCGACTGATTATCATGGAATTAATGTTTTTCAGGACTGACCTGAATCTAACAAATTGTCATTTGTACATATATTACAGCTTGTAATGATGTGAATTATCGAGTAGTTCGTGTAATCGTACATTTTTTACCGCTTCACAATAGTCAGACGACAGTGGATACTCTGTGCGGCTGGACTCTGCCAAGTAGTATATGGCGTTATGGTCAGACTGTCTCCTTGCGTCAAGTGCAAGATACCGATCAATGACGTGACTCGATTTTTAATTCTAATATAATGAAATTAATTCAAATCTTCTATGCAATTATTATTAACTTCTTAGAAAAGTTTCATTTATTAATCACATTGCCAGAATAAATTAACCCTCCCATTTATTTTCGGTCATGATTTTATATTGTTCTAGGACTTTAAAGAATCTGAAAAAATTCCGAGATATTTATTAAAGCTTTTAATTTAACGTACAACTGACGATTAAGTAAAACGTTTAAACCTTCTTGCAATAAAAAGAAACATTCGATAGTAAGTTTTGAAAAATAACAATTTTGCCTGAAACTCCGCGACCCAGTACGTATGATAGCACCCTACCATTATTTTTATAATCGTAGGAATAAAAAAAGAATTTATTCAACAAAAAAGTAAAAGTATTCTGCAAGTACACCCATCAGCTCTTCTTCAAACCCATTTCTTGCACGTTCCCTAAGTTCCCAACGTCATAGAAAGCTTTATCACGCAATCGCGGTGTATCTGATAGCTGAACTGTTTCGTTTGAAACGTACCCGGTGTTCAGTAGCCGTGAACGACGACTGGCCGTGCAAAGGGAAGAAAGGTACGCTTCGGCATCGCCATTTGGCCATTGACGGTGCTTGTCCGGTATGATGTACGACAAATGTAAATAAAAAAGCAACGCGCGAGCCGGTCGGACAAAGGTATCGCGCGTCGAGATGAACGAACAAAGCCGAGGGACTTTTATTATAATAATCTGCAGCGTATGCAACCGAATGCTCGTCTCGTGCGTTTCCTCTTTCCCTCTTCCTTTTCAACCCTCTCCGCGGCTCAGTACCCTTTAACGTCGCCGCGTGCAATCCTCTCCTTTTTACCGCTCGGCGATGCACTTTATTGCGAGCAACCCCCTTTTTTTTTTACCGCGGTAGGCCCGCCGCATTGGAATATCGCGAGGAGAGCAACGCGTCATAAAATTGCGTGCGTACCAAATGGAAGAGTGTATAGCACGCGTGCGCGCGTATTACGTGCTTTCGACAGCTTTGTGAAGCGTTACGAGCTTCGACGTGTCTACGTACGCGCAGAAATGATGCCGCGACGCGAGGGAAACCGGGAACAAGTGTTTCCAGGCCCTCTTCGGACGAGGGCGGATTAGAAACATGCGAGCGAGCCGTGGAAAACGTGAAAATAGTAGCCTGGTAACAGATACAAATACAGAAACTATGTTTCTAGTATTTCTAAAATGTTGCTGTTAAATATAACATTTCAGAGTTTGGAATTTTTGGTATTAAATCATTCAATATCTAATTACCACAATGGTTCATTAATCAACTAATTAAATGGCGCTATCGTATTCCATTCGTTCATCAAAACCTTAATAAGCAGTATTCAGTTTCTAATTGTGAAAACCTATTAAATTGCAGCGAAGACGAATCCGTTTTACAGATTCACTTTGGATCATTGAGATAAATACTGTGAGAAGGGGTCAGGTAACGGTGTGAAATGGGTCCCCATAGGCAAAGCGCGATGTTAACACAAAGGCCGGTTCGCGTAGTAGAATTTTAATTACGGCATTATTCCCATTCGAAGACCACGTCATCGAGTCATGCGCGGTGTCGGCGGGAATGAAAGGAGCGTGGCCGCACAATGACGCTTGTTTCTGAGCTTCCATCATTAACGAGTCCCCCCGGCTTTCTACAGGGATCCTTGTTCCAGGCAAGGATTTTAATTCGCGACACTCACGCGCCGATGAAGCCACGTATCGACGCGCGTGCTCGCGCCCCGCCACGGCCCCGTAATTATACCTAATTGTAACGAGGTAAAAGGGAAGAAAGCGAGTGAGCTCACTCCGCTCGTGGACAAAGAGCGAAAGAAGAGTGGCGAGAAGTTTTCTTGTCGTTTCTCGCCTAAGCGACAGGACGAGCGAGAAGAAAGAACTCAACCCTTTGCGAACGTTTCAGCCTGGCATCGCGCGATTCCTCGCGTCCCTCCTCGCGGGTACGTAGAGCGTACAAGCGTGCCAGCTAGGCTACGTTTGAAAGAAGGCGAACGTGCAATCTATTATAACACGTCCCCGCCCTCGGGTTTCTTTCGACGTTCCCTTTTCTCGCAGGCGTCATCGTGGCACGGTGATAACGGTGATGAAAATGATAGCAGGGACCGGCTGTGTAATTACGTGCTGCCGTACCACCTCGCTACGGCATAAGCATTCCTTTTTTTCGCGGACACGCGATTGTCACGAGCCTAGACTGGCGAAGGGGTTGAACGTTGGAGAACAATGCAGTTTTTTGTTTTTAAGGCAAGCGAGTGCGTGCACTTTCGAGGTTTCAGAGTAGGAGGAAACATTTCGGTCATTCGAATAAAACAATTGGAAAAGATTAACTGAAAAGTGGAATTATGTGATTATATTGTTACAGAGGGTAAGTCGGAAACTGCTTAGATTCAATTTAGTTCCCGACGAGGAAATAGGTAGATTCTATTAAACGGGAGTCTCTACGGAATTTCATTCGCTAAGTTTTTCGTGCGGAAACTCTGAATTGTCGGTGAATCTGCGTGAGAGGAGATGGAGAAATATGTTTAAGTACTCTCATGAATAAGGTAGTTATGGTTTCACTTGGATCCACGTGGAACTAATAACTTACTCTGGTTACCGTGCACTAATTGGGCTAATTGAAGCAGTTGGAAAAGGCATGCTAAAAGCTAACAGATGGAGAGATGCAAGTCGACGATACCATTACGTGTAAGAGCAAACATTGTAGATTATTATTTATTTCAAATTCTCTGCCATTATATTAATGAATTACTTTCTCGATAAAAATATACCACAAAAATGTGGTACAATTTTAATGAATGAAAAGAATAATTAAATTATATGAACAATACGTTAGCTTCGTAACCTACCTCTTTGATTCACCCCAAATTACCTAGAAACCCATTTCAGTTCTCCGAAACTGTTTCATTCGTTTCGAATACAAGCTTTCGCAATCTGAGAAAAATATTCGCTAAAATTACAGTTTGAATTCATCGGCAACGTGAAACCGCTAGCCCCATCTGTGCTTTCGAGAAGCAACCCCACATCGACACGGCGCAGGACCGCATGAAAGCTCGAGCTGTCTTCGAAAGCGCGCGTTTCGTTCGAATACAGGGTATGCTTTTCTTTTGGCTCTACAAACCACGGAAAAAATCTAGGTCAGCGGTCTAAAGATTTCAAAAACAAAGCAACCCATGCTGCGTCGCGTTCGTTACCCGTGAAATCTGCCGTTTTTCAACCCTCTAGAAAAAAATTTAAAAAAAAAAACAAATCATACAGTATCGCTAAACCGTACGAGCTTACATGCGAAACTTACACCCTCGTTGAATCCTCTTCAAAAGCTGCAGCCATGATAACCGTGTGCCAACTCTCTATCCCGTGTTTCTAAGCATCGAATAAAACGGCTCTTTCAACATCGCTAGCGTTAACTTTCAAAAACTATCCGTTGGTGCAGCGAAACGTGAAAAAAGAGGGCGCATTAAGTTCAGCCCCGAGCTTTTCAATGCCCGCGACTTTTTCCTAGAGAACCGTATCCCTTCCGGGATAAACCTAGCGAAACGATTCAAAAACTCGACACAGACAGCTGCGAACGATTCGTTGAATGAAAAATCCACGGTCGGATTTCAAACCACCGCGACAAGCGTGATTCATCGACGAACGCGCGTTATTCTTACGTTTACAGGGGGTAAACTCATAGACGAGCTTTCGAATTCAATCGGGTAAGGTGACTCCCGGTATGAAAGTCATCGTAACTAATTAGCGTAATGACGACCTGCTAGAAAGTGCACGATCGCAGAGATTATTGAAAGCTTCTGTCGTCCTAGCGTTCAGCTTTAAATCGCGTGCTGCATGGTTATTGACGAATCGTCGGTTTCGTCACTCGAGCTATGTTTGAAACGAACGCAGTTTGTGAAACTGGATAAAATTTCTGTGTAAATAACAGGCCGATCGAATGGCAAAATAGTTTGCTTCAATTGACACTGCGCGGTGAACAAATCCACGGTTACGGTTTTCTTTTTTTCACGTATCTCCGTGTAGACTGATCTTGTTATAAAGGATGTGATCATTTTCATTTTACGTTTATTGATATACCATATTACTTCTTAATATTCTCTACATTTATCATGGAATCGGAAAATGTTTCATTTTCCTATATCTGTCTGAATAATATCGAGCTTCGTTCATTAGGTAACGGAAATAAATGTAATTTATTCGAAACATGGAACGAGATGAAGGGCAAACAGTAATCAAAAATAACCATGTCAAAGGTTCACCAGGCGAGCCTTCAAAATATTCACCAATTACTAAAGGCATCAATTCGAAATGTAATTGAATCTTCATGGAAGAACATAATTAGCATATTTAATAATCTAAAATAATTTCGGTATCACGAATCTCAATAATGAAAGCGTCGAAATGTTTTTAATTTCCAGAACAGTTTTCAATTAATACGCGATGTCATGCCCAACGAGTCCCCCGTTGAATACCTTCGAGCAGGATCGATGCTATCAATATTTCCAGTCGAAATGGTGCATTTAATCGTGGACCGACTCACATGCCGGCACATATGTGCCAGAAATGAGAACGAGCCACGAAACAGGGTGGTCGTCGACCGTTGTCACACGTCTCACCCTTAAACGCGTTCTTAATCCTCCGCTTCGAACATGTAATGAAGCAGTATGCGAGATGCTTGACCCGGTTCCCTGTCGACTAATGACTTAGCCTGAATTCAACGCGCGGTTATGGGGCTGAAGCAACCCTCGGGTACGTAAAGATCGCAAGTAAGCACGCGGTATGCGATCACGAAGGTGAGAAACCCTTGGCACTAGACAGCTTTCTAGGCGCGCACAGTGCATAAATTTTCGTACGCGAATGCATCCGTACATTCCCAACACGTTCGTTAATGATCTCGTTGATTAAATCGCCATCATTTCTAATGCTCGAAATACGATTGGACGGATCGAAGGTACAAATGATTGGAGAAACTGCGATCGAAATTTTTATCGACCAGTGGAATTATTTTGAAGAAATAATAATTCAATTGAACTAATCAAGATAAATTCAGAAAACAGTATATTTCTCATTACTTGAAAGATCATTTAGAAATTCTACGTGTTACCGACGTTGGATCAAAGGCTACCTGAAACGACCACAGTAGTCGATGTCCTTTACCACGAAGGAGGGTAGGAAAAGAACTTCGGCAGCGATTAGAGCCGGTGCAATAATTATTCTCGGAAGGCTCGCGCGGTCCGCGTGAAAGCGGGAAAATTATAGCCGCGTCGAGGCGAGCGTGCAAAGTGCGGCATGCGCGAGTAAAAACGTTCATCGCGTTGGCCAGACGAATCGGCAATAGAAGTTCCTTGCTCGCCGACTCTGCGGGCGATTGGGTGCAGATTACGGCTTTGTGCTATCGCTTCTACCCGTTTCCTATGGACAGCAATTTACGGGTTATCACCGAACGGCAATAAACTTCGGATATCTGACCTGGCGAGCCGACGTTCCCGCGGCTGTACGCGCGCCGCGGAGAGATAGGTGGGACAGCGCGAACATAAAATTACTGCGGCTCCAGGTGAAATATAGTTTGTAAAGCGCGAAGCGTTAGAATGACGCGCCGCTGGGCCTGCCGATGTGACCATCACTGACAATGGAGAAATCGACGAACACCTGGCCGATTAATCTCGAAGGACGCGAGGCGTTAGACCCGTCGCGATGCACTTAATCAGAAGCGGAAAGGCCCGAGGGGCTTTCGAGCTCTACGACTGCCGGCTTAAACAGTTAGCTGTCCGCGAGTAAATTCATGTAAATTCAGCAATCCAATCGTACAAGATGTTTACGTTAATGCCAGGCTTTGGAAAATTAACTATATTACCGATTATCAAAGATCTTAATTTGAATAAAATTCCCCGGAACCAAAAAAGAAAAGGATTTGAAGTTTAAAAAAGTTAACAGATTCAAAAAATATAAAAAGATACAAATGTAATATTTGAGCCAGTTCAAAATATAGTAAGGATCTTTCGACGGGCAAAAACATCGATTCAACGCGATTCAATTGGCAATCTGCTGACCGTGGATAAAACGTTATCACCCGCTGTATTCGCTAAATATCGGCCGACGATTATTCGATTTTATGGGCCATAATGTGTGTATTTACGAGGTCGAAATAATGGCACATTTGGAGAATAAGCGGTATTGTACCGATGCCCAGCTACCCGCGACTTTTTATTCATAATACTTCTCTGAATAGCAATTTAGTTTCATTACCTGGAAATCATATAAATTTGATTGAATTTCCGAAATTCAATTTCCGTTACACAGATATCGAAACTGATTACGAGCTAGATCGAAACAACTTTTCATCCCCTTACTTCAAACACAATTTTCACGAATGAGATTGAAAATTTTTCATGAAATTCATATTTACGTGAAAATTAAAACAATTAATAATTTCTGTATTCAATGCTGGAGATGAAAAATTCATGCAAAATGAAGGAATCATCCAACTATAAATCGCCCAACGAACTCCCACGATCATCGATATATATCTATACCTCAGCACCTTTCGCCCTATCGATCGAATGCATTTCCTGTTTACTGTCCCTCCACCTATCGATAGCTTCTGCTGCAGCCCGTGGTAACCTTGAAAGTACTTGAAGGGCTCGCCATCTGACCACGGATCTGTATCTCGTTCATGATGTACAGTGGTGAGCGCGGTAATTGAACGTTCGAGCCCTTGACCGTACGTGTACGATCGTTAATACATCGTCACGCGTTACACCTGATCTGTTCGATCGATCGCTTTATAGAAACAATGGAATGTTGCGTTGTTAAACAAGAATATCCTAAACATTAATCCTGATAGAATACTTAAATTCAAATTGTTAAAGCTAAGCATCATTCTAATAATGCAAACAGCCAAGTGATTTCTCTCGTAATCATTTAGAACGTGGTACATATTTAACACCTTATCGACGGATCGTTATCGCGATCGGATCTCATGGTTCTCGCGTGCTCGTTTGATTTCGCGCAGGATACCACCACCGTGGAAATTTCTTCGTCGCAAGAAGCTCATTCGTTTGGCTCGAGACATATTCAATAAATAATTAACACGCCATCTTTCGAGGATAATATGCCCTTCGGACTTACGCTTAAGGGGTGATTAACAAGCGTAAAGGCGTCGCGGTACCTTCTCTCCTACGCGAGGTCTTTTATTCTCTTCTTACGTTGGCGACTTTTTAATCTGCGGTTTCTAACGATTCAGTTAGATACACCGTCACCTAATTATTAGCTGCACAGCTTCCTACGGTTCGTTGATTTGTTCGTTGAAAATAACCGGTGTCTCGACTAACGAGGAGCGGATAGAATCGGAATAAAATTATGGAGGATTTTGTTAGAAATGACGAGTCAATAATCGAAGAGATGGAAGAGCGGAAGAGAGAAGAGAAACGAGGCGAAGTTCTATTTATCTGTTCTATGAAAGATAAATTATACACGGGGAGAGTTTCTTGCACTAATGGAATTCTGATTAACTGGATTCGTTCAAAAATATCGGGGAGACTTGTAATAAAGCGTCGAAGAAGTTACGTGAAATATAACGAAGTCACTGAGTTGTTACTTTACGAAGCAATAAGAAACATTCCTGAGTTTAAAGAATTATTTCTATCCCTGTGGAACAAGGTGTTCCATTTTTGTATTACAAAGATTGTTGCAACCGAGATTGCATCTTTATGCATGACGGAGCGCCATAAGGTCAAAAGTGCTACCAAGTTTTTGACTGATTAGCATGTGCGAACCTCGACCTAGCCATGTAATAGCCCTAGCATGAATCTCATTAAAAACTTGTGGCAATGTATCATAATCACAAAGCATAGACCGATAAGAAAGTATTTTTGAACCGTGGTATCTTGACGAAGAAATAAAGAACTGATGTAAAATTGATGTAATATTAGGTTTTTGCGTAGAAGATGAAAAATTTGGAAATATAAATGGTACTTTAACATAATAAGACCTTTCTGAACCCTACAATTTTCATTTAGTCTAATAATTTGAACTCCTTTGTAATAAAACAAATGGCAAAGATGATAAAGCATTTCTTGCCGTACTTTCAGCCGTTCCCTCAAACTTTGAGGAACTACAATAACGCTGCTACGTCGTAAAATGTTCAATTTCCTTTCAATACTCTCGTCTCGATATTCCTAGAGAGCTTCATACCTTTCTAATGTTACCGTTCGTAGCCGTCCGATTTAATAGATTTCACGCGGCGGAGGTTTCACCGTCGTCGAAAAATCAGCGCAATTTCGCACGAATATTCCCGATACTCTGCTATTATTATATATTTACTCGTCGTTACGTGCAGTCGCGTCGAGACGATTGGTACCGACAGTTCGAGGCTGGATTTCTTCTTCGATCACCTTTGCACCGTACTTACATACCCACGTAGCCTTTCTCGCAGCCTCTTCCCGGTTCTCTCAATGATACACCGTCGGGTACTTACCTGAAACAGGAAAAGAAAAGAAAACGTCATTAACTCGGTCGTGGTGTGTAAACGTCAAGTGTTAAAGTTCGCGTTGATTTTCACCCTGGCTATTTGCTTGCCATGGGAAAATTATACAAAACTAGGCAAACTTGTAACTACCTTCTACCTCGTGTTGTTTTATATATATAAAAAAAGAGGAGATCCTCATCGATTTCGTTTCGTCGGGGTGTAATGAATAATGTCAGATCACGAAAAGGTAGGACGTTAAGTGAATATTATTCACTCGATCCCACCGGAATGATTTGATTCTGCAACGAGCAACACGCAACACGTAGAGAAGAGGTTGACAGGGTAATCACAGGTTCGAGGAATGAAACAATCAGAATACGTTAAGAGAAAAGAGTTAACGTTAGCTTAATACGTTAAAGGCACTCTCTTTAACGACCCAATTAAGCGCATACCCTCCAGATTGAAATGTCAGGAGGTAAACATTCAATAAACAAAATTAATTCGTGCAATTCTAATAAAACTATACACGAAGGTATTCGAATATTAATACTTTCCTGTCTGTCGGCAGGTATTCACGACTTTGATCTCTGATTGTTGTTTTACCTTATTACTGTATTGATAATTTTGTAACATAGATTGTAAAAAATATTAAATTAATAGTATTAACGTACGGTAGAAAATTGTTCTTTTCTAAATTGCAAGAAAAATAATAATGGTGCGAAAAGTTAAGTATCATAATCATCGAAGTATAATCAGGATCGTCAAAGTGTTAACGTTTTTGCACCTCGAAACTACTGATTTTCTTCTGGAAAATTAGTATCGCGAGTGGTATGAGACCGGACACGTCCAATTTGTCCGCTAATCGATCCATTCACGGGGTTAAACACCGTCGGTGATCTGGAACGCACGTTCACGCACAGCCAGTTACTAACTGGCCATTACTTTTTGATTGGTACGTCGCACTGCAGGATATCGAAGTGCGTTCAATTACTCTTTTTATCATTTATTTTGAAAAGTCGCCCGATGCATTAATCCGTCTGAGTGTTGCAAAAACGCGACAGGAGAGTGTGAAAGAGAAAGAAGAGCAGAAAAAGAGCGCGTACCAGGCATTGATACTTTCATTACAACTTTTCGGCCGCACGAACGCGCCTTAACGCGTGCTTCCACCAAGGTATTTATTACAATAAAACAACGTGGCCCGGCCACTTTGGCCCTTGATTGGTTATTTCGTGGCTGGACGACGGAACTAACGTTAATTACTGGCGAGGGAAGAATTAAGGCGAAGAATCCGTCTTAATACGTCCTCTTCGATTATTCTTTACGTTCTGTCCGCCGCATTTACAGCATCCAATGATGAAGAATACTTCTGTTTCCCTATAAACAATTTTCAACTGCTGCCCGAAAGATATTCCAAAGAGACGAAAATGTTAGAAAAAAAAACAAATCCAAAATGTTCAAATATTTAAACGGGCTTCCAGTGAGAGTCATCCGAATCTTTCTCTCGACAAGGTATCACCATGATCTTCATCTCGCGCCCATTTTATCAGTGTCCGAAAGGCAACGCGCGTTTCGCGCATAACTCTCGTACGCTCACGGCTACTTTTCAACTTTTTACGCGTTTCGCAGTGCCGCGTATCGCGTCCCCGTATACGACAGTGCGTGCATACATGCCGGTGTAAGCTCGCGAGAGAGCTTCGAATGATGTATAAAGGGAGACCGCGGGACCAAATGGACCCGGTCCAGAATTTTCGTTTTTCGCGATCCCTCGGCGATCCTCTCGTCGGCGACCACCTTGATGGAAGATACGTATCTGCCGCGAAATCGTTGCCTCACATTCCGTTTTCGGAGGGAATTGCACCGAGGGAACGTTACGCCGATGCGTATCGATCCCATTTTTTTTTCTTTCTTTTTTTGTTTTCGGCCGCTCGTGATACCATTAATACCGAGGAACTGACTGCGGCGATCAATTCGGGTACTCTGGTTCACGCCTCGAGGAGAAATTCCTGCTCAGATTCTGCTCTTAGTTAAGAGAGAAATAATGAAGAGAAATTGCGAGGTAATTCGAATCTTGAAATTGCGGCATGTGGTGTGTGTAACCTTGTATATTTGGGATGTGAAATATTATTTCAGTAAGTGAAAAGCTTAAAAATGAAATACGCTTGGTTAACGTTCGTTGCAAGTAGACGAATTGTAGATGTAGAAACATTTTGAAATTGAAATTCTAAAATGCATGAAGGCTAAGTGCTTTCTACCGTCACGAATTTTTTTTTTTTTTTTTTCTTTCTCGTTTGATAAAACAAGAGAGCACTTGAGTGAAGAAGCGGAACAATTCAAGGTACTAGGAAATTCTGGTGGCGTCACGAGGGAGAATTTTTCAGCTCGACGCGGTCAACGTCAGGTCCTCTCGAAATAATAGTAGATACGGAACACGCGGTGCAACAACGGTTACGACGTGCGAGAGATCTCCGCTCGCGTACACACATACGTGCACCAGGCGCAGATTTATTGCGAGTGTTGCACGGCTGAGAAGCGAAATGGCAAAGAGAAGAAAGGGCGGCGGTGCGCGAGACTGTGCTCGACACAGGGAGGCTAGAAGGGGCCCTTTTGTAATATGTTGATATTTAATGATCCCCGGCGAAATAGTTTACGATCGACGTATTTATTAAACGACGCTGTTCAAGCCGCCTAACGTTTCGCGTTCAACTAACGAGCCGCACGATTTCGAGTACAATCGCGATGGAAAACGAGGCGAACTGCGTTCGCGGAGCTGCGAGTCGCAGAGGTTCACTCGACAGGTAAATTTAAATGATAAAACATTCATAAATTATCTAACAGGTAGGTACAAAATATTTTACCATATCAACATTAGAATTTTCTATAATTTCAATCTGATTACCGTGTACCATTGCTTCTGAATAAATTAATTAAAATCGTTCGGTATTATCTGTCGTATAAATAACAGTAATTTGTACAGAATCATCATCCTCGAATCGACGAACAGGTATTCCCCATTGAAAAGAATTCATATTTCATGGCGGAACAAGGAGCGTAAGCTTTATAAACTTCAGTACCACGAATTCCCCGTCCTCACGGAATTTTCGATTCACCGCTGTGCCGAAAGTACCCTGGCGAAAGAAGGAGAGAGGCAGAGAGGGGTTGCAAGTCGAGATGGTCACGAATTTATTTAGTGGAGTGTACACCTTTAACCCTTTCGTTTGGAGCTGATATACGACCGGACGAAATAAAGAAGTCGTAAGGCCCTGGGCCAGTCCGGATCCGAACCCGCTTCACCCTGCTCTCCCTGTTGCTCCTCTCAGCGAGCTGCTCCTTTTTTCACCTTCTTTCACTCGCCAACCGAGCCAGCCTTTACCTCCATAGAGTTGCAGCCCCGAGATCAATTATTATTACCAGTCGTAAATAAATATCAATATATTTCCTATGCCCCTACCGCGGTTCTCTTCGCCATCTCCCTCAACCCTTCCCCTCTTTCTCTCTTTATCTCTTTCTCACTCCCATTCTTCCGTTCTCGAGTACTAAAAATCCTTTCTCGCTACGGCCTTTTGCGGCCTCTTTGTGACGCACGCCGCGGCAGACGTCCGAGCTTGTTGGGTTACAAGATGCTTGTACGTTCGCGTACGTTTCTCTTTGCTCTATCCACCGTGCCTTCTCTACCTCCCCTTTGTTGCCTCCCTTTTCGTCTCTTCTTCGTCCGCCCCCTCTTGCCCGCGGCCAGTCGCAGGACAGTCCCTTTCGTGGTATTATAGCAGCGGAATTCTTTGCACGACCGGTGGAAAAGACCCACGCACTCGATCCTCCCGGTCTACTAGGAGAGTTCTAGTTGATACCAATCGGTGGAATGTCGTGAGAAAAGGAACGAGGGACCGGCCTCGGTGAATGGAGACGTTCGCAACTAGTTTATTAGAGCTTCGGCCCATGCCTGAATACACTTGTATTTCAAGCAAACGGATGGATATAGGTAGAGAGGGAAATACTTGTCGAGACGAGTTAATAAAACCTGTACTTGCATTGTAATAACAAAAATTTATGCAACTGTAAATTCGGCGCAAAAAAGGGTAATCAGAAAACACCCTCTGTTCTTTTGAGAAGTCGAACTTTAACAGCGTGATCGTATTCGATTACCTCGTTCGATGGCACGAAATTGTCAACGAATCACGAGGATGTATTACCCTCCGCGTTCCGGAGGCGTCGCGGATGCGTGGAAATCGAAAAGGAAAAAATCTTGGGCAGATTCGCGACGTGTACGTAGAAAAGGAGCAAGTGACGAGGGACGAGGAAAACAGAAGGAATAAATCTGCTTTCACGTAGAGCTCCTGTTTCTAAGATGCAAAAGGGTTAGCGAGAAGATCCTCTCTGTTTCTCTCTCTGGAACGGACTACCGTTTTGCGCGCTCGCCGCTCGCGGTACGAGAAGGTATGATGATATTAACTTAACATGCACCCGCGTGCATTGTTATGATAATGTATTTAAATGTCAACCGTAAGTACGGGAGAGCGAGGGAGCAAGCGTGTTGCAGCGTGCACACGAGTGCACGCGTCCGTCGCGCCACGACGCTGTTCCTCTCCGCGGACGTTTCTACACGCACGAACCGCTGAATCCTAGAGCAACTTTTCCCGGCGTGTCGCTTTTGTGTGGCTCGTTTCTCTTGACCGGTACATGCCCGCAACCGGGTCAGCGACATCGTTTCTTAACTAGACGACGAGCTGCTACTTTATTTCTCATTTGTTGCTATTCGCGTACACGGTGGCGGGAATGCTGGCGGTATGTTGAATTGAACGAATGGAAAAATAATAAATTGTTTAATTATTGTTTGGCGTCTGGTAGATAGACAAAAGAAACCCTGTTATTCATAAAGCTACTTTCAAACACGAGGTGCCAGAATATATTTTACACCTGTCTCCTCTGGAAAGCACAATTCCCAATTTCACCTGCAGCAAATCAATTCGAGCCAACAGCTACATGTATCCCTGTTACAGAATCAACGATTTTCGTAAGAAACCAATGCAATGCTCTCACGAAATGCCAACAACCTGAACACAGGGCATAATAGGCAAGCCACGATTATTCCACCGGTATGGAACCAGCTATACGTCATGGATCGACCGCGCTCGAATTCAGATATACCTGATAACTCACCACCGCCACGATCTTGACGTGGATTCGGAAAGTCTAGTTAACATTGGTAGAAGAGCATGTAGAGTAACGAAGCTTATATTTTCAGAATAAATATTAAAATAAGTGAGGAAATAAATCAGTTGCGTTGATAACTCTATCGATGTAAATGAAGCTTAAAGGTACCAAAAATAGGATATTAGGGTACG
The DNA here is from genome assembly GCF_051020975.1 of Osmia lignaria lignaria. Taxonomy (NCBI): domain Eukaryota; kingdom Metazoa; phylum Arthropoda; class Insecta; order Hymenoptera; family Megachilidae; genus Osmia; species Osmia lignaria. The sequence continues at coordinate 8,931,243 of NC_135046.1, read as the reverse complement.
CAGGCAAATTACTTGCCCTGCTGTACTCTTTCACGTAAACTGGGTTTAAAAGCGAGTACGAGGTTTGTTTCGTAACACGCTTACTCGAGTGACTCGCGAGCGCGCGAAATGCTGGGCACGTTAATCGGGGGAACCCTTTCGCGGTTTATTACGTCGATCGGTGGCGTGAAAGCGCGGCTTAATTGGAACGTTCGTCGCGCGTCGATCGAGACCGTTAAGCCGTGATTGACTGCTTCACGGGTCTAATAAGAAAACTGGTTGGGATTCTGTTGGCTTGTACACCGTGAGCCGCGAGCTAGCACGTAAATTGTTCCGTTTCGCGAGTACCTTATTGGCTGGAATCCATGGAAAGGAGTTGTTTCGTAGTCTGTGAGCGTTTGTCACGTTGTCGAACGATCGTTCTTTGATCGTCGCGTACCATTGCTATTCGTCGTCGTACGTATTCTGCCGGTTAAATCGGCGCGCCTCTCTTAGACACGTGCACGCGTGTATACGCGACACGAGCAGGGGCGTTCATAAGGATGCGAAGAGGAACGCGAGTTGGCGCCATCGGGCTACACTCTATCCTCCTCTTCTTTTTCGCCTTTATAACGCGAAAGCACGTTGATTATGGGGAATAGGTTCGCCGATCGTGCCGTTCGCGAGACTGACATGGTATTCCATCAGTTTAGAGCCGGGAGAACACGTTGTTAGGGTGAACAACTCGAGACAACTTAGGAGAAGTTGAATCTCCAAGCTGCTCTAACTACGAGCTTCGCGAACGATCAGTTTGAGAAGTTAAACGAACTTCGTTCTTGTTTTTTTTTTTTAACACGCCAGACTAGCGAGACTTCGCGTGCGCTATGTTCATAATTAACCTTCTACCTTATCAATCTTATTATCAGCGATGATTCCCTTTCCTCGTAATTTTATGCAGATCGTTGCCACACGAAAGCTTGTACTCGAATAATCATGATCGTGCACCCCATTTAATTTCTGCTAAGTGGTCAACGCGACAAACAAGAAACTATGGTTATCAGAAATCTGCTGCTTAACGTTATTATTAATGTTACTTAAAGCAAGGGTGTGGTGATTTACGATGAAGTCATTCGTAACGAATGATTTTATCTACTAATGAATTTTCAATTGATTAAAGCGTATGGAAATATTAACATACTGATTGTAAATTATTTATAAACAGATTTTACACAATTTTCGTAATAAATGTTCCAATTAAATACATTTAACTTTAAACCACACCTGTCTAGCCTCGATCACGATAAAACCATTCTAATGTTACAGAGCGATTAATGGTAATGGGAAATCGACACGGGAAAATCTAGTCAGATCGCGAAGATATCACCGCAGGTGTTCCCACACAGAGATCGTAATTTATTCCTCCGAACGGCACGTCGCAATTATCCACGGCTTGCGATATTAAAATACAATCGGTTAGGTTCGATCTACGATGCGTGAGACAAGACGAGACGAGCTGGACGAGGGTTGCATAACAGGCAAGCGTGTGGATCGAGTTGGTGCCAAAGTTCGCGGCTAAGAATCATCATTATCTACCATCAGGTATCAGCAGCACGTAATAAGGAATCCAACGGTTCCAATATCTATTACCGAGGCCGTAAATTTCGTGGAACACCGCTAAGCGGGGAATCGTATTTCCAGCCGATCGCACCTTCGTTTTCCCTCGCGTTCGCAGCTCTTTTCTTTCGTTTTTCACTCGATACCACCAACGTAATTCATACTTAATAACGGGCCTAGCTGCTGGACATTTAACACTCGCGACTAATATTTTTCGCCGGGCAAAAATCTGAGTCTCGTGGAAATCGATTACAAATGTACCGTGCTAAGTTTTATCTCGTTATTGGAAAACTGTCCCCGACGATGTTTTATCGCGCGTATGTGCGAAACGAGAGAGCGAACTCGTTCTCACGATAACGCGAACCCTAGTCGAACACCGTTTTTAATTATTTCTTAGACGCAGGAATAGATACGTTGAGCCGCGTTAGCAGTTATTCAGTTTTATTCCCGCTTCGTTGAATACGAGATGTATGTTCGCTTGCTTCCTGCTATCGTCTTCGAACGGATAGAATTTCTGCGGGATGCGAAAAATGTTATATTTGCACTCTTGGTAAAGGATCGTAAAGAATTTATCGTTTCTTCTTAAAATACGAGCAACAAGATACCCGGTGTTCATCCACGTGGTCTCTAATTTCGTACGGAAGGCAGAGAAAGTCTTGCAATTTTTTTTTCTCTATTACTTTCACGGTTCGGTGGCGATGCATCAAATGCAATGCCAAGTACAGCGGAGACACGCAAAGCCCGCGACGTGTTAAAATTGAAAATGAACGTGGAAACGCAGCCGGAGCCGGCGTCGGGGGTGCGCAACGGGTCGCTGTACGTTGCCCCAAATAGTAACGTGTCTACGTCGCGTTTGAAATCCCACTGTTCCTCGAGGAACAAGCCTCGAACATGTTTTCGACGAGCGACGGGTTGACCGAGAGGCGGTACGCGATCCAGCGCGAAAATATCCGTCGCGGATCCGCGTGGACTCTAATTTGGTCGGGCGCCGTAGACACCACGCGGTCCACGGATCTATTTCCTGCCAGGTTCGTCGAGCCGTTACCTAGGAGCACGCGGATTTCTTGGCTCGATGTTGCATCCACGAGCATCACGACGTGCGGAGGAAACGAGACTGTTGGCAGAGCAAGATCGACGGCAATGGACTAGCAAATCCAACTCGTCTGGCTTCCTCCGTCGTTGTTTCTCGAGCTCGATCGAAACGAGACGGAGGAACCCGGATAAACGGTGTTGCAACGAGACGACGTAGAGCGGGTGAGTCGGGGAGAAAGAAAGAAAGAAAGAAAGCGGGCAAAACAGTGCAGCTAATTGCCCGGCAGAGTCGCTCGACAATGCAACTGCCGGCGTCGTAGTTGCTGCAGCACCAGCGGCAGCAGCCATCACGAGCTCGTTTTAATTTTCTAAACGCGGATAAAGAAACCTGCCGGCGGAACGAGGGGTGAGCGCGGCCGAGAGGGAAACGTCGCGGCAGCCGCATGGTAGACGGCCACGTGGAATGCAAAATAGAGCCGCAAATCTGTCGTGCATCAAAGGAGAAACGGGAACGAGTCGTCTCGGCATTTCTCGACCGACCGACCGCCAGACGAACGATTCCGCTCGCTTTCGACACGCTAGACGGAAAATCGAAGACTGCTCGCGGTCTAATTAATTGCGTAACGCCCTGGGAATCGAGGGGTGTCGATGGGCGGGCACACGCGAATACCGATGTTTTTGCCCGGCCAGACAGATAGTTGCAGCGAGATTCGAATTCGATACCACGATTCTATTAGTCAGAAAATAGATGGGAATTGGTCTCAGACCAACCGTGGAAGAGATTGTCGTTCTAAACATTTATATTGTCGAGCGTCGGTACCAATACCGTGTCGCGCTTTATTTGTTTTATACTACTTAACGCTTTGTTAGCTTCACTTTCGAATACTGATACATAGAGTAACACTAATTTCAATTGAAATCTCTAATATTCTGCAGAAGATTCTCCGGTGTTCCGGTACAACTTCGCTGTACTTATGGAGAAATCGGTAGCCTAGAGCATGTCACGAACGGCAACGTAAACGGCGATGCCTCGCTCTGGGAGCCATTACTCTTCGCTCGCTTCAAAGTCTATTCCGTCGACCTTTGATTCCGACTATCCTCACAATAGAGGCATAATGCATTCTCATCGATTGTCTCGACGGAGCTAATTGTACCGGACACCGAACGAGTGTTGCCTTACGGGCCAAAAATATATCGTTCGTTAAACGTCTGGCATTTGCCGGTGCTAGAGAAATAGCGGCAGATAGAGCGTCTGAATGCGGCAGCGGCTCGACAACGTTACACGATCTTCGAGAAAGCGCAATAACGCGTTGCACCGGCCTTAAGTGGACGCACAGACATTGTTGCACGTCGGGCAATTAACGGTACTCCTCGGTATCGACGTTTCTGCAGAATGTTTAATACGTTGCGCGGCTAGTTTCGCCAATTAAAATCGCTGCAGCGCATTGTTAAGGCTTTACGGATAGGTTGGACGAGGAATAAAAAGAAAAAAAAAGAGAAAAGAAAAAAAGAGGAAATGATTAACCCTCGGACGTTTCTGCTCGTAACAGGACATTCGACGAAACTTCTAATTAGAGGGTAAAACGGTGTACCCGTGCCAAAGTCGTCGGACGTCTACCAGTTAGTCACGCCTCTCGATCATCGTGCGAATTTATCAAGTTGTGAACAGCTCGGGGGATCGTAAGGACCAAGCAGCAGAGAACACGACGAGTCTATACACGCGTACGATTCGCGTTCCGAAAAACGAAAGTGTCGGATAACCCTGGCGCCTTGCACGATGCGCAATAAAATAACGAGGAACCGAAACGCCACGAGCGGTCGGCTAAATTATAGCCTTTTAATATTCGAAAAGTCACTTCGGGTAATTTAAAGGGGGTAGCACAGGTTCCCTTATATATTAGGATTTTTCACGGACAAAACTTGATTACCGTGGACGCGACGTTACGGGGAATTATCCTGGTCGCGACTTAACAAACGTGAAATACAAGTCGGGTTTACCTTTCCAATCTCTTAGCGGCTGATTTTCGAAAAACTTCCCGTCAACCGTTTTATTAAGTTCCTTTATTTCAACCAGCACTCTTGCTACAACCCTATAATTTGCAACAAGGTTCCCAACTCCGAGGAAACACTTGTACACGACTACTCTTCTTATACTGCCTACTCGACTGACCCTTCAGCAATTCGAGAGGATTTATTCAAGTTCGTGATGAGACAAAGGGACGAACGTTCACCACGATGTCATTTATTAACGTCGAAGTGTAGCAGTAGACGACAAGCAGGGAACAAACGTACCGTTCGAGAGCACATCGTCTCACGGAGCAGGATACGGCAAGACAATTTCTTTAAGAGCCTTCAGAACAGGGGGAGTGGTTCCTTAACGCCTTCGGCCACTCATCGTCAGTCCCTTAAGCAATGCCGACCTTCCGACCCACTGGCACCTAACTCGAGGATGCACGTTCCTTAATTTAACTTACTACTCCTGCTGTAACCAGTGGGAATCTATCCTGATATTCTCTAGGATATAAGGGAAATTAAACGCGATTTATCGTTGCGTACGCTTTCGATGGGATTACAGAGACCGATTACAAAAGCGTAACGTGAAATTATTATTGTCAGGTACAAAGGTGATTCTAGTGGCTGACGGTAAGGAGAAGCTACACTCAAGGTACAGTTTCTTAATGGAGGTCTGGCCCCGTAACGGCTAAGAGGATGAATAGAAACATGATTGCAATTAATGCACGTACGAGTCGATTATTGTGGCGGATGCATTGGCCGAGGTTAATGCATCCTAATATCACCTCTTAGGCGGTGACTGCTGCGATACGAACATCGCTGAAACGCGTGCTACTCGGGTCATTAACGCCTGGACCAACGTCAGAAGTGTGGTGGTCGTATTTGATGCGTTTCGAATATCCTCTTACAAGAAAGTCATTTTCATTAACCCTTTCGTTGTTAAGTGATTTCGAACAAAAGTGATGTTGCAAATTGCAAAGGGAAATACGGTTCTCGATTAAGAAACGAGGAGAGACGGAGGATGCGGCGAAGCAGGACGACGCGGGTCACGGAGGAAGAATCCATTCGCGATGCTTAAATCGCATTTCAAGAGTCCCAGACCTTTTCGTCGCCTTTTGCTATGGACGTCCAACGTCACGACGCTTCTAACGCGTTGGATCACCGCCAATACGCCAATAAAATAACCTCTTTTTGCGAGCCGACAATGCCTGGTTCCTGGCTGTGGCCAACGCGAGGCGATCTCAATCTCGAGAAGTCCTCTTTTGTCGCTCCGGAACGAGATATCCTCCTCGATAGAGCTCGCATTTAGACCATACACCCCGACACTTTTACGTAGCGCGACAGAATTATTAGAATCATAACGTAAATCTACTCGACCTAGCAGCGTTCGTTTATCTTTTCGACAGTAACGGAAATATCCCCTTTGCATTGCCGAATCCTGGAAGCAGTACTGTGCGTTGTGAACGCTTTCCGTAAACTTTTAATCCTATTTTAGTAAAATTAACTTAAATATTTTGTTCTAAAATGTTTCGTATTATAGTCTCGAATTTGTCGAGCAGTTAAGGAGGTACGGATCGTCTGGTCGAGGTTGCTCGAAGTTGCAGCGTTAAATTAATTACGGTCTCGGTTGGTGGCGACTGAAATACGGCTAGTACACGGTCGGAATATAATTTTGGCAAAAGTCGCGTATATCAAACTGCATTCGGCACGGCTTTATCGGCGATATTTTATCGAATATTATTTACAGGTACGTGTACGGAAGGAAAGTTTAGGGAATTTAATCTAGGACAGCATTCGGTAAAGTCCGTCGTGGGGAATGGCGACGGCATACCGGATATAAATTAGACAAACGCCGCCACGAACCGGTCGAGACTCCGCCCTTTCCGCATCCGAATGCCAAGTTAGTCGAATTTTCCGCGATTCTTCAGCCGGGGAATTTGAACTTGCTCCCTTGACGCTATTTCCTGGCCTGTTCGAGATTTACCGTACCTGGCCACCACGAAACGTAGTCGTTTTAACGTGAGATGTCACGTCCGTGGAAGGTCCAGATGGCCCAAGCCTCTATCTAGGTCGTTTAACTCTCTCGTTGAATAGCAATCTCTCTCGAGGAAAATTCGAAAATGCGATTCCAAGGCTTTTAACACATTGCTGGCTAATTAATTTATGCAAACACTGACTAAATGACGAAAGTGACATATAATAAATAGACGGAACTATCAAATATCAAAACATTCTCTTGCATCACGAATTTACATATCTATATACCCATCGGACGACTGTATCAGATTGATCATAGAAAAGGACCAATTTCAGCAGATCAACATACACGGATGATTTGCCTGTTTAGCGACACTGTTCGGGCATTCGACCATGACATCGATTATCCAGCAACGAGGTCCGGCTAAGCATTGCAGCACGAACACAATCCTAGTTGCGGCACTATTAGGCACGCGCAGTTAGCATTGCATGTAATGACACACCTCTCGCAATTGAGGATGCCGTTCGTCGTATCTAGTTACCCAAAGGTCGATCGTGGCAGCAAGAACTATCTGCCTTCGCAAGGATTCTACCAGTGCATCGAAATAATAACTATAAATGGGCATTCGATCGCGTCAAATTTCCCCTCGCGCTTTTCCTCGTCTCGATTAATCGTATGAACATCTCTATTCTAGAGATCGTCTCTTCGCACTTGGTTACTATAATTGGTAATTATCAAACACATTCGATAGGAACTTTCTAAATACGATATGTTCTTTAACGAAGCTCGATAACTGACATTTTCACAAGTTTACAGAAGCGATCAATTGATTCTCGAACTGCCGAGCCTTTCACAGAATGGCGATCGGGGGGAAAGTTTGCAGCGTGTCGGGACCCATTTACATCGAACGGTCGCTGATCGGATCTCGCGAGTCGAAACAAGGCGAAACGGATATCTTAATGAATAATGGTAACCACGCGAAACAACGCGGACCACGTCGATACCATTGTTGCTCGTTTGAAACGCGCTGTTCACCGTGATTATGAAACAAGAGCCACGTTTCTCGGCATGGCGCTTGCACGACCTCGACACTAAAGTGTACCAGGAATTAGCGACGCTGTCTGGCCTTTATCCGTCGAGGAACGCGACTGGATACTACGGAATAAGACAATGGAATCGTCTTTACGTTTTATTTCTCTACTTCTCTGGTCGAGCGAGCTTCTCACACGTAATCGTTATACAATAGCGATTTAAAAATCCAAATCTCAAGCAAAATATACAGAGATGAATAAAATTCCTGAAAGATAGTGCTTTCTATATTATGTCCCTTTAACAAGCCTACAGACTCAGAATCTGCCCGCAACTATTTCGTTGATCGATTTCACAAGATTGAAGCAGACGTCGAAGGATGATTGCGAACGTGAATTTCGGCCCAAGAAGAATACGAGTTGAACCTTAAAAGTCGCGGCGCATTCCTACGAGGAGCAGATAGTCCTATCTGGTCCCTGGATATTCTGCCGTTGACGCCATTAGCGCTCCTCTTAAGCACCGCTCGCATTCGTCGCGGGGCGCACGCTTGCCCGAAACTCGCGGGTAAAAAGCTCTGTGTACGGCCGCGCGGGCCGCACGATCGAAGGAAAGGAACGAGGAGGAACGAGAACGGACCGGAGACGAAAACACGCGCAAACAAGTTGGTGCGATCGCATACTGTCCCTAAAGAAGGAGGAGGGCAAGGTAAAAGGAGAATGAAGCCTCCTGTTCGCCGCGACAAGTTGAAGAAACCGACTGCATTACTTAATGGCGTGCACGGGTAGCCGTTTACCTCGGGATTCGAGGCAAAAACCGTTCAAGATCGCTTTGCCCTTCCGAGCTTCTACCTTTTGCTTTCCACGATGCGGCATCCACCGTGCGAGGCAATGATAATTATATCAACACTGTGTCATCATGCTTTTCGTATTTACTAATTGGTAGATGAAAAAAATGGATTGGCGCCTATGTAGTTAAGGTGGTTGCATCGCGGAAGTTAAGTTTAAAAGTTAGAACATAAGCTAATATATATTTGACGACAATTGAACATGAAATTCACGAAATCTACTAAAAGTGTTAATAAATACCTTGATATTTGAAGGATGATAAGTTACGTTGAAGGTTGATGTGCGACCCAATGCTGACCTCTACGTAACTGCGAACTCCATTTTTCGGTAAATGTCTACAACGAAGTCAATTTAAAATCGATTGAAAAGAGGTTGATGAAATCAATTCCAAAACGGTTGATGAAATTTGGGGGTCGCTTGTATTTACTAAGATATTGTAGTAAATATTGACTAACCTACTTAGGTTAAGTTATCAGAAAAAATATAATTTACCTCACGGCAAAAACTTGACCAGTCAACAATAGTCCCCTTGCTCATTTCTAATTCCTGTTCATAGAATGCACACCGCGGAGGACACATCATGAGAAAATATCCAATAAAACGGGCAATCGTTGTGATATCAAGATTAAAATTGACTAGCCACGTATGTACCACTTTTAACACTTCGTTTAACCAGTCAACTGTGGCGACCTCTACTCAAAGCGCGTTTTCATGACGGATATAGTCGTCAAACACACACTGACTGATTAAATTCACACTTTGAAGTTATTCTTTACAAGGAAACTATTGTTGACTGGTCAAGTTTTTGCCGTGAGGTAAGTTATATTTTTCTGATAACTTAACCTATGTATCATAAAAAATACAAGCGACCCCCAAATTTTATCAACAGTTTTGGATTCGAGGGGCAAAAATACATATAATTTACCTTTTTTCAATTGTTCCTCTCGTTGGGGCCCTAATTGTAGACATTTACCCACATATTTCACAATTTTAAAGTAGTCTTAACGTAATCTAATTAAGTCGTGCCACATTTACAACCAATAGTTAATACACTATAACGAACGTTTCACGAAGTGAAGAAACAATAAAAGCACTCCCGATAATCCATTAAACAATTAACGAATTTTGTAAAGCGTACGAAATACACGGCTCATATACTAGACCATCCAAGTTCGACACGTCTTCGCGACTGACTTCACACAAATGACATCTGTACGGCGGGCTAACCCAGAGCGTAAACAATCTGGCTTCGCGTTCGAGCTTCGTTCAATATCAACACTCGAAACGAAGGTGTAAGCGCCACGACCGAATACGCATCTAGCGGATTATTTATGAGACCGCGCGACAAATGTGATCGCGAAAAATAGGCAGTTAGCGAAGGACCGCCTAACAGAATTTAACACTGAGTTGTATTGAACTTATCGCAGTGAAGTTGGCTACAAATTCACTAACGCATTCACGCCGCGTCGGTGACTGAATGCGTGGCCAACTTCACTGCGACAAATTCAATGCAACTCACAAGAGGAACTACCCAAGTGTTACACTCACTTATTAATGAAACTTTGACAGTTTGTAGAGCTCGTCGAGCTGAACACGCCTATACCCCCTTTTGGGGGCAGACGGCTAATTGTTTAAAAGATATTAACAATTACAGTTAGTTACTCCTTACATTCTGAACTATGACAAACTCACACATACAACTCGCAATCTAGAGATACACGGTTCAAATCCTTGGTTCCTAACATTATTTTTTTTTTTTAAATGATAATTTGTCTCTTTTTGAATAACTATTACATAAAAATTATCATAAAAAAAAAAAAAAAATATTTGAGAACCAAGGATTTGAACCGAGGACCTTCAGATTGCATAACACACGACTCGTAATCTAAAGGTCCTCGGTTCAAATCCTTGGTTCCCAACAATTTTTTTTTTTTTTTTTATGATAATTTTTATGTAATAGTTATTCAAAACGAGACAAATTATCATTAAAAAAAAAAAAAAATGTTGGGAACCAAGGATTTGAACCGTGGATCTCTAGATTGCGAGTTGTATGTGTGAGTTTGTCATACTTCAGAATGTAAGGTGTAACTAACTGTAATTGTTAATATCTTTTAAACAATTAGCCGTCTGCCCTCAAAAGGGGGTATAGGCATGTTCAGCTCGACGAGCTCTACAAACTGTCAAAGTTTGATTAATAAGTGAGTATAACACTTGGCTAGTTCCCCTTGTCAATCAGTGTATGTATGTATGTACATACATACAAGCGGGCGAAGGACCGATCCCTCTTAAAGGATTTTTAGTTTGCATTTCTATTAGTGAGCAAAGCATTTATCACCTGCATGTATTTCTCCTTCAAAAGAAAATACATGATTCAAACGTATCCTTAAACCATGATAGAAAAAGACAAATCTCGACGAGTATCCCTACGGTATTCCCGATAAATTCCAATGCTCGCGGACCTAATTGAAACAACGATTCCCAGCGAGGCGATATTTCAGCGCTCGCGTACCGCCAGCCTGAGAATACCTTATTCGCAGTTCCGCGCAATTAACTTGTACTCCTGGTGCGCTTTCCAGCGAACCGTTACGAGACTTACTGCTCGAATCGCGCGTACTTATGGAAACAAACGGCCACATACGTTAGAACGCAGGTAGATGAACATCTCTTCGGCTTCCTCTGGCCGACGTACGGCCGACGAAGAGAGGTAAGGATAAAGGAAAAGACAGAGAGAGAGAAAAGGAAGCGCTGCCGTGTACGGCCGTCGTATCTCGATAGTATGCAGATGCGAGGTGCGAGCAGTTAGTTTTCGCGAGTTGACAACCGCTCGATTTAATAGTGTCCGTTCTCTCTCTCTCTTGTTCCCCGTTGTGGCGCGAAAGCGGACTGCGTGCACACGCACACGTGGCCGCGTAGCCGGCTTCGAAGAGCGCGCGACTCGCGCGTCCAATAGATCCGCTATCTGGTGGAAACGAATCGACCGGCCGATGCATCATTTGCCGCGGCCAGTGTTAAACTTGCGGCTCAATTATCGGCTACGCGCGTGTGCGTGCTCACAGCCGAGCAGGATCGCGTGTGGCCGCCTTTGAGCGACGCGGAGGAAGCATTCCGCTTACGGAAATGGACGACGATAACGAGCAACCCTTTCCTCGCTAATACGCGAAATCTACATACGCCAGAATTTTCAACTCGTGTTTTCTGTCAATTTTATCTAATCGCTGCTTCAAACCCTTACGCGTCATATTTCATTCTACAGGTGCGCATGCATGAACGTATAGGAAATCTCGGCAAATTCCTTTACAAATTATACAGCCACGAAAAGCAGCCGAAGTATCTCGTCTAGACAATCGTCTGAACGGTAGCGTCTATTATTTTAAACGATTGCCCCGTTGATGAATGTTATCACGGAAGCGTAATGATAGACATTTAAAGACACCGTACGTAGCTACTTACTTGTTAACCAGCTCGCGTTGTTACAGCTGTTGAAATGCGAATTCACGCTCCGGCACATTTACCGTTGAATTATCCGGCAAAGTGAAATCCACGTTTCAGTGTAATGGCTACCATTATCTACTGGCTAAAAATGATGGCGATCGTAATAATCTTGTTGCTAATGCATAATACATTACAGTAGCCCCATTCGTTGCCCGGATTCTCGCGGTTGCTGGGAAAACTTACATCGCCGAACGCGAGACAAAAAAGTAGGATAGAAAAATATTTTTAAAAAAAGAGAAAAAGAAACGTATGTTACACAACCCGTTCGCGTGTTGTCACATTAGGCGTTAAATCTGCGGTTCAATTATCGGGCCGTCGCGCGTGCAGCCGGGCATTATTGCATTTGCATACGATATTTGCATGCTGTCAGCGACCAAGGAAAATCTCTTAACGCGATGACAAATTACGCGTTTGCAGACACGCATTTCATTTGCGCTTCGAAAATGAACGCCGCGATGACCAGTTCCATTTAAACGAGAATCGAATGATCCTCGTAGAACGACGTTCTCTAGATTTCCAGGAGATTATCTGTGAAAATGGATTGAATTGCCGAGGAAAGGCAAATTGCAACTCGCAGTAGAATCAATAAATTTCCTCCGTTAATAACCATTCTGAATATTCAATTTAGAAAACTATCATTTTTCTTCAAATCATCGGCGTAGAAGTACGAAAACCGGTATTAATTAAATAAACTCGTATATGAATTAGACTTGCTTCTTTTAAATTTCATATTCGAAAGACTCGCTCCGCGAGATCAGGAACAGAGTCAACCTGTTTCCGGTTGGATAGAGATCCCTATCGTCGTCTTACACCTATACGTTCCAGATGTTTTATCAATAATTTACGTTTGTCGATGATTTTCCGATGATCCCGTCGTCCTTGTCGCCGCACCATAATAGAACCTGTATTTTACTTCAATTATCGCGTTTCTCGCTGATAACACGGAGATAATAATCTTGCTCGTAAACCATTAATAAACTTCAGGTAGAGGAATGAGGTACGGAGGGTGGTACACTTGCTTTGACGCGTATCCGGTGAAAATGAATCGGCCAACTGACACACCATTTGTCGCGTTGCTTGTGACTCAATTATACAACGGACGTATGCACGTGCAACGGTGTACACTCGCGGTAATGGTATGTCAGAACATGAAGAAGAATCCATTGGGGAAAGTTTACAAGAACCATGAGAAATGGTACCCACTTCGCCAAGTTTCATTCGTTTCGTTGTTGTGCCAGAAATTCAATTATTATACGATTCTATTGTGTGTTCCTACAAAGTTTCGACTGATATATCCGATGGACATTCCATTGAATTCGATGAAAACTTTGTAATTTAAAAGTAAATTTTCCTTACCTACAAAAGGAACGAAGTTACATTCGAAACAATCGAACGAACAATAAGCATTATTAAAAAATTGGTTCAAATAACGATGAGAGGAGAGTATATAAATTTCTGTCGTTACACGAAACAAAAAGACGGCTGACAGTTTTACCGTTTTCCAATCGCGATCTGGGACAACGACGGATTTATTGCTCGCTTATCACTTATTTATCACTTATTTATTACTGTAATTTCTTGTCACCGAGCAATTTATGCTTCCGCGATATTTTTCCATGCTCGAGATCAAGTTACTCGTCCGACCGTTTACCGTGTCCAATAACTAGCAGCAACAAATAGCTTGACCTATACATCATTTTATCGCTGCGCGTTAAACTTGTGACTCAATTATACCGTCAACCCGTTTATGTACGTGTCAACAAAGCTGCGTTGACGAGAACGACTTTGTCGAGTGGCAGGCACTCGGAAATTGGGTCACCGAAAGTTCAACGCGAAAAGCGGGTAATTATGTAATAAATTCGTAGAGCCACGAAAATTGTGTAAATTTACGCTTAGTTAAATTTTCTCTGAAATCATATTACAATAAAACAAGTTCGGACTTTAAACGTTCTAACAGAACCTTACAGTTTACAACTTTTCATTTCCATGCGCTTAGTAAAAATATTATTTCGATGAAAATCATAAAAAATGAATAGTTCAAGATCCTTTCTTCCCGAGGTTAAAATAAACCAATCATTGCGACACTTTCTACTGGATACCCACTCGTTCTACTTACACCTCCGAAAAGATTTCCTACGGTCTCAGTGACAACGTCCAACCCGCCTTACAGTAACCAGACAACGGCCTACTTGTTCTACTTAGCCTGATGTGTTTATGTCTCAGCATTCCAGCTGCTTTACAAAAGCACGGTGTGCAACGAATTTTCGCCGATATCATTGCCGGTAATCGCCGCGTCGTTTCATGTTGCACGGTCGAGTATCGGCCCTCGGAACGGCAATGATTTAGCACGGACCTCCTTCTGAAATTCAGCCGCGAGAAAATATATGCGCGCGTATTCCAGCCGAGCCGAGGCGCGTTTAACCCGGCCGATATCCGGTGGAAACGAATCGACCGGACGATACATCATTTGTCGTGTTGCCCGCTAAACGTGCGACTCAATTATCAGGCGCACCGGTGTGCGTGCGTGTGGAAGAACGAAATGGCCGCGTGTACACTCGCCCCGAGGATCCAGTGGAGCGAAGGTGGCGATAAAAGAGAGTAAGAGGCGCCTTCGACCGCTAACCAGCCGGTTAGTTAGCGCCTTGGATTCGCCGGCGATATTACTCTGGCGCCCTACCGCGCCCAAACGGTTATGGCACCTCCACCACCGAACAACCGTAATTACTCTAACGCGTTAAGTTCGTTCGTGTTAATCGCAATTTTCGACCTGATCGAAGGTGTCCACTGCCCTCCCCGTAATATGCCCCTCATTCTTCTCTCGCGTTTCGCCGATTTGGATATGGAAGGTACATATATACCTTGTTAACTTGTACCTTGTCCAACGAGCGGATCCATCGATGAATTAGGAACTCTTATGGCTTCAAGAGGTCTATGGTCAATTTCAGGCAATCCCTGGAGAATTTAGTAGCTTTCGATCGAACACCGATTAAGTTTCATATGAAATCAAAGGTATACCCATTAATGAAATATGCATAATTACCGAATAGAATTACTTATCAGCATTACTGGTGAATCTTGAAGGAGTCAGAATTTTTGTAGAATTCTGAGGATCCAAGTAACGCATGCACAATTGTGTGCTATACAATATGATGGGAACTCGGATAGTTTAGGTATATCGAAGGTCCGTAAGCGAAGAACGAAAGGGTTCTCGATAATGATCGCGCGCGGATCATTGCCCGGAAAATCCTTTGACCTGTGGCAGCCAACAGCCATCCGAGTACTTCTAGCATATGTTATTACCTGCCGTTCAGGTAAATTATTTTAATACAACTCGCGATTCATCTCCCATATTACGAGCCTTTGCTGGCAGAAAATTCTTATTAGTACCCGCATCGAGCAGCACCTTTTTCTCCAATTTAAGATAATTTTCTCTCCGAGACAGCTGTTGCTCGAGCATTTTTCTACATATTTTATGCATAACTGAGAAGAAAAATTAATATAATCTTGAAATTGCTTAATTCAAAAATACACTTTGCTCTTTCTTATAAATTATTATCGATGATAATTACGATTCGATGATAAGAATATAAAACTTCGTTTCACGTGTTTCGTCAAGTGAAATCGGCACGAGCACGGGCATCGAAACGACACAGATATTACTCAAAGAAAGATGCAAATCAGCCTGTTGGAGGTAATTTAGGACTAGTGTTGGTGGTCGTTCGAACACATGTAACGTGGTTCGGCGCGGAAGAGCAAAAAGGTTGTACGAAAAGTTGGTCCACAGGCTCTATGAGAGCAAGGTCGCTCGTTTGCATACGCGCGAGCGAGTACGCTAGCGGCCGGTGTGGCCGCTATTTACATACATATGGATACGTCGAAATCGCGTTAAGAGCTGGCACGGACGCGTGTAAATGTTAATGACGACGGTAGCCTTGGACGGTCTTCCACATTCCCCGATCCTGTACCGTTTTGCTGTATCTGCCGGTTAACAGGCAGGTAAGAAGCAAGGATCGCGGGGTAATGGTGAGAGGAAAGAGGCGTCCAGTTAGCCGTGCGGCAAACAGAACGAGACGGGACGCGGCAGGAAGAAAGATGGTAGGGGGTAAAGAGAGCGAGAGCAGAACGCTTCGAGGCACGGGGTCCACTTTTTCTCGACTTAGCACATTTTTCAATGCCCGTTGACAGCTATCCGACCTTCTTTCTCGTGTACCATCGTATCCCGGCCCGTTGCGTTTCAGCTTCTTCTTCGTGGCCGGCTTCTCCGACTCCTGTCGGTTCGCCACCTTCTGCTACCATCCCCGGTAGACACGCCACTTGGAGCCGTGTTTCAGAAGGGCAACGGTAGCCAGACGTTTTGGTGCTCCAGAAAACCGTGAGACCGAGATCGGACCACTGGTATAATTTGTTCGTTTCGTGGAGGTATGCTGAACCCATCGAAGGGTGAGTCGTATACTCGATACTTTTATCGAAACCGAAACCCTTCAAGGAGGCGGCTGGTGTTGATCGATCGTCTGAAAATTGCTTTCTCCAAAATGAAAGCAGATTTACGGCTGATGAGATAGGTATCGGCTTCTGAACTTCAACGAATCTAAAGTATCAAAGGAGCCATAAACGAGATCCTTGTCTGACGAACTAAGGGACACGGCGTAGGTGGTGACAAAAGATACTTTTAACGCGGAGGTGTGCTCGCAAAAAGTCCCGTCGAATATATCTCTCCCTAGGGAGTTTCGTTACACCGGTAGAAACGGCTCGCAACAATGAAACGTCATTCGAAGTCGTGTGAATTCGCTGAGCGATTTTCTTTCGCCTCTAGTTACGAAGCACGATGGAGAACAGAGAGGCCCAAAGGAGTCGTGCGTTAAACGTATAATCGATACGGTTTCTCGGACGAGGGGAGCGAGACAGATCCCCCGTCGATACGAAGCCGAAGAAATCCGCGAGGAGAAAAGCTCGATACGAAGAGGAACGAGGAGAGGAACGCGAAGGTTGTGCGTCGAGGAGGACTGAATTTCCTTTGATACCCGTTCGAAGGTGCGCTTCCATGACTACTAAGCGAGGAGTAGCGAGCGGCAAACGAAGAAAGGGGGGAAGGAAAGAGGGGCAGGGGGTGGTGCTAATGAAAATGTATCGAGGTAGGAAGTCACGGGCCAAGTGACCCCCAAGGGTTCACCTGGCATCGGTTGTACGAGCCAAGTACGGTGGTCGGGGCTGCTATCCGTTTCCCTTCTCGGCTCAACTCCATCGTCCCCGATCGTTTCTTCTTCTTCCCGCTGAGCCTTATCCTTTGGTCCCTGGCATTACGAAGGGAGTCGAGGCGCATCGGAGAGCTCAGATATATCCCGGAGCCCGAAGGTGGTTACTCGCTTGGTGTTTCAGCGAGAGACCGTGCCGAGGCAAAGCAGCCATGGCCACCGCCGTATCTACCATCTGGCATAAATCAACTCAATGCTCGACTCTTAGAGAGCTTCACCCTCCCCTAAGTCCATATTGCTTGCCTTCCATTGCCTTCTTCCTCTTGGCCGACGTGTTCGAGGGAAGGCCATTATCCGTGCGATCTGCCGATTATTAATTCAACTCGCCTTTCCACCCTGCCCGCACCCTCTGCACTTTCGTGGATACTCTTCGCTGCGGCATCTTCGTCCTCCCTCTTCCTGGTCGTCGTCGCCGTCGTCGTTACGCCTTTTCGTTCCGCGCGCATTCCACCGTTCACGGAACTCGCTGCGACCGATCGGGAATCGGTCCAATCGTCGATGAAAGTCTAGCAATCCTGTCCCGTTTACACCTCGAACGCAAGAAGCTGGTTACAAGAGCGAGGCGCGAGACGGAGCGGTCAAGGAAGGCCGGTCGAAGGCGTAGAGAACAGAGAAAAGAAACGTCGGACAGTGAACGAGAGAGTCACGGTGTTTGCTCGCTAGCGGGTTCCTGGCTCTATACTTTGTGCCCTTCGAGATACCTCGATAGCAGGCACCGTGCCGGTACACCTCCTCTTCTTCTCTTCGGCTGCTCGCTACCTGGTTGCGAAGATCCTACGAAGGAGATCGGGACAACGGGTGTAACAAAGGGTTCGAGCGTTGTACACAGAGCAGTGGTGGCAGAAGGAGAGGAACAGCCGGGTGGTAAATACCGGCAACGTGTAGGAGAACCGAGCGTTCAGGTCGTCTTCCATCGCCTTATCGTGGCGCAAGGGGAAAACTAGATCCGTTGCGAACCCGTAAGGTGATAAATCTAACGAGCTACGAGCTAGCGAGCGGCTCATGCCTCTAACTCCTATGATTCACGATCACGCGTGCACGCGTGTGCATGGACCATGTCCGCCACCGTGGAACCAGTCCCGATCTCGGCCGCGCCGCGATTCTTCTCCTTAACGGAGGATGATAGCGTACACGCGAGACTGACGCCGGAAAGGATGACGAGTATCGTGAATCCCTTGGAAATTGTTCGAGCGACTATCTATTTCAGCCGCAACATTTTCAATTAACAGTTTTTAATCTGAAATTCATTTCACGTTCCTGCGCGAACAGGAAACGCAGGGTATGCGAATGATTCGCCACGAAAAGAAAAACGGTCGAACGTTTCGAAAGGCGATACGAGTGCGCATGCAAAACGTTCGAATGGCAAATTCCTTGGAGCAAGGCGGCAGTTTGTTCGATAGAGCGAGTCGTTCGCCGAAAATGTTTTCTGCGTGCCCGAGGATCTTCGCGGGGAACGAAGATGGCACACCGGCCGTCGTACCGCGGGCCCAACGATGGTATCGAGAGCGAGGTAAAAATCACGCACGAGTAAATCAGTCGCCTGTCGTTTGCATCCTTCGATCCGATGGAAAAGGATGGAACGGCGTGCCGTAGCGCGGCACGGGAGAAGGAGGGCGGACGAGCCAGTGGCAGCAGCAGAATTTAAGCAAGTTTTTGCCCGGAACGAGGCCCTGTCAATGCGGATGATTAGTGCGCGCGAAAATGGAACAAGACACCATGAGACAAGGGGTTCCCTCCCGCTCTCCACACCTTCGCCGCCATTTGTTATACGAGCCCCGTACGAAACACGACGACGGCAATGATGCATGGCGGAGATATTGGCTTCGACCAAAACATCCTTCGAACGTGAAAAGGACGGCGTGTACGAACGATGGCCGGCAGTAACTGGCCAAGATTGTCCAACCATGGCCATATCGCGAAAGACACGGATATTTCGAGCGAGGAACAGCTTTTTGGAAAGACACTCGACTACCTGCGTTCCTTAACACCTCGATGATTATCGTACAAATTGATAGGGAGGCAGAATTCAACGATCGCATCGCGTTACCTTCGCTTTTCGTATTAACCCTTCGACCTGAAATTAAAGTGCGCCTACTTGAATCGTTAATACGATAATTTCTTCAAGCTTTCTTAAAGATTGCTTAACACGTTACGTGCTAACAAGACTTATCATCGAGCAACGCCGTCGTTGCGTATCGCATACGTTCAATTACGTTTTGAAGCATATCTTTGCTGCTGTTTTAGAGATAAGAAGCTTAGAAAACATACACGATTTTCTGTTTACAGGATAATAACACGCTGTCGTAGTATGATGAATGGCAAATATTGTGTACAAGTTGAACACAAGTTACGAAACACTGGTACTAACAGAGCTTAGTGTGCTAAGAATTCATTTAAATAATTCATAACCGCTCGCTTATGAAATGATATCTAATTAAAATTGTAGCATATAATTTACGAGACTGTTCTAGTTCGTCTGTCATTAACGTGTCACTTCTGTTCGATGCGAAGAATGGATTTTCTTAGGAAGGCTTTTGTTTTATTGTTTCGTGAAAGAATGTAAAGCAAAGCAATTTTCTCTGACACGCAGGACGCGTTGGATGCGTGACGCTACTGTAATTACATAGACACATTTTAACACAGATTTTAATCTAATAAAACAGTCAAGCGAGGTTCAACCGGTAGCCAGGATATAAACTCGCGGTTGATTTGCGACTATCCACCTGCTCGTAATTCTTCCCGCTGATGTGCAAGCTGCATTTATAGTTACGATGCACAGCGAATAGTGTGATTATTAAACAAGGAAGACAGTATAAAGGTATACTGTTAAAAAATCTTATAGAGTTAAGACGATAAATTAATTTACCAAAATAATTATTCAAGTAACATTTCATCGAAATGTTGATTGGCAAGTTGCATAGCACTAACTAGTTTCCATCCACTAGAGTTTCCCGAGCAGAAACTTTCAATAGATTCAAAGAAGATTACACTATGTTCTTAGTAGACGTTAAATATGTATCCAGCGTAAAACATCACAAGCATCGTTTAAAATTTTCGAAGCCGCAAGAAGAAGAGCTTTCGATTCATAATTTATCAGTCGACTATGGTATTCTGTTCGACAAACTTCCGAACTATCGACTCATATCTGTCCAATCCTGGGGCTATTATTTTCCACGAGCGAACGAAGATCACCGTAGTCCTTTTGCTTCCGGGCTTGCACGGCTCCGCACCTGATCCATTTTCAATTGAATCAGAACGACAGAGTGCAACGTAACACGGTCGTAGGAAGCGGCATTACGTAAATTCGAGTCCCGATTCCGCGGGATAATTTACATCGAACTGAAAGTTATATCCGGGATAAGACGGAAATTCGGTGCAACTACATTTCGAACGGTGCTCGGAGCGTCTTCCCTGAAACTATGCCACTATCGCGACGACTAGTTACACTGGTTACAGGAACGATGGGGAACCAGCTCCGAAAACGGTTTAACCGTACATCCCCGCCCAATTGCTTCAGGTACGATCAGTATATTTGAGTTTGTCGCAACGTGTTACACGCAACGTTGGCTTTGCCTTCTGCGACCCCGTGTTTACTGGCAAACTGCCAGGATCGAAAAGAATCCCTCGCTTCTATTAAAAAGTGGAGGTATATTCTCCTTTTAAAATGCATCCCGAGAAAATAAAGTCAGAGAAACAGCTATACGTAATAATTTGAAAAGTGGCGTACATTATCTACTTTTTTATTTAAAATTTTAGATAAAATTTATTGGACTTTTGGCGAACACACGTCACCTTTCTGAACACTTCCCGAATTGCATTCTGTGTTCTACAACAGCAAACAAGGAATACAAGTTCTGACATTTTCTAAGAGCCTGTTTCTTTCTCTTGCAAGATATCGGATACAAGTAAGTCAGCCCAGACCGTATCGTTTCCGTGGAAAACAACTCGCGACACTTGGTGTGTTTCTTTTCTTCTGAAAAGATACACGAACGGAAGCATATATGTACGAGAAGAATAATAAAGAAAGCGTTCCTTTCTTTTATCCACTTTTCCATTTACTCTTTTTCCACTGCGTTCGATAACAAACGGCGTAGCGCGAAATTGCCGTTTAAGCGGCGTGTTTCTTATATGATTCCCGTGATGGCGGCCGTCCAAGCTCATTAATCGCGATGCTCCCCCGGTCCGGGAGACAGACGTAACGTACTCCCGTGGAATTCTCTTTCGGTAATAACTGCTGGAACGTTTTTCAAATCCGCCAGCTATGGTGAATTCGCCTCGTTCCATTTCGCGGCTGCCACGTAATTCAACGGATCGCTCGTGAATATTACAAGCAGGGGATATCGAGAATTTAATATTACACCCGGCCAAGAACGTTTCTTTGGTTACTTTCCTTTCGATGGGACATCTTTACGAATAGAATTGCTTGTAAGAAACTCGAAAAATTGTGATTTTATACATGCTCCAGAGGATTTTCACAGAAACTTGTCGGTAAACTGATAAAGCACTATTCGTATCGAGGATTCTTCTAATTTTATTTTTACGCCAGGTCAATTCCTTTGACTTTATCCGATCGAACGGTTTCGAACGGTTACGGTAGTTAAAAAATAGAGCGTTGGTGTAATTTCCGGAAGCGAACGGAGGGGACGTCAAAAGTGGCTTTGGTTATAATATACGGCTCTTCAATTTCTCGTGATCTCGCGCCGCTACGTTGGATCAGAGTAAAATATGCAAGCAGCTGGGCCGTAAAGCTTCGGCCTTAAAGTGATAGTCATAAAAGTCGTCGCTTTATGCAGAAGTTGAGATAAAGGATTTCATCTCTTTCATTTCCATGGAGGACAGCTAGTCTCCGGGGGTATTAAAATCGGAAAACATACACAGTCTACCTCTCTCTTTCGCGTTCTATTTCCCCCTTCTCCCTATACTCGACGATGTTGCAGTCTTTTACGCGAGAAAACCACCCCCAGTCACCCGTGGCAACGAGAGGGATCAATAAAGTTCGCGATATCGTGTTACGATAATTAACATTTGATTGAACATGTAATCATAATACCGAAACGATTGTTTCAAAATATAAAATTGAAAATGATAATCAACAATTTCGAAGCCGTTCGCTGATTAATCCTATTACAATTGTTTCAATAACGTGAACGCATTTTTCTACGCGAATTTTCAGGATGAACAAAACAGATAGGTATAAACGATATCGTTGCTCCGCTTATTAATCTTCGCTTTGAATTATTTGGCGATACGATTCGAATAAAATTTCAGGCACAGGTTGTTAACGATGCACGTAGGTACGTATGTAACGATCAATGAAAATCCACCTGTATTCGCTTGGCTCGCGGCACGACCGGCTCTTTTTTACGCGTGCAAACAAACTTTCAACGTGGCACGACGAGCCACGCAACGAAAGAGAATTGGCGGCCAAGGGGAGGAGTGGCGTGGCGTGGCGTTTTGCAAGCGGAATTTACGTGGTGGTTATATTCGAGAACTGGTCTGTCCCGCTCGCACGGTTCAGTCGGTCGAGGGCGTCGATACCGATTAAATTAAACATGCCGAAAGCTTCGAAGCGACGGACGGGTTAAATATGAAAGAAGGTCTCACAGAGAGGAACGGATGGGAAATAATGAGTACGGCCGGGCGTAAGTATAGCCCCAGCGATGGCGCAAAGAGAGGAAAAAAGGTGAGCACCCAGGCACCGCAAAACGAGAACCTTCTTGCTGGATATCTGGGATGGACTCCTGTCAGTTCGCACGTCCGTAAGGCCGAGAGCACCTCCTCTTTTCTTCTCTTCGCCGCGGCCGCATCGTTCTGCCTCGCACCAGACAGCCAACAACGCGCGGCCCTCTTTTTCTTTGATAAGACGACTCAGCTTCGGGCAATTTTCACGGTCTCCGTAGCCGCACGAAACACTCGTTTTCGTCTTAAACGAAATAATGACTCGGCCAGCGAACGCGCGATCAACCCTTTCCGACTCTCTCTCCTTCTGCCTCGGAAACGGCGAATATTTTATCATCATCCTCCCGGAGTGCATTGTCCGTCCCTCTCGCGCCGCGATAATTTGTTAATTTTCGAAGAGCGTCCAGCAAAGGGAATTGCTTTTCACGATCTCCGTCAAAACCACGTTCGTTTTTCATCTCAACGTTCATGTAATCGAACGAGCGAATATAAAATAATCCATGGATCGCGGTGTTAAAGCTCGACTTCTACGCGAACGTTGAGCAGCTGATTGAAACAATCCGGCCACGAAATCGACCACCCTCGGTAGCGTCGGTTCAGCCTAGCAGATCACCGCTACCGATACTCATTCAGACTTTTGACAACGACTAATCGGTCGGCTCGTCTGTTCGCGGTGCAAACGATTTTTCCCCACGGCAAGCGACGTATCAGAAAGCGTATCCGGCACGGCCGCTGCGAATGCAGCTGACTGTGAACGATTCGAGTCCGTTCTTTCGGTAATTTAAAACTTCTAAAGCCCATTATCAGCGACGATTATGATGAAAAGATATCGCAGCTTTGCACCTGCTGCGCCGATCTGCTCCCGTCTGCGCGGCGTGAGTTAACGGGATCGCGGCGGGGAATATCTTTCGCGGCCCTTTGTACCCACAGGGCTGACCATCGGTCGCGACGCGCAGAGAGATGAGCTGTGGAATATTTATGGTCATTCTAGGAGCTTGCGACAATGGCGCCCCATTGAACTACCGTGTACCGACTTGGAGTGCGCTTCACGGACTGAAAGAGGAATTCTAAATCTGTCATCGTTTATACCTACCTACCACCGTGCCGATCTATTATCCGCTGTGTATTTTATTTTTAACAATAATATTTTATTATAACTTTTTTAGGGAAACAAGTTCCCTATTCTTTTTCCCCTAAACTCAGCCACGAAGAAGCGATACATACTTTGAGATGAACCGAAGCTGCAACCCGTTTCTTCGACGATTCTCTCTGACGTTTCTAGAGCCGGAAAAACGTGGCAGAGCTCAGGACGGATAAAAGTTTCCGTGAGAGTAAAGAAACTCGAGTAGACGTGGAACGTCGCAAACTTTTCCTGGAAGCCGAAATATCGGCGCGTGATAGCTGTTTGGACAACAGGTCGCGATAAACGTCGCTATACATTACAATGAACGTCGCGAACAGTTTTCCGCACAAAGGAACGAGATCTGGAGGGCTTCATCCTCGGTCAATACGCGCACCCCTTTTCTTTATGCGCTTTTCAATCTCGATTCGAGACCGCTTCGTTGTTACACGGGGAATATATGAGAATGCAAGAGGCGCAATAAGGAAACCGGAGAGACTCTCCGATGCAGAGGTCAGGATAGAACTGACCGCAAGTCGTCGGAGCTGTAATAATGAGTTATGGCGATTGCGAAGTAGCCGCGGTGTTATTCACGGCCTTGGATCACGGAATTCGGAGGCCAAGGAATTATACGAGCTGGTGTAAAACACCGTGTACCGCGAATGATACTGGTACTCATGTACTCAAACAAATGTACAGGGTGTACTTATAGCATGCGGGCATAGACGTACATTCAATCTTCGCTTTCCCCCACCTCCATTGTATTATATTTTGAAATTAAATCGGAAAATATGATTTTCTATTTATTTAAAATTATTATCCTATAGGAATTGAAAATTTGGTTCAATAATGAAAACTAGTATATATAGATTTTGTATTCATTAAAATCGTGTAGTGGAGGATGAAGGGGCGCGGACGTTGGCTAATCATGAATCACAGGTACCGGTAACTTCTCTGGCTGCAGTCGATCATTAACAGTGGCCATTGTTAGGTGTATTGGCAACGGGTATCTTGATGGCAACGGTCAAAATCAATAAAGCGATCTCGAGGACCGATAAACCGCCCGTACATGTTTCATAGACAATAGCTGCCATTCTCAGCGGGTCGGATCGTGATGTAGCCGAGAGCTAGTCTGTTCGTCGAGTGGCCCAATTATGATTTTCCAAGGGAATCAGCCAGAAGCCATGGAATTTACCCGGATCGCTACTGTTGACACGTTACGTTTCCTCATTGGCGAACGGAATGAATTCTTGTGTTTGCACGGTTGTTGTACAAGGCAAGTCAAGGTGACGGCGTGACTGCAGATATTAGATATCAAACATCGATTCAATGTAAATGGATTCGAATAATTCGCGTGCGAAAAGATAGCCGAACAACAGGATAACTTAATAGGTTCCCGCGAGAGCGAGCATCGAAATTAAGACGATAAATCTAGGATAGATATCATAGAGACAACTCGATCTTTCTCTACCAGCAATAACATTATTCTGATCGGTCAGATTCTATGGAACAGAAATTATGCGTGCCACTTTGCAGAGAAAGAGAGAGAGAAAGTCCAGAATGGCGGATAAATTAAAGCTGGCCGACGTCGGTTGTCCGATAAAGTTCTCCGCCCCCTCAATTTCCGTATCCCCTGGCTAATTTTGCATGCGTGCGGCATCGGAACAGAGCAAATGCACGATTTATTAGGTGAAATTAGGAGGGAACTTCTAATCTCCCTATTTGCCTTTAAGCTACTGCATATATCTCTTACCCTCACTGTTCCTCTGCGATCTTCTTGCCGTTACTACGGATCGTCTATCGAAACAAGTAAATTTCAAGTCTTTGCAATGTTATATTCAAGCGAAACCTTTCGAATATTCTTCTCAACGATCAACATTGAAATTTTCATCCGTGCTACCAATGAGAGAAGGATCAGAGTAAAAACGCGTGGCTGTAACGGGCGTTTGAATTATGGAAACGAAGTCGGGAAACTCGAGGAGTATGCACCCGAAGGAGCCGGTTAACGTAATGGCGGGGGAAGCATCTGATTAAAGTGGTATGTTCTTAAACGTAGTATGAAAATTGTAGAACCAAGGAATATTACGGCGATGAAATATTCACGTCGGCTCTTGTTCCTATTCCGCGATCCTCTCGCGGTTCTCGCACGTGAAATATTCCACAGCGCCGCTGTTCAAATATTTTGTTCTATCTTCTCATCGCTGCGACGCTTCTTTATCAGCCGCGATACGCCCCCTCGAAGTTCAATGAATCGCGAGCGTTTCCATCCTCGAGGATATCCCATCATGGAGATTCCAAACGTCAGTGGAAATATGTGAAATTCCTTTCTGCGATTAGGATACACTTGCCGCAGAAAAGCATTCGTGGTTTATCCCTTTTCCTCGGCCAGTTTCGCCATCGTTTTTTTCTTCGTCTTAACGCGCACCACTCTTTGCGAGAGGATCGCTAGGATCCTCTACTTCGTAGCTCATAAAACCGGCTGCACCGCTTCAGAATTGTATCCCATCGTCGGGATAGCACCTACGTCCAGCACCGCCTCCTCGTTTCCTCGATTTCTTTTTTTCTTCAAGGACCACTTTTCGCCTATCCACTGGATGATAACAATTTCTACGCGAGCAGACACAGTGTCATACGCTATGGGACTTTACGAGATCATGGTACGAGATCAGGTGAATCGAATATACTGATGTCGTTAGGTTTCTGCTGGCGTGTCGTGTCATCATCGATAAACAAGTTCATGTGCTAAATGCACTCGGCCTGTTAAATGCCTGTAAACCGAGTGGACTCTTTGGAACGCTGGATTATTTTGTAACAAATGTCTGTTCGTGACCGCACGAAATTTATTTTATCGTTTGAACTGTTTCAGTTGGAATCTCATTTACTCGACGTTGTATCATATTCTTGCTTATTTGATTCTAATTCCATTCTAAAGGAAATTGCGGGGTAATAGCTTTATTCATTTCGCATATTTTCATTTTGAATTAAAAGCAACTGGACGAGAGACTCAAAGAGACAAATAGTCCATTTAACTGGCTTTATTTTATTAAGATCATCTTCCTAAAAACTTCGTAGTTATTAAGTTTCTCGTGAACGATGAAATTATGGAGTAAATTATAACAAAGTAGAAGACACTTTCGTTTCTGCTCGTATTCATCCAGCTGTTTTCGTCTGCCCACGTGGTAATAACACTCTTCGCGAGATTGAAGTAGCCAGATTCAAAGTTTCACGAGCCGTTTGCGCGCTGCGATTTACTCTCGATAGATAACTGTGAGGACCTATCATTGCAATTTTTACACGTCACTAGCGAATAATGAATGGCGCGAAATTAGAAAGTAAACTAAAGAGGGGCTACTTAAACGTTGAAATATGGGTCTCTCAACGCTTAAGATTTTACTCCTGTAATAACTTGATACTATAAGTGTTAGCTAGGCTAAAGGTGCTTTAATACGATAGTTATGCAAAAATATAGGTGCTACGAATGCACGTTTATAATCCACGATTATTTTCAACGATTGCTGGCCTCTTAAAATACCACCGTGTTTTATCCTCGATACTTGATGATAGCTTTGAATTATTTCCACATATAAACGAGGTTCTACGTTTTATCTGCAGTTTATCTGACATGGTTAACTGGTTTATTATCTATTACATTTTTGCGGTACGAAACGTGAGAAGGATCTTAAAATTTCCATACCTAACCGGGATAAGAAATTAAGGTCAATAAGCGCTCGATTGCTGGAGAAGCAGCTTACGACGCTGTTACAAAGTAAATTGCAACGGCGATACAGTTTCCAGAGGGTTGCACAGGGAGGAAAGAGTAAGTGCTGAGTCGATCGCAAGGTGGCTCAAGTTTTCCTTGAAGTAGGCAAGTAGAATCGTGTTACCGACCCAACAAGCGTATACGGTTAATTGTAGCAACAGCGTGTTCTGTAGCTTAGAAACGAAACCGTAGTTGCGCGCTCGGGGCACATGTATCAAAGTTACCTCCAGCATTCTCGTCGTACGTGTGCCGAATCCGAGAGGTGACTCGACAAACTGGAAAGACGGTTTAACATTTACCGTGCCATCGTCTAAATGGTATTTGTCTAATTTACTCCGACGAAGAGAGTGGCGCTGATGGAGAGAGCCGGTGGCCGTAGATTTAATACCGCTTTGTAGCGTATCGAGTCACTGCGACCAGACCCTTCTCGAGATTCTCCATTCTCTTCTCTAAACATAATTAACAATCACCCAAGATCTATCAAACAGCTCGGAAATTAGTGTACACAGTGCACAGCTATGGTGGCTGCAGTCCCTATAACCACCCTCCAAACCTTCCAGCCTTGCATTTACACGTTCAATGACTGTACACCTTGCCTGGTCCACATATGCGCTCAGGTAACCTAGTAGTCCCTCTGCTATCGCGACTTCCGTTTCCTCTGAATGCCACGTGAAACTTGATTAGTGCTTTCGGAACGATAATTACTCCCTCGATATCGGGGCAGAGGTTTCTGGAAAGTTGTGATCTAAACCATTGTCAGAGAGATTTCGCCTCGCAGAAATAACAGTAATCTAATTTATTACTAATTTACAGATTATTCGTTGATTATCTTGAATTTTTAATACGTGAAAGATTCATGAAACCATCGAGTTTGCTTCGAATTCTTCGTGACATTCCGAGTAATTCAATGAAATAAAAATTCTGCGATCCCCTTTGTTCTTCCAATAGATTGTATCAGTTCCATCGCAAATTATAGACTTTGATAGTAGTCGAGCGTGTACTAGTTTCTTTGAAATTTCTCTTTGAAACGTAGAATTTTTACAAATTCGTTCCGCTAACCTAGATAGAATAATGATCCCAACGTACCTAAGGTATACGTAATCTACATCCATGAAACTAGAAACTGAATCGATTCCCGTGATCTATGGCGGAAAGTGTTCGATGATCGTGCCATCATAACGGAAATTCTCGTCATGAAACGGTGCATGCAGACGCGGTTTGATCGATGACGCGCGATACGAGTTGCAAGTCGGCTCGCGGCCAGTTATTACGCGCGCTCGATTCGAGCGCAGACAACGCGACTCGGTAAGTATGCCGGCTAAAGTACGTCTGAATGAGATATCTCGAACGGCATTAATTTGCCAGCATCGAATCGAGTTCGAAGCTTCCGCGAGCGTTGCGCACTCCCGTGAATGATATCTCGTGCTTGATCGAGCTAGCCAGGGCACAGCGGATTTTACACGACACACAACCGCGAGCGATCGTCTTGCGCACCACGTGATCTCATTAGGTTTAGCAAGCGAGTACTCGCGCGGAGATTAATAAATACATCGCGCTAACGGACGCGGACTATACGGGGGACAGTTTTGTGTCAACTCGCAGCGAGGGTTGTCGATCGGTTAGCAACGTTCGACGAGGCTTGTCGTTTGCCGGGTAACTTAGAATGGACCGTGAAGATAATTTATAACCCACAGTCCAGCGTTCTATTCCTTACCGTGGTATTTGCTCTGGAATGCATGTTTAGGGAAAGTTCAATGGTTTTCTCGAAGGAATGCGTGTCATGTAAAGTTGCGTGTTAACACGTCGTTTGTTAATAAATCACCGACAATCGAACCGCTCTTGGCTGTCTAATCCCTTTAGAATTTCACCCTTTCTCTATGACCGTTCCTATTTAGAAAGATAAATTTAATAATTTTATTCGTAGCAAATTACACGATATTCTGCGTATATAAATAATAAATATTTCTTTCAACGATAATGAAAGCTGATTTATTACTTATAACCGGATGACACGGTTTGTCGATTAAACGCGTTGAATTTAAAGTAATTACTAAAGCAACCGTGACATTTTAATTGCACCGGCCGGTTCATTAATTCTATGGGACAAACAAATTTCACGCTAAACGTAAATTATAAAATCTCCCAGTTTGAAGTACTTTCACGATGGCCAAGTGCGCGCGATGTATCAAAATTCGCTGCAAAATTCGTTGAAATCCCAGGGCAGGGAACACGGTGTCTGTTCGAACGGCGATAAGAAGAAACGAGGAACGAGCACGATATAATAAATTCGTATCTATTGGCCGGAATTTCACGCGAGAACAGGGTAAAAAGAGAAGGTTGCGAAATAATGCAACCTTTCCGAGCGCGATATTTCTTGCACGCTCGACGATCGGGGATGCGAACGGCGAACGGCGAACGAGGAAAACAGGAGCGCAAGAAATGTATCAGATAAGAGGCCGGTTGCATCGGTGCTGATTGAAAAAGTCCCCTAATGCGGGATTAAATACGATCGAACGATCGCCACGCTACACGTCCACGATTAATCTCGCACCGCGGTTTCTCCCGACGTAAATAGGACATACATCAGCCCCGACCATTCGAGTCGTCTGTTAAGAAAATCTTTTCATCCGCCACTCGAAGTGTTCGTTGCCGTTGCGTACAGATCAGTGTAATCGTTGTTGTAACATTAAATCATCGTGTCCCACGAGATTCGGATACTTCGGATACCGGATTTCGGCGGATTATTAACCCTTGCAGTACATTGGAACACAGTTGATCGTCTCACGTGGTCGTGTATAATTTCTAATTTAGAATTCAGAAAAAATCACTTTTCACTTAAAGGTGTAAGCACATTTGTATTTGCATATATGCGTTATTGAGTCGTAATGTATCATTCTAAGCGGATAAATTCACCGTTAGACGGACAGGGTGGTTAAGAACAGTCCGAATTCAATTCTTCGGCGTCGATGACAAATAGCATTGGACGATTGCAAATCGTTCTTCTGTATTCTCAGTCACACGACGGTAAAGCGAGCGAATCGATGCGGAACGTTGTTACAACAATATCATGCATGTTTTCGCGGGTGCTTATCGATATAATATAATGTACATACCAGTGGACGAAACGGAAATAATACAGGTCGGACAAGATCTTGATTCGTTTATCGATCCCCGAGTCGTATCTTTGATATCGCCTGGCAAGTGGTACGTTTCCCGTCGAATATGTACGTACAACGTACGGCACACGGCTATTGAACGAGTCTTATCGCTTTCACGAAATAGCGTCATCAATCATTACTCGGTAGATCAGAGAAACATTTACGCGTTTCCATTGCTGCGAAGTCGGTACACGATTAACCGCGATTGTTGGGCCCGATGCCGAAGTGCAACGCGATTACAGCAACGTGACAAATTGTTATAAAGCGTATCGGCTTACAAATGCTAGGCTACCTTATAAATCTCTGGAGATAATTTTATAACCGTAAGCATACTTTGCCCGGTCAACTGAGCGAAATGCATTTCTCTCGAACCGGATAAATGAATGTTGAACGTCCGTCTGTTCGGTGCATCGATCGGTATAAAACAGTTTCCATTATTCAAATAATCTTTCTCTAATACTACGTGGAAATTTGCATTGAATCTCGGTCAAGAGAAATCGGTAGCTTCGCGTTGCTCGATGCAGTTACTCGCGTCTAGTTTCAGATATATTGAGATATACATCAAGCTGGTCGTTTCAATCGAACTGCACCGAAACGACGTCGTAAATAATCATTATTCTACTGTCAATTTAATCCCATACGTTCTCGAAAGAAGTAAATCACTCGGAGCTCTTTATATCAACCGCGGTGTGCTCGTAAGTTAAGCGGGATCGATCGTAAAAAGCAGCCAGACACAGAAAGCTTTCGCGAAATCAGCAGGAAGTAATACTTTGTAGCCTCGACGATCCAACACGGGATCCAATAACCGAAGAAAGTTCTTCGACGTCGGCTCTCGATCATCGATACCCTTCGAACTATCAAGTGCGAGCATCGAATCGCGAGCGTGTTTACACACGAATCGGCGATGTTCACGCGGGCAGAACGTATCACGAGGAAGTGATAATTTCACGGTGATAAAGAGAAAAAAAAAGAAGGAGAATGAACGAGGAGCAAACGAAACCGTAGGATCGTTTCGCGCGTGCTTTCTCACGTGCGCGCGTAACGCCGCGACTACGTACGAGGAAGAAAAAGAGGAAAGGAACCCACCGACGCCTCGTCGAAGGCAAGCAGAAGAAGCGTATTGGCGGATCGAGTGAGAAACGACGCGAGTTGGTGTGAGAACCAAGGTTTATTGTAATTTCCATAGTTATTCGAGATAGCCGGTAGAGAGATGCGCTCGTGGTCGGTTGCTCTTTCGACGAGCATCCTATCATTTCGTACCACGCCGTGGCTCACCCTTGCAGCCGTGCATTCGCTCGTAACGGTACCCTCAGATCTGACGAATCTCACGACCTAACATTTCAACCTTCGAAAAAGTGCAATGGAAACGGGCGACGAACAGAGACGACCGTGGAGGTTCATCGTTTAAGTGATTGAAACGTTGCAACTTTCTGAACCTCCACCGACAAGCATTACAGTAATTCCAGCAGAGAGAACATCTGAACCACTTTTTCCGCCAGCTCGTTCTCGTCCGATGGAATTATTTTCATGCTAGAGAAAG
This sequence comes from Osmia lignaria lignaria, assembly GCF_051020975.1. Lineage (NCBI taxonomy): Eukaryota > Metazoa > Arthropoda > Insecta > Hymenoptera > Megachilidae > Osmia > Osmia lignaria. The sequence continues at coordinate 8,898,773 of NC_135046.1, read as the reverse complement.
GGGAGCGAAAGCAACCGGTGAAAGTAGCAACGGGAGCTTATGCAACTGGATGAACGATATTTTTCGTCTCTGTCCAAGAACTCGAGTCGTCTATTATTCTCCGTACCAAGATTTCACTCTAATGACATTTTATACTATGTTTATTTTAAATATTCTCGAAGGCCCCATAATTCGATGAAGGGTTAAGCATATCCCACGGATTGGTAGCACGACTAAAATTCTAATCGTAGATTCTAAGGGGTGGATGCTTTCATTTCGAAGCCAGGGGGCTCGCGTCGTTCATCATGCGTAAACGATTTAAACGTAGAGAGTGTCCGCTCGTAAATATTATAATTATGACATCAAATATGGGGAGATCTTTGCAGCGTGTAACGAGGGCCGCTTCGAACCACGGTCAAGCTTCGAACGGGGAACTATTGTCCGTACGGGTTCACCGGCCAGACAAGTGGACCGGCGATTCTGTATCGTCAATAGAAGATCCTCGATCTCCTCCGGCATGGTTAGAATGTTTTGTCCGCTCGATTTGTTCCGTTTAAAGGAATTAACCGGTACGTCGGTGATCAATAATTTGGCCGGCTACTTTTGCCTCGAGACGCGTCAGCCCGATTCGGGGCTAAAAGCAGGGAAAGGTCCAGAAAGGGTGGAAGAAGACGCTCACCAATTTCTGACCTGGTTATTTTCAATGAAGCCCGCACTCAACGTGATCGCACGTTCGAGGTGTTTTTTAAAGGGCCAGTTAGCACGGGGCTCGTCTCGACAGCGAATAAATCGCGAACGGGTTGTGTGACAGCCGGTCTTTATTCGGGATGAAACACTCGTGACCCGGGCTGCGTTGCGCAATTTCGTTGCAAGCTGCTACACGAAATCGTCTCTCGGATACAAGAAGCACCGAGTACACGAGTGGAATCTTTGCTTTGCGACAACAATCTTCGATACCGTTCCTGAGGGTTGCAGTGTGAATTTAATCAAGAGCATGCACCTGGATATGAATATAAAGAACGTAGCAAGGAATGACAATAACGAAAGAACAATTGCATTCGGTTTTATTATTGCCTTGCGCCTTACATCCCGTACCGTGCGAATATATTATGAAATAAACATAGACATATGAATCGTTTCACGAGCAGGTGGATAGTAGGTGTGCACACAAGCGTTGCTTAGGAAATAAAAAGGACACCGGTGGCACGGTTGACTCGCAATATCTACTATGGAAATGTAATTACGAAGTTTGATTGGCTGGCCTCCGGAGACGAGCATATCGCGATGCCGCGGACGTTGCGTATCGAGTTCGCGGATAGAGTCGAAAGTATGCAAAGCCGTGTCGGGGACTTTCGTATAACCGAAACGGCCGTTAAAAATCAGGCGGCCGGTTAATAACGACGTTAACGAACTTCCCGGCCTCGCGCCACCCTGGTTATTATCTGTTGCGATACACCGTTGCTCCCAGACCGTTCGCGTTTTTTAATCGTTAACAGAACGCCACTTCTGAAAAGTGGAAACCTATAATGAGTTTTCCCGGCATCATCGCGCGGCCGGACCTAACTAGTCGCAAACCGAACCAGCGTGAAAATAATTAAACGAGTTTCGACGAGCTTTTAACGACCGTATCGAATCGACGGCCACGCTAGCCGTTTTTCTCGGATCGCAGACGTTCCTCTGTCGTTTCACGATCTATATCGTTCCCCTCGTTTCATGGTCTACGCGTTTCTCTAATTTCGAAGGAAATCAGTTAAATATTCCCAGAAAATATGTTGATACGATGCGAACGCGTTAAAGTCGATCGACGTTCAGGTATGCCAGCTTCTTCGAGGAATCGACAGAAATCACGATTGCTTCGTATTAAGAAATAAAAGAAATCAGAAGCGAGAGGGAATGTAAAAAAAGCGAGCAGGGGTCCGCTGTAACCCGGGGGTTCGCCCACGTTTCTGGACGATCGTCGGAGGCCGCGAACGCGGAGTATCCGTTCGGGGGTACGCGCACCGCTCTTATCTCGATTATAGTCGAATGGAGTTCACTCAGGGGCCGAAATGCTCCCCGAAGTATTTCATTATCGAGATCGTACCACGGTGGGTAATAAAATTGGAAGGCAGTTTCTCCGAGGGGGATAAAGGGGTTAGTCCGGTGTGTTGTTCCCGCACACATTTGAGCTGGCGAACGTTGGTGTGCGCGTGCGTATACGTAGCGGTCGCGTTCACGAAATCACCGCGGTCGAGTTGAAATATTGACCGAGCATGGGTTTATGACGGTAAGTAGCGTATACACGCGAGAGGAAGACCGAGCCGCAACAGCGCGGGAAGCGGTCGGATAGAAAAGGGTACACGGAAAGAGAGCAAGAGGTTTCGGAGGTAAGGTGATGAATGAGAGGAACGAAACTGAGGGATGGAGCAGGAGGAACGCGAGAAGGGAGGACAAAGTACGCGAACGTGTCTACGTAGCCAGCGGCAGAGGAAGAAAGAGAGAGGAGCATAGACGCGAGAAGATGAAGGAAGAAAGGAAAAAAGGGAGTAAATGGGGTAGAAGAGGATGACCGAAGAGGTAAAGAGGGTCCAGGTGAAGCTGGTATAGCGAACGGAGGTGCTGCTCGGCCCACGCAAATCGGCCCCCGCTTTAAGGCCCTCAGGGTTTCGTACCTTTTCTCTCCTGCTTCCTTTGCCTCCTTCCCTCCCGTCCATGCCACAACCATCTACCATCTTCAGGGCCCTGTAATACCCTCGCGTTTACGAGTAAGCGACCTGCACACGGATGCACCCATACGTGAGACGAAGGGGTCCACCAACCTGAGAGTACGTGCGTATAACCGCCCGCAGACGCATCTTCTTCGATCATATTCCTTCCTTGAGAATTATTGCCTGTGCCACGTATGGAGTGTTCATTCCAGAAACCGATGGGTTGGATAGTTCGATCGCATATATCGGGGCTTGTAACGGAATGATCGAGTTAATTCTTCTTTTAAATTAGATGTACAGAGGTGTGCAAATTACATCAAAGCTTACGAACTTTGTCACGTGATTTATACTACAATTAATTTAACATTCAATTTGTCGATCCTCCTGGGTGTTTTCTTTCACGTAATCCCGAATTCAGTTGTAGAACATTCGTCAATCACGGCACGTGCTGACGCTAATCCATTGGGAAATTTGCGCGGATTAGGATTTGGCATGCTTCGAATTTAATCCCGGATATATTTGGCACGAGTATCGTAATCTTTATCCTTCGAATCGATGTAGATCCCACGTTCGTTACATTTCCTATTTTAGAACGCACATAAGTAGTAATTATGAATGTGTGTTCCCACCCTCTTTGTTTACTTCCTAACGTGCTCGTAAACAGCACTTGATGCAACAAGTGCAGCGAACTAGAATGCAATAATGAAGTCGTAATCACGTAAGAGTGGCGTACGACGTAACGGTGACACGCTAATTAAAACTCCGCAACGTAGCTAAAGCTACTTCCACAACGTCGGTTACATCAACTTACGAGCACGCAGCCGGAGTAGTCTCTGTATAACGGTACGGTGCATCTCCGGTTGCATCTGCGAATATGACACTTAATATCCCTTCTGCGAGACAGGGAACATAGATGGGAGGTTAATTCCTCCGGATTGACGGATCGTTGAATCGACAGAGGACGGAAGCTACTTCGAACATCCGGGCAAGACGATCTCCTACTCACGTGTATCTCGTTGAACAGCTCCGGAAATGGCTGTCGCGAAGAACAGGAGGGGATGAGATATCAATTTCCTTTCGATAAAATTTATTAAACTTTTAGCCTAAGTATGAGCATTTTTTGAAGCTGAAAGTTTAATAAAACAGAAAAGAAAAATCGTAACACCAAGTGAAACGTTTACCTCAACGAACGCTTGGTCTGAGACGAGTTCGTTCGACGATGAACTCCAGAACTTTCGTTATCGTCGGCCCATGCTTTATACGCGTACGAGAGTTACGACAATCAATTTCCGCGGAGCTCCGTTCCTTCGCGGCTGAAACGCAAGCCCGACGAGACACGAGGGAGAGGAGTATTTATGGGGCACCAAACGAGCATGTCGTCGCTGAGGCTTGCCGAATGCCACCCAGGAGATGGTCCGGGGATGAAACCAATTTTCGACGGTGTCTATATAAATCAGATCTTGTTACAAGCGCAGGTACCGTCAGCGAGTTACGCTGCAGCGAGTTACTTTCCCTTCGCTTTCAGTCCTCCCTCTCGAGCAACCTTGCCTGCCGAATAGCCTTTTAAACCGGGTCAAAAAGGGGGTCAATATTTATTAGACGGTTTCTAATGAAACATTTTAAATGCATGGAATTCACGGTTGTCCCTCCCCGAGCGTTTCGGCCACACGCCCTTTCCGATCCCTTTTCGCTCGACCGTTCTCTTTCTATCGCCTAGCGGCGCTCGTTTTTCTTCCAGCGTTATCTCCGCGCTGGCACAACATTAAAAAGCTATGAATCGTTTCCCTACTATCTCTTTCACCCTGACGAGCGTAGGAACGTAACTCGGCCGTAAGGGAGAGTTTTAAGCAGACACGAATTTAAGCGCTCCTAATAAAATCACGATTTCATTTACACTCGATGAAACATTGATTCCGATGCTGACCTTCGGGATGTTGATTTGTGCGGGTCACCAATGGCCGGTGGCTGAAATTTTGCATAGCCGAATAATTAATGACAGAGAAGAGGCAATTTCAATCCTGGAAAAACCGTCTGCTTCGTTTGCCCAATAAGATGGAAACTCATAATCTATTTAAATAGACGTTAGGTGCTTGAGATAGCAGTCAGACTCGATTTGAAACTGGTAAAGTTCCGTCTGTCCTTTTATAAGTAATCATCGCGAGTATGTAATTTCCTGGAGAGTAGACGGAAAGAAGAAACGGTGGCAATGGAACGGACTACGTAGGAGAATTTAAACGAGTTTCGTTACATTTATCCCGGACGTTAATAAAATGTCGCTTCGTCTTTATGAGTTAAGAAGTAGAGAATTCGCCTGGCAACGTGTAAACACTGAGAAAATACCGTCCGTTTTACGAGTGGAACATTTTTCAACGCGACGAGAAACGACTCGTTACCTCGCTGCTACCTCCATCGACTCGTTTACGTTTCACATAAAAAGCAGATTGTCCAGGGGAAGAAAAGGAGGCGAGAAGTCTGGCGTTGAAACGGGACGAGCACGAGGGTATCAGCTACGAGTAGAATGGACGATATGCGGCCTCTTCAGCAACTGGAGAACAAGGAGAGACCGTTGAAATTTTCTCCTTTATTTCATCCCTCGTTGCAAAGGGCGCGTTACGGACAGAACAATCATCCTTTTGGCCCTTATGATTCGTTTACGAGGACTGCGATGAAATAGCCAAGACTCTTTTCCTTTTCTTTTACCGTATCTTCAGAGACGATCTCGATTAACCGAGTCGTTTCCTCGATCGGTCATAAAAACACTTTGTTAACGTCATAAACATCTACTGCAAGCAATTCTAAATCTTATTAAACGTCCAGTGAATATATGTAATTGATTATATCGCTCGGATAAACTGTAAATTTACCATACAATTCATATTGTTAATAGAAATTTTGATACGTATGAATCGTCACAACTTGCAAGGCACGAATTAAATGTAATACATTTATGAAACGTAAATGCAAATGGCGTATAAGTTCGATCAGTGATAATTAATACTTCAAAGTTGAACCACATTGGACACATTTCATTTGAACAGCTTCGGCGTTAAGCCAACGATTGTTGCAGATGATCCCTTTGGTGACGAATACTGGAAGTGCTACCGTATTATGATTACATTTACGTCATTACAATTATTAATTATTATTAATTATCAAGTTTCTGGAATGAAATGGTGTACATCAGAAATCAGCTTAATTTACACATTAAATTCATTAAATTCTCTGATTACAATTCACGAAAATTAAAGCGCATACCATGTCGGGTGTGAAAGTTAAAATATTACGTCGGGCTGATTTGTTTGTCAGGTCGATTCCTTGCCGGTTTCCTCGACCGGCTGTCTGTCGGATGAAAAACGGTACGGTATCTCATCGGCAACTGACGTGGGTGAACTATAAACGCACGAACGGACTTTGTTCTGCTCGAATGAAGTTCGTCGCGAGGTAATTCCGGTGTCGGCGAGTATGCGTGTAAAAACGAGCGAAGAATATAAAGTCGCCGAGTCAGCGGATTTAACGATGTCTGTACGCGCAACGAAGGAACGGTTGCGATCGGTAATCCCGTGGTTTCGCGAAAGGCGTATAAAATGAGGGAATAAGAGATTAGCGAAGTGGCCGTAACAATGGCCGTTACGAGAGGAGCGTAACCTGAACGCGATACACCTCGATTCGTTCCTCGTAAATTTCCCCCCGACTACGAGAGATTATAAACGGCATATTTTTCGCATTAAGTACCCTCCTCTTCATCCCTCCCGTTATGTCAGGTACACGCGTTAATAAAATCGCATAAAAGCCAGGTAATTGCCATCGTCGTCGTGTTCGAACCGGTACTCCTTTTTCTTTACTGTTCATAAACTGGGTTGAGATGGTCGTAAACCCGTTTAGAGATAACGCTTCTCCTTCCAGAAACGCACTAATTTTCAGCAGTGATTCACTGGTAGCCCATCGAACACGATCTACGAGTTAGAAATAAAGGAAAAGAGGATACGTTCGAGTCGAGCGGAGATAGTGGTCCCTGGGCGATGTTTCCTTCCCCAGGACCTCCTCCTGGAAAGCACGACATCTTCCACTTTGGTACGTCGGTGAGTAACTAAGTATGTAACTAATCACGAGCATGCTGCATTTTCTCTGTCTCCCTTTACCTCGTCGCTCGAACTTTCAACCACGTTCGTCGAGCAACGGTGCCTCGTACCGACCACGAATATCCACCTCGTCCTATCGGCTTATGGTGCACCTGTAGATGTGGAAGTAAGGGCACGGCGTTCGATTAATCTCCGCTAATACCTACTTGCTACCTCTGCACGCCTCTCCAAGCCGTTTCCTGGCTTCGTTTGGCCCCCGTGTCGCCGATACCTTCGCCGGCAGACAGTTAATTCGACCCCGGTGTCTTCTTCGCTCGACCGATCTATCGGTTACTAATGTCTGCCCGCCACCGTCTGAGATTGGTAATTATTTCCAAGGGGTTCGTTCCACGAGCAAACCAGCGAGAGAACCGATAACCTTTCCAGCCGACTGCATCCAATCCGAATGCAAATGTGGAACGAAATTACGAAATCGAGAGACGGTACAGCGAATGAGATTATCATGGTACACTTAACGCTGTTTATACTACATAAGAAACATAAAACTTCCCTCTTACGTTCTGCTTCGTAAAAGCTTCGACTTCTCTTGCGCTTCTTTCTTGACCTAGCTATTTAATAATGCAGCCTGTTGTTCCTTTTCGAAGGTTCGGTAAAAAATTGCTTCTTCGAGTAACTTTGAGTGATCGACGAAATTGGTAGGGAACAAGGCGTGAATCGATGGGGTAGGGAGGACGTTTAACTTGCACTCGACACGGAAGCCCGCGGTTTGAGACGTCGGGACGGAAGGAAAGTTTGCCCAAGCTAGGCAAGTAGGAGCCGTGTAACCGTCTACTGTACAGCCCCGCTATGAGAATCGTGTGTTGCGTTAACGTTGGAAGGGTACAGGGCGAGCGAAAACGGGGGAGCTGACGGCGTGCAAACAGAAACGGGCGTACCAGTATTCCGCGACTGTTTGTTCTGCGGTTCGAGCGTAAACCCGCGTCCTAGCCGGTTATTATTCGTAAATTCATGAACCGAGTCGACTCTACGCGCGTGTCGAAACAAGGGAACACCTGTACGCGACGAGGAAACACGTGTGGCTCACGACTTGACACGGTTGCACGCAGGTTACGTATTAACGAGGCGATAATTGACACCTAGCGAGAGGGTTTCGCTTTGAGCCCGCCAGGCGTTTGTCGAAAGAGGAGCAGAGAGCTACGAGGTACGAGTTAGGTTAGGCTTCGGGCTGATTTCACGATAGAGTTTCGCCTTGATTTGATTCAAGGAAGGAATGCCTATGCGTTTCTGAAACCGGGAAAGCGTCGAGTAATTTAATGCTCAGAGTTGCCGATATCCTACAAAGCGACCGCGTTGCATATTAATTAGCCTATAATGGATGGAAAATGTTTCCGACGTGTGTTCTCGGCTTACGCGACTGAGACTGATAATTATCATTGTGCGCCGTTTGTAGGCTAATTGATACTCGTCATGTATCGATACGACAAGATATTTGGTAACGATAGATTGAATAATGCAGCCCGAATCTCGCGATGTCTGACAAAGCCATTGCGTTGACGCGTATACGTTTCAACAGTCGAATACTGGTATTCGATAGGTATCAGGCAAGTTCTTGCGTTAATCGAAGCGTAGCCAGGAATTTCGAAGTTCGCGATAAATTGGCGCGCCTTCGATCGAATTAGGCGTCGCAGGTGCTCGGCCAAGAGGAAGAGGGGACACCTTAATTGACAAGTGGCGTCAGAGGAACGGAAATTTGCGATAATGGCGGGATTTCGGCGCGGCGCGGCGGGACGAACGAATAAGGGATCGAAGAAAAAAAGGATAGAGGAACAATAAATGAATTCCGTGGGCCAGGAGGTTTTTTATCGAACGCGATACCCACGCTCGGTGCTTTGACTCGTTAGCAGTTAGCAATAACATTCGTTATTTTTATCATATCTCCGTGCCGTTGGCTCCGTGGCCTTTATTTGGGAAGGAACACGTTTTGGTACTCGAGTCTTAAGATACCAGCAGATAGCCGGGCGTGTTGCTCGGACTCTTATATTGCGGTCACGATATTACCTTCTACAGGGTGGCTCGCCGACCAACCAACGAACCGAGGTGAAATGAAATTCAATACGAACCCGATTGCCGTCCCCTTTTTTCGTTTCCCTCGAATTTATCCATTTAATAATCACGAGAGACCGCGCGAATGAAAAAGCCACAGAGAGAACATATTACGCGGCCCTCAGTCGTACCTTCTCACCGTTTAATATGTTTATCTTCGATCTCTACGAGTCGACTAACGATGCACAAAACCCGTGGAGATAATTACTTTTAAGAAATAAACACGTACACACGGCTGCGCACCGATATAAGACGATACCGCGGCAAGATTAATTACATTTTCTTAACGCGACACGCTTCCCTTTGCCGCCAGTTTAACCAGTCGATGCCCTCTTCAAAGTGTTTTACCTAAGCAGGAAGAAAAAGAAATCGATTTTCGGTTCCCTTCATCGACGTCAGCGGGTACCCTTTTATTCCTCTTCTCCTTTCCTTTTTATTAATCAATGAATCGCTTGGTCGTACCACGAGGATCCATGTCGAACGAGATTCACGCGTGTCGACGCGCTGAAAACGGAGAACGGACGTTATCGTAGCGTTGACAACCTCTCAATTATAATTGAATGCACCGCCGACTTCTTTATTTTCTTCGGGGTATATATTCAAATTCGCGAGATAAAGGGTGGACGCGCGAGCGTCCTCGGGGCAAAGAAACGGGTCGCGATGAGGTGCCAAATCGTTTAATGGGACAGCCTGTTAATATGTGACATGTGTTACCCATACCAGCCGCGCTTTTTGCATATACATAACCAGTTGTGTTGGCCCTCGTTCGTCCTGTCGAAATATGTACACTCTGTGTGCGTTCCAACGTTTCGTCCCATCGACGCGAACGATTTCTCGCGTGAAGCGTCGTTGATTCATCGGTTTCGACCAGCCCGAGAACGAGACATCGAGGCTTCAAATTATCGGTCGTGCAACATTTTAATCCTTTCGATCGACCAACCGCGAACAATGCATCCTCCTATCATTCGCCGCTTTTGTTTCCTGCGGGAAACGCACGCTTTTCGCGTACGAGGATAATTAAATTTATTCAACGATTTACAATCCTCCCGTTCCGTTTCGTTAATCGAAACTGACAGGATAGCCTGTCCGTCTGTCTGTCTGTGACTCTGTTCATTGTTTTCCGAGCCCGGAGATTATCGGTGTATAATTAAGTTGAATACAATACGGAGCGTACGTGTATATCTCGCCGACAGGCAAACGAATTTTGCGTGTCACTGGCGTGCCAATTATTAATCGCCACGCGAACAACGCTATGAACACCGATTCCCTTCCCAGACAGTGTAAAGATAAATTAGATTGTTTTCAACTCCACGCGTTTTATCCCTTTCTACGCGCAATTGTTGGATGCGATACAATCATCTACGCTAAATACTATCTCGCACAAAAGAAGCGAGATATTGCAGTGAATTTGAAATTTATTTAAACGAATGTATAAGATGATACGTTAATCCCTCTTAGAAAATATGGCTTCATTTTATACCGCTACTCCCAAATGTGTATACAGTACCCTCTTTTCACGTAGAATTCTTATCAGCTGACCCAAGGAATGCAGCGAAACACGCTCTTCGGACACACCTTCTTTCCAAATTTAAATGGATAGACTTCTCCCCCCTTCAAAAAAGAAATAACACTACGGTTTAACAACATCGAACAAGAGTTATCCTTGTATTTTTATCGTAGTTAATAATTAATGAACAAACTTGGAGCATTTCAAAGTAGTCACGAGCACATAAATGAAATTTATGATCTTTTAAAATTCAGAATTTAAATTGCAACAGCGAAACTAGAGGAATGCCACTAGAGTGAAAAAGTTTTTCAGACTAAAATCCTCGTCTCTAATACCCTTACTCGAGACTATCCATAATTCCAGCAATCATTTCTCAATGACAATCAACCGAACGAACCTACGATGAGAACAACCTTAAAAGGGAAATCTCACTCTAGCCGATGTGTCCAGCGGGAGAATAATCCACAAGTTCATGACCTGAACAAAAATTAATTTTCACAACATGGCCACGAGGATATCTACGCGTTATCCGTTCTGTACGATCTCGTCGAAGGTTTATCTCTGCCAGCTGTATACGCAATTCGCGTTAACGACAGATATCTCGATAGAACGCTTCCGCGTTCACCTTCTACCGCCTTCTACCGACACCCTGTCAAGCTATGGAGCAACCGATGCTGCGGGCTATTTATGAGAACGCGTTTTCTATAAGCATGTCGAATTGACTGCACACAAATCATAGCGTACACGAATGATAGTTAACACCTCTGTTGTTGCTTTGATCTTGTTTGTCGCGCAAACTGACCGCCTCGAAGTAAGAATTATACGTACTAGGTCACGTTACACGCGCCACGCCGGTTCTGCTTTAATGCAAGTCGTGGGATATCAGGGTGGTACGATCGGTACCGAGTCTAGGGGCACACCTATAAGTCACGGGAAAATCAGGCGCACCAGAAGAAAAGTGTAAATGCTATTGACCGTTATCGTACGTGTTGGTCACGTCAAATGACACTACATTTCCGTAACATAAAGCAGAAGTAAGACCATCGACTTCTGAACAGGGAAAGTGAAGCGAAGACAAGTATGAAATATATTTTTTTATTCAGAAAACAGTGGGTGTTTAGCATTCTTGAACAAACCCTTTGAAATTAAGAAATTATGTGTTTTATTTAAAAAAGTGTTTAGTTAAATATGAGATAAAATAAGAGATCTAATTGCTCGGTATAACTTCCTACTTCCCCATGTAACTACTCTATGTTTGTTACAAGCTTTGATAATTTCATTCAGCAGGGAATTTTAATTGCATTTTGAACAAAGGAATACGAAAAGTTTGATAGCCTCTGGCAACGTCAGAGGTTAACCAAAGACTACTTGGTTTCTCTCAATTTATACGAGGATATCATAATTTCATCGAATAACCTCATCCGCGCTTATCCCGTATTAATTACACGCTACCCAAAGGAACGATAACGAAGTTTCATTAAAAATAATCTATTATGCTCGATGGAAAGATTAAAAAGGCACGTAACCAGCCCGTAAGCTTGCTCGATACCCCAGCCGAGTCCCGTTCTTTTCGAGATTAATTAACTTCAATTAGAGCGTTGAATAAAATTGATACGTGTTATTATAATATTACGTAACAATAGGTGATTCTATATACAGATTTCACAGGCAGAAGTCGTAATCATTGGGCTAATTAGGTAGAGGTCAGAGTAGGCCTGACCTCCTTAAAATGAGAATTCTTCCTCATACCAAAAATTATTGGAACAAGTAAAAAAAAAATAATTCTAATTAAAAATCCTAGTTACGTCAATGGTTGCAGTTAGGACAGACTGCAACGAGTAGGTGCGTGCTCGCGGTGCGCCACGCCGGCCGCACGGCATTATAGGTGGGGAGTCATAAATACCGTATTTATTGGGTTTGTAATTGTCGGTAATTAACATGCGCTCAGAGTGCACACGGGACCATTTCGCTTTCTTATTACCGTGTCGTGGCTCGTTACAGAAGACCGAGTGCCTCCGCTTTGCTTTTGCATACGGGCGTCTCAATACCAACGGGCGCTTCCTTTCTCCTTCCACAAGTTTCCTACGTCGCTTTCCTCCCCGATTCTATCCTTCTTCGTTTCTCTTTTCACCTATATCCTTCCCTCGTCTCCGATCGTTCTCTCTATCTCTCTTACCGCTGTACCTTCGGGGTGGTATTCGGCATCGATCGACTTATCGATAGCCTCGATCGACGATCGGCACGTCGCTTAGAAGGCAGCGTTAAGGTATATATGACTCGAGGAATTCCTGTAAACGAGGCAGCATACTCGTATCCAGCCGGTTTACAATGCTATTTATCTCCGGAGTTGGCCGGGAACTCAGCGTCCTCGCTACGTTTCCATGTTTTTAGTTATACGTATTTCTCGTGGCGGCCGATCTCCGAAGGCGGTTGTACGGCCGTCCCGGTTGCGAAACTATCTTCCCGCTCCTCTATCGTTCCCATAGATTACCGTCAAACCCGACTACTCATCCGCTCGGCTCTGGTAATTGCACGCTATTGACAACGTGCCGTACGAGATTACACGAGTCGTCTCGCTTCGTCTCTCTTCGATTCACGCGCTGCCGATCGCGAAAAACCGTGGAACGATATAAATTATCGCGGAGCAGGAAACGCATAAAGCAGACCACGTTTTCCCGTGGGACGTTTACACGGTGTCGGTTTGCAGAACGATTAACTACAACTTTGTCGAGTTTATTGAAATGATGTAATTGAATAGCTCGCGGTGAAACTAGCCGGCTTCAAGACCCTGCCTAACTTTGCCAGTTCTCGCGTTCGAATAAGGAATTATCATAAATCTTGCTCCGCTCTTAATTCGTAGCCGTCTCTCGGCTTCCAATGCCTCCTCGCTTCTTCCTTTGCTTTTCATCTCGTTTATACCCGACCGTGTTTCCGTAACTTTGATGAACATCGTTAACTCATCCGAGCCGTTCCGGCCGAGTTTCTCGTCCTTTTCGGCTTTGTTTCGTCCAACTGTATCTTCTCTGGTAACTACTTTCATCGATCGTTCGTTCCAATTCCGGTATCAGCAGTAGGTAGAAGTAAGTTTCAAGCGGGACGGGCCGCGAACCATCGGCCATTTATAACTCGCGCTTCGAATTTAAACTTCTATCCATTCCGGCATTCGATTTCAACTTGGCTCGTATAAATCCTCCGCTAAGTGGAGGACCGTGATCTTAGTTAAAGAGACGAGAGAGCCGGTTAACGATCCTATCTGCACGTACTCGAGAACTTTTTCGCGTAATTTCCCCCTCCGTCCTCTTGCTTAATCGATGAAACACGTTCTTTTCTCTTTCCTCCTCCGGATAAAGAATTGATCTCTACCTCTTATCCCAGAGTACGCGAGACGATGGTACGGCTACATCGAACACCAGTACAGTCTGGATCGCAAAAAAGAAAAAACAAAACCAAGGTGTCCCAAAGGAACTGTGTCTGACCACTGATAAAACTCGCTTGGTTCCCATGTCGCGATCGTGCTCACCTTTTTCACCCTTTCTTCGTCGCTTTTCTGAGAATCATTGAACGAGAGAAATCTTTGCCACGTCTCTTTTGATACACCACCTACGGTTCCTTTGTTCAACCATAAAATCGTACAACGTAATACCCTCTATATCGGAAAGGAACAAAGACTATTGCTTTCGTTTCTGCGACAAATTGTATTGTACGGTGCTGTTATCATCATTTTTCCCTCCAACTGGGATATTCAATTTGATATCCACTCGGCAAGCTTCCGAGATAACATCGAAAAGCGTTCAGAGTGTCAGTCGCACGATAGCCTGTCATCCCTGAGAAGGCCTCTAACGAGACCGTTTGAATTATTAAAGCAAACCGAGGTCGAAGGTATCGTGGGTGGAGACTGATTGTCAGCCGAGCCGAAGTTGAACGTCGCTGGAAATCGACGGAAAGGGTTGCACGCTAGAACGATAGCGAGGAAAGGCGAGCAAAAGCGTGTAGCAATTTACAGTTCGTTCGATGTCTCGAGGTCTTTATCCGTGTCTCGGCAGGCTTGACTGGCTGACAAGCGCGACGAGCCGTGGCCCAGCCGGTGTGTAAGCAAGCAAAACGAGCGACTAAATAAAGGGGTGGACGGAGCTCCGTTCGGCTTCGAGATTTCGAAAGGGGTAGCAGGGTGGCGGGACGAACGAAGCCAGAGAGAAATTGATGTTAGCCGTTTGCATTTATTATTAATACGCTCGACGACCTGTCGCTAGACTGAACGCGTCAGCCAGCCTCGCTTCAACCCCTCTTTCAAACCCTCTTCTCCTGTCGCCGCCCTTCTCGGACATTTCGAACGGACACGTACACTTTCTCCTTCCCTTCTTTCCCGGTTGCGGTGTCAATCTACCGGCAAGCAGAGGGCAGTTTAATTATTCAAATGGAGCAAAATCCTGCTGCATCGACCGAAATAATCTCGTTCGTTCGCCGTTGTCTCAAGTTAAAAATGAACGTTTAGTTTAAAACTAAGGATATTTTCGGTATCGCCATATCTGAACTTTTTTAAATCTTCAAGTAAATGATTTAACGTATCACAGAGTTGATTTCCGTTATCGATTCCGTTCACCTGGTCGTTGTTTGTCCAAGTAAAAACGGACCGACGACTACCCTGGAAATTCGATAATACCTTTCGTAGAAATTCTCTTGTACAAACAGCACCGGTCAGCGAGGTCTAGTCAACCCCTTGACAAGCGACCCTTGGGCCGGAGAACGCGTGTAACGTAGGGAAATCGATTTCGTCGATGGGAAAGGACGTCGAAGGAAGAGTCAACGTCGAGACGTCGGTTCAATCGCGTTAATGTTCGCGTTCATGTATTATACAGTTAGCTAGGGACTCGTCGAGTGTTAAAGGGGAATACAGGGAACGGATCCGGGATCCTGGCACCTTCGACCGGACCTTCTCGTAAATCAAACGTCACCAGGATCCTGAGAAGCTCGTCCACGGAGTCGGCGATTCGATCTCGTCTCCTTTCTTTCGCTCCGCTCTCGACGAGATATGATAAACGTTCCCTTTTATCTTATCAGGGCACGTGCACCGGCTTGCATAAAGTAAATATTTTATTTCGAACGTGTTCCTAACGCCCTTTGCAGGATCAGTGGCGGAAGTAAAGATATTCCGGATAAAAAAAGGTCGGTTCTATGTGCAACGAGACAAGGTGAAAAGTGACTTTAATTGTATTCCTTGACACCTTGTTCGTTCTCGATCGAAGTCGCGCGTTCGAATGGACTCACGATCCGATTGTTTCCATTTAAATACTCCACGACTTCGCGTCGACGGTGTCTCTGGATCGCGGATGAAAATGTAAATCCCTCTGGTTCGGCGAGCTTCGTCTCGATCACACCTCCGAGAACTCGCCGGTGGTTGCGCAACGAATCGCTGGATCCCGAGTAAGATACTCGATAATGCGGCCAGATACCGTGAATGGTAATTTGCTTGATTTCAGATGCGGACAACTGTGCCAACTGTATCCCTGATACACGCGTCCGTTTTCTACCGCCTAGCCGATGAAAGGATCGATAACATTGCGGGAGAAAAACAGATGTAGTAGATTCCTCTTTTAGACAATTTCTGCCTGTCAGCTCGATTTCCTTACGACTACTTAATACGGCCCGTCTGTTCTTGTCTCGGCGAACAAATGTATCCGCCGGTAACCATTGCGAGCGTTATTAATCCTGAGAAAGAATATTCCAGCGGTGCAAGTATACGGCCGTCAGAAATCGTTTTCACCAGATTCGAGATAAGAAGGAATCGTGACGTTAAGAATGCTAATTTTCTCAAGCGTTCGCGCGCGCCCGCAGTTGGTCTGAGAGAAAAGAGTTCTGCTCGGTTAGCAGGTCCATTTCCTTCGGTGTCGTTTGACAAACGAGCTGGTGGAAAAACAAAAGAGAAAACACACCGGTCACGACGCGTCGATTTCCCTCGAACAGATTCGATTTACGAGTTGAATTTCGTTCTTCCTGCCCTCGTAGGCCTGGCAGCCGGCGCGGCGTCGAAACGACTGCTAACTGCATAACTGCGTTTGACATTTCCATTCTACGCCTTACCGAGGATTTGTTTGAAATATCGTTCATGCCGACCGGCATCCGGCATCGTGGCCGGCTTAACGGCTGCAACAGGTCGTTAAGTCACGAGCTGTGAAGCGTCGATATTAGATGAAAATCGAGTCGCTCGTTCGACTCGAGTCCTCGATTTATGCGGGATCCCTTCGCCCTTCACGGCTCGATTCTACGTTTCTCCTGTTTTCTAGCCTGTTGTTCGTTTGTGTGCACCGAGTATAAATGTCACGGAAGCGATGATAAATTTCGCGCGCTCGCACCTTGCCGTTTCTGTCTTTCGTTCAACGTGCGTGCCGTTTGTACGAACAACGCTGTCGATTCAGATATACGTGGTATCTGAAAATATTGTTGCATTCACGTGTAATATTTTTTATCTTTCGTACATAGATACCAGCTTCGCGTGACGTACTGTTTACTTTGATTGTTAGAGTTGGACGTGCACCATCGATCATAGGTATTCAAACAATTTTGCGCTATGAAAATATTCAATTTTGTTGTATTAAAAAATTGTAGAAAAAATATAAAATCGTTGATATTTAGTTTATCGGTATAACAAACGACAAGACGAGGCAGAAATTCGAGGCGTTAAGTGTTTCGAGATACTCGAGTAGATGTTCGTTTTCCAAAGATCCAGGAATCCATGTTAGTTGGTCGATACGTGTGCTCCGAATGAATATCACGGAGCAGACTGGCAAAGTGAATAGCATTGTACGCGATCCTACCCCGGGTCCCGACATCTCCTTACGGCTCGTTAGACACCTTGTTTCGCGTCTCGAATACGCGCGTACGAGTATACGTAATATCGCGGATTGTGACTGCTAAGCTCGTCGCCTTTCATAATACTGCTTTTAATGGCCCATTCTGGGCCTGGCTCGACAGTCGCGCAAAAAGGAATTGATTTTCACGCCGTCGTCCTGCGAGTACTCGACGGAGAAACGAGCCGTAAAAATGTCGACTATCCAAGGCTTATAACGAACAACTAAAAATTTCACACGAAAAAGAATCTTTTATTTCAATAAATTAAATAATGATTTAAAATACTAAATAAAAGCAAGAAACTGTTAATAGGCGATCGCAAACATATTCGTTGAAACGTAGCCTAGAATAGCCGGTGGTCCGCTCCTTGGATCAATATTTCATACCTAATTGATGCAAAGTAAGTCGTAAGAACGTCTGCTGATTTGAATTGTTAATCGACGAACGCGGCCCATTGATGTCTAATTATCATGTACACCGAGCGACTGGATGGCATTACACGGAGGGGAACTCGATGAATCATATTTTAAGACAAATGAATTTCTCGGTATTATATGCAAAACGCGGGCCGACCACCGAGCGTTATCAGCTGATTTCGCTGGGAAAAGTAACGCGCGCGCGTGCATCGTCGAGCGAGTCAATAATTATCCTGCCACCGTGCGGCAATAAATCAATGCTTAGAAACAAAATGACAGGGACGACGGTCGTTGATAATACACGTGTATGTACGAATGTACGCTAATTGTACGCGCCGCAAAGATATATACGAGGAGCTTGCGAGATTAGACGAGCCCTCCCGGTATATCCTGCTGATTTCAGCCTCTCTATCTGTCTTGCGCAACGGTGACGGTGTTGCAACAAATGTTGTAACGTTATTGCTACAGGCGTACGAGCGTATAGACGCGAGTCTCGAGTCTTCCCGCTAAATTTCGACGTCCTTCGATCATTAGGATCTTTACAAACGAGAGGCTCTAGCTCTTAAAGATGCTCCGACAGAATGTAATCGTCGCGTCATGCCAGGAGGGAAAGTGACTGGGAGGAATAAAATTGATACCGTTCGTGTGTTCTGTGACAAGCGTTATCGATCAACGGAATCCGAGACAACATATTAGGATTTAATATCTCGTAATAATAGAATCGAGCCATTTGTCGTTTTTCCTTATCGTTAGTAACAAACGGACAATTTTATAAATGAACGGAGAGAAATGCATCGAAGAACCTGTAGTCCATCGATAAATTCATGAGATGTACTTAAAATACCTTTGATAATAAATGCACGAGTCTGTGCTATAGCAGAGTCAAACGGAACAACGACTCCAATTCTACGTAACTACCAAGACACAAATAGCACATGGAACTATCTATAGCACGTCATGGACACAGTATCGAGTCCTACAACTTAATAATTCTTTCAAAGCTACCTGGAACACAGCAGTTATATTCTCGTAGCGAGAATAACCCACGATTCGTTACGCTTTCATGGCATCAAAGCTCTGTAATCATCTTGGACAGCGTGGTAAGAATAGAAAACGGGTACATAAAAGTCAAGTAGCGCGTCTACTTCTGGATTTCCCGCAAAATTGTATCAACACCCGCGTCGTTTCGTGCGAGACTAGTCTCAACAAGAGTTTTAATTCCGTCTTGAAGCATTTCCAAAAATAACGAAACGTCTTCGACCTACGCTGGTGCTGCATCCTCGCCTGCATTGTTCGCGAGCCACGCTTGGGAACAGGTTGAATCGGCTGCGATTTCAGAATTGTGCTTGTGCGAGTGGCACGCGTGACACGCATCTCATTGCGAATAGGTCAGAGAGTTCGTAAGAAGCCGAACCGCTTTGCGCTTATGTACGTTTATGGTGCGAGCACGTTGGAACGCAGCCGACGATGCTTCGCGCCGTCCATGGGATTCTTCGCGAGGACTGGTTATGGGGCTTCGCGTGGCTATCGGTGCCGTTTGCAGCGGTTACCTGTTAGCGATGATGCACGGTCCGACTCGAGCCAAGGCGGTACATCATTCGCTGGCTAACAAGAACGATAGAGAGCTTTTCCGCGCTCGCTGATTTATACGAGTCGCCACGGCCACTCGAAGAGGTGTCCGTACCGTGTAATTTACCAATCAATTGATTATTCATCGCGCTAGATCATCGCGATCAGATCTACTATAACGAACGCGTTTATCGCTCTTGATAACAAATTGCAGATAGAATTGAGAATTCAATCTGTAAGAATTTCTTTTCGTCATTCGCAAAAATTGACAAGTAATTTATAATCCATTTACATTGACACTTTCAAAAGTTTCACCGCTTGTAGAAAATGAGAAAAGAATTTTTTTCATTTTCTTGAAGCCGCAGTCGCTTTTAGCTGGTAACAAAGGTGAAATTACAACGGACGACAACAGGTTTTCTTTGTGTAACTCTCTGACAAAGTAGCACTTAGTTGAAGTACTTGAAAAATGTTGCAATTTCCCGGTTTCTTCTGGTCCCCAAGGTACATGCTACAGCATCGCCACTTTCATACATTGAAACAGCAATCTTGTGTGTAGTAAATTTGAGAAACAGTATTATTAGCCCTATCTAATTCCTTTCGTATTTCATTTTACAAGTATTATGTGGCCAATATAATTTTTAGAAATGAATTTTTGCTCTGATTATTAGTTAGAAATTGAATAAAAAGGGAACGTACATGGGAACGGACAAAATTATTGCGGTCTTTTTAGTTGAAGCTCCGGTGGTTAGGTGGCAGCACCAACTTGAGATAGGTTTGTATGTTATATAGAGGATACTCGTGGTGGGAGAAGCAGTATGGCGCAGAAGCGCACGGACAGTCGATTGCACGACGTTGAGGTGGTTTAGTGGCGCCTGTAACTTCGCGTTAGAAAGGCGAGCAACCAATAGTTTACTTTGAGAGATTAGACAGCGATTTTTCTTCTTTCAAACAAGGTAGGTGCAGACTTTTATACGCTTTGATAGAGTCATCTGCGAGCATGCTTTATTGATCCATAGGCTAGGCCCTTTAACTGCTTTTCTACCAATTACACGTGTAGGTTGTGTGTTTTGTTGATATATATATAGTTATATATAGATTTCGTGCTAATATACAATGAAAATGATATGTATAAAAATATTAATTTAGTGTATATTTTATATTTTCATTTAAGTCCTGCAATTCTAAGGCAACTTGGGAATTCTTATTGTAGTGTAGTACATATCGTCTAGACTTACGAAGCTAGAGGTCGCGAGTTCAAATCCCCCAAAGCGGGAAACATCGGAATTTTGTTTTTTTTTTCATCAATGGCACTTTCTGCGGTGTTATAAATATTTTATAATTAAATATCTAAAATATTTTAATTTTTATTATAAACGCAAAAATAATATTGAACGAGAAAATTACATTTCCTCTTGCAGATACGCAACGAGGGGATGAAAACGTAAAACCCGTGGTAGCACATTTTTCGTCCCTGTCGAAACAATCAGAAGCTCTAGGATGCCGTTCACGGCGGATGCTGCGGCCAGCCAGATACAGGAGAGGCTGAAGAACCTGTACCATCTGGTACACGAAATCGAGAGTCAACGAGTTCGCTCGGAGCACAATTTAAATAGTATCGTGAAAACGTACGAAAAAGTAACCCCGGAGGACAAAGTGTCTCCCTACTACCAGCAAAAGCTGAAGAATCTCTACAACGCGGCGATAGGCGACTCCCAGCAGGAAGAGGAAATCCTGCGCAAGGCATTGGGAAAGATCAACGAAATTCGCGCGATTAGAAACGAACGACGGATACAGGCCCGTAACGCAGGGAACAAAGAGACGATTCGTCGAGGTGCCTTGATGAAGATGCTGCTGAGTACAGCGCAGACCCTTCCTCTGTACGTGGGCAAGACACCGGGTGCGAAACCGCCACCTCTGTGCGGGGCTATCTCGGCCGAACCCACGTACATCGCGAAAATGGGAGACATGGTGGCGGCTCTGGTGAAGGGATCTGAAGAAGAGGAGAATTGGATCCTAGCTGAAGTGGTGCAGTTCAACTCGGCGGCGAACAAATACGAGGTGGACGACATTGACGAGGAGCAAAAGGACAGGCACACGTTGTCTCGAAGAAGGGTGGTGCCTCTGCCATTAATGAGGGCTAATCCAGAGACCGATCCCCATGCCCTTTTCCCTAAAGGCTCCATCGTTATGGCGCTCTATCCTCAAACGACTTGCTTTTACAAGGCAGTGGTGAACCAACTGCCCACCACCGCCACCGAGGAATACGAAGTGCTGTTCGAGGATGCGACGTACGCGGATGGTTATTCGCCACCATTGAACGTTGCTCAACGTTACGTGATCTCTATCAAGGAGAGCAAGAAGAACAAGAGTCAGTGTTAGCGGAACTGTGCTCTACTCTCAGTATTATCATCTTCACACTCGCGTTTGTACATTATTGTTAAATAGTTGTCTTTTTGTACTCTACTAAAGAATACCTAATAAAGTTAACGAGATTTGAACGTTTCCCTTAAAACAACCCTCTTCCCGCCATTTATACCGAGACTATGTTTCAAATGTAAATATTCCAGCTCCCTTTAGCTTATCGGAATATTGATCGAAATCACATGGTTTGTCGTTAAATTCGATCCCTAAGGGGAGAAATAAGCACGTACCGCCAGTTAGGGTCCCATTTCCGCGATATTCTCCATGTCGGGGGTAATTGGCGTAGATTATACGACGATAATAACGGCATCCTTGTACACTCGGGTGGACCTTAATCTGGACTCCCCTGACCTCTCGCGGAATCGGTACTCCGTGACTGTCCGATCGGACAATTTCTTCCTGTACGGAATAAATCTTCCTCCTCGTGCTGCCACGGTCAGGGGTTGGAGGTCAGAGGGGAGGAGCCAAGTTAACATTCGACGCGATCCAGACTGAAAGGTGTACCGCCGACGAAAAAAGGACGTAGAACGAAAGAGAGTGGCGTGCAATAATTGATTCCATAATCGGTGGCTGCCGCCAGACATCAAAGTGACTCGATACCCGCTTCCAACCCCTAGCAGACTGGCCAGGCCAATCTTCATTCATTATTTAACTTAACTACCCCTGCTCGAAGTATCATAAAAAAGCGGCTGCAGTTTCGTCGCGTTGCATCAACACGTACTTCGTGATCCTTTCTTGGAACTGTTTCAATTTCATGAACGATCCTTCTGAAGATAATTTATTGCAATATTATTTATCGCAATATCGTGATACAGATAACGAAGTGGACTGTTTAACGACACGTACGATCATTTCACTAGTAATAATCGAAATCTGAACGACCCCTTCCTAACTATTCCGTGCACGTATCGAGAACGATAGTCGATTCCAAGCGATACCTTTTCCTCTTTGAGATAACGAGCACGATCGTGTCGGTAAGAGCCATTCTCAGTCGTGGAATTAATTCAACCGGCGATTAGTTTCGCGACCAGGGTAAATTCTGGCCAAAATGACTGCCACGCGTCCACGTGTATTCACACTCACTCGTCTACAGATACGTTAACCCCTATCTTGGCGTAAGTAGATGTAACCGAACTTCTACGTGTTTGAGCTCGTACAACGAGCTGATACAAGTTGATTCGAAGCATGCAAGCTACCGGAAGCCAAGACGAATTTGCGCTCAGGCACGCGAGCCCTCTTTTCTATCCCTGCTTCGTACAAGCATAATCTCACCCCTAACTCCTAACTGCACCCGTTTCTACTCACTCATTCCTTTCACGTTCTCAGTTATCTAAGTAATGCCTCTCCTCGACAGCTTCGCTACTTCCTCCTTTCTTTCCTTCTCATTTTGTCATTCTTCTTTCAACCCCCTTTGTTCTCAACCTTCGTTTTACTTACAACGTTCTCGCTGTGCAAACCGATCGGATCGGGTTTTTTAAACTCTTCGCGACTTATTTTTCTTTCCCCTTTTGTAATTACCTTTCTACATTCGCGTGCATATTTTATTCCGTTTCGAATCGATCGATCAGCCGACTTCGGTGCCTGTCATTAAGGGCTGCAAGCTTGGTTGAGACTGCCATTTCTCATAGTGAACATTAGTCTTCATTTTATTAAATTGATGACCAAATGAAAATTTGAAAAATGGAAGCGTGATTTTTCGTCGAGGTATTTCCTTTAAATGTTATTTTTTTCAATGTATGAAACCCTTGAAATTGATACGTGTAACTTTAGCCGCAACAGTGTTGGATACGTTTCACAAAAACTCAAGTCTGAATCACGATTGATCTGGAATATTGCAAACTGTCTGGTATAATATAAAATTGAAGGTAAATTTGCAATCGCTAATTAATTCTTTCCTTCCGTGGAATGTTCATTTCATTCAGAACCGTATTGTTTAATAACGGATACGATATTATCGGTTCTCTTGGAGGGTTATTTATTATTCGACCGGAACCAGTGCCAACGCCGAATCCAAATTAATATCCGAGAAGGAATTTCATTTTTAACGATAAAACGGAACCGTAGGTAGCCCGATATCGATGAGAAAATCGGAAACCGATTGAAAGGAAACACTGGAAAGAGATTACGCGGTGGCTCGTGTGTCGGACAGACCGTACATTTTCATTTTTTTAATTAATACGACCTGCACAATGGCACAGCAACGAGAAAAGGGTCGATAAGGCTGGCTAACGAGCTGCCAACGTCTAATCCAACTACGCCTCGAAAACTGTCGGAACTCTTGCAGGACATGTAATGAGTTCGGTCGTTCGACCAAGAAAACTCTCGATGTTAATAGCTTTTGCCTTTGAGCCGGCGTATACGGCCATGAGAAACATCCCTGTTGTCGATAAACCCTGGTTAACGACGTTGCTAACATTTAATGAATACTTTTTGACCTTGCTTCAATCACGGAACAAAATTTTTACTTAAACCGATCAAATCTAAATTTGTCCATTCTCATATGGAAGTAGAATATCTGGGATCAGGGTCCCATAAGTAGAACCGAGGAACTAAAGACGAGAATAATCAGGCAGTAGTGTAGTGGATAATATGTCTGACTATGAACATTTAAGATCCGGATTCGATCTAAGAAAGACAACCATTCAATTGTGTTCATTGGATAATTTTTATATTATGAAATATTACATCTTACGATGACATCTTCCGGCGCCTTAATATAAAAATGACATCTCAAATCATCATTAACCTATTAGAATTCTCCTTCAACACCGACCAGAGAAAAATAAGTGGGGTCCACCAGAAAATAGCCTTCATTTAATGGAACGTGGCGTTCCGACGGAATGTAGGGTAATTGAATACGTCATAACGACCATTCAACCCTGCCAACGTCTAAAGAATCTACCAGAAGATGGTCGCTTTCGACGTGGATAATTTGTTACGTTTTTTTCTTTCCTCGCTTCGAACGAAATGATTTTCTCTCGGCGTCAGAACATTTGTCTTTCGTGACATCTACAATTTCGATGCTCCAAATCGTCATCTTGTTATCCCGATTCAAGCGAAGGTGTTATGGACGAGACACGAAACAGGTAGAAAGGGCGAATAATTCATAAGCGGCCGGTCTCTCGTTAATTAATTGCGTATGCCATCGAGGGCGGGGCAGTTTAAAACTTCCTTCATAATTCAGACCCGTAATCGGTTATCGCGATCGTTATCTCGCGACACACCGCGATCGTCCCGGAAATTAGCGCGTGCTTTTACGACTTTCCCGTCGAAAGAATTTTAATTTCACCGAAACTGCCACGCGTTTCCACCCCATTGTCCGTGGATCTTTTACTACCATCGATACGAGATTGAACGTAACTTTGAAAGATATTCTACAGGATGATGATCGGTATAATAGCATCATTTGGAAATTGAGAATGGAAGAGTGTTGTAAAACTATAACAGTATAAGAGATCAATGATTTTTTTACGACTTGGGTTCAATGAAACTAATAGCATACCGATAAAGGTTCTTTTCTTATCGATATTGTATAATTTCATACAATATAAAACATACACGTATCTACTTCGACCAGAACAAAAGAATCTAATCTGTTTGGAGTACACTAGACGAGATAAAAAATAAATCTTGCTTTTTTATTGCTCCACATGAAGACCACTAAAAGCAGCTCGAGTACTAAGCTATCTCGATCCACTAGAAACGAGAGTTTCGACTCGCTAGGATATCGATTGCGCCGGAAATAAATAACAATCCGCGGACAGTAATGTCGCAAGGGTTTGCCATTAATCACCGTGGCCGTATTTCTTTTTCAGGTCAACAAACTCGGCGCGTTTCAATCTGCAAGTTTGCGGTATTCGCAGGCCACTGAGGTCGTCGCGAAGACCGATGACCTTTCGGGAAGTTACTTATTTCTGGACCGTGTCGGTGGTCTCAGTGGGTCAGTGGATACGAGCGAGGCTAGACGATGATTAATTTTGAGTTCCCACCAGGGATATTAGTTTTTAATGCACCATCGTTGTCCCGGGAATTATAATAATTAGTTCACAGCCCCGTGGGCCAGCCGGTCTGTACGACCAACTCGATCTCCCAACTGACTCGTCCATTGGAATACTCTCTCTCTCTGAATCCCTTTGCTATACCGCGAGAAACTGCTACATGCACGCTCATTTGGGCGATTCCCAGGTGTGTCGGTCGTTAAGTTTCGCATCTGCTCGCATTTGTTATATTTTCTTACGCAATTGCGTGGAATAATCAAGTTCTAGTTCCATAGAAGTTTACGAGCATATACGAGATAAGCGTTTGACCTATTTAATTACAAAAGTTACGTCGAACTCGTTGGAGAACGCTTCGCGTGATTCTCTCGCCTAATAATTTTCTTCCCAGGGAAATCAGAACTGGCGGAATGGTCTTTAATTTAAATTTGATGCAGTTAGTTTATCGGCCTGTACGCTCCATTATTCCCCGAAGTATTCAAAGTCTTCTAAAATATTATTTCCTCGCCAGACAGTGTCCTGCAAATTGGCTCCCGGCAAACTAATTTCGACTCCCCGAACAGTTCTGCATGTAAATAAACATCTTCTGCAAATTTCCCAAAGCGAATGAATCCGTGTGCCCGGTAACGGCAATCCGTCCCTACGCTCGAGTAGCTTCAACTTCTCCTGTGCGTTCGTTCCACTTCCAATGGACAACTCATTTCAAGTTGCTTGTCTAGGTGTAGCTTCCACAGGATTGAACCTTAACGAGTTTTGTTTCATCGATAAAGATTCGGAACGGTGAATCAAGTTCAAGCAAACCATTGTTGTATTGAAATAATAGTAGATTAATAAACCCATTAGGTATTGATAGCCATCGTTTGGGAGGCAATCAGTTAAACAGAGGTATTTTTAAATTTGACGTTAAGACAGGAGATTTCCTATCTTTCCTGTCTTCAGAAGATTTCGATCTTGCTGTTGAATTTTCCTTTTCCCTTGGATTTATACGAAGCTACTATAAATCTAAACTCGACGAAACACGGTGTGTCAAGACGAATTTGGAACTCCACGGATGTTGGCCGAAAGATAACACGCGCACACGATAATAACCCGGCATTTTACACGCTCGTTCCCTCCCCTCGTGGAAGAGAGCTATTTTTTAACGGCACGGAGGGTGTTGACGATCAATCACCCGGCGAAAAGCAAACAAAGAATTAGCATGAATCTCTAGAAAAATCCCGACGCTTAATTTCACCGGGTCGTTTCTCTATCTCGACGGAATGCGCGTCGATAACGCGGTTCTGGAAAAAGTATCGACGTTGTCGCGATCGCAATTTTTCGGCTGGACGTACGCTCGTAACCCTTAGAACGAGATTCTGCCCGTGTATCATCCGCTTAATCCTTTGGACGACGGAGGAACGTAATTGTCAATATTTCAAAGGTCGGCGGATATCGTGAAGCGAAAAGGAACGATCCCGCGGCATCGATCGCGACGAAGATAGTATCGTAGTCTCGCGGGGCTCGTTCGAAAGCAGGCCGCGGGCTAACCAGCGAACCTGGCCTAATTGAATTTCGCATACCAGCGCCACGACGATTCGTCATTCCAGCGTCCAATTTGGTCGCGAGTAGTGCCACTCTCTTTCGACCGTGCGCCTCGCTCGGCTACCGCGTCTTTCATCTTCGTCTGACCGCCTGTCAGAGGGTGGCTTCGTCGAAATTTTATCAGTCGAATGGTCTCGCGACGCCTATGCTTTTGGATCGGTTTGTAATCGATCGACTGTACTTACCTGGAACAGAAATAACAGAGGTTTGTTAAATTATGTAAATGTGATTGAGTTTTTAATTAATAGCAGCTTGCATTTGATTTGAAGGAAGCTTTTGTTTTGTCATTTCAATTGGGAAGTACATAGAAAAAATTGTTTTCTATTTTGATAAATAAAATGACATGGAGGATATGGTAACAGGTAACATAGAATATTAAGCGATGGTGTTGACTGTTTAGTTTGACAAGAACGTTTCCGCTTTAGCATCGTCAGCTGGAAAAAGTCTCACGAATCAGACATGCTTCATAAGAGGAATTGACATAACTGACGTTTCTAAGGGCATATTCTTAGAAATATATGAATAGGTCTAGTCTATAATCAGTGACAAATGTCTGTACATGGTAAATAGTGGATTCGAAATTGCTAGCTGTTTCCTAGACTGTCTGACTTGACTAATTTTAGTTCATATGAAATATTTACATCATACGTGTATGATACTATTGGTTGTCAATGATTCTTAGAATCATTTTTCGAAATCTATGATGCGATAATTGATCAAAATTCAGGCTCTATAAAATATTTGTAAAACTTCACTGAAATTTTCCCTCCTTTGAGAACCAAAAATATTTATCGTTTTCCTTTCTGCTTAGGCAAATTTCGTGAACGGCATATAATCAGCAGGTGATTATTAAATTAATGCGAGATCGCTGCGCTATCGTGTCACGCATCAGTCGACGCAATGCAAACAAGCGTATTGTACCATAGCTAGATTCATGGTACGGAATTATCGATATCAAGCTAAATTGCTCGCAGTAATAATATACAAACAGTTGACGCGAATTGTAATTGAGATCGAGTGTGGGGTAAGAAACGTGGCGCGTCGCGTTGTTTCTCTTCGCGTCAACTGGAAGGAAATAAGGGAAGGACAGGCCTGCTGCTTCTACCAAAGGCAGCTGTTCAGGTTCTCACATAGATTAACCCAGGTAGTTTCTGTTCCGCTTCGTCTAGAAGGCGAAGCTTCAGACTGGCAGGAAGTCACTCGCAAACTTGATGGCAAATTGTCGGCTCTTGCCTACCCTCCCTTCGTCTCCTTTGCTGTCTCTTTGTTCATCCTTCGTCCCCTTTCTCTCTTCTTCCAGCGTATCCTTGCAACGCTCATTGCAAGTGTCTGCGTTGGACGTCTTATCCGTAACCCGGATGTCTCTCTATCCATCGGGAGCTCGCAGATCACAGGCTAGTGGTTCGTTCCGGGCAAATTAACCGGGAAATTCGACTGGGAACAACGTGCGCCCGGATAACTCGAGTTGCAGCCAACAATCGAGATAATCCTAAGACCGATACACGATCGCCTTAGACCTGCCGTTTTCCTCGCGATGGAAACTGGCTTTGAGGCTAAATTGCTCGCGGGGGACGCATAATCAAGAAATTAACAAGCAGCGGTTAGTCTTCCTCGTTTCTAATTAAGAACGGTACCGATGGTAATTAGTAGAGTGATCCGTTTTAAGGGTAGAATATAAAATCTCAATTGTAATGGTAAAGTGCATAGATAATTAACTACAACCATTCCATAAAATTTACAAAGGACAAGTAAAATGACAATAACAACTGAATAATAAGAGATAAGAGGGTTAATTGCATTTTCACTTGTTACTAGTAAATTGAAAGTACAATTAAGTTGAAGAAATTCATTTATATAATAGCATCATGATTGTTAATGTTCGGCCAACAGGATGACACATAAAGAAGATTAAATGTATCTGAGTGGAAAAGGAAACCGAGGGATTTAAAGTTAATGCTGCAAAAGGCACTGTTTCCTCGTCTTTTTCTACGCTGGAAATCATGGACGTCGACAAGCTACACGAAATGCTTGCCGTGTTATTTAAGAAAGTATTTCTTCGTGCTCGCGACCCGTTGGAGTTACAAATTGGAATAGCTTACGTTTCCAATTTTTAGATTAAAAGCCTGACCTGTTTCTTTATTCTTTGTTACACTGTTCTTTTCACTGCCACGTATTGTTATTTCTCTTCCAGCATTCCGACTTCCTCTTCGAAACAATCCAGCGCGATGATTTTCTAAAACGTTCGGTCGATTAACGTTTTCCATTTAACAAATTAATTTTTCTTTCGACCCGAATATCCGGGTTCTTAGTTAAATGTAATCTTTCAGCCAGAGGAGCTCGAGCTTCGTTAAAGATTTATTTCCCGCGACAAGGAATACCAGTGCTATTAATTGTCATTTAAATGAAAGTCACCGGGAATCGATAATCTCAACACCTTGGCGAGGGTGAAGGTTTAGCGAGGGTAGGTGTAACGAATAGGGGAGCATCGTCATGGTGGTAGATTTCAACATGCTGTAACTTGCCGCGACCGAGGATGTAGACTGCGATGAAATCGGGGATGATGAGGAAATAAACGCGGGAACGTCGTGTACAGATTGTATCGCTGAAATATATTGCTTCAAGTGATTACAGGATTACTTGGTTAAACGAGACAACCAATTTTAAACGTTACCTATACATATTATATTAACCGAGGATTCTCTGCAGTATTAAATGTAAAATGTCTTCTGTTGCTTATACTGAATATAATGTTCAGAATTTTAAAATGGCATTCTATTCTCAATATTTGGTATAGTTTTTCCAAAAATCAAAATACCTATTTTCTGAGAAACTGTACAGGTTATTACTACGAATTCTGTATAACTAATCAAACTAGTCAAAAAATAGATTCCAATATCTCATAGGTCTGTTTGACGCGTGTTTCTAATGATGAAGTGCAAGTAGATCGGTACTTTTCACGCGGGATCCCTGCGAATGTCGAAGCGGTTCGCCCGAAAGGGCGACAGACGAACGTCATTAGCCACGTCGGAGACACGCCGGCTGTTTGCACGCCAAATACGAAAGCGTGGCATTTGCATCGCTTTACATAAGCAATGTTTTTAAACAAACGCGAAACAGCCCGTCCATGTACCGGATGCTGTCGGATCCTTTCCGCTCTGTCGGCCTCTCGATCCAGCATCGCGGAGCGGCTGCCTGCACCCTTCTCGTTATTAAACTGTTTACACGGTAGGATTATTGTTTACTCGAAAGAAGCCGAGCAGAGATGGCAGGAAAGAGGAGGTGGGCCAGGAGAGTACGCAAACGCTTTTTCCATCGACGTTTTCCGCTTTGGGTTTCAAACGACGCGAGAGAACCGCTTTCCCGTCAAGCTCATACGTTTTTCGGCAGCCACCGTCTCCACCCTTCGATCCCTCTCATGGGAACGTTCGTTGAATCCCGTCCCCGTCACTTTGCGCCGGAATGAATTATAAAATGCGAACGGTGTTCTTGTTTCGTGCGTTTTTTGGCCCACTGTTTGAACGACCAGTCGAAGAAACGCGAGGGTTAATTAACTTCTTTGTCGGCGCGGCTCTGTGTCGATCCTCGGAAGCTCGTATGAAAGAAACGTCCATTTACCTCGCGCGATTGCCTGTCGGACTCGTTCATCCCCTTCGTCGTGGCGTGTTTCGTGAAAATAATAATCGCCACCGTGAAAGATAAAAGTCTGTACCGAAATGATGTTTAATCGAGAGAATACGGAGCTCTGTTTTTGCGATGGTCAGACGAAAAGTGTTATTTGTGTCTACGGGATTCCGTCGGCGTAATTAGAGTTTGGCATAAACAGTTGGGGAGCAGCAGACAGGGTAGTTTCCCTCGAAAATATATTCTCGTGAATCCCGGTCGAGAACACGGAGTATACGGAACGGTGAGGAGAGGGTGGAGAGACAAGTAACACGCGAAAGAAAACAACACCGCTCGAAGGGTTGCCGTGGTTTCGCAAGGGGCTCCGCTTTCTCTTTCGCAATTAAACTATAAATATTCATAACTATTTTAGCAAGACAAAGTTCCACGGTGGGCCGATGGTAATTAAGAGCCGCGACTTCTCGGAATCGTTTATTCGAAAGCCGACATTAGCGACGCCGGATATAAATGCCGGTAATTTGGAGGTCTTCGAGAAAGCCGTCCTTTTTGCACGCGGGGATACACCTCATCCGTGGCCAGGCCAAGCGAAAACGAGTCTACAGACCTTGTTCCTTACGAAGGGATAACGAGTTAATTCGTCGGTTGCGAGAACAGAGGACGTTGGTTGCCTCGCGTCTGAACCGCGAGATCGAACGGTCGATCAAGGTTGTTTGTATTAATTAGAGAAGCTTGAAATTAGTCGTCGGTGGCTGGTTGTTGAGAGGTCCATCGAGAACCAGCTAGTAACCGAGTCTCTGGGAAAAAAGTGGCTGCGAGCCAAAACGTTTGGGCAACGGAGAAATCAGACTTGTCAGACTTGATTTTCTTGATGAGAAATATTATGAAAATTCTTTTATTATTCATTAATTGTTCTAAGGAACGTCCACTTCGAGATCGATGTATTGGAATTTTCCAATTTTCCAATTTTCAAAGTTAGATCTTCAATGCAAATAAAATTCCGAAAACGGGAAAAACTCGAATCAGGATTATTAGTTTTCTTCGTTTTTCTTTCCACTTTTATTATCCCGAAAGTCGTGAAGTACAAACTTTCCATGTCCCCGTCATCTACTTTCGTTTCCAACAGTTCCAGCGGTATCCTTTTTTAGACGAAGAATACTTTGCATCCGACGAATATTAATCCGTGAATTTTTCATTGAATTCGAAAAGGAAACTCGTCGTTTTCCGTGGCGAAGGATGGGTGGAACGACTCAAGGATACATTCTGCTAAGCGATTACTTTCTTTAATCTCTGAGTGCGTTACTTCCGCACGGTTGCAGCATCGCGGAACGGATAAATGCAACGTTTCCTCGACGGATTTTGCGTAACTGGCAGATGGTGCCTCGATAATATTTTATGAAAGATAAGATCGCGGCTCACCAGATGCTTCGTACTGTGAGGTATTTGTACAGGGTTCCTGAATAAATGTAAGATATGAATAGCTGCAGCGTACATTATCGTTGCGTTGCGTTCATTTCATTTTATCGTCATTTATCTTTTCGCTGGTAATAATTTCCTATTTATTGATACAGCATAACCGTTCGTTCTGTTCGACGACGACTGATGATGAAAGCGAAAGAATGTTTGCTTAATAGAAGAAAGGAAAATTTCTTTCGTTAGAAAGATAGTAAAGAAAGTAAACAGATCTTCCCATCTACAATTACAATAAATTTCTCGAACACTATTATTTCGGAACTTTAAACAAATCGTATTTAAAAAAATAATTATGTGGCGTACAATACAGAAGGTTTGAAACATAAATTTTAAATAAGAGAAGAAATGTAAGATTTATGAAAGTCATAAATTTTATCAAATGTTCCAGCAATCAAAATGAAATAACGAAAGATGAAATTGATTTGATTCAGAGAAAATTTCGTGCATTTCTTTGCTACAGTGCACGAAAAAGATGCGCCAGCTCCAACCATCCTCGATTCATACATCGAGATAGCGATGTGCATACCATTTGCGGATGCATAGGAAACATATAATGTACACAAGGCACGTGTACTCGCTCGGTGAGATTCAGAAATCCATAATCCTAGCGGAAGGATATAGAGCGGGACGTGTGATACACGTTACGATGCACCGGATTACATCTCTCACGGAAATTGACTCGAAAGTTGCCGGCAAAAATTTCTGCGACACATTTCGAGCAGCGGAAAACGAACACCGTATATAGTATATAGTGGATTGAAGTTTCCGTGAGTTTGTGACAGTAATTTCTTCCTAACATTTTTTATTCATCGCTGTATTTTTTAACCGAATACTGCATCTCGTGTTTCAAAATCAAATTTACATATTAATTAAAATCGCTAAAATTTTAAATTAAGAATACTCGTTTGTAACTCTTCTGTAGAAACAAAATTCTTTTTTTAATTGTTGAAACAAGGCATTGCAATTGAATTCCTCTCCAGTAGTGTATCAGAAAAGTTTAAACGTAACCTAGATCTGTGTCACGCGGAACACTTCCTGCAACGATCCGGTACCACCTATTCCCATTATCCTCGAATTTACAGGGAACTTCCATACGATGTGTGCATCTTTTAAGCGCGATCACTCGGCAATGAGCCTTGGGATCGGTGTTCTATCCCCGAATCGTAGTCGCTTCTCTTTTTCTACGACGAGCTTTCGATCGTGTCTGTCTTCTCGGTAAAAATAAGCAACACGAGAGCAAGGTAAACAGAGGATCGCACGGGAACAAGGAAAAAAGGAGGAAGAGCAAAGATCGAAGAAGAAGGCAGAAAAGAGATATACGAAGCGCTAGTAAAGGATCGGATCGAGTTGGTTCAGATCAGATCAGATCGGTCGTGGGTGGCATCGGTGACGGCGATGGTGAACGGGTGGGCTGTGGTAAGCGCAGAATCGTGTCGCGGATAAAGTGGTACCCGTCACTGTCTGTCAGCAGCCCTTGTCGTAGTTTCTCTCTTTTTCATCCCTCTCGTTTGCCGCTGCAACTCAACTGACATCCTTCTCTTCTTTCTTTCCCTTTTGCTCTTTGTCTCTCTTTCTCTTTCTCTCCCTCATTTGCCCCTTGTCTTATGAATTATTCGATGCACATATCAGTGTCGTTTGGTTAATCCTTTATAAAATGATATATGTTCCACAGAAACAAGTTAGTTTACAATTTTTCTACTATTTTATTTAACGTCATGGTTTCTTAATATTTTACTGGTAATTTTTAATTTAAACATCGTATAAAAAGAAAGGACTTCTATGAACTTTCTATACGTCGTTATTACGCAACTCTACTTTAACGAAGATAAAGTCTAATTGGAACGATATCAAACTCTCGTAGCATCAAATTGTGTTCGCTCAAGTGCACCAATGTATTCTTCGAAAGCGTGCTCTCCACACATAATCCGTATCTTGACGAGGAATCGAGAATTCCCTCGATATCTCGACATTTTCAAACAGTTAGCAGGCATAAGAGCACCTCGTCTAGCTCGTTCGAGTCTGTCTTTACGATTCGACGAATGCACCGGCTTTTCCTTCGGAGATTCACATTCGGAGGCAATACGGAGGTATGATAGCGGGAACAAAGCGAGAAGAGAAAGCTGTTCAATTTGTGAACACATATAGATAACAGAGATCTTTGTTTCCGTACTTTAACGAGTTACTAAATTTCATTCTCGACAAACAAGTATCTACATCAGTCAATGTTAACCCAGTTTCCTTCGTTCTCTGAAGATCCTTCTCAACTCTATTCTGCCGAAATGGAGCCTTTATTTTATTGTGTGTACAAAGGATTAAGTAAGATATCAGCACATAGCAAATCACATCTGAGCACTTAAAGTACCATCAGGTAGTCGTGCTTAACCATTCAACGTCTAATTAACCTACCTAACTCCATTTTCCGTAGGAATCTGAACAAAGCAACCAGTTTTACCCTTTCCTACCTATATCTACCTCTACAAACATATCTTCCTCTCATAATTTAAATCCATTCTCGCACAGCAGTCTCGAAATAAGAGAAAGGATGAACGCAGAAGCGAAGAAGAGCGGGCAAGTGGTCGTTCTCTTGCTCTATCGCCTGCATACGATACGAAACGTTGATGAGCAGATACCGAGGGAGCGTTTCAGCCTCACGTATACCGCGATTCTACGCGGGTACACGCGTGCGTGCATCCACGTATGTGCACAGGGTGGTACAGAGAAGAACAGCACGCGGACCGTGGCCGTTCTCGTTCGTACACCAGCGAAGGATAGCCGAGGAAGCCCGGAGGGCCTGTCGGAGGTGAGAACAGTACATTACCCTCGCTCGTACTCGCCTCTCCGCCTCCTCCACTCTTTTCCCTTCGTCTACTATTCTCCACCCTCGTCCTTCCTCCTCGACCCTCGAGCGCCGCGCCACCCGTATGCTAGCCCTCTCCGTCGCTCTATCATTATATTCACGCAACTCCAGCCGCGACCAGGCAACACCGATCTTTTTCCCTTTCTAAACGCAGCCACGTCGCGTAACATCGTTCTGCTGGATGCTCAGCAGAAAGCTGAGAGAGGGATGAACCGAGAGAAAAAGAGAGGGAGAGAGAGAGAACGATCAACGTGAGGAGATTGCAACGAGATGCTGCGAGAGACGAGGGAACGCTGCGATTCAATGGCTTGTAATTTCAGCCGGATTTTAAGGGAAACAGACGACTTTTAGGGCCAACCGAACGACTTTTCGTTGGATTAAATTGGAATAAAGTTGTTGGCCGTACAAAAGTTTTTGGGAAGAATTTTTCCTTGTTTCGACGAGTCTTTTTCTTTCGTTAATCTTCTTCAAGATTCAAGAACAGAAAGGGTTCGCAAGAATATCGACTCGGTCAGATTGGCGCCGGCGTGTCCAGATTAGTAAAAGGAATTTCCAACGAGGATTTACTGAATTTCCACAGGAAAAGCGAAGACACGACGGCGACGTATGGGCACAGTCTGTGTAGGTGCTGTCAAGAAGAATGATGCGAAGTCAACAATAGCCGCGGCTGATGAGAGGGAAGAAGAGAGATTGTCCATTAGTCGGGCTGTCGCTCAACGAACCGACTGGCTTGCATTATGTACACAACCAGTTGGATGTGTACTAGCTATCGCGCGTGGAGCGAAGGAAAAAAGAAAAATATTCGCGTCTAGTGGTAAGAAAAGCAACGTGGCTGGGGCCATTTGTTCGGTAATAGAATCGAAGTGGCGGCAAGTGGGGGAGCAAGCGAGCGAAACGTAGGAAACGCAAACAGGTTGAACAAACGCGAACCGGCAATGTATTAATGATGTGGGAATTTTAATTTCGCGGTAACCAATTTGCACAAATATATCGCGTAATTAAATATGAGGCCGAGCAATTAAACACCGACCGGCTGTCTCGTGTTCCCAGCATCTGGTGCGCGATATTTGCAAAGCCTACGGGGAATCTCCGGCTCCGGCGTACGATAAATAATTAAACGCCGTTATAATTGGTTATAAGCGCGAGATTTTAGACGGGGAATTTATTAACTCGTACGCCGGATTTATTGTATTTGACCGTGCGATTAAATCCAAATGAAAATGGCCACGGTTACGCCCCTTGGTTCGCCTCGAAACGAACGACGTTCCAATAAATCCCTCGTTCGTTGCGATCTTATCACGATAATGGCACCAATTTTCAGTCGGTTCGAGAAGCAAGTCGGCCGAGGTTAGGGAAATTACGTTACCGTGCGCGCAACTGGTGGGTAGTGATACAAGTTATTATTTCTTTCCTGATGTACTAATGCGAGTGAAGAGTGATTAGTGATAGGAAATAGACTGACGTGTCGCATCGAATTTTTCACTTCGGCAACAAATTCTAAAAAATGTACACAAATCCTAACGGCACCTGGTATCACGCAACCGTAAAGCAAAGCTTCCGGATCGCTTGTAAATAAATTGAAATTAACATCTGTTCTTGCAAAGAATTAAAGTGGACCAGAAAATGCTGTCACATTGATACATTTATCAATTATCTGTCAAGCGGAACTTGTAAAAGTCATACGATTATTTCGACGAATTCACTGGAGGTTGTAAAGCTGAAGGAATGTCAGGGACGCGGAAGGAACAAGGATTTTCACGGAGGATACCTGTCGCGCATACCGAGAGGTAAAATCTTATTAGGCTAACGTGTATGCAACCGTCGAAGAAAGGAATTAATGCAATTCCAATTAGCCGGACCGACTAGTCGCGCGGTCGATTGTCGTCGGTCGGTTTTGTCCTCCTTTGGAGGAGACAAGCCGCCACTCTTGGAGGCCAGTCACCGACGCGCCGGCACGTACGGCAAACCGAGTCTCGATAGAAACGAACAAGTAAGTAAGTAACTAAGTAAGTAAAGCCGGCCGAATAGGTACGAACGTGGGAGAAGCAGACAAAGGAGAGCCATGGACTGTTGTAAAAGGAGAGAAGAGCTACGTGGAAAAGGGAAAGGACAAGACAGAAGAGCTCCGGTAGATGGGAAGTTCGGTTTAAAAGAAACCATGAACAAGAAAAGGAGGAGGTGGATAGAATTTAAACGAAAGAGAAACAAGGGAAACAAACGGACAAAGTGGGTAACTGAACGACTGATGGGCTAATGCGCCAAAGAAAAAATAGAATAAAAGCGATAAGGATTGGGTAAATAGATACAGCGTGAAGAGGGAACGATGCAGGGGAGGATTCTGGAGTTCAATAAGAGAGCGAAGTTCAAAAGAAACGAAACAAAAGGTCGGAAGAATTCGAACGAAAGAATGAGCAAAAGTGGGGGCGGACCCATCGGTAAAGAGGAAAGTTGGACAGTGGAAACGATTAAAGAGCTAGTATGTAAATGAAAAGAAGAATGAGAGCGTGAAGGAGAAAGGGATTTCTGCGAAGAAATGATGAAGAGGGGGTGCGAAAGGGACGAAAGTTCCGGGAGAATTTCAACGAGAAACTGGTAGGAAGGATTTAAGGAAGAGAAGAAAGAAATGGAATGGGACTACGGACAGAAGTAAGCGAAGCAAACGCCGAAGAACAAGTCGAGGAATAAAGTTCGGCAGTCAGACGATTAAAAAGCTAATAGGGAGATACAAAGGAGAAAATTATAAATGCAAAACTGTGGTGAGGGAAGCTAGGTGAAGGAATAGGAAAGAATTCCGGAAGAAAAGAGACGGAGTAAGAACGAACACGAAATGAAAAGAAAGGAATGAGAGAGAATCAAGAGTGCAGATTGTTGGAAATCTTTGATTCATTTTAAAGGGGACTTCTATGGAATTTACGAACGAACCAGATGCGATGCTCGAGCGAATGACCGATCATACTGATGGACAGATCTGTTTAAACGCGATCGAGCTCTTTAATTTCGTTCGCGTTATGACAGGGTCTTTTCTTTTGTGCGAGACGAATTTCCATCGTTAGGATCGAGTGTTTAGAATCCCGCAAGAGACGTGGACAGACGTTTACCTCGAAAGTATGACAGACAGGACGGATCAAACGGACTTCAAAGCGAGATCGCTGACACGTGGCATCGGTGAGTACCGATAATCGGCAGTTCATACCACAATTATCGACATTCCTACCTACCTCCTCAATCTAACAGATAGAGAGGTCTCTCGCAGGTTCTCCCACGTATTAACTCGTAATCGATCTCAAGCTTGTCTAATATGGCTGCATTACGTAATAATAGGGTTTGGTAGCTAGCCGAGAATTGGATAAGGCGCAATTAAAGGTTCCTTTGGACGTTCAAATGCATACCGATGCATCCATGTATACATGCACCCTACGTCTATATTATCCACCATAATTTCCATGTACATAGAGATCAATAGACATCGAATTGGACCACATAATAAACCTTGAATTTAGATAGTGGTTCTCCATCTAGGGTCAATTTATTCGTAGCATTTTCCTTTTTCATCCCTTACAGTTATTAAGAAATTAATTTTTTACTTCACAATCTACAGTCTATAGAATATTCTCCTATACAAATTATTACCTATTTACAATCGTCCCTTTATCAGTAAGACAAAAAAAAAAAAACATCGATGGAAAATATTAAAGTACCCTATCCCTTCGACATTAATTATTTTCCCTTCTCCCGTCCTTCTAGCGTTCGTTATTTCCTCTATTCCTAAAGGTAGCATAAACGTTTGATATTTTAAATCAACAGAAAATTGCACGTTCACATTCGCGTTGCACGTTCGTCCGGCACGCGATGCACGAATATACATCAACGTTTTAAACGCGATAATACGCACCCTTTCGACGTACCTCGTGTATATCTCCGTTTCACGGAGCTACAAGGAATCTCCCTCGAAGGTATAACCGTCACGATAACCTTCTTAAATGTATTCATCCCCGGCTTTCGACTCGCACTTGCGCCGCTTCAGCCTATCCGAAATCCTCTCGGCGTTCGACGATCGCGACTTCAGAATGCGGCAACGTCGTTTCACGTTTTCTCGTTAAACGTATTCATGCGCGCCCCTGCGGCTGGCTGAAAGCGGCTAGTAATGTTTTTTAATGTTTCAACGGAGGATACGGCAACGGAATCCCGATACATCGAAACGCGATCTCCTTTCGCGCCAAGATTTCCATTTCCCGGTCGTACGAAGTATGAACCCGTGATTCTTTTCCCGTTCGCTCGATGTTTGCCGTAACCGGGTACGACACCCCCGGTTGCACAGTCGTTCCAAGGGAGGAAGCAGCATAAAAAATAAAGGAAAAGAAGAAGAAGGAGGAGAAGGAGGCCGTATTAAAATGTTCTTTTCAGCGTTCGCCAGAAATCCCATTAAACCGGTTTGAATCGGGCGGCCTTAACGATCCGGACGGGAAGAATCTGAATGCACGTCGTGAATTTTTCTTCTGCTACTTGAAGTTTGAGCGCTTAATGTATCAGCCGGAATATATCTCCCCGGGAATAAGATTGATTACGTCGTTATCGTTGTAAGCCCCCGCGAAACCGAGCGGAGCGAAGCCCCTTTTTCCCGAATAAAAGTGGGCAAAGGGGGAGATCGCGCGACTCCTCTCTGACGAGTTGTCCAGCGGATGGAGGCTTGCTCGGCAACCGTGTCCCGATTCGATTAAATCGTGTCCTCCTGCTCTTTGTAGACGCGAGCCAGACGAGTTAAGTAAATCTCGTTTCCAGCTTCCGTCACGCGAGACGCTTCGGAAAAAGACTGCCCTCTTTGCACGCGCCTGTGTACCTTTCCTTCCCATCCTCTCGCTTTTCCCTCTACCACTATCTCATCCTCCTTAACCGTCGAAACATTTTTTTTTTCTCAAAGCTCTCTTTCGCGGTGATTTCACAGTCGAATAAAAGTGCACCCAGCTCCACGTATCCCAAGGTACCCAAGGGAGCCGTGCCCCAAGACGGGTTCTTCCACTTCCTCCGCACAGATTTCGGACAGAAATGATTTATTCCATCAGGCCCGCTCGCCCGTCCAGATTACATCCAACTTATCGCGCTTGAAACAAAAAGTACCATCACGATTAATGCTTCTTATCAATAGCGAGCTACTCCCGTGAATTATCTCGATCATCCTCGGTAATAAATAAAATCCGCCGGTCCGACTCGTCACGTGACTGGAATTCGACTAGTCTGACCGGATGAATCTTGGCCAGTTCTCGGTTCACTTCCACGTCCCACGTTTCACCGCCGCTGCTCGATGCAAATGGCCGGCCAGAAAGAGGCCAACGTAATTGTGATGTATGACGTTAGAAATAGATGCACGGAGACGCGATTTGATGGATGAGAGGTCAGGGTGCGCCACGCAAAAGGTGCATCGCGAACGAAACACGTGGGGATGCGTGCCGTGGAACACGATCGATGCTTTCCTTCCAGGCCTCTATCGATATTCAACATGTTTTTCATACGTGAGCATAAATCGTCTGCTTCCGTTTCATAATTTTCCTCGAACACATTGATATGAAATTCTTTTGCTTCTAGCTAAGAGATCGATTAATCCAAGGAAATGTGGCTGGTAATTTTTATAAAACCGGCGTTAAATAAAGGCGATGAAATCCGGAAGGGTAAAAAAAGCCACGTAGAGCATGAACAGCCTGCACCGAGCACGCCTCTCTCGATACCTTATCGCGCTTCCGTATCGTGAGATATTACCGGATGGAGGTGCCGACTACGCTTCCTTCGCTGGCGCACTCGACGATGCGCCGTCGACTGGTGAATATTGTGATTTCCTGAGGAACCTGAAGTCTCGCGGGTGCTATCGTTCGAAAGGCCGTCCTCGATATATCGTGCGAGCTACGTGCTGTTCGTATCGCGAAAGGGACGGTCGATGTAACCGCAGACCCGTTACACCAACGCGTCCCACGGGTACCACTCGCACCAAATTGAAACTGGTCTTTGCATTGGATTAACTCTTTGCGGCGAAACTTCACCTTGACCGGTTGGCCAATCCCCTCGTCCTGTCTCTCGGACCGCACTCTTTGTCCTGCTATACTTCCGGGAATCTCGAGGGTGTGAGTACACCGACAGACAGTCTGGGGAGTTTATGTTGACGGAACTTTTGCGGAAGACCCTGGACCGAGACTGGAAATGGGTATCGTACAAATAAAATTTCCATGTCGATCGCGTCAAATTTAATTATGTAAAAGATTTAGTTACAGAAAGGTTTATTTAATTTAATTTTCTTGTTCAATCAAATTAGAGTCAGAACGATTCTTTCTAAATTCCAGATTCGTAGGTAGATAAATAACCTCGGGTCAAGTAAA
The DNA here is from genome assembly GCF_051020975.1 of Osmia lignaria lignaria. NCBI lineage: Eukaryota > Metazoa > Arthropoda > Insecta > Hymenoptera > Megachilidae > Osmia > Osmia lignaria. The sequence continues at coordinate 8,857,280 of NC_135046.1, read as the reverse complement.
ATAAACATAGCCCGCTAATCTGCGAGAGCTGAAAATTTGTCGAACGGTTTCCCTTCAGTCGTGTTTAAAGCTCTACTTCTCTTTGTCTGTAGCTGGCTGGTTTTATTGTCTTGTACCCGGAGACATAGACACCGAGCGTGTCCGAACGAAATGAACCCCTTGGAATCTCGATGCGGTTCGCCTCGAAACGTTTATCTAATACCCCCTCGATTCGTACGTTCTGAGAGTGCGAAATTCCCTGGTGGTAATCCCCCGTAGAATCCCGGATCTCTGGGCTGTAAATTAAACCACCCCTCCGATCGTGTGCCTGACTGCTTGTCGCACGGTTCCTACGATGGGGCTGCCGCGTGGCAACGAAAAGATTTACCCTTAAGAAGAATAATGGAGACAACGAGACCTTTCCTGTATTTTCAAATAACTATTACCGTCGATTAATCCATAAGTACTAATTACTGCTATCTAACGCGAGATAAATTAATGCAATTAATGCATGGTTCTTGCATCTCAGAAGGAGAGATTTCTTACGCTGCAAGGAACACGTTAGACGATCGACGACGAAACTTGCTGAATTTTTAGAAAACCAAGCTCTACTTCGGCTTCCACGTGGAGGATCATTAATGCGTACAATGGAACGGAACGAAACCGAACGCAACGACACACGGAACGTATGCACGGGTTAGGTATCATTTGGCTTGCGCCACTCGAAGCATGTGTCTTCATTAGGCGTTCGGCTAGGGGCGGCGCAATTCCACTGAATCACATCGAGAAACCAACCATCGTGGCCTAAATTAAGCGCTAAATGCAACCCCCTTCGACTCACCATCCCTCCGAAACACCGACTCCCTGTACCTACTTTAAACTTCCTCGCTGTATCGCCTTGCAGCCGACCTCGCCAGTCGAACGTCGCGCGTCGGTTGTTTTGCATACGAGAGCCATGAATGCATTGCGAGACGTTTGAATTCAAGGTGTGTAACAGAGAGACCCGTACAAGCCAAATCCCGGCTGCCTACACGGTTTTTGGTTCGCAACCTGTGATTTCCGGGACCGACTTTCCTGCTCGGATAACGTTACACGTTTTGGTTGTTTCGAATCAAGAGCAGGATTATTTTCTTCTTGTTTTGTATTCACGATTGCGCCTTCGTTCGCGATTAGAATCCGAGAATAAGAACGGTCTTAGAGAATGTAATATTCCGATGTTGTACTGGTACAGAGGCAAATCGTTACCGAAGCGTTACAGTATTCTGTAAGGACGAACGATATTGTACTCCAAGCGTAAAACAATTAATTAACAACTCTCTCATAACATCTCTGCTGGTTAGGCGGCAACGAAACTCGTCAACGTGACTTGTAGCTGCGCATAACTTTATGAGCGTGCGCCTAAATTCTCGTCGATGACCGGCGAAGATGAAACGCAGCGGCCAGGCGAGAGCGAAGCAAACCGAATCATCTGGATACTTGATCCCGTAGAAACCGCAGGAGGTACATTACACGCTCGTTGCACCTTTGCCAGGGAGGCTAGGGAGGTTTTCCAAGAGAAAGGCTGCCTTCCCGAGTGGACGTGATACGCGCTTTGAGCCCTGGCCAAAACTCCGTCCTCGTCGCCTCTTCTCACCCCCAACCCGCCCTTATTTTCCCCCCTCGAGGACTTCTTCTCTTTATACCCCGCTCGTTTACCACTAAATCACCGTTACATCGGTCGTGCATTACTTGCCAGCGGTATAAACGTCGTCTTGGCCTGCACGGTCGCCCCCTTTTTGTCGGAAAATAAATTATTGGACAAATAATTGCGAGCGCGATACACTTTATGCCCGGCGTGGTAGTAAATTTTACGAGAAGATCGTTCGCTCGTCTTTCTGCCTATCTCCTTACGTCCGGCCAATCGTTTTCGGCAAATTCCATTAAATCATCCACCGAAAAGGTATCCTCGTCGGTGATTTTACGATCGACGGCAGCGCGTGGAAACGCGAACGACGCGGACGAGGGGGCTAACGCGTGTCTGCGACGAGCGCAAACACGTCGCGAAAAGCGGACTCACAGCCGTACGAGTCGTTGTATAACGACTCATTTCGTTGCCTCGTAACTCGAGTTCGAAGGATTAATTGAAGCTGTTACTCTGTCGCGGCCAGACGGGACCCGAATCGTGTTCACTCGAGGGTACAACCCTCGAGATTGCAAGGGCGTGGGGGACCAAGCGTTTTCAGCCGATGATGCCGTAAATATCGTCTTGCGTTTTATGCAACTTCTTTTAATCCAGATTAAATTTTTTGTAAGTACCGAAGATTCAACTATGGGGGATGTAAAATCATATTTACGATCGCTCGAGTTTCATTGAAACTTAAGAAGAGAGGAGATTCTTTTTTATAACATCTCTGTCTGTCTTCGGAAAGACGGTTAAGAGAGCTATTAGCCACGATGATTTCGTGGCCAATTAATAATTCTCTTCACAGGAAGCGTACAACTTCTCGCGATTTTCGGCCGAAAGCAATATCGTGCTCGTTTTCTCAACCGGTATTCGTTCAGGAGTCGATCGTAGCACGCAAATCGTTTTGGGCGTGGTACTCGCCGCGCCGGTACTCAACCGCTTAAGGAAACGCGATAACCGTTTAACCAGCTCGAAGTGCGGAGGCAAATTATCGTGATGCTCCGACCGCAAAATTATTGCTGGCAGAAGGAAGACGCGTCTTGTCGTTACGTCGTTGCAAACAACGAGTTCCCTGTGATCTCGAGAACGACCGCAGATACGGTAGGTCGGTCTACGACGGGAATAGATTTAATTCCAAAGAGGATTTCATCCCTCCGGAGGCGCAGAAGAGGACCGAGGGAAAACGACGATAAGCCTTCGCGTTCTCAAGTTTTCCTCCGTCTCTCAAAATTCCACGATCGACCGAACTATCGACGAATAAACATTCCGACTCGATCGCTGATTCCGCGAGGCGACGAACCGGAAATCTTCGAGCTCGCACGATTTCTCCTCGCTTTTTTCATTGTCCCCTTGCTTTTTCTTTCTTACGGTTTCCTCGCGCGATGAAAACTTTCACAGAACTCCGGTCGTTATCCCACGTGGAAACGTTTCGCTCGTCGCTCGAATAATTTCCTGATTCGTGCGGAAACGAGCTGATTGGTACTCATGCGTATCGATCGACGACCGGCCTCTCGAACGTAGCTCGCTCGTGATTTCGATCGACATTGTCGAAGGCGAAACAGACGTGTCTGTACGTTATGCAAGAGAAGAAATCGAGAGGACAAGGGTAACGGAGGAATCTCGTTCGCTGTCAAGACAGGAATAACGTAGTGGATCAGGTGGAGGGTAAACGAAGGGGTGAGAAGATTTGACGAGCCGGGGAATAACTTCGTCGGCTGTGGATTTAGCCCCGGAAGAGCTCGTTTATGGAATATGGAGGCTCTTCTCGCGCAAACGTAAAAGTTTTCTGCGCGGAGAATATAATAACCTTTGACTACATTAACGTAACTGAAATGTTTACAGATACACCGTTGAATGAAGAAACGAAACTGGTGTTATTTTCGTGCAAATAACTCGGTAACTAATTGATTGTAGCAAATTGATCGTGATTTTAAAGAAAGTAACAATGTAGCCCACAGGATCGTTAGCGGAGATTGATAACGGATACACTCGACGAAGAATAGAGCGGAAGTGAAGGTTCAAGGGGAAGAAAATCGAAGAAGACGAAGAAGAAAGAGGCCGACGATGGAAGCAAAGGGGAGCCGAGGGGCAAGAATAGAAGGTGGACGAGCAAGCACCAGAGGTTGAGGATCCGAGTCGTGAGCCAAGCGAACGGCGAACGACGAGCAACGAGCCGCTTTGTCCGGCGACCCGGCAATCCGGAATGCAGTTTCGTCCGGCGATGAACATTTTTATTTTTACCCCGCAGTTTCGGCCTTTTTTGCTCCTTGCTCTGTTCGCGTTTTCTCCTCTTTCCTGAGGCGAGCACCGCAAAGAAAGCGGGAGATGCATGCATTCCGATGTTGTCGTGGACAGGAGCACGAACTCGTGTCCCTATCCCTTTCTTTTCCCTCGCCGCGTACCATCTTATCAACTTCCTTCTACGAACGTCCATTCGGGACGCAAACACGCCTTTCCCTAACCCCTAAAAAACTCTTGACATTCTTACCAGGAAAATGAAGAAACTCCTCCTTCACTTCGAACCTCGAACACAATCGGTATTTCGAACCACGGTCCGTCCGCCACCCCTGTTTTCCCGACGGAATTTCTCTGCTTTCGAACAAACAATCCATTCGTCAGATTCGAATTGCCCCTCATCGAGTACCTAAAGAGCAATTTCTCCATTTAACTCGAACCACTCGATTTTTATCCGAATTAATTTTCCTTTGCAATCGACCATTGAACGCAATGTATCGGTAAGTCTGGTGGAGAAAAAGTGAAAGAATTCGAGGTGACGTAGGAAATTTGGAATTCGGTAAACGTCACGAGATTCGTAGGATTTATCGCGACGCTCAGGTATGAAAGTGTAGCAGGGGTGGAAACGCGAGAAGGGGTGAAAGGTCGGGGCCAATTAAGTGGGCAGCAGGCTGCTATCTCTCGTGGCCAGCCATGAGACTACCACGCACCTCATTATAACCTACAGGGCTACGTTATAATCCCACCCGCGTTACAGTATCATTCGCAGATCTCGCTGTCCCTGTCCCACGAACGCCGGGAAATCGCTTCTTCTCGTTTCCACGACGGAATCGCTGTTTCGTGTCCTATACGGAAGATCCGAAGTCGGGATCGTTAATATGGAACTACATTCCATTAACGTCCGGTAATGGCGCTCCTAAGCTCGAAGAGCTCCGACCGTTTACGAAGCTTGCGTGCAAAAGACAGTGTCTCTGTGCTTCTTCTTTCCCGAAAGTAATCAGAGAAGTTAATAAACCTTCGAATTTTGTAGAAAAATTACAAATCACGTATGAATGAATTTCTTAATAATAGTGTTTCAACGATGTGAATATTAATTAGTAGGCTGCTGTCGGGATAAACAAGAAAATATAAGGGTAGAAGTTGTTTATAGACAATCATACGCATCGTGATTCGTTCTGAATTTATAGTAGTTGATCGGAGCCGCCGCGCCGGTAAAAACGAATATTCGATGGTATTTTCCGCCTTGATGTTCGTGTGCTTCTGATCTTTCAGTCAATATCCGTTGATTAATAATCTGTTTGCAACGTGCCCATCGCATTTTCTTTTTCAGCACGATTGTAGGAATTTTTTGCAATAGAATTTGTATTCATCCACGCGTTAAATCCCGTATTTAGGAAGATATGAAGCGAGAACACGCGTAGATCTCATTCCACGGGAACCCTTCAGCGGTGCGTACGTCCGCCTCCTCTTTGTTGAGGCTTTAATTAAAAATATTAATAATGGCGTCCCCGTCGCGGCACCACGGGGAAAATACCGAGCGCCGGACAACAAATGAGTTTGGCGCGGACAACAATGGCCACCGTATGTGAGTAATATTCGTTCAAATATTAAACCGCATTCTTTATTTTTTCATTGTACGCGCAATAACGGTCCTAGATAAAAGCACGAACTACGTTAACAATAAAGTGACCCGGCGTGCTTTGTTTCCCTTTGAAAATTATTGCAAGGACTAAACGCATGAATCCAGCGAAATGTTCGTGCCAACTAACAGGAAACTAATAAATTCCAACCCCATCTTTCGTTCGATGTATTGCCATTTTTCCTACTCTCTCATGTTTTCGAAATTTCATTTCATTTTTTACGTTCGTTTCCCGTACCCTTTCGCTTTGTTACACCGGGTTGGTTGCAAATTAACTCTCGTACTTTTGATATCGATGCAATATTTTTCACGAAATACACGGTTAATTTAGCTTCGCGACGGATTTGATCCGAACGCAAATTTCGTATGCACCTCGTGACCTGTTACAATAAAATTTCAATGCTTCATCGGACTCAACCGTGTTCGTTTTGACGGGGTCGAATTTAATGAATTCTCGTTTCAAAGAGTTCGCATCGAGAATGAACGCGAAAATATGTTTACGAAAATATTTGCACCACTATCAACTTCAGCGTTAAGTTGGGTATCAAATTTTGAAGAATCTCTCGATCTCGATAATTATAGCGCGAACGAGTCGCCAAAGAGATGCAGATTTATACATCGTCTCGACGCGAGCGTCGGTATTAAACGCGACAGAGCGTCGATGACTGGGCGACTAGGCTGACCCAAATTTCGATGACTATCGCATATTGATCCAACGTTACCGCGATAATGAAGGGTTCGAACAAGTTTGCAGGTGTACCACTCACTTTAGCCGGAGGGTTAGGTCAAGTGGAAAATTTGACACATAATCATTGCTCGACGCGCGTACGTTGATCCTCGATGATTATTCTCTGTCATTATACCCCTATTATATTCTCTCAGAGAATCGATTACCTATATTCGACACCTAAACCTAAACAAGCGCCTCTAATCAACATACAGTAATTACTCGAAGTAAAGGAAAACAAAGTTGCGTATAAAATTACGATCTCTCTGAAAAGCATCCCGTGAACGGATGAAAAGCAACGAAAGTTCACCAACCACGGTACTTTCTTTCATCTCGCAGTTTGTATTTCGCCCCACTACGCAGCCTTCTAATTTAAAATGAACAAAACCACTCCGGAAATTTCAGCGCGCTCCAGTTATCCGACGATCCCTTTATCGAGAAATAGGTCGTGCACGATCGAACCGACCTGCTTATCGTCGTAAAAACGGTCAGACAGCGAGGAACGTGCACGGAAAACGAGCCGTGATTCAAGCAGCCTCGATGATTAACCGAATTACACAGACCAATCGGCGCATTGTAATATCGAGTGGTCCAACGAGTGGCTAACATGAACATCCCTCTCTTCCTTTCCCTTTAGAACTTTTCCCCGATTCCTCGTACAACACGCCACACCGTGCCCGTTGATTCGACAGAGTCTAGATTCTATTTGTACCATCCCCTGTTAGCCACCCCTTTCGGTACACACGTGCGACCACGATGGAAAGGGTTACCGCGAATAAAAGGGGATGCATGCATACGCTAACGTCCACGTTTCGAAGCGTTTACACGGGCACGGCAACAACAACAACACGTGGACCGGCGGAGGATTCGAGGCGGAAATACGTGCGGCGAATATTGGCGCGAGGGAACCGACTCGATATCTCACTTTGTCAGTTTTCTAACCCGTGGTCAAGCTCGATTCGCCTATCGATATCGATTACCACCAGATGAATTCCGGTCACGAAAGGACGTTGAAGAGAGTCCAGATTAATACTCTACTCTGTTGTCGATTCATCTTTGCTTATTCGTTCTCGGATCTGTTGGTTTTCCGCTCTCTCGATCGTGCGGTACAGATTTCGGGGATGCTCACAGGTGAACGAAAACCGATGACTGATTTACGTCGCGGCTGGTGGTTGTGTTGCGCGTTTCGACCGCTAAGCGGATTCCCGGGTAATTGATAACCGGCCGGAGCGATACAGTGTGAATCAGATTAAGATAAGAAAGTGGATGCGGTTGAATCATTGTTAATTTATTCTTCGTTTTAAAAATACTAATGATCTTCTTCTTTATAAAATATAAGGTGCATTTTGAAGGTATTTTAGATTGAAAGGAACCAAGTTGAGAAAGCAACAGCTTCAGGACATATTTTGAATTCCCATCTGTGACCAAGTCGAAGCGTAGAAAGCTTTGGCATGTTCTCAAAGTTTTAACGATGTTTATGCAGAACTCTGACGGTATTCGTGCTATAGGAATTAACACTCTAGATCATTTGGTTCCGATTAGAGCGTTCGTATGAAGCCCGACGCAAGAATAACAGTCTAAAAGCGGCGAATTTAATTACCCCCTTTGCACACCTGACTACCGTCAACCCCAATTTCGTGGCTATTTTCGAACCGCAATTTCCCTTCGATACCAACTGTAACAGACACAAGACACCCTCCTTATCGAGGATTCGCGTTGTCTCGCGGGCACGGAGGGTGAAAATGTGGTGGAACAAGCTCATGGAAAGGCTAATCCAGTAGCTGGTAAACGTTGACTCGGCTCCCTTCCAGTAAACATTCCTATTTAAAATTTAAATTTACTCGATACTCGGAGCACCGCCTTACCCTTTCCTAGCTTCACGGATCCGTTCGTAACGGGTTCCTTCACCCTTGCGGCGTACTTGCTTCCGACAGATAAGGGAAATATCTCTCAACTTGGATTACGTTTCTGCTCCTTATCAGGTCCTGCTCCGCAGTTGGAGAGCATCAGTGGACACGTTCTATCTGTGTGCGTGCATATGTTCTTTCTCATTTAACGCGGTCAACTTTTCCCTTTTTATTCCTCGATCTTATCGTCGCTTCGCAAAGTAGCTATCCGATGCGAATTTTTCTACGGAGACTGTATGAAACTTTTTGTAGACTCGAGAAAACCAAGAGAAAGTATCCGCTGACTTTTCTTATAATACGGACCAGGCACTGTAGTAAAAAGAGTTGACTTTGAAATACAGAAAATCTGATGTGATTAAAACCACACTTATGGTACATCAATTCGAAGTACAGAGTTTCATGAAAATAACTATGAAGTAAAGACAACCACTGTGGTTTGTTAATTATTTAGTTTTAACGACGCGTAACTCGTTTTCGACAAAGTAGAGAATGTAGACGCCCCGGTGGGTTTAACATAGTAGCTCTGGGTTAATTTTACCTGGGAAACTGTTGCCATTAAATGAACCACCATGCACCGAACTGGATATTAAATATGTGTTGCAGCAAAGGAGTTGTTCCTTTAATGTCCCTTCCTGTTCGCATGAACGTACAAGCTAGATTTGGTTGAGACTTTGCCAAGTATCGAGGCGAACATTATAAGTATACTAAATAATTAACTATTTGACATCATCAGAATCGACAAACCTTACAGTGTAAGGGAAAAAGCCACACGGTAACTCCTACATCGTCATTCTGTCGTTTTCACTAATAGTCCGACTAATCCCTTTTTATACTACTGAAATTTCTTCTCCCATGCTGAGGCATTCAGAAATTTAAAAAAAAAAATAGTTTCACAGGTTTCTGGAAACTCTAATATTGCATACAATTTTCTGAACACATGTAGCATTTCAGAGACATGATATTCTGTCATTTTTATATCGTCCACGGAGATCTACCAGAAATATATACCCGCGAGCAGAGTATTGTATTCAAAGTGGCAGATAAACGAGAAAATCGTTACACCTGCACGTCTCGTTTAAACACCGGAAACACGGTGACCCGTTTCGAGTGGTTGGCAAGAAACTTTCCCGGAAACTTGCAGCGTTACTCTTGTTCGGAACGACGTTCTCGTTACCTGGCCGTTTGAACGTGACCGGCTGCTTTAATCCCGACATTTTTATGAGAGCGTTTTCACGGCGCGAGATACTCGGCTCCCGTGACGAAAGCTCTCTATCAACGCTCTATGGAAATTCGGAACGAGCCTAGCACGTGCTGCGATTCGCACGATTCGCTCGACGTCCTCTTCGTCCCTCGAGCTTTTCCTCGCCGGAACGCGGGAGAAATCGAAAGTAGTCCGTGCGTCGTGGGAATAGTTTTCGTTTGGAAATGACAGACGTACTCTTCCGCTTCCTTATGCTGTTTGCACGCGGACAACTGTACGATAAAGGGACCGCAGAGCGTCTGCCATTTCTTTCCTCGCTGCGAATTTCATTTGCGAACATTGAGCGCGGAATTAACGTGGCTTTGATGATCTCTTATTCTGTTGGCTTGATACGTTCGAGTGATCGAAGGATCTTCAGATTTTATTAATCGTCGATTGAATTTTACACGGATTTTCGTAGACGATAGCAAGTTAGATAACTGACCATGTATCGTACCTTGATAATTGAACACTGATCGACGTGAAAACGGTGATTACGCGAACGTGACAACGCGTCACAACACAGGTCGGTCGATTTCATGGAACGGAACGGAATTGTATAATATATCGGGAACAGTTTATCAGCGATACCCCGGAGGTACATCGAAAGTTTGCGTTGACGGTACAATGTAACCAGCGGCCGCGGACTGCGGTCAAAGAGTTATTACTCCATTATGCCGAACGAGTTCATTGCCTATTTGTCATTAGCATTGGCAAAATATTGCCTTATGAATATACCATTAACGCTGCCGGCGCCCCTAATAAATGCGTAAATCGAATTGATTATTGCTGGAGACTCATCCGGGTGTCGCGCCACGGTTCGACGAGTAAATGATGGCTCTAACTTGAAGTGAAACTGATTTAAGCGGGGCGAGAGACGAGCGTTGAACACGATAGAACGAGAGAAGAGACACGCGAGAACGCGAGAGACGAAGAAGCGGTACGTGAAAAGGGGAACAGAGAAACGGAAGCAACGATGAGCCGAAGGAAGGACGGAGCAACTGGGCATCTGCAATTCAGATTTCAACCCTTATGCTCGCAACCCCTACTCTTTATCTAGCGTTTGACCTCCTCCGGCGGGGATTTCAAATTAAATGAATACAGATACGCGAAACTGATACGTTTCAAGCTTCTCGCTCGGCTGTACATATTCGTCGACTCGGTTGAAGGGGAATCCTTAGCTCGTAATTTCTCTGCTGTCTGACGTGGCGATTAAAACGGGCCTGGGATTACGCGTTGTTTTATTGGACCGAATACGTGTAATTTCATTCGCAGCGAATAGAATATACCTCGTTAAGCTGGATACTGTTTAAATGAAACATATTACGTGGCGTATAACGACGATGAAAATGGTTCACGCATACATTTGTCTGAATTATATGTACTATAATCTCCAGAAAGTTTAGAATTTAGTCATCATTCTAGCCTCAATTCTAACAAGAAACTGGGCTCTAAAATTTTACTCTCTTAATGTATAGACTTTCAATTTAATTTTCGTTAATTTCCCTCGATTGAATGTTACAGAGGTATTCACGATTTGGAAATTGAAGGGTGCTACAATGATCATCGGTCGCAAATTGTCGCCTTGTTAAATGTGCATAGGGTGCATCGATCAAGTTGCACGGTTGACATGCTCGTGGAATAACTCTTTCATGCATTAGCCACAGCCAGACGAGGCTCTGTCCCGGGGATCGTATCTCTCATGGCTTTTTAAAGCGGGCCGGAACGAAAAGAGACGTTTATTATTTATACGAGGGTGACCCGACGGTTTCGGACAGAGTTAATGTTTCTGCCAGTCGATTAATCCGTCGTTTGAAAATTATAAGAGGTCCCACGGCAGTGACGACCCGTGAAGAATCGTGGGGTGCATATCTGAGCGGTCGTTCGACGTCGGCCACCAACCACCGATTTTTTATTCACCTCGAAGCTTCACGGTTCCTTAGACATCCCCTGAGAATTCCACGGCGATCGAACCTCTTTTTTCCGGACGTTTTATCTCATCTCGATTCATGGCAGAAGCATCGTGTTGAACATACACCTTGAGGGGTATGAAAAGGATTGTTTTAAATAATTGAAAATTATTAAGAGAAGGTAGAGGAAGGAAATTAATTAAAATTAAATTTTCCACAAACGATATATTTTAATGTATTATGGAAAACGCATTCTATTGATTATATTAATATTTTATACAAATTTGACCTGAACCATTTCCCAAATAATAATACGAATTTAATAATTCAATTTATATACAAATATCGTTTTAATAAAAGAGCCTGTTCTCGATGGGTAATACTATCAGAAATCAATGAATTTCGAACGTACGACCGCAGAGTAATTCGTTTTTCGAGACATTTTCGCCGTCACATCTTTCTTTCTTCCCATTTCCTGTATTGTTTCAGTTAATCGAATTGCCGGATGTCCAAGCCACAGTTTTGATCGATGTGGGGAATAAGGTAGACTGGAGAGTGGTCAGCTGCACCGGTTCCTCCAATCTCAGAGAACATTATTAAATTCGGTCGAGTAGTTCAGGTACCAGTGAAACTTTCGGATTGTTGTAAAAACATGAACAGGTCATTTTGTGCTTGAGGTTAGTTGAAATTGGCACGTACAAGTACAATGGATAAAACATGTTCTCGTCGCCTGTTAGCCATGAAATTGGAAAATGAATTTTGTCGAAGAAAACTTTAATGCTTTATACTACTTAAGAATAATTAATTCTGAAAATTTAGATGACAGTGCAATAAAATTATTTCAAATGAAATAAATATTCATACTTGGAAATTTATGAATAAAAGTGGCGTTCAATGTAACCGAAGGGTGCGGAAATAACAAGTTTTCTGGAGTGACAAACAGTACAGTCGGTGTAATGATCGCGTAATGATAACCGGAATTGAAATAACGACAGCAATGATAATGTCGTGGTCCCCTCGGGTCGGACCGTTACGTTGCAGGCATAAATAATGATATTAATTCGGTGGCACCGCGGGGCAGGCTGTTAATACCAGCTTCCTGTTCTGGCTACCTGCGAAACTGGTCCTCCTATAGGTGCTGCTGAATCTTGGGTCCCAGCACGTACATTGAATGTGTGCTTGCCAGAGCCGTTTTCTTGGCAATTAGCTGGCTGATACACGGGAGCGAGCCTCAGCACGTGGCGATCGTATAAACGAGGAAGACTGTAAATGAGGTCATTATGAAACATTTTGCGATTAGATAGATTCAAGAATTTACAAAAAGTATGAAAATGAAACGAATGAAAAATCAACAAAATCATCCTTATTTTTTACAACTAGTTCATGTTAAATTTTTAAGGAGGAAAACTTAGTAGAAAGTCGACTCTTATTAGGGAGCGCTAATAACGAAAAATTCGGATCATTTAATTACGCCGAAGGGTATATTATACCCGGTCGACCGTTTTATTTTCAGGAAGCCTGTCACATTATGCAAACCTCCGTCGCAATGACTACCTTCTCGTTCCTGAATAAATTTATGAGGCACCAAGTATGGCATTTCGCTGATGGACTCTCTCCCGAACTTAATAACGTTCAGCAAACATCTAGGGCGTCAACGCTTATCTTAATTACAGACCAGACAACTTGATTACAAAGTGACGCTTTAATGAAGACATTTACGAGCTCCCGGCTTTGGATGGAATCGGGTGTCTTGGGTGAATTGAATGTTTGCATTGTCTTTAAAAATGATGCCGCGAATTTCTTGGTGAAAGGAATCGATAAATTGCAAATGTATTAGTCAATTATTACCTCATAATAAAGAAAAATCTGAAATGTAGCATTAATGATATAATATTTTAGTAAAATAGCGAGTGTCAACGAAGAGACAGATTCAACTAGGGTAGTTTTTTTTATTACAAATTACAGACTTCGAGGGGGTGAAAATTTTAGGCACCCGAGGGGGTGCGTGCCACCCGTAGCGAATAAGCCAAGGCTTGCAGACTTTATAATAAGGGCTTCTGTGCCAAGGGCCCCGAGAACCTCCTCCATCACGTCCCACCTGTCAACTGCACTCTCAATCTTGCCATAATTTATTTACCAAATCAGATGTAATAAATGTTTGGAAGTCAATGTATTCGAGCTTTCTAAAGCGAAACAAGGAACGAAACTGTCGCTCATAGGACTGTGGATGTCACGTTGACTTAATGCATTTGTTTCTCTGCCAGCCGTTGGCGACATCTTTGTTCCCATGGAAAAAATCCCTTTCATTTCTCTGGGATAAGCTTATTTACCGTATACCACGGCACTATGCGTGACGAAAGACCAGAGAAAATAATATGATCGGCGGAAAGGTAAAAAAGCAATTTTCTGCCGGGGTTTCTGCGTTACCGTTGAAATTAGAGGAGCGAAGAGAGGTTTTCTGTTTCGAGCGCTTTTAATAGCTTTCACGGATATATCTCGGCTAATTTTACGCTTTTAATGAACTGAGCCGGGGCAAGGTTGCACGTTCGTGACTGGAAAATAAGCTGATCCATACCGACGCAAAGCGCAAAGGTTATAGAAACTCTGTCATCGCAACTCGGGCGGGAATAATATTGATGTATCTGATATTCGCGTGTTTCCTCAACCGATACGTACAAATAGCTCTTGATTAAAAGTATTTATCCATCCATATTTTACGCGGAACAAAACATAGCGTACAAAAAATTGTTTCTTGCTACTGATATCGGCTCAAAGAATGAAGCTAGCCATTGATAGAATAAAGTAGAATAACACTATTTATAATAAAATGAAATAAAAAAAACCTAAACTCGTGAAAAAGACGTTCGAGCGTGAAGCGATTCGGTGACAGTCGAATGCAATTTGAATCGGTGAAAACGGTCAAGCACCGCACCGTGCAAGCGCATTGATAGCACACACATGGGCCGCGTGTTGGCGTGAATACGTATCACGGTTCGACATTAATCAATCCACGCATTGATCAGCTCCCACAATGGCCACGCCATTATATGGATCACGCAGCATCCCTAGCGCCCGATATACCAGCGCATTAAACGCTAACACGATGCTTCGTTGCGGTGTTGACTGTTTTTGGAACGGCCCGTGGCTCTGTCGCCGTTAATGAAATAATAGATGAGCATCTCTGGTCGCTGTAATAACGCCGCGCCGTCAAAGGGATTTGCCAAACAGACGAGCAAGCGATGCGACAGCGTCGATGGATCAAGAATCGACAACGCGCAGCTTCGGTTCGGTTTCAATCCGGAGCATCGTCGAGCCGGCTTTCAATCGACCTTCCGGCAAGTCGAATAGTCGAGTGTCGCAGCTGAGCGGTGGTCAACGGTGGCCACTTTGCTAGATGGGATTTTGATGATCGTTTCTGGCGGATGGCGGATAAAAATGAGACAACCACGATGGAGATGGAAATCGACGATCAGCAACGTCGATGAGAAATGGAAAGAGCAATGATCGAAGAACGAATCGTTTTACTGCGATTCCAGTGTCGGGTATTAAATGATGGTATCGTTAATAATAGCTGATCGTAGAGTGACATATTAGCGCCAATTTCATAAGCAAACTGTTCAGAAGAATATCAACGAAGCTGTTAAATGGAATGCGAACACTAGAAGAATAGCAATGGTTAATTGAATGTATTTTCCCTGGGACAGTATACATTCGAAACAACAAAACATTCCTATTGCGGCCGCGTAAAAGGTACCTAACAAAAACGGTGCGATGCCGGTTATGAATCAAATCGCTGGAGACGCGGTCGTTGCATTATTCAATGCAATATCCGCCACGTGAAATGTAAACGTGGCGTGCGTTCGAGCGCAGTGTCAACAGCTTTTAAACGCGTGTGAAAGATAAATACATCGATACGCTGTTAATAACGAGTCGATCTAAAGAGTTTCACCGTTTGTCTGCGATCAGCTTAACGGAGGAAAATAATGAAGAAAAACAGCGATCTCTTCGAAACGATCTGTATCTCGATCGTCCGTGGTTCATTACGTTTATTTCGGTGGACTGTCGATGCGGTATATTACCGGCGCGAGAGAGAGTAACAGCTTTGAAACTGCTCTGGACAAGAGTCGGACGTAGAAAACGTCCAGAGCCAGCAATGGGAAAAGGGATGAAAGGATTACGTGGATACGTTAAGCCTCGAGAATCTCTCTTCACGCCTGGTTATACCAACGTCCACCCACCTGTCCGTCTGGTCGCGATAGTCGACTGACAGAGGTAGGAACGGGATGCTGCAGGACGGATTCTTCGCCAAGGATTTCCTACGGCTACGTTCCTCCGATATATCAGGCCGGACGATAGCCCCGGGGGATGAAATAGGAAGAAAGGTTCACGAGCCTTTCAATGTCCGATCCGTCGTAATACCGCGAGTGATAAAGCGCTGCCCGCCATGAAATATATCTTGGAACGCGTGAAATGCGCGCTGCTCCTGCATAAATACTGGCTAGACCTCTCGGTAAAAAAGGAAAGGTTAATACGAAGCGGGAACGACGATTGAAATGCGGTCGAGGACGAGAGGGAGGCTGTTTCTACGTGTGATGCAATTGAAATTTTCCTTTCTATATATGTAAAACGATTGAATATAAATACGGTGATTATAGAATTTCAATCAATTTATAAGTGCCGTTTCATATTTAATTTTGATAAATTACGACAAATCGGTTATTATACTCTTCTAAAAAAGTGCAGTTATTCGGGTGATCGGATGCGAAATTCTAGCGAGTGAAGCAAGTAAATATCCGGAGGGTGCCGGGTTTAGAGGGTGGAGAAGCAAATCGGGTTGAAATCAAGTGGCAGTAAATGCTCCGGGCAGACTGCTAAGGCAGAATCTACGAGAAGCAAGAAATGGCGAAAGAATTGGCGAGGATAGGAGGGATCGAAACGAGATAGAGTGAACGTGTGCTCACGGCGAATGGGAGCAGGTGAAGAAAAACAAGGAACCGAGAGGAACTGACGTACACCCTCGAGCAAAGCCTTCTTTTTCTTCAGCTTTTTCAGCTCGCGTCGTCTTCTACGATCATATTTGCATTTTCCTCGTGAAATTCGCCCGGGGTTCCGTTAGATCCGTTTACATTTACCTCTCGTGAGATCTTATTGATCCCATTAAACAGCTTCGGCGTTGTTGCGCCTTATCGACCTATAACGTTCTCGATATTTCCTCGAGAGATGTATTCAACGCTTCAGCAATTTTCAAAAGCATTTGCACAATGAATAGAGGAGATGGTAGGTAATATGGAATATTCATTTGATTTTCTGACGCACAAAGTCTTATAGTAGCTGGAAGAAATGATAAGTCCGCGTTATTATCACACGTGTGGCTCGTGTTACTACCAATACCCTATTTTAATTTTTAATATCTACCAAAGGCGATACGCTTTAAATCGTTTAAACCTGCAACGTTCGCAAAGCTCTAAAGAATTAAAGGATTTCGAAACTGGCGAACAACTCGATCACGATCCCTATAGACTACGTGAGGTAAAACTACATACACTGTTCGATGGAAAACACGCGATAAACGTTGAACGCGAGGCGAATTTACGCGTCACGTCGCGAGAATTCCAGAGGAAGTAGCTGCGAGATACCCGGAGGACAATACAGTACACGTGCTCGGTCGACCGAAACTGAAGAGATCGATCCAGCAACGTTTATCGGTATTGGCAGAGGCGCTGATAAAATAATTTGACGCTGCCTGGCCACGAATAATGGGCGGACAGGTTGGGGGTTGAAAAGAAGACGGAAGAACGAAGAGGGTGGATGTACAATGGAAGAACGATCTCTATTGTGTCTCTACCCTGGCTTGCTTCGCGGCACACGCGACTGATTTTCGCTCTTGAATAAGATTATGATAATAATGAAGGCCAGACTTCTTCTACCCCGACCGTCCAAGGGGTTGATTTTGTTTCCCCTTCAATACCTTCTTTTCTCCCTTTCTACGAATGAACGACAAACGTCTCAGCTGAATGCGATTCAAGAACGTGTAAAGAAACCCCTTTGCAAGAGGAAAGTGAAACGAGGGAAGGAAAGGGGTTGCCGGTCTCATCGAAAGACGTCGAAGAAATCAAAGGAAGATTAATGACTCATTATTCGGAACGCTTTCCTTTGAGCTGTTTTTTTCCTTTTGTTATTCTTTTGTCACGTATCAACGTTTATTCAGAATAATTTGATCGTGATTACGGAACCTGCTTGCAGAACTTTCAATGTTTCACGATTGATCTTAAGTGTTTCCAAACTCCGTCCAAAGCTTCCTCTGAATTTAATTGAAATTTTCTAATTAAACGTAACGTTTCGTGTTACCCCGGATACACATATAAATAGATTTATTCCTAGAAATCTCCATTCGAAACGGGTTCGAATAATGTATGCGAAACGTATCGAATACACGTGTCCGCTAATGCAGCCTGTTTATTTATCAATCTGCTTAGCCGTTTGATAATATCTCCATGACGGGCGTATTTAGCGCACGTTTCATTGATTTGGGAGAAGCGTAATTAGATATAACTAGGCGAGCTTAGTTAATAAATGGGCCCCGGGCCTTTTGGCGATCGGTCGTCAATCGTCGATCGACTGGTCCAAATGAAACGAAATCGAGGTTCATGTGTCCTCCGGCACAGAGCGACGAGGATGCTCGTATGCAAGAGAAAAGAGAGAGAAAGATGGCGATAGGTGTTGTAAATCGAGGTATGAGCGAATCGAGTTAATAATTATTTGTATTTGAACAACGTCGTCGCGGCTTGATTACTGATTAAATTGTCATTATCAACGATAACGATATAATAATAACAGATCAGGGATATTATTGCCACTTTATACAAACGTAGTTTGTGCCCGTGGCAGACCAAATCAAGCGAAGATTAACGAAAAGAAAATAGTGCAATCGTTTGACGCAATTCCATTCGGGGTAACAAATATCTTGGCGTTAACGCTTTTATGAGCATAACGATTTGTCTAACCAATTAAGCGCATAAAGGATCATATTAAGTATCGCGAACCGTTCGTGCTACGTTTCGCAAACAGGAGGGAACGCTGTTGGAAACTGCGAAGCAAGGTCTGATTAAAAACATCCACATTTCACTTGCGCGGTGCATTCTAATCAACACGTTGGAACGTGAGAAAACTCGGAACGAGCTTTCGCGGCCGCCCGTTTTTATACTTTTCCCTCCCCCGAATCCGTTGAAGATTAAAGCTGGCTATCTGGCGCGGAACTCTTATCGTTAAATATTAAGCGGCGAAATAATTAATACACCTTCGGTGGAAGTTGGCGAGGGAAGAAGAATTTCCAGCTCGCCGTCAGCGATGCGAAAGTCGGCGGACCTGATAACGTTTCAGCCGACTTAATGAACTTCGGCTAAAAACTGGCCAGGCTGGTGTTTTAATCGCGGCAACGTTACGCTATCCTCATTAACCTCGTTAACACCGTTAACTTCGTTACGCGCGCGGTATTGTTGCCGCCTCGCTTTCTGCCGGCGTAAAAACAAAGCCGCAAGCTGGACGCGGCTGCGTGACGCCGAGACCAGACTGCGGAGGATTGAAAACGAACCCTCACGGATCGTAGGGTAAACGAACGCGGAGGAAAAACAGTCGGAATATTGCGTGCGCGCTCGGTTTTTCGGCCTTACGCCACATACTCGCGCGGCTCTGTGCACGAGGCATAAGACCTACCGAGTTCCGATCCCAATTACTCTTCTAGTGGATAATGGCCGGATAGTTGGCAGTTAGCCGGGCCTCGGCATGGCGGTCGATTAATTGAAAGGTAAACTTACCAGTCGACTATGGCCAGACTTTCAAGAGGGAGCTGCGAGGGAACTGGCTACAGGCGGACGGCTAAGTGAGAGACGACGGGTGGGAAAGGGCGAAGGAAGAAGTCGAGAGGGGAATATAGATGTTCGAAAAAGGACGGCGAGGGTGAGTCGGACGATGTGGGTAGAAGGGTGGTCGGAAGGGTATCGTGATAGCACGCACCGTCGAGACGACCGCCCTCGGAAGAAGGGGTTGAGAGGCAACCTCAGCTCGCAGGAAGAACCACTTACCTGAAAATAGAAAAGAAACAACCGGTTAGTTAAATTAATACAAATAATTGTAGAAGCGAAGAGACGATCGTCTCCATATCTCTCTATTTGTATTTTCCAAGACGAAATGAAAACGTTCTTTGGCGCGATGTCAAATGAGGGAACCGGATGGTCCATAAAGTTGGAACGAGGGTTGGGATAGAGGAAAAATAATTTTATAATCACGTTGGAAAATTCTGGGATGTTATTTTTGAGAATAATATAGGTAAGGCTAATATTGATAATGGATTTTCGCATCAATTTAAATACACGAGATATTCGTCAGGTAATTGAACGTATGCGAACATATAATAACCGTTTCTCGGTGGTTCTAAATAAAAAACGTATTAAATAGCTGCGAGGGCAAGGGAACCGCGGAATGGTAGAACCGGTAACTAGCCACGGCGATCCCGCGCTCGCCTCTTTACTTATTCGTACCGCAAACGCATTTCCCGCTAGTTACACGTTAATTGCAACCGGTGAAATTGATGGTTTCGCCTCGGACATGGTTAGGTCGAAACGGTTTTAATTTTACGTCGTTCGACCGGCGGATAACACGGATCGTTATTTCTCCCTCGTCTTCTCTTTCTTCCCCGTTTCGTTCTGGACCGACAATTCTAAAGCTACTGTTGCTGCCATGCCGCCGAGAAAGCAAGACGCGATTCAACGCGCTTCGTTGCACCATCTATCTGGCAGCCGATCGCTAATTAAAGGAAAGTCCGCGTCCGTCGATTAATAGATACCACGTTCCTGACTTTTCTCGTTCGATCTATTCCGCTATCGGGATGAGTAATAAAGGGTTGTTAAATCGAGCAACGATGCAGATAAGAAAAAGCAAACTGGAGGATTAAAAAAAACAGCTACACTTGGATAGTGTAATCTTTTGCATCCTTCAAACGAGGTTGAGAATTTAAGGTAACGCGAGAGCGAGGGGAAACTCGGGGCGATTAATAATCGCGCAAAGGGGTGGAATCTGCTGTTGACGGCGGCGAATCGTTTCTTACGAGAGGCAACCCCTCTGGTCCGTCAAATTATAAGGCAGACCAGGGGGCTGGATAGACTGGCAACGGAAAAGCCTGCAACTTTGAGATTGGAGGGTTCTCTCGATGGTGGTTTATTGCTTCATCACCGTGTTAATTATTGCTTCATCATCGGCTCGCCCTCTCTTTTAATTAGACCCCCGCATTAACCGGTTTCGGTAGCTGGCTTCCGGTTACGCCTTAGTAATCGGCGATAATTAGAAAGTGGTTCGACAAACATCGCGAATACTGTGATAATTACCAACGAAGAATATCTTAATTATTCTATTATACGTTTCAAGATAAACCAAACTAGTTTTGATTTCTTTTCAAGATAGAAACCTAAATGCTGTCATTTTCGATGTATCTGTATACAGATCTCGATGTTGATTTAATTTTATCTTGTTCGAAATTGGAATAATCAGCGGCATTTTGATCGGTATGCCGATTGCGCGCGATATTAATCACCGTTTGATTGGATTACGATAGGATATGCCGATTTTTAGTAACTAACTCACCGGCGAATAACGTGATTACGGATAAACGTGTCTCACGCGTGTTACATCGCGGAATACCGTAACTATCGCAATCGAAATTTAATAGGCGCATTATCCGTTCAATAAATAATCAAACCGTGATTGATCTAATAATCGCGTTGATTACATATCGGTCAATTACATTCAAACGCGTCCGATGGGAATTGCGCGATCGAAGATAATTAAGATTCTCCTTCGTCGATTGATATTTCCTGACTTGCACTCGCGATTTTTCTCTCGATTCACTACCTTAACCCTTGACCGTTCCCGTCAACCACCCTCTAACCTTAAAAGAGACGAACGAGGGTGCATATGGGGTGCCAGATCGTGGGGAGCAACCCGTTAATTACCGGAGTTTTAATGAATAAAATTGCACCCTCCGTTCAACTCGATCTCCTCCCTTACCTCTACCATCCCTCTCTCCGGCCAACGCGATTTGTCCTCACGTGGCGAATGGATACTACCTATCTCACCCCTCTGACTGACGTCTAAATCCACCGCGTGCCAGCGACCAAGTCCGTTTTCTCTGTTGCGAAATTATTTCACAGACAGCGACGCGTCTTGAGCTCGCATTGTTGCCGTCCCCGTCTGTATCATTATTTTTAATTAACGATCGCGCGTGTCCCGACTCCATGGCAAACATCATCGACCGCATTAATGTACCCTACGCCGCTAACGACGTTTTAATTTTAATGAATTCGAATTCTCGCGGCTCCACAACCTGCGACCAACTGTCGTTGCGGTTTCGTTTGGAAAATACGTGGCCACTAATCATTCACGTTTTTCCATCTAAGATATTTTATAACACAGTCAATTGTGTAATAATATCGTGTCGTAGAAGGAAATTAAAGCTATATCGAACAATTTTTTTCAATAGAATTTCATCAATATCGGAATTCTATCGAATACAATATACCTTTCAGCAAATATCAATCGTAACGAAAAAATTGTCGATTCTGCACCGATTGAATCTCTTTTAATCACGGGCTCCTGCTTTCGAAATTTCAATTTCGCCCATAGAAATTTCCTTTTTTTTTTTTGATTTGATAAAATATTTTTCGGTGCTCATTCGAATAGGACGACTTTTTTGCCCGATATCTTCGGCGAATCATACGATAGCCAGTCTATCGACGGTCCATTGTTATCCGCCTTCTATTTTTGGCGGTTAATGGAGTTTCAGCGGCGTGTATATCGCAACGAACGAGGAAGCAGCAGGTAGAGAAAGATAGAGCCAGGACGAACGGGTCAGAGAGCAACTGCGGGGAGAATCGAGCGAGAGAATAAATGTGTTTCAGCCAATCAACGCCACGAGCCGACGGTATTCACATTTCTTTCCGATTAAATCGTCCTCGAATGGCCAGCCGAATAGGCTTGCTCGTGTCACAATTTCTGCGCGACAGCCTTGCCAGGTAGCTGCGTATATTGTAGGTAGTCGGTGCGAAATTAATCGGGATTCGATCCCATCCGGGGCGACGCAAATTGGAAACTACCCTCAGAAACTAGTTCCACATAATTTCGATGGGAAAACAAATTTCGACCGGATCGACGCCGTTGGTTTGTATCCCAACAAAACCAGCTCGTTCATTTTCCTCGGATATACTCTCAACACACTCTCTTTTAGTAGGAATAATGCTAGCCAGATCTCTTTATTACTGTTTATCACAAGGTAAAACTTTCTTCACCTCCGATGATGAAAACTGAATTTTCACGGTAAAAGATATAAATTTAAAATCGCTTCGATAGGTTCACAATACAGGAGTTCGTGTAGATATTGGAACAATAGAAACATCACTGAGTGTATTATTCAACGTGGTGTTATATTCGTCTGAATGAATATAAAACGGTACAATTACAATTGGATTGCGCGTTATGGAAATGCAAGTTAGCGAGTTGCGCGTTTCATGAAACACTACTGTTCAGAATGGTTTTAAAAATTCGTGATGCATGCCTCTGATCGGTTGTCCGTAGGAAACAAGCGCAGAGCTTTATAACGAGCTTGTTATTTTGTCGGTGGATCGCTAATAAAAATTGTTCGAGTTTAATAAACATCGAGCGCAGAATTTCAGGATCTATCGCAAACGAGATTTCATTTAAATTCCTATACGAGGATACACATACATTTTCAATTACACCCTACAAAGTCCGCGCTGCAAAGTGAAAACAGAAAAAAAAAAACAGAAAATCTTTCGCTCAAACGAATCTAAAAGGGAAGCTGAACAGGAAAATCTCTTCAAATAGCAATTCTTTTTCCAAGGAAATCGCACATAAGCAAACGTTACGTTGTTTGCTAATCGCGAGCCCATTACGAAAACTTTTCGAGGGAGCGATGATGAGTAATCCCCGTCGGGATTGAATTTCACCCGACGTCAGCCGTATCGGTGTAAACGAGAACGCGCTCCCCGTCGAACTAATAGTTCTCTTGCCGAGAAACAGGTAATGTCAGTTCTTACGTATTAACCGTCGTCCCCATTTCACCTTCCACGGTGAGAGTGAAGAGCAAGATGTTAATTCGCGCGGTCGTTACGGGGTCACCGAACCCTGAGCTCCTCGTCAGCGACGCGGCGCAGCGCTGCCACCGTCGCTGTCTACGTCTACGTCTACGTCATCGTCTACGTCGTCGTCGAACGAACGGTTCGCTACGAGCGCGTACCTATTCATCGAAAAACGACTGCCACGTACGAGCACACCCACACGGGACTCGTAGGGGTTGGATCCAGTGGTCGGACCAGCGAGAGGGAGACGAGAGTGCACTGTGAGAAGCGTATGTGCATACGCGCAGGAGAATATCTGGAGGGTGTGAAAGAGTGCGGAACCGTGTGAAACCAGACGATGACGACGATGACGACGACGACGACGGCTATGGCGATGGCAACGAACCACACGAGGGACCAGGAAGAACGGAGGCGAGAGCAGTGACTACAGATCCAACAAGACTAGACGTGTCTTTGTTTTCAAATGGTTTTGAATTTATGCCTTGAGAACTAACGCGATTTGCTTCATCCTAATGTGAAATACTTTGCACTGCAACAGTCAATCAGCAGATTGCTTCGATATCAAAGACTATACCTCCATTACTCATTGTCAGTCAGTGTATCGAGCTCAGCCTTGCCATATTACAGCAACAAGAGGAGCAGCAAGGGCAGGTTGATTCAACACTTTTCTCAACATTAGATATGACAGTTTCACCACCAAAACTGGTGGGGTCGTCCTCCCTCAGGGGACGGTGGAGGGTCTTATGCAAGATTTCCCTACGTTAAAAAAAAAAAAGTCTGCAGACACTGATTCGAGTAAAGGTAGCTGGCTGCGGCACCGTTGTGAACCGTTCGACCTAGAGAAAGAGGTGCCGTCGAAGGGTGGCGCAGCGACGTACTTCGACAAAACAGAAATGCATGCGTGCGTTAATTGTTCTTCGTGACGCGATGTGTGTGAGTGAATACGCATTCATTCTTACGTGGCGCGCTACATCATGCGTATTATGTATCGATGGACGAGGGTGGCGTTCCAAAAGCGATCGTACTCGCTCGTTGATCAGCCGGGGTTAGAGAAAGGGAACTTGTTTCTCTTCCCGACCGACCTGTAATTATCGAGAGTTCTTTGACACCAGCGATCTTTCGCTTCCATCCGCTCACGCAATTGATTTCTTCGTTGTTCGTTCGTTTGCTATTTTTACATTTTTTTGTACGATTTTTTGTTTGTTTAATCAATTTGGTGTATCTCCACTATTTACTTTTTCAGTCCTTTATTTTAATTGCTTTCGATTTTTGAGCACTCACAGCCATTGAACGTTCAGTGTGCTGACTCGATGAAAATGCATATCCCGTTTCCAAAACGTCCTGTAAAATAGATTGTTGTGAAACATTGCTTGTATAAATCATACCTTATCTGTATTTGATTTGAACATGAAGGGACTTAAGAGGCGATATTAAGTTGGTGGGTTCGCGTAAAGGTTCAGAAGGGCGAAACGTATTTCATCGTTCACCGCACGCATCCGGATGTTTCTGATCGTGTAACCGAGTACGTAAGTCTCCCCCGTGGGGAGGGTTAATTTCGTTCGGTCCTGCCGTAATTCGTGACTAAAGAGAATAAAGGCGAATCTACGGCTCGTTAGCGAGCAGGCTCGAACGGTGAAATCGGAACAGGGTGGGCGTGCGCGGTATTTCAAAGAGGGTCCTTCCAGGTCTCACAGGGAGCTGTCATTTTCCGGTACTTCGGCAAATGAAATTTGCTCCGTAAATTTGCATGGATACCATTTTTTGCACCGAAAAGTGGAACCGTCGTAGGACTAACCACTGGAACTGAGAATCTCAAATAACGAAGAAGCTAGTTGTAACGACGAAAAAAAGAAAAATAGCAAAAACCTTTTATAATTGATATAATAGTTGCATTGCACAAATAGTTAATTACGAATCTATCTGCATTATAAATTAATTGTGTTCATTATATCTAATCTGCATTATGTATTGCGTATATCGTTCGTTTAAATTAATGATGGTTAATAATCCATGAGGTGATTGCAGCTCTGAATAAATAAAATAAAATAAATTGATCGTAATATCAGAGAACCTGGAAGAACAGCATATGAAATCCCCTCACTTTGCTTTATTCATCCCACTTATTGAAGTTGTATCGATCTTTATATTTCTACCATTTTTATTCTATTTCTTCTTTTTGTATCGAATTTACCCAGCAGAAATGAAGTCTGCGTTTCATGCAGTCGAATCTTTTAATATTGTATAATATTTAGAAACGCTCGAATATGAAGCTCGTAAATACAAATATGAAATTCATGGAAATGTAGCAGTAGTTCCTATCATTTTATATTTGAAATCGTGATTTGCTTTTCATTATGTATTCGTCTTTTTTATGATAAGAGTAATTCAGGTAACTTCGACAGAGTCATTACATTCTGTGAGAGAAATTTTTAAAGATCAAAACATTAGGAAACGTCAATCAGGACGATTTCTAGTATTGAGAATGTAGCCAAGGAAGAAGCTCGATGAAAATTTCTACGATTGAATCGATGAAACGCTTCCACGATGAAATTTTTATGAATTCATCGCCTCGCCGAAGTTCTATATTGTTCCGGAGCAAATGATTTAAACTTCTACGGTGGAGTCTTTCAAGTGATTTCCAAACTTTCCTTAAAGAGGCCGAGTAATACGAAATTTACCAAGTTTCACGAATACCGAGGTAATAGCGACCACAGTGATTTTCTGGCGACGTTGTCGTGAAACCCATGACGAAATCAATCGTATACGTTTCACTTAAATAATTCATCAAATAACAGTATCCAGATAACGAATAATCTTCTACGATAATAAATTAAAATTTTTGTCATATCCTTTTTACACGCATTTTATTAGCACTGAAATATCTGCATATTTTAGCAAAGGATTCATTATTTTAAATTTTTCTATAATATTTACTCTACATATTATTCAGATCAGTGTAATATAAAAATAGATTCATTTAAAAACTCACGGTACGTATGATTTTAATTCGTGATTTATCGCATATCAAACATCGGTCCTCGTGAATCGGAGGAACGGCACAGATAATTAATAAAACGCGGGACGTAGCTTCCGGAACGGATCAAACAACTCCCGTTCCGTCTAGTTTCGAATCATCGACAGGGATTCGAATTAAACGCGGAAAAACGTGAGTCCGCAACAAAGCAGTGAAACTCACGGTAAATATTTGTCTTTACGCCGTCGCATTTCGATATGCTCGCTAATGAATATTTTTTTTTTTTCATCGCACATCCGCTCATCGGCCCATTCGGTTAGCAAATGCACTTTTCTCCCGGATACTTTTTAAAATAACCGGTGCGGTCACATCCGCCAATTTTATATTTGATTTGACGATGCATACCTCCGCTCGCTGGTCGAAAACTTTAATTTAGCAGGTCCGATGGAGGGAGCAGCAGCAAATTAAACAGCTTTTCACTGAATTTGTATATATCGCATTGATGTTTAATAAACACGTCAAAATATCTCTATATGAAATAGCATAAATTTGTAACCCCCACCTAGATACTCTATGTAACGTAGACAGGTAATTCTGATCTCCTTATCCTAATAGTTCCAGATACAATTTTTTACGTTTTAAAATGTTCCACGATAAAATTCGGTCGCAATGCTTCTTCAAAAGTTAAAAAATGTCGTGCATCAATCGTCAAGAAAGAGAATTTCAAGGTTTTCTTCGAAGAACACAGCCAAATCCTCATATCCCGAACGCAGAATCCTCTAGAGCTAAGTGAATCCTTCGCCCGTAATTCGGCGGCGTGCCATTTCATTTGCATAATTGAAACCACTCAAAACAATTGGACGAGACTTAGTTGGTCCCGGCCGTACCGCTCGGTCTTCCACTATTCTTACATCCGAAGAGTTTTCGTTGATTCTTCCAGCTAGCGCTGCTCGGATAGAAGATGGAAACGAGGGAGCAACCTACGAGGTTCTATTCTTACCTGATTACAGAGATGTTAAATTTAGTACCGACAAATATATGCAAGCAAAATTTGTCCTACATAATCCCGGACGAAAAATTATTTTTTCAAAAGTACTGGCGAAGGTTCAGTGGCCTGGGATTCAAAAAGAAAAAGATAAAGACGAGACTACCTACAGTGTACACGTCTACGTATGCATATATGCACTCTCCGCAGAATGCAACGCAGTGGATGAGAAGCGAAGCGAAGAGGGTGAATTCACACTCTCGTTCGCACTCTCGGCCGCGTACACACGTCGTCGCATAGAAAAGTGAGCGAGCGAAAGAAAGGAGGACGGAAACGGTGACTAAGTAGACCAGAGAGAAAGAAGACGCGAATGAGAGACGGCGAACGAGCGAAACACAGGAAGAAAGAGATGCGGTGAGAAGGTGTGCGTATGTGTCGGGGGTGTCGTCCGGGGTCTATTGGTGGGTGTGCCAATTTACACGCGTTTTGTTCTTGCTACAACAAAAGGTGCGAGCGGAAGGTTGGACGAGGGTGCAGAACCTGGTGTCAGGGGTGACAAGGGAGGATAGAGGTGACAGAGAAGGAACGAAGAAAAGAGAAAGAGAGCACAAAGGTCGAACGCGGAAACGGGACGAGATTCGAAGTGGTTGGTTCGATGCATACATACAGCCCCGTATGGGGATGAACAGAGACAACGATAGGGGTTGCCGTGCGAGAGGGGTAGCTTGAATTCCCTCTATTATACGCCGTAGATTTTGCATTCGACCGGGTTGCCGGATCTACTGCAGTCCACGACCTACTACAGTCTGTCGCTTGTCTGGCGTTGATTTACTCGGGGGATGTGAACGCGACTTGTTTCGAGGATCCTGCAGTTTTATCGGGGCTTGACCGAACAACAAACAGGATTTTCAGATTTTCGCTCTTCCTCATCGATGCGCATACTACAGAGGTAAAATAAAAGTTTCGAAAGGACTAGTTCACTGCCGGTTATTTTATCAGAATAATTAGCACTTAAAATAGTGGCAATAGAAATGTGAATTTTCGATGATCGAATCGCCAAAAACCGCATAATTATCGTTACGTAGAGGGGAAGCTTATGGTGGAGAAGAAGAAAACGGTCAGGCGTGATCGTATTTACGATGCAGCTGGACGGTCGTAGTTCGTTCGTCGTGACTCGCGAAATAAATCGTTAATGTACCAATTTCATGTTGAAACGCTGCTGGCTGGCCGGGCGATTTCGAATTCAAGTCACAGCAGGAACTCAGCGGACCGATGTCAGCCAGTCGCAAAGGGGTTTCGCGGGTCGCACCATGTCTCACCGACAGAAGAGAGAGGACCAGGGCGTGCTGATACTTAAAATTACAAGACGCGTACGAGCTGGTGGAACGTGGACTCGTGTCGATCAAAATTTCCCCCTCGTATCGTTTCCCAACGGGTGGAAGCAATTTATTTTCTTGCAACTATTTTTACTCGAATTCCTGAATATTGCAGTTCACTCTTCCCTTATGATACTATATCATTTGTACTATATCTTTTCTAAACACTTTTTACTGCAATCGTTCATTTTCCTTTAGAAGCAGTCATAAATATGTCGCATTTCCTCGCCACTGTGCACTGAAGGCCGAAGACGAATGCAAAACCTAGTTCAACATGAAACAGAGGAACGTGTACGAGCGTATACAGGTGAATCGAAGAACGTTACGTTAGCCCAGTTTCGCAACAGCAGGGATTTACGACGCGAAGCGTCGTGGCATGTATCTTCGACACGCGAACAAGTTGCATCGTCCGCTGCAGCGTAACGGCGAGCTGCATTCGGAACGATGGACAGCTTTTACGAGGACTCGAGGAATTCGCAACCGCATTTCAAAATGACCGACCGGATGCATATCGTTCGAAATTACGAGCATGAAGGGGAGAAGCGACACGATCCTCGTTAAATCGGCCAATGAACGTATTGACCGAGTCCTATCTGTGAATCTGTTGGAAACTCAGTCAGCAAAATTTCAGTGCAGACATGATGCATACGATTACGATGCCAGATTCACTGGGCATCGCGTGAAAGTTCTGATTTCAGGGCTTGAGTTTGATGTTTCTGAAACGTGTGCGCTTCGAAGTAGAATATTGAAGCTGTTCGAAACTGTTCAAAACCGTACTAGTTTCGAGTGAAAAGATCTCATTGAAATGAGGTATTGAAAACGCATTCGAAACATGTTATATGGATTTGGTATCGGGCACAATGATTTCAATTCTCTGTGCACTGCTCTAACATTAAGGTAACAAAATTTTTATTGCAAATTATAAAATTTCCCTTTTTGCTTTTTTTACTGTGCACCATTGCGATTTATAAAAACAATGTTTGTTTATACGCGTATACTTTAGACTAAAGATTAATTCATTAGCACTAAATTAATCATATGTATCTGTAAAAGATCACAGAACTACAATTTTTCATTTTCAATTATAAAAATTTTTTACTTTATTTTTTATTTTTATAATTAATTTTTAGTTTAAAAATAGATACACATTCAACATTAGTTGTTTCATCATTCAAACTGACGAAACTATTTCACCATATGCTCTAAAATAGTGTTAAACTTTAATGCAAAATAATATAAAAAATAATTACAGAATTGTTTAAACAAATATATTGTCAACGTAGAGAACAAGAAGATCTTGAAAATGCCGTTTACCGCGAATCGATAGCTTAATTCGTTCCGGAGATACGAGACATTGAACTTCGGCCGTTTAAGCATTTAAGATGCGCGCGATTATGAATGGTGGTCGAATTCTCGGAAACGGCGCGCCGAGCTGACCTACTTTTTTTCTCGGAACTACGTACGCACGATAGTAATAGTAAAAAAAACGCTGACTCAGCATTCATCAATGACCACCACTCGAGTGTCAAGCCTACAGTAGGTCAGCGACGGCGAGCCAGCGAGACGAGGGTAGAGAAATATTGAAAATTAGGCTTCGCTTTACACGGCCATATCTCGGAAACGGATAGTCGTATCGACATGTATCAAAGCTTGTTTTAAAGAGGAAGATTCCACGCTTCTAATGGTGTTATTGCAATTATACTACAATTACGGAAACGTGTTGTATGAGGAATCAAAATTATTGATTTTTTAATACGATTATTTTCCTTTCTTTTGATCTTTTGATGTATTTTCTTTCTTTCTATTCATTATTAATGTTGCTAAATGATTTATGAATATGTATAGGGATCATAAAATTACTGGTACAAACAGTTTTAATAATTTGGAGTAGATATTAGAAGTGGAATATAAAAGTTAGAAGATGATTTCTTGTGTTTCTCAAAATTTTGTAATGAAGTGCTATCATTATCTTAATTATTATAATCTAATATTTATTTCTCAAGCATAATAAGTTTTCAAATCTTAATTATAAGCTGAACTGGTACGAAAGCCAGGAAATTCTGTAGCCCCTGTTAATTGAGAAGTAAAAGTAATTGGAAAGCTTTGATAGACACTCAATTAATCGACAAAATTCCCAGTGAAATGCAAAATATTAACACGGCAAACACGACTGGCTGGGATGGGGAAGGTGTACAAGTTAACGTTATAAAATAATCCCGGGTTAAGCTAGCTTCGTAGCGCGAGGAAGCTTCAAAAGCGTGGCGTGTTTCGTTTGCGCAAACAGAAGGGCAAAAACGTGGAAAATCTGTTTGAACGTGAACGAAAAGTCCGACACAGGCGCGACGATCGACACTACGCATTTACTCGATTAAACGTCATTACCAGATCCAGCTTAATTAAGCAATCTGCGCGGTCCTATAGCTCGAGATTCGTTCCGATGGTTTGTTAGCGCCCAATAGCCAGACCGATCCAATCTTTTAATTTTGACACAAATGAATTATTTTTCAACACGACGCACGCTAAACGGCACCAGTAATTTCGTCGAAAGGTAATAAATCCATTCGTCTTATTATTGTTCAGTCAAATGCAGGGATACTAATTATTTTCTAATTCGATTGAAAACCCTGTTAATCTGAATTACTACAGAGCGGGTTAATGATGATATACTGAGCTTTACCCTAAGCTTTAATACATTTTCTCCCACAAATAATGGTACTGACGAATTAAACGATAATATTAGGTGATCTACACTGAATAAACTAAATGCCTGATCGTGAGTCGGGTCTCGGTAATACCTGACAGCCATTGTCGCCAGGCTAATTTTTCCGTCGGTCTGAGCCGGTCGAAAGGAGAAGAAAAAAATATAATAAGCCATGATGCAGCGGAAGATAAGCCTGGACGTGTCGATTGACGAGACCGGGGCACAATGCGACCCCGTATCGAGCTTGCACTTTTCTGCCCGACAAGCTGAATGGGTCGCAATATATCATAAGCAACGGGGACAAGATCGTGCTTCTCTGGCAGCTTCGCCGCGGGGGTGTCGGCCACGAACGACGTCTGAGCACCTTTGACGAAGATAAATAACGTGTTTAGCGATACATCGATACGCAAATTCCGTAGCTGATCCGGGAACGTACGCGAAAGGAGCTGGGAAGACGTCCCTTGAGACGGTGAAGCAAGAAGGGTGTCTGCACTGCTTTTGACCAGCCTGAAATCCTCCCTTCAATATATGCTGACATAGCAGTAGAATCATTGTAATCGATTGTCACCTATGGTATTTAAGAGATTAATGGTTAACATTTTAAAAAGTCTCGAATTTCCTTAGGAATCCATTCACTCACATCGTTATTTATTTAATTAGAAATACTCGTATTAGGCACTAAATGTCTTCGGGTTCGATACATCGAACATCCAGGGATTTCACCTGGAGGAATCAACGAAGAGCCGCATTTAGAAACAAGCACACTATGCAAACTGTCGTTTAATAAAAGTCTTGGCTGATTTCGTTCGCTCCAGATAATTCGGAAGTTCGAGAACAACGGGCAGAAACTCCGACGTATTGGACAGAGCAAAGTGACCATTGTTTGAACTCGGTTAAAATTAGTTAAAGTTTGCCGAACGACAGCGTGCCGGACTGGATTAAGGTAGAAACTGCACTTTGAGCCTGGTTTGAGTCGAACGTGCTTAGAGTAGCAAATGCACGCCAGCTTTGCCTTGAACTGCTGTTTTGGTTCAAAAATTGGTCCGGGATGTAATGCTGTGCACGTGTGAGGCTAAATTGGCAGGCAAGAAGTTGTTCGTTTCAATTGGTGCACAATCAAAGCACGGATAAATATGCACTGGGTGGACATAATAAGAGGATGAGGATGCAACGGCAATTAGAAGGATGATCATTGACATGGTTGAATAAATATTGAAACATCAATATCCGGTGCTTAGTTGCAATCCATTCAAGGAGAAAATAATCTCCATTCAACACGCCCTTTTATTAAGAAAAAAATGGATATCATGAACCATAATGGATTTTCACAGAGCATTGTTTGTTGTAGAACTGCATGAAAAAATGTTTAGATAGAAGTTTCTTAACTGCAATGAATCATTCTTTTTTTATTTCCTCAACGTCTGTAATCCACTTCTTTATATGTACTTTGCTGGTAGCCCAACGATGCAGGAGTGCAGGAGTGAGGCTCGTCGTCCTTTTATTGTCTTACCTAAAACAGAGCGATAAAAGGATAGAGTAGCAGGCGCCCGGGAAATGCTACGACGTTTTTCCCTGCCGTTGATCGTCCCACTGGGCAAAAAGCTGTCCACAACCTTGGCGAGGAACTCGCTTGTCGAAAATCGTTGCGACAAAACCGCTTGTAAAACTTGACCGTGTCGCACCATCAACCTGTACTCGCCTTCCGGTTTTATCGATCTTGCCTCGTGCTTTAACGTTTCCTGTTCACGATTACTCTCCTTCGTAATAATTTCAAGTAATCATCGAAGATAATAAGTCAATGATACTGTCTTCCCTCGGAAATTGAGGAACATTCCAAAATGTAATTAAATGCTCGTTTTAGAAATCTCATCTTTGCTGTACGAGGCTCGGACGGATGAATATCTTCCGCTGTAATAATAATTGAACGTGGCAGCATAATTGCATAGAAATTTATGACTTCCATAAGCGCAAGAGTTTGCAAGAATTCGTGCACCTAGTTTGCCAAAATTAAAACTCGCGCAATTATCGTATTCGCGGATGTTTCGTGCAATATCAGTTTCGGTATTCAACCGCGGGCATCGCAGAACGCGTTTAGTCGGTCATTAAGCTAGGCAACGAGGATCTACCGTATCTAGGAAAAATAGTTTATACCAGACGCGTCACGAACGAACGATAAAACCTCGAAGCGAGGAATTTCATGGGTCGAGATTTTCACAGGCTACTTGCACTCCTTTTTCCGTGCGAATAGTCCCGCGGCGGTGAAACGGTGCAGCGTGGATGCAACGTAATTAGTATGAAATCGGTGTTCGCCGAGCGAGGCAAACACGACGTTGTTTGCCGTGCTGAGAGCCCCATGAATTCCATTCAATCATTGCCCGGTAATAATATTTAGCCTTGTTCAATCGAGATTGTTTAGTTGTCGTTTCAACATCGATTTTGATAGATTAATGTCTGAACGAAATGAGGGAGAAAATTTTATTTCTTATTAAAAATTAAAAACCTTGTTTTAAAATTGTTTAATATATTCTATTTTTTAAATAACCAAATAATATTTTTCTTTAGCGACGCATAATTATTTGTATGGTTCGCTATCTAGTAATTGCTCGTGATGCATTTATCGTTCGCATTTAATATTTTATATTTGAAACACCTCTACGTTGAATGGTTAATACTGGTATTAATATTTCTGTCACGTACTATCGCAATGCATCGGTAATCAATACTGCAATCAATATACGTTTCCGTGAAATCAAAAATTGAAGTATAGAATGCAAATATGTATTTTTAATAGCTGCCACAATTGCTTTTAGATAAAAATGTTAAGGAAAAAAAAAAATTACCGAAGTTTGAAATATGTTCCTTTTTTTATTATAATTGTGTTATGATGTTTATTTAATAAAAATCATTCTAATGATTAACGACTTCTATAAATCGATACTTTTTCGATCGAGCAACGAGATAAGAACCCTGTCGACTAATGGTCAGGAAAAAGCAGCACAGGATAAGCGGGTTCTTTGTATTATCAGTCTTCAACGTGATGCGTAAGGAAGCAGGGTGTTAGGATGAGAATCGCTTTTATCTTAAGGTGGTTGCTACGTTGAACGATCCCCGTTAAGTCTCGCTCATCAATCACTCTTGCGAATTGTTTTCAGTCTTTGTGCGTGGTACCCTGAAATCATGGACGCGAATGTATATAGCCAGTATAGAAGACAAATTTGCGTGGGTAAGAGACAGTAAATCTTTAGGAGGAGCGAAATTATCGCGTTGCTAACACAATCGGCTACTCCTGCCGTTATTCTTGCCAAACGAGATGTTGTAACTTTTGAATACAAGTAACAATGTTGTGGAACCTTGAAGAAATGAATTCTTCATCAGGATAAATAATCATCATCAAGATACATAAAATATGACAATGATTTTTTTAAAATATAATATTTATTGTTACGCGGGGGTACAAAATATAATTTAGCTGCGGCAGACGTGCCGAAGTGGGACCTTACATTCATTCGTTCTTGATCCTCTCGATCCGGCGGACTCGCCGGATAAATAGTTTATTTTCAAGCCGAGTTTATATATAAAAAATTCATTCTGGTCCGGAAGTGACGCGATATTTGACGCTTTTCATCCAAGCGAAGAGCACAGCGTCCGGTAACTTGTAATTCATCGGACAACAACAGCGATTCACATTTTACAAGGTTCGACGACCCTCTTAGATCCGATCTCATTCAGAGATAAATGGCTCGAGATAAATTTCCAAGCAATTATGCTGTTTTATCGAGGTAAAGTGGCTGCGAGAAGAATTCGTCAAAGCGTTGCTCGTGACGCTTGCCTCTTCGTTCGGCTGCATCTGTCGGATCTCTTTTATACGAGCTAGCCTGTTAAGACACCCCGAGAGCGAGCAGGTCGGTAAGAATATCAAAAGGAATACACTTAATATTAAACACGGAGATACGGATCTCGGGCATTTAAGAAGATGCCACCGTCTTATCGGTAGCGGGGTTCAAAGACCGTTCGGTTTTGTTCCTTTCTCGTGAAAAGGAAGCTCAACTTCCGCCTTTATCCAACCAGCCTCCAGTCTCTCTTCCTCTTTTACCCTTTCCCGGCGTCTTGCTTTCTAATTAACCGAGAGACGCTCAGTTACCGGAAATTCCTAGAGATTCCTTAAGATCATGACGGATGAAAACGTTCGAATATAGATGAATGATATTCGCGAAACGTTCTGGCGATTTTCACGAGCTTCCGCTTGATTCTGGTGAAAAACGTCGCACGGTAAAGCGCTAATAAAATTCGTGAAGCGTGCAAGACTGTCGCATCTCAAAAGAAAGAAACAGAGGAAAGAAAGAGAGGGTATGAATGGAAGCGGAACACTGAGGGTCGAAGTCGGCTTAACTTCGTTACTTACCGTCATTATGGGTCAATAAAAAGTGTACAACCCCACGGGCATCGTGGTCCCTCGGAAGCTGTATTAATATTAGGAAACGGGAAAACGAGGTGGCTCTTTTAAATTTAATCTCTTAATAAGATCATTCGTCAACGAGCCACAGGCAATGAATTACCCTGGATTACAGCGTTTCTAGCTTTTTTATCAGCGACGAATTAAGCTCGCTGGATACATCTATTTGTCATCTCATTCATTTCTTTTCTAGATATTTCATTCCCTCTAGCGTCCATGTTTGAGTAAAGATTAAACAGGGGTTGATATTAAAGTTTCTTATCGGTTTTTCCTGAAATTTTTCATTCAAAGATTTATGTTCTCAAAGCATAAAAAGCGAAATTCGTTTAAAGAACGATGTTCGATATTTCCGAAAGGTCTCGTATCTCGACACGGTCGTTCTTCGAAACATATTCTCGTGGTCGACGCGAAACGGCGACTCTTCTCGCTTCCGGGTTTGACTCGAGGCGAAAGGGTCGTCTTTTCTTCGGTTCTTCCTATTCCCACTTCGCATTCAATCCGCCGAGTGTTGCAACCCCCGTTCGCAAAATATCCCGTCTGCGTCTATCACGTTCGTGATTTCGTTTCGGTTAACAGGCAGCTCTGTCGGCTTTGAAAGTCGTTTAAGACGAGCCGCTCGACGGGCATAGGGGTCGCCCGGGGAACTGATTAAATAAAACGTGTCTGATATGGTGGATTTAATTTAGAGATCCTTCGCAAGGGGTTCTGGCCGTGCTGTAAAGTGACAGGGCGCAGGGTGGACCGTTTCGCTTCAGGTTTTTGCGGGCTTTCTCGGCAATAAATTGAAAATGATTGCTGAGACGTTCCTCGATCGAACGGCCGAAATGAATGGCTGCTCCCCATAAGGGTGTAACGAGGACCCTGAGGGCTTCGTTGCCCCTGCCTCTTCTAAATCACGCTCGAGTTGGCCAAATAACTTTTTATTTGCCTCTTAGGCCACCGTCACGTCGATATCTTGCCTATGTCAAATTTTTGTTTCAACGATGTTGTTTTAATTGACTTCCTAATGGTTAAGGTGGTTAAATTCTTATAATTCTTACAAAATTCCAGACACGATTTAATAACATAAATCGTTGGTGAATATGGTTGTTTAGGCATCTCGAGAACTCTTTAATCAATCCGGACACGTGGCCAGTCGGTCGGACAGATAATGAATAACGACGGCGCGGAATACAGGGAGGAGCAACACGTTAAATTAACTAATATGGGAATAGTTGGCCGTGTCGCAGGCTCGTGGAGCCGAGTTATGGCAAAGGGGGCAGAGAATCGAGCCGCGCCACAATGTGGTTTTCCGGATAATCAAGTGGGAAACAATCGGAGCTCCATCGAAATTCATCGCGGGGGCGAACTACTTGTCTGCGCGTACAATATACACGCCCGAGGGTGTACGAAACGCGGCAAGGTGTAGGAAGCGTAGCTTCGCGACCATAGGATGCTTTAAATAGTTATCCAAACTACAAAACAATCCGGTCGGCGTCTTCCTGTACTCCCAACACGTTCCTGTTTTTCCCCCTTAGCCCGGTCGCACGATATCGCGAATAGTTTGTCCTCGTTTAATCGAAAATTCACCATCGGTATTCTCAGTTGAAAATAAAATTCCTCTTGATTTTATATTGCAGATTTATCGACGTATTAATTCGCCTCTCGTAGCGATTCACGGGGTAATATTTACATGAAGGAAGAGGGAGAGGGTCGCAAGGGTGACAATTTCGACAAGCCAAGGGTTTTCGAGGGGACAGAGCAAGAAAAGGAAGAGGTACTTAACGGACTTCGATAATCGATCACGAGTGACGTATATACAACGGTAGACGGTTCAGTTCTATCCATGAAACAAAAAGAAACGATCGGAAGAAGATGAAATGAACAGGAAGCGCGAGTTTTATGAATCAAAGAAAAATTTTCATCTTTCATCGTCGTCTTGTAGCTGTGTACATATTGTATCACGCTTTTAAATTGCATTTCTCAATTTGTAGTATCGACGAGGAGGAAACTAGCAAAGAGAGGATAAAACGAGAAAAGAAATATGTTTGACCGATCGATTGGTAATTTCCCGAGAGGAGATAATCGCGGCGTGTCTCGGGAAAGTGGATTAAGATAGTACGCTGTACGACGATCCCCGAGGGGATAGCGTAATTAAGTCGGTCGTCGAAGTTTCATCGCGAAATCGTTCTTTCACACTTACCGTCGCTGAAGTCGCTGAAGATTCTTTCGACGAATCACGCTGTGTACTTTCCGCAGATGCTTATCGAGTTTTGATAAGTTCGCAACTAATTACGAGCCTCGAAGTTTCAGGGTATTGGCCCCGTCTGCCGGCTCGTTCCGTGTATATATTTGCTTCTCGTTATTTTTCTTGTCTGCGGTTCGTCCTCTTGCAAACTGATCGACGAAAAGTTAAGTGACTCAAAAATGGAGAGGAAAATTACTTTACAAGGACGGTTCGTTGTCGATGAGTCTTATGATGGGAATAATTTGATCGATGTTTTACTTAAACGACACTATAAATGTTCAATATAATTCATGTTGATTGCTCGATTAATTTTTGTATCTAAATAAAATAAATAAAAGTAAAGAAATTCTCCATAAAACTGGGAAACCAATGTCGTTGTAAATAAAAAACGTTTGAAACAAATATTAAAATCGAGCTATATTCGAGAGAAAAAAAAGCATCCGCGAGAAACGCAAATGTTTCAAACGAAACGACACCAGCAACGAAATAAACGAAAAATAGAAACATCGTATCCGATTCATCGGTTCCAAACTAAACGAACCGAATTTATCGTGCGCGAAGGAAACACGATTGAAAAAAATGCATCACGCACGAGCGGAATTTGAAAATCGACGAAATTCCGTGTTGCGTGGCTTGGCGCGGCATCGAATCCGCTAATCTAAAAATTACGGCACGAATTAAGTGGTTAACGGCCGACTACCCCGAAGCGTTCGCTTGACGCGTTAAACGGATCATGACCACGTCGGGGTTCAATCGAAATTTTCATGCACGATTGAGCCTGAGCGAGACGACAGATTGTCCTACCTGTCGCCCGGTTAAACAGACTTCCTCCCCGCCAGCACCCTTCTGAAATATCGTTCAGTTACGTCACCCGTTACAATAGGAGAAGACTAATATCTACAATGAAAAAAAAAAGGGGTAAAGAAAAGCTTCGTGCCTCTGAAGGGGCAAGAGTTTAGGTTAATAGCCAAAAGCAGTGTTTTAATCTTTTACAGTAATTTCAATTAGAGTCATCTACTTTTCACAAGCGAGAATCTTTTTACTGTGCTTATATGCAGATACTTGAACAGAGGTCGTCCAAATTGAACCCACCATCGATCACATCCGTGGCTATTTTTCTGATTGCGATAAAGGGAACCAGGGGCCTGAAACGTGTCAGAGTGAAAGAAGGAAAGGGTTCGAGAGGGTTGAAACTAGCAAAGAGAAACGGGCCAGACAAGTAGACAGAGACAACTTTAGACGAAGAACAAATACCCTGGGAGTGAAACGGTGGAGAAAGAAGGAGGAATCGAGCTTCCCTCTAACCTGGTCGCTAATGGAAGCCAGAACGATGCTATGCGCGAGAGATCGTCGTATGTTCTGTCGTGACGATGTCACAAAGCGTGCCAATTACATTGGCACCCGAAACGGTCCCCATGGTGCGTACCCGTTGTCTGTTCGTGACTTCGAACGGCTTGAACGCCACCGGGAACACCTTTAACGAGTCCTCGTTTTCTCCTCCACGATCGTGGGTTAACCCGTGTCGTGTTCGGTGTCCATGTTTTTTATGACGTAACTTTTTCCATTCTGTCGATTAAACTGATCGGATTGCAATTGAAAAATAGCTTTTAATTAACGCGTATGTTATACGAGGCGATAGTATTCTGAATAATTACAACTTTGCCGTGCCATTCTCTGCTATTCGATGTTTTAATCACTGACATTTAAAATTTAATTATGGTTTCGTTTCATTGATCTTGTACGATAATTGGTTCAGGCGATAATCATTCTTTTATTGTATTTGACGGTTCGAACTGCTTTTCGACAGCACGATTTAGCAGTTAGGTAGATTACCGATTTCTCGTGACTCGCGTACCTAAATCAATGTTCCAATTAGACTAGTCTGCCAGAGAATCACGGAAAATTATGATTAATAACCTCGTCGATATTCGGTGGACGCGATACGCGGTCAAACTCCGCGCCCTTTCGGACGTTAATTGAACGATTCGATAATTCTGTTTGTCCTAAACGATGTTATGGGTATTAGAATTTCATGCGACGCTCAATGATAGACGTAAAACGAACTGCTGTCATCGAAGTATGTATCATTTACGCAAAGTGTGCATGCAAAATCGTTCATGAATCACTCAAACACCCTTTGATCGGTTAACAAAATTGCAAGAAAATTCGATTGTCACGAGTCGCGTCCTATTCGTCTCGCTCTCAAAATTCTCGTTATCCTTCCCCTTGATCTCGCCCGTCTCTTTGGATCCTTCTTTGGTGAAGGATCACCGTGGTCTGAGCAGCATCGTCGTTTCACTTTTACGCGTAACTATGAAACTTTATCACGAAGATCCTGCGTTTCGTGCACACGAGCTTGTCGTCGCGCCCTCCCTTATTTCTTGGTCGCGACGAAATTTCGTTACAATCTTCAACCCCGCCCATCCGTCTGGAAGCGAACGAAGGAAGAAACAGGCCTTCGAGGAACTCATAACGTCGCCGAGGATCGACGGAAAAGGATAGACGTAAAATTAGAACGGAGGAGAATGGAACTTATTAGAACCGTCAAAGCGTACGAAAGATTAAAGTCCATTCGACGTGGTCTTCTTTTATCTCTCCCGATTCAACGACGCATAGGCGCTGATTGTTCTTCTCTCCGCCTTCTTTCCTCGGTTTTTTCACGCCTCTCGCCATCCCGAGGTGTACTTTCGAGCTAACTTGCGGGAAGTCGCGCGTTGGGAATAACGACTGTTGACAGAAAATTATAGTTTATAATCATGGAAGGGTTTCGCCGGCGCACGGGTAATAAGTAGAATTGCCTGAAACGAAAAAAAGGAAATTCTAACCGTGTCATTAATTTTTCTACACGCTATATCAACACAGATGCTACCGTATCAATTGTCCGGACAATTTCTCTCTTACGAAGTTCAGAAATTGTTACCTTCGTGTTTGTTCAATTTATACGAACAGAAATATTTGCAAGTCTCAGCGCGAAGCTACCGTAGAACTGCAATTTGTAAATTAGTGATACGATACCTGGTAATATTAAACCGATCAAATGTTGATGCACGATCGTGATTCACGGGAAAACACGATACCGACGAAATTGTATCTAATATTGATACACGACTGTTTAGTCGAAATCCTTTGATTTGAAATTAGATATCTACGGGGAAATTGATGTTCTAATTAATACATATAATATTATAATTATTTTCTAAATTTTATACCATTTCTTTAGATATCATATTCGTATTACATTTCGTATAGAAACTAGAGTGCCCAATTTTGAATGGTGTTTCAAAGGTCTAGATCACGATTCCATACGATTCCTTCTCGAGTCCCCAAGATCGCGTACACGAAAAATAAGTCGGGGTAATCCGAGGTTCAATGTTACTTCTGCTGCAAACTGCGGAAACAGCGCAGTCGCGTTCCGAAGTTGACGATCAGATAAAACCGCGAAGAGTCGGGCTACCAATTTGCAATATTTTCGTGTTAGCCCTGGGACAGGACGAGATATCCTGGCAGTCTCGTTTCCAGGCACCGGCTTCGCGATGATGCGACTCTTGCTGACGGAGATAAGAGATAAAGATGAGACGGAAGAGAGAGCAATGAGAGGGGAAAAAAAGGAGAAAAGAATTGGCGAGAATAGAC
This sequence comes from Osmia lignaria lignaria, assembly GCF_051020975.1. Lineage (NCBI taxonomy): Eukaryota > Metazoa > Arthropoda > Insecta > Hymenoptera > Megachilidae > Osmia > Osmia lignaria. Next base: position 8,815,485 of record NC_135046.1, on the reverse strand, counting down.
AGGGATAAGGGGACGGAACGAGAAGGAGGGAATAAGAGAGGACAAACAGAAGAGGCGAAGTGTGTTTTGACAGGGAACAGGATTATCGACGTCCCGTCAGGGGATAGACTTCCGCCTCTTCTTCTTTTATACCCTTTTTCTCGTCGTATTTCTCCTCTCGTTTTCCTTCGTTTCCACTGATACACTTGTCACCGATTCCACCGCGCAACCGAACGGAAAATTCAATGAACAGAATTCGATGACTGCTCGGAAGTTTCGAGTGCGTCTTCGTGGACAGCTTTAACAAGCGAAACGCCAGCAACAAACTGTTTGGATTGGCTACGGTGGCTTATCGAACACTTCTGGTCGGCGTACGTTCATCCCAGGAGTAAATTGTGATTTCTATGGATAACCGGTGTCTGACTCGAAATGAAACGTCAAAGTGTGATTTGCTACCACTATCAGGTTCACCCTGCTATGAAGCTGGTAACCTGTGACTTTGTTGCCAGAATAATCCGAATGCTGTGATATCCTTGTTTTAAATTGTAAATTGTCGATTTAAAATTAGCGTACTGCTATTTGTAAGTGATATATATAATTTTATAGTAGCGAAATCACTATAGGATTAAAAAACAGACGTGTTTCCCGTTTCTTTAATAATTTTTATTCATAAAAGAGAACGAAGGATCGTTTAATTCACCTTTTATTTTACGACCTAACAAACCGATGATTTTAGCCGATCGACCGCATTATTGAAGAGCGTGGGTCGGATCGTCTGACGGACGTGCATTTAGTCTAAATCCATTTCCCCGAGGGGGGCAGCAGTTGGGTTGGCCGATAACGTTGAAATTGCGAAATAATATTTTAACGGAATCACGTCTAGCCGAACGTAAATTTGCAGACTTTAATTAAAAGTTTCAATGAAACTGTGAGGGGATCGGACATATATTGTGCACGGTAAATAATGAAGCCGTGCTACGCTTACGCGATCAAAACAAATTTCAAAGCACGTCGAATTGTTCGTATATAAAATAACATGACGAAATAACAGCGTAGATTTTTGGAGAAAAATTCATCGAATATTTTCCTATATACTGAAGGCTATTCTAAAATTTTTCTTTTAAAGAGAACGGTAAATCACCGATTAGATTATATATATTTTATCGTTGAAAATTTTGTTACAAGCAGTTATTTATATTGCATAACGTAGCACCTTGTATCTAGAAGGTTTAACATTTCTTTTTAACCGAGGATGCCACTTTTCACAGCTTCTTAAGCTGCTTCGTTCGATGGTCTTTCAGCGTCGACGTTGATAAGGATTCCAGGTAACGAGAGAGATACTCTCCGATGATAAATTTCCCGGGTACGCGCAAAGAGGTATCCGTCTATAGATTATACGAGGTCGGTAAGACCGGGGGTATTAGCGGAACCTTATTAGCGGCTTAGCCGAGTTGCGCGGGGTAAACTAAATTCTCCCGTCTTCCGGCTTTCTTGCCCCATCGCCGTTGAGTCTCTCATAACTGATGCTCGCCGACGACGTTTTTTCACGAGAATATTTTTGCCGGAGACCATCTTGATATTACGGAAAACGGATTATCCCGTTCCATTAGACGGTAACGTCGTCAACGACGTCGCGACTGTTATTATAACCCTTCTTGTCCCGAACGATTCCCTCGACCACACAAACGGACTTCCTTTTATCGTTTCTCTCGATCGAATTGTAAGGAGCAAGGTAGATCGAGTGAAAATAAATCAAGAGGCCGAAGATACGATTTCGATAAAACGAACGAGGTGTGAACCGGCTACGAAACACACGATATGGGCGAAACGAGTTTACGGAGAGTTAATAAGGGTCTTATTAGATCGTAGATCGCTTGAAACCCTTGATGAGATACAGGGATGTACATTCACACCCTCTCGGATATTGATCTTTAATTACGAGCCGAGGATAATTACACTATGATAATGTGTATTTTGTTTCAATGAACGCGCGAGCACGCTTCTAAATTACCGCAGATAATGCGATACATTCTAGCTCAAACAAATCATTTCTGCTCCAAAAAATTCTCCTAACACCCGTTCTTGATTTACCTGTTTATAAAGTCAACTTTGTTTCGAAACGTTCCACCCTTTTGCAGCGAGCACAAGGAACATCTTTCAATGCTTAATGTAGCGTGACGCGAGAACTGCCGGCTAAACGGTCGAAACTCGGCGATGAGACACGCGTAAAAAACGAGCTGGAAACGTCGTATATCTGCGGCCGTGGTCCCCACGGAAAAAGTTTCCGCACGCGTGCTAGCTTGGATCGTTCACGCGCGTCCTTAGCGCGTAACCGGCCCGGGAATACTTTCACCCCGGATGATTTACGCATTTCCGTCAGCGGCGCCGTAGTTCGAGACAATTCGATTAAAGTTATGCTCGCCGCGGCTTGGGGATGGCAAGAAGCAGGGAGAATCGGGGAGGGAAACCTTGGTAACTTTCGGACGCGTCCCCGCGCCTTCCTAAGTGTAATATATAATGGATTTTTGGCCGGAAATGGCGAGGTGTCCATAGATCATGAACCCTACTTCCGTCGCACCTAAACCCTAACCAGGGAGGCTGCGGTCTGATTTATTTTCCCGGTGGTGCAACGTCGTTCCTCTGCAGCTCCATTATCTTCGCGCTAGTTTCCTCGATTTGTTGCTCCTCGAATTTCCATTCCGCCACGCCGCAAGAATAAGGCTCGTCATTATGAAAAGGAAGAAATAAGAATTAGGATTTTTCCATTCCGACGATTCGGCAGAGCGAACGCCGGAAAGAGATTTCAATCCGCGTCTTGCGCTCGACAGATTTGAATCTATCAGGATGTTCAAACATTCGACGATTTCTTTTTTCTTCCGCGATGTCAGAAACGAATGAATTCAGAGTTTAGTTCTTTAATAGAAGAAAGAACTGTCATGAGAATGTAGGTCGTGGCTCGTTCGGTAAATGCTCGCTATCCGATTTCCTGTTCGCGCGTGCAGCAGAAAGTAAGCTGCAGCGAATCCCGTTTCTTGCGGCAAAGCTAAATGGAGGTATCTGCCACGGCTTTCTTACCGTACATTTTTCTCGCGTCGTTGGGGAAAATGTCTGTAAACGTTACGTTTGAAACGTGTTTCGAGACGGTGGGATAATTTTTGTTCCCCGTCTTTGCCACGGTTTTAACACCTTGCACGAACCAATTTACATATTTCAGCCTCGTTGCGCGTGACACTTATTTCGGTATTTCAATCGATCCTTTCAGAAAATATACATTATGCGAGGTAAAAGGTGCTTTAATCCCTACCTCGTATCGTTTAACGTCTAATAAGGATCTTAACTTACAATTTTGCGCCGATCTCTTTGATGCGAGCACGAATATAAACGGTGCAGGCTTGACGAGAAATTAGGGTGTCACGACCATGAGCAATGGTCACGCGATTCGGTGGTCGTAAGATATTCGAATAAGCTGCGTTTATTCAAATTTTTTATATCAAACCTCTGTACACCTATCTTTCGCGTTAATTTAATTAACGCGCTGTATTCTCAGATTAACTCTGCTAACTGCAAGGGAATTTACTTTGCAACGTTTGAAAACTTGATAAGATAACAGAGGATTACATAAATTTTCAAATAATTATGTTAACACGTATCGTATGCAAAATGTACGAATCAGGTCAATAAGGATGCTAGGTATCTTATTATGATAATCAGACGAGCACTTTCTTATCTAGCGCAGCTGTTTCGCCATTAAATAAGAAGGCGAGCATAATTTCGAGGGAAGGTACACGGTGAATATACGGTACGATCTATTCACCGAGAGCATCGACGAACGTATCGCAATTTGTATGATAATGTGTCCTGGTTTTGATGAAGTCTCGCGTACGCTTCTTGGAAGATCGCGAAATTCTTGTATGAAAAAGAACGAACTCTGTAATGAATATATAAGCTGACGCATCGTTGTGGTTTCCTGCACGATGGACTGTGAATAAGAAGGAAATAATGAGATGAAAATGATCTTGCTGAAATAGGGATGATCAAATCAACAAACGAGAATATACCTTAAAGATGATCCTCGGTTCTCCGGTAACACTTACCCAGAATCAACCCCAAATAAAGGAAGCTTTGCCACGGGAGAAAAGGGGAACGAGTTCTTATCCGAAGAGATGGCTTTGATCACTGAACGCTATTCATCGGTGCTCAGAACGTCCTTATACCGAGTCTTTATGAAAAATAATAAGTCATGGCTGGGGACAATAGCAGATGATGGAAAGAGAAAGAGCCACGGGGATAAACGAAAAAAAAAGAGCGACTGAGATGCAGCGCGACGAAAAGACACTGTCTGGGGATTCGTAGGCTTGAAAACGCTGGCTAAAGACAGCGGCGAACCACGGGACGCCATTCGGGACCTCTAACGACTCTCGTTTACAAGCTGTGATTTCTGATTATGCCACTGCACCCTCTTCAGCCCTCGGTCACCCCTTTTACCCTATTCTTTCCACGGTGTCCCGAGGGAGGCAATCAATATAGGAAACTGGGTCGGCTTTCGGTGAGATCGATATCGAACGGCAGCCGAAACCCGGAGATGGCATTTAATCTGTCATCAATTCGGCGGCAAGTTTCGGCATCCTTAAGTCGTGCAATTAATTTTTCATTAGCCAGATATCGATCTATCGGCTGGGAGAAGTTTGTGAAAACAGTTCTGACGCTCTACTGAACCGTTTAATTGGTTACTTAAACGTCTTAATGCGAGCAGTTTCGAAAGAAGTAATTACGTCAAATTAATTTTTAAATTTAATAACCATTAGATATTTAAGAAAATCAGATTTTATCGATAGGGATGATTTGATACTTTCCACTACGAATGCACGTCCGTCTATCTTCAGTTTCGCATTCAGTAAGTTTCGTATCGACTGTCAATGCATCAGTTCATTGGAGTAGCTACACAGTTCCTGTAACTCCTGTTAATCCAATTGCACTCGCGGTGCCAGCAATTCTCCAACCGTTTTAACGGGTGCAGAAGCTGGTTGCCGACCACGTAGCGGTAGTTCGCGCGCCATATGTTCCGTGGCTTCGATATCGATATCCTTTCGCGAAACAAACGATCTCATACTTGCTCGGTGATACTGTGGAAAAGTAAAGGTCCAAAATACCGCGTACTCGCAAGTTCCAACGATTCGGAGAGAGAGCGTTAAATACTCGGCGCTTTTTCGCTTCTTCCAGAAACAGACTGGATTTCAATATAGAGCGAAATCGTCGATCTGCGATTCCGAATTTTATACGGCAAATAGAGAGGTAGTAGTTTCGATAGATGCTTGTTCAGCGATAATGAAATATCGAGTCGCACAGGCTCGATCGATCGTCGAACGTTTCATCCGTCTTTCTCAGTCGATTACACGACCGTGTCTAATTTAAATGGGCCGCACTTCCGGTTGGCCGGGGTTTGCCCGAATCCAGACAGGTTATTCCATCGACGATAAAAAGACAATAAGCGCGCGGTGCGCTCGTTCGATTCTGCCGTTCGACGATTATTAGAAAAGGAAGGCGCGAGGAGGGTGGAAGATGGTGGCTCGCGAAAGCGGGTCGTTAATTAAAGCCGTGCACCAGGCTCAATAACGTTTCGAAGTTGGCAAGCAATTTTCACGAGGATACATAGCGGGACAGATGTCAGAGGAAGAGGAAAGAATAACTCGTGGGAGGAGGATGGAACGGGGATAGAAAGAGAAACGTAAACGGCACGGTGTCGAGACGAGGGGGTAAGAGAAAACGCGTCGTTACGCAAAGAGGGTTATACCGTCTCCGCGGCATAGCAGGACGCTGTAATATGACGTCGCAGCGTGAAATCCGGCTGAAAATTCCGTCGAGCAAGCGCGAGCAAGCAAGTGAGCGAACAAGCGTTGGAATCACGCAAAACTCATCTAGGGTTGAGAGGGAATCGAGCACGGGGAAACAGCTAGAAAGGGAGGCGGGAGAGAAAGCAAGCAATCCGAGTCGCAGCAGGAGACAAAACACGGCGAGGGTGTCGCTATTTTTCATTACCCACCCGATAGAGCAAGAGGGTACCTCTCGATGTTTTATTTCATCCACCTCTTTCTCTCTCCTTTCCTCGATTCGCCTTTCCGGTTTCTCCATTCCTCCAGCGAGCTTTCCCTCCGGTTTCTTTCGAACCCCATGTTTCTTTTTTTTTTTTTTTTCGCTAACCCCTTCCATCCTCGCGAGTTTTTCCCCTGCCGAAACCAACGCCCTGGTGACGACGCGGCGGACTCTTTGTCACCCGGTTCCGAGGCAATCCTCTTTTTTTTTTTGCTATTTTATTCAACTTTTTTCAAGAGAGGGGAGAATCCTTTTATTACCTGGGCGCGCGACTCCAGTGTTTAGCGGACAATAAGCCGATGAAAGCTACGTTTGAGCCGAAGAGTCCTTTGAAAAGTCCTTTCTCCCCTGATCTCTCTATCTTTACGCTCGCGCTGTCCCTTGTCCTGACATTCCACGCTTCGCTCTATCCGTCTTTTTCTACGCGTAAGATTTACACCCCCTTTCTCGATCGTCGTCGAAATATCACACCGCTTTCCTCTATTCTTCTGTTTCTTTTTCATTATCCTCTTTGCATCTTTTTACAACACCGCTCGGTTCGATGTTTCTTCTAGTTCGAAACGTACTCCACGAACTCGAGTGCTCCTTTACTCTCTTTCGCGAGCGTATCCTTCGACAACGACAAAAGCGATCCCACGCCTCCGACGGAAAGCAATTCGCGGAACGGTTGGGTATTCATCTTTGATTCTTGGGAGGAGCGTACAATTCCTACGGATGAAACGACCTCCCGTTGCGTCGTTGAAATTCGTCGTTTCGTATTGCTCGGTTGAGGAGAGAAATTGTACGGCGGTGATAAAATATAACTAACACTATATTGTTCAGAATATAATATTTAATCCAAAGTCATCGCTCAAAGGGGAAATTATAGGGTAGCAAGGATTGAAAAGAACATATTGCCAAACGCAACCCTCTTATAAGTGAAACGCATCCTTCGTCCCGGAGATACGTTCAATCGCCTCGGAACTCATCCGCGTCGCGAGATTACGTCGGTTGATTTATAGAAGATTACCGAACCTCCATCCACGAACGGGAAGTAAGCGGAAGAGGAAACGGGATAGTCAAACTGTCGGTACGCCCAGGGGGTGGGTTCGCTGAGGCATAAATAATAATCGCATGATACAGCCGCGACGATAGACGAGAGAGGCTACGGTCGCAGTCTTTAATAAGAACGCTGTCACGGTTACGCTCGTAAAGCAAAGGGCTGGCAAGGACGCCTGAAACGTTGAAGATCCTCCGGGGCAAGGATGAAGTCGTTGTCAGTCTTAGCAACATAGACGAGGGGAGTTATCTTGGGGAAAGAGCGGTTCGTTACGTGACAGTATCAACGATCGGTCGACGACTGGGATTTTGATGGCGCCAGAAGAACGCATTCCACGGTCGGATGGTTCGTTTGCGCCGATCGTTGACACGCGGTGATATTTTCCCAGCGGGGTCACCGCTTGATTGGTACCTTCGCCGAGGATTTACTTGATCGTTTATGGAAAACGTTTCCACGAGAAGCCTGAATGGAGACCGTTTGGAGTTGATTGAAGTTCTAACGATCGTCCCTGTGGCGTTTAGAGAAATGCAAATTCATGCTGTGCTGTGTTAGGATCGTAAGAATTATTTTCGAATGTAGCACAGTGGAGGAGTAGGGGGCAAGATTGTAGGAATTCCTATGGAATTAGACAATCTATAAAAATCATTTATCCCAAATGAATCATAAGCAAATCTTTCCTGATTCGATTAACGTCACAACGTAGAGGTATGCCGCGAACACGGCAGTGCGCCAACTGGTTTAGTTCTCCAAAGCTACTTAAGAGGATTTTCTCTTGATAACACCGCGATCGCCGTTAAGGTAACATTTGGGCGAAAGCGACTAAACGTTTTAAGTCGACATCCCCCTGTTCGCGTAAGAAGCGAACTTTCATCGGGCAGAAGATCCTCCTAGTTACGCGAACAGCGACGGGAGGTAAACTCGAGGACAAGAGAAAAGGGACAGGGTAGATAAATGAAGGCAGAGAGACTTAATGAGAGCCGCGGGCGCATTCATATTTATGTGAACCAACCGACGTACCCAGTGTAGTTCTGCTACTGAATCAGACCCGCGCCAGCAGCCATTTCTACGGCCAACGTTGCCCACCTTCTCGTTACAACCGTCCAGAAACCGACCCTATTTGTTTTTATAATTCTACTTGAATAATTGCCAGCTCCGCTTCCATTCCCGCCCTGCTAGCAACCCGCCACGTGCTACTTCCTCCCACTCTCTCTCTTTCGGTATCTATGTTTCTCCTCGAAAAGAGAGAAATTGAGAAAGAAGAAGCTGAAACATCGACAAATCGTGGCTGGTTCGCGTTTACCAGCTCGAAACATTAGAAACATTAGCAGAGTCTGTTACTATGTTCGGAGCAGACAGAATTAACGATGCTGGTGGAATTTTTTATATTTTGCTAACGTCGATGAATCGATTAAAAGAAAAATGATATGTAATTTATTATAAAATTCTACTCTGAGAGGGAGAGAGGATTTCGTCTCCCCGAACGCCTTTGGTTCGGGGCAGGGACCGCTAGGTGGCGGCGAGATGATCAGTGACAATGCTCTCGCAAGCGGTCGCAGTTCGAATATATAGGAGTTCCAAATTGCGGTATGACAGGTGTCTGGGGTAGGGATCGTCTGTTGTCAGCCCCACTGACGAGTCTGAGAGACGATTTTTTCCCCTCTCCTACAGGTTGATCCTTGTACATACTCTTATTTAAGTATTTTCCTTCTTTGTATTCCAAGGGTGAACACTGGTCAGCTTTGATCGCATACGTATCGAGCATCTATTGATAAAAAAAAGTGGGAAAAGAGTGGACTCGAGAAAGAACCGGAACGAAAGATAACGACGAAAGTCTCGACGAAGGGTAATCTTTGTAAAGAGACGAAACGTAAAGGTCGTACGTGCGTCGAACATCAAACAGCCGGCCGGAAATTGCATCGGTCGTCTGAGACAACGGTAGACAATTTTTGTGCGAATCGGGATGGGAATTCGATCGAGAAACTAGAATGAAGGAAATGTAAGATTAAGGAAGATAGATTCCTAGGTGTCATATTATTAATACATTAAATACCTTGGAGATCGTTAGTGACCAGCCCTACAAATTTAATAAGGGAGTAATTGAAAGAAATAGAAATTAGAATGGTTGTAGGTGACATTAAAAATATATTCAATTTAAGGTTCACGATAAAATTGCCAATTAAGAAAGTAAAATTCTCTCTGGTATCATGAATTCCGAGTATTTTAATATTCACAGTGCTATTTCATTACGTTTATTTAACACGATCGCGAGTTCTCAGTGCTAGAATACCAAGTATGTTTAATTTCGCACGATTCTTAACGAAGCACTCTTCTCGACGGTAATAGCCGATTGTCGTTCGTTGTGGATTACCTTACGGAATACTTCGAAGCAGGAATGTTGCCCGTGGCGGTTAGCGTTCGATAAATTCCGTACTCTCCGGTCACTATCGTGACCAAGGTGGCTGCGTTCCTTCTCCAGGATAATTTAGATTCCTGCAGTGTGATTTACTGGCTTTTTACCCGGCTCCTTCCCGGGTTAGCTAGTTATCTTCCCCGATATGGAAGCAGCTTTCGTTAAACGAAATTCCACGACAGTCCGTCTTTATTATTACCTGAAAATTATCTTTCGAAGAAGCACTTGATCTACTTACCCGTCTGACTCATTTTACGATACACTACTGCGATCTACACGCGAAACAACTTTTCTCCTTCGTTTCTTGTTCTGACGACGAATATTTCCAATCCAATTCTCTTTCCACTAACAAGTTCTGTGTTTTCGAACTTTTCAACCAATCAGATTTCCAGTTAAATTGCGCGTTATATAAAATAAAGCAAGCGCAGCGTGCAATTTACCACTGTAACAATACGAAATCCATAAAATTCGAACGGTTTTCTTTTTCAATCGTGAAATCGTTTCCATCGATCACATCGTCGCCAACATTTCAATCGTTCTCCTACCACAAAGGTTCATTCATCGTGCAATTATCGGAATCGTTCGAAGCATTCAACACGGCAGAGCAGGTGCGCAAAGATTAGTGGCGACGTATAAGGTCGAAGTTGAACCTAGCACGGGGTTAGAATAGATCGAGTAGCAGGGAACCAATTTTCAGTGGGATCGCGTCTACCAATAAGGAATGCACGGAGAGGCAAGAAATGGCGGGGGGGAGTTGGTAAGGAAACTCTTGGTGGAAGGGTGAAATAATTGTCGATGCGCGTGACTCCCATGCCAAACATCCCCCATGCACCCCGATACTAAGGAACAGCAGCCTTTGGAAGCACCGCAATGCACCCATAAAGTTAATGCTACCGTTTGCTGACTCTCGCCTCCATCCACCCTCTTACGCCCCGACTCTGATCTGTGACTTACGTCCTCGACTTACGTGCAGCTCGATACGATAACATATATCCAACCCCTTGGGATCTATGCCGCTGCAACGTGGCTGTCTCGAGATATCCTCGACTTTTACGCCCCGAAGCGATCGCAGAAGAGAATATTCTTGCATCGAGTTCGTCCTCTGCGACACCTGCTCTGGTCATTGCTTTCTTTCATGAGGCGAATCTTGTCTGGTACAAGGTAACCTCACGAAACGAGGATTGATAACGTGATTTTTGAGCCACTGCTGAGCTGAGACGAATATCGTGGTGATTTTATAAACAGCCAGGATTTAGGAATGTTTATTTTTTGAAAGATTGAAGATTCTATAACTACGTGTAGTATAGAGAATTTCAATCGAACATACATTTTCGATTTGAATAATTTAAACGGTAAAACAATGATTTCTTCATTTTACATTTAGCACGTATAATATCCTCCAGAAGTATTAAAAAGTGAGCCATTACCAGAAGGCCCATCATCAACGTTCCATTTAGTACCCTCCTCGTGTTTAAAAGTTTGAACGATCGTATCGCCCTTCCATTTCTATCAAGCTTCTTCTTATTCTTCTCTTCACATTGTCCCCGCGCATTACGCTCGTCTGGAAGGGCCTGACTTATTTGCGAACTCCGGAAGCCTGACAAATTTCTTGGAGGGAGCAAGAAAAATACGCATCGGTTCCGATGTCTGAACAAGGAACGGGCGGCGTCCACGAAAACAGGGCTGTAATCTTCAGCGAGGGGAGAACCGCAACAGCAAAGGAAAAAAAAAACTTTCCTACTTATGGAATTTGAGGGAAGAAGAGACGACCGTGTTTTCGCTGATCGTCGGTACGTTCCACGACAAAACTTTACTCGCTTTTGTTTCACGATATATTTCATTCTCTACTGTAATCTTCGTCGGTTAAACGACAACTATCGCATTTCATCATGATCCGAGTTGCGATATTTCAGTTGCCAGAATGTCGTAGCAATCTTCGAACCCATTTTCTTCAGGAAAAATCCTCCCTTTTATTCAAGAGAATTTCAATGCCTTTGAAATTTAAATGATTGGCTAATTCTTTTTATTGGATCAGTAATTAATTAAATCAATTTCTATAATGAAAAAAACTTTTCTCTATAAATGAAAAAGAAGGAATGGTCGTATAAGAGATAACGGTGAGCATCTAAAAACCGGTCAGATTTATCAGCAGGATCAGAATTTATTTTCGCAATCGGCTTACAGCGCACACATAAGAGCTATCGTCCAGCAACTCGATGGCCGGTAGATTGGAAATACGAGAAATGAATCGAGGAAAACGATGGGACGAGCAGCGTGATTTTCAGGTCAAACGGAAGAGGAGTTAATTTTCCGCGGCTCCCTATAGCATCGCATCATTGAGCTGTCAGAGAAGCGGAACCGTGTCGCGGATCGGGAAATAAATGAGTTTTGAAATCGAGTGCTAATCGACTCTCTATGGGTTATGAGATACAAGAGGGATCGAAGCGGTAGATTGAGGGCAAACAGAGAGGCGAAGGGTGAAACGAGCGGGCAAGCCTCTGGTAAACTCGAGGTCGAACAACTGTTCAATAAAGCTACGGATGCTGAGACGTCGGTGTCAATTTCACCGAGCAATCTAGACCCATGAAACAGTTCGGACGAAGAAAAGAAAGCAACGACTTCGACGTAAAGATCCTTGGTTCACGAAAAGTAAACAACGTTGGGGAAGATGGAACGAGACGAAGCGCGACGATCGAATACGATGGTAATAAATAAAAAGTGTCGTCTAGATCTTGTCGTGTTTCGTGGGTAGTTGGTGTTCTGGTAATGGATCGAGCCAATCTTTCCCGAAGGAGAGTAACAGGACTGTTCGATCTGATCAAACGAAAACCGAGCTTTGATAGAAGATAGAAGCTATACGTATGTTGTAAAATGTATACAGTGGTTAGTTACAAGCTGCTTGTTCAGACGCTACGAAATTACTCAATTTAAAATCCATCATAAAAATATGGTTTCAAATATAGAAAAATTATTCTTATTCCTTATACTACTAAAATTGATCAGAGTGATTGACTGAATAAAACGAGTAGAAGCTATTTGAGCTTCTACCTTGGTTGAAGTAATTCAGATATGTACAGTGGGTGATCAAATTATTAGAGCTACGGTTTTTCGTGTTTGTGTAGAAATAGAACCACAATTTTAAAGTTTTTAATCAATAATCCTCCACTAATAATATACAAAATTTATGCGAGTGGCTCTAATAATTTGATCACCCACTGTACACGTCGGTTCCTGGTGCAACGAGTGAAACAAGTTGCCAGAGAAAGCAAAGAGTAATGTCCAAGAGAAGTCGTCACCACTGACGTCGTTTTGACGTGATTAATTTTCGCTCTTCCGTTCATCAGCTTCTAAACTTTCGGCCAAGTTTTCGACCAAGAATCCGTTTCCCCACGGAGACCGGGCCAGGCAACGGAGTTAGAATAACGGACTGGTAGTTGCAGGCTTGAAGAGACTAAAAGGGCTCTGGCTTGGCCGGGTACCAGGGTTGTTCGAAACTTGTCTCTCCTGGATGCGGTTCTCTCTAAGTACACCGAAAGCCGGGCCACGAGTTGCGGAAGAAGGTTGCCGTAGGAGGTTAGGGGTGGTTGGGCGAGGAGAGGCCCGGGTAAGGTAGAGAAATGAGAGTTAACTGCACGCGATAAACTGTAACTACTACTTCCAAAGATGCCCGCCAACCTACTAACTGTTACCACCTAATTATGGACGAGGTAATATTACCTTCTCGCCGCTATTTCGACGAATTGTTGCCGATTCCATTCCGCTCTAGGCACGGAATCCGCCAATGGAAGAGATCAATGCAGGCTGACGTTTGCCCGATCCCTCGACATTAACCAATTAATCGATCGCATGAAAGATCTCTTACTATGAATACTACCTGGGTTATAAATGAATTTTGTATGCACGAAACGGCGCGGCGTGACTTTCGTTCGGAGAATGAAACAAAAGAGAAGCGACGAGAGAAAATTTATTTTCTGCTCGATACGTTACAATTGCAACATTGTTGCGCCGATAATTCTCACGTTGTGAAACACGTATGTCGTTCGTCGGGGTCTCGATAAAAATACGAGAGTTAAACATCGCGCCGCCCGCGACAAACGACCCTGAATCCGCTATTACCATTCAAATTGCCGCAATTTTTCGTATCGGTCTTAAAGCGCACAGATGGTAGATTGTGGTTTCGTGCTGGCTCACGTTTTTCAGCCGGCCCCAGCTGTAATCGGCACAATCCTTTATCCTCGCCGACGTCAAACCCGCCACTTTATCGCGACCGCGTCTCGGACCGCGCGCGTTCACCTATCGCTCTCGAAGCGAGACTTGAAATTTCAGAGCGTCACGAAACTCGAATGACCGCGATGTTCGATGCGAACGGCATGGATTTTGCTAACAGAAAGGGAAAAGTAATCGTTTAACGCGCGTCGATTTAACTCGGTGCCTTGAACCTCGTCTAAGATCTAACGTAACGAACGGGGTTACGTAAGAGCTGGTTGTAAAACATTTCCCCGCGATAAGTCGTGTGATTTATCGATCCGCGCGGTCAGCCACGTCGTCGTCTGCCTCGGACCATGATGAAATGGTTCCTTCTTCCTGTTGAGGGAAAATTGAAAAAGGGGAACAGGAACAACGAGGGGTAGACGAGGCGATTACGACATTACCACGATTTTTATAGCACGCGAACAACTGGCAGACGTTCTGCTCAGGGACATTATCGGTTTTTTGGTAGCCCAGGATTTTAGCTTTACCGCTCGTAAACACTGGAACGGAAAAAACTTATCGTCCGCTCTTCGCGACTTTCCCGTTCTCGTTCCTTCTTTTAGCGGACGGCGATCTCGACTGGACGTTTTTACCATAAATCCGGTCGACAAGCTTGGAAACTGCGGGAAAACGTCGCGTGGCTCGCAGCCGCGAATCTTCATGCGGTCGAAGTTAGTTCAGTAGACTCATTGTCAGTCGATCTTAAAGGCCATCCATCATGGGAACGGACGTTTTCCTACGTTTAATATTATCATAATGCCATCCCCCGTCTATTGTGCGACGCGTTCAACGTCCCACGGTGGCATGACGCGAGATTTGTCTGCTCGTCGACGCTTTTGACAAATAATAATCGCGAAACCTTATATCGTGCCAGCTTTGCAACTCGCCACGCGAAGTATTTTCAGTTCAAAGGTCGGATCGCTGGAAGAAATGGTGATAAATGTTGGATCCGTGGAATATTCTTCGAGCAACGAAATGGTGTTGAATATATCAGGTTTGGGTGTAAATTGAAGGTACGGTAATTAAACTGGAGTGTATAATAGAATGTTTATTATTTACCGAGCGGGTGCGCTTCAAAATGAGAAACAGTTTGTATGCAGAGCCGAAGCAGTAGCACAGTTTTACTTGGCAACTTAAACAGCATAATTAAAGAGACAGAAACGTTCCCGATGTATTCTTGTTTTACTTTCCAGAAGAGTGAAAGTAATTTAACAAATTGATAGTGGTAACTGTTTAAATTGACGATGAATAACCAGGAAATCATGGAACTAGTTTCAACAGAATGATCCATGTTTCTCAATTTTCCTAACTTCCTTTGGAGATAGTTGAACGTTGACAAACGAGGTACCAGCACGGCTACGAACGAGCATAATCGACACTGTTCCGTTTCTGCATCGAGGCAGACAAACAGGAATAGTGATATTTCAAGATGACAGTCAGACCGTAGCCGAAGAGAAACGGTGCCGAATGTTGCCACTCTGATCGAGCATTTCTAGAGCTCTTATTGAGAAAGTCGCGTTCGGGGAACGAAGGGAAACCGAGAAATAGGATTCAAGAAGCATCGACGGAACGGGCGAAGGGAGAAGTTGAGGTTTAATATCTCACAAGCTCTCGAAGACTGGTTATAAGAAGAAAGACCTTGCATTTCTGCATTCGCAATGAGCCATCTTGGCCCGTCGAACGTGAACGCGAGGACGAGTTTGATATCTTCGAGTTTTCCTATTCTCGCTGAGAGGAGAATGGATAGAGACAAGAAGAGGTTGCAGCCCAATGGCGAACCAGGGAGACGGCCGAATGGAAAAGTGCAACGGAAAAGTCACGCCACGGCACATCTCGAGCTGGAATATTAAAATTCTCCGCGGATTACAGGGCTGTTTGCCTTGGTGAACGAACGTTCACACGCTCTTACTCGCGTTATTGCAAACGAACTCCGCTCGGCCCGTGTCACGTTCGATCACTCGAGTCAAGTGGCATAAACGATGATGCATGCGTCGCCAAATGACAGCAGTGTCCCGTCCTTCCAAACCATTATCGCCCTCTCTCTTTTTCTTCTTTCCCTATTCTCCTTCTATCCTTCACGATCGTTTCTATGTCCCTTTTCCGCTCTTCGTTCCAGAGCGCGCGCGGTTCGTGATTCTTTTGACCCCTTGGGACAATCTCCAATCTCGAAACGAGCCGTAGCGTTCCGCATCGTCGTCGATATATCGTCGTCGATCGAACCGGAGAGAGAAAGAGAGGAGCTTTCTTCGTGAACGAAGATGCCGATAAATCCTCCCAAACGAATATAAAGTGGCAACGGAGTCAGGAGTGCACTTTGATTCTCTACGATGCAGCATAATTCCTTCTCGACCGTCTGATCGTGAGACATTACGCGAGCTGATCGATGCCACTCACTTTCCGTCAACATTCGTTCCGTCGTCACTTAACACTCTGACAATCGCTAGCTTCGACAATCGGAGTTATCGACATTGTGTATTTAATTTTATTCCATATCAATAAATCATATAACAAATATTAAGCCAATGTTTATTTCCTACACATTTCATAGGCTTAGAGATTTTCAGGATATTTTCATTCACCTTTTCCATCAATATCGTGTAATGTATATGATATATAATAGAGACACGTGTGGATCGGAATGTCTCGTAAATATACGAGGTGAGTGACCAGTGAATATGGTGTGAATGATTCTTGCCTGGGAATCACGTGCAAGAGATCGAGTGTTCCTATTAGAATGTCGATTATAAATGCTTCTAATCCAAAAACAGTAATGCGCTATACATGTAGCTAGTGACAAGAATAACGTTATATTTAAGTTCCTCTGTCAAGAGTGATCCAGTAGTGGCTGGACAAGGGTTAAACACCTGTACACTCCAGGAATGCAATATCCTTTTGTATCGTGAATCAAGATTCCAATCGGTGCGCAATTCAGACATCGATAAGCATTTGACAACGGGGCCAATTGTGAGATGGAATAGGAACACGTGGTTTCCGTGCGGTGTTTGGTAAGGGCGAGAGAACGCGAAAGGGGCGGACGTGGCGCGTTGTCGAAAACGCGAGCGTATACCATAAGCATATTTCCAACGGATGGGTTAGGTAACATAGGTTATCCGATGGTCCATTGGTCAGCAGAGGTTAGCCGACCACTGGCTAACTCCAGTCCCCCGTTGCTACCGTGAAATAGTAGCTGGCCACGCTCCAAGCTCGTACGTTAGTTCCGTTCATACGTAACCTCTATCTGCCAGGCTGGCTCCCAAGCTACCCTTAGCCTAGTCTTCGTCCACTTGCTCTCAGTGGTACACGTACCTATCCTAAGTTCTCCCTGCAACTCTTTCCCCTGTCGGATCTGCAATGGTTTCTGTGACTCGGACCACGTCCCTCCTATTTCTGGCAGCTCCCACGAAGAATCGCGATCCCATCTGACCCTTTTTCTTCCACCAGCACGTAGCGTAGCGTTTGCACGCGCCAGAGTCAACTTGATCTACGAACATCCTCGTATACCTTGGTTACACGGTGATTTCCTGTGTTCGTACGACATTAGAACAAAAGGGGGTAAGTTATTAATTTGAGCTTAATTTAGAGTAGAATACTGCTGGGAAATTATACGAAGTTTTGATAAAATATAATAATTCGGAAAGGAGTTGGAGAACGTTATTGTTTTTAAGCGATTCATGAACAAATGCTTTTGTTACAACTGCATCGACGGGTGTATAATTTTGGTTGGAAAAGAAATGTTGGACTACAACAGAGTTTCATGGAAATTCGTCGGATGAAAATTTCCAGCTACATATTCATAATGAGAGTTTGCGTTCATATGAAAAGCACGTAAAAACAAAAATTGTACAGGTATGTGTAATTGTACGACCAGAATAATGTAGTGTAATTTCAGAAACATATTTTCGAGTGATGCGGACTTTAATAAGAGTATCGTGTTATAAATATTTTCATCTTTTAATTCATTAAAAATTAAAAACTGATACTTCTCATAGTATAATTTAAACTCCTTCATAGACATGTTTCATGAAAAATAATAATTAATGGATCTCATTAAAAAAATAATTCCTGCTCCGCATTTATGGAGATTAGTATTCACGAGTGCATTTCCCTCCTTTTTACTCTCATTAAACAAACTTACCCTTCTTTTTAAGCATTATGATCGTTCCTCATCAGTTATCGGTGAAATTATTATAAACGAGGGCTTGTTTCGCAGGGATGTCGCTTAACGAGATCGAATTACCATTAACGTATCGGATATCGAAATTTCAGGAAACGTAGGTCGGTGAAATCTGGAAACGATTTCACATGGCGTGTCATGAAACGCGCTAATTTTTAAGGCTCGACGATCCGGTAGCCGACGGTATAGCGAACTCTCGAAAACATTGTTGTGTCGATACCGTGTTGTTCGCGCACCATTTGTCCGGTTTCATTTAACGCCATTGA
The DNA here is from genome assembly GCF_051020975.1 of Osmia lignaria lignaria. Taxonomy (NCBI): domain Eukaryota; kingdom Metazoa; phylum Arthropoda; class Insecta; order Hymenoptera; family Megachilidae; genus Osmia; species Osmia lignaria. The sequence goes on along the minus strand of NC_135046.1, from coordinate 8,797,276 downwards.
ACGGTCACCACTCCACGCGCTATAATGCGAATAGAATTACATAACGAGCTGTACTTCGTTACAGGCTAATGCAGTGACCGCTGTATCGATTGGTATGAATCTCATTGGATTTTCGGTAAGCAAGCAAACGATCGTGACTGGAAATAGTACGAACGATGGCTGGTTATCACAGATTTATAATTAACTGTGAATTAATTAACGATAATATCAAATAGAAAATATTTTCTACGATACACGGTTGATCACACTGGTAAATCCCGTTCATCTTCTTTTATTTTTCGCTCGCGATATCGGTGAATCGTGTTTACCGTGAGTTTCTTTGCTAGAGGATAGGCAAAGTTTGCAGAAGAAATTCAATCGAATGGCCGCGTGCACAGGACGCTGACATTAGAATTCGTTTCGTGTACGTTGCAGAGAACGAGGGTCGGTATAGAACAGCAGGGTCGCCAACAAAGAGGCAAGTGCACTGCTCCTGACGTTTATCATACTTTATTACCTTTGCTTGCGAGCCTCATTGTTCGTCCGTCTGTTTTGTTTCCGGTTTTAATTTCGACAGCGCCCTCCCCCGGTCATTATCCCCGAATGACGTGCCAATGAAGTTGGCACATTATCATTTTCCGTTTCCCTTTCCTACCCAGACGCATTAAATGCAGCTCGTTCGACGAGCTGCATAATATTTACGCCCCTGGTCCGTTCGCGGGCATACAAGTCGGCGATAAAGATGCTCGTGAAAAGCGCGTAAAAGCGCGAAGACGGTATAAAGTACGAGATTAATTTTGCTATTTGACTCGAGAGATAATATCTATTCATGAGGAAACATTGCGCTCCGAAGTTTTAGGTACCTTTTTATTAAAATTAATTATAATGGTAGACAGGTCATTATTAACCGATCGCGATAAATCAATGTTGAGGTGGAGGAGGAAGAAGCAGTCAATAAAGGACACAGAAAGGAATAAGAAGGTACGAGGAGCAAACAAACAGAAAACAATCGTGCCTTTCCATTACTCGTACTAATCGCAGGTCAGCTCATTTAACCCGCACCTAAACGATTTTCTCGTTACGCCTCCATCGAGGCAGTCGCGAATAGCCACGAACGAAAAGAGAATCTCATTTTGTCTCGCGCGTGTCATTTCGACGCCGTTAGACCCTCTGAAATTATTTTCGAATCAATTCCAGGTCCCCGGCGACCAGACAGAAGAATCCTATTATTCGCATTGTTACTTCTTTTCTGCTTTTCTTCTTACTCGTCTAAGGGGGATGTTTGTCGCGCGACATTATATACTTCGCTCGTATTTTATTCTTTATCAAACGTGTCTCGTTAAATTGCTGTCCGAGAGGAAAAATCGTGCAGTGTATTAGCCGGCCGATTAAACACGGGCTTTGATAGTAATTTCCTGTCATCGGCATCAGTTCCGCTTGGAATCGCGTGGTAATACAATAATGACTGTCTCCCTGGATGCAATTAGAACACAACTATGGAGGGAACTAATGCTGCTTGTTTTGTGATCAAGCAATTAACCTTTCTTATTGATAAAAAAAAAATGTATAACTTTCTTATAAGTTAATTTGATGACATCAATATTTTTTAGTGATTGAAATCGCAGTAAAAAAAGAGGAATCGGGTTAAGGTGGAATGAGTTTTCGACGGTCGGAGGGACGAAATTCGAAGCAGAGCATAAAAAGATAAGTGTCGTAAATCTTCGTAGTACGGTGAAAATATATTATGCAATCAGGAATAGGGAATGTAGTCGTGTAGCGAACAGTGCCGAGGCCACAGGGAAAAATGTGACAGATAACTCGATATACGACCAGTCATCGTTTCTTTTACACTTACTAACTGGGTCAGAACTAGAAATAGTCAAAATTTGTTCGACTACTTCGTAACGAAGTGATTGTTAAAAAATAGTTACCTTATTCAGTAGTTAATAAAAAAAAAAAGGTGTGTCATTTCTCCTAGTTTTACTCTATACAAGTAAAACGGTGTTAGTAAAATGAGAACAGGATTTGTTTGATTAAAATGAAAAATGATTTATTCTCGAAGGTTGATCTCGCGCATCCCTATCGGTCCACGTTCCTTTTTCTTCCTCTGCTCGCTACCTTTCTATTTCCATTCGAAGCCCCCCAATTCCGACATCGATTTCCACGGCAGAATCTAATACCAGCAGTTTCTAGATCGGTTAACGAGTTACTCCCTACCCTTGCTTTTTTGGCAAGCTTCGACGTACTACCCGCGAAGCGTATACGGCTCGTTTCAGCGTTTAGCAGTCGATTCGGACTGATTCTGTCGTTTCCTAGCGAGGAAACTCCCTTTTTTTTCTGCTTCCGATCACGCCTCTATCCGTTACCTTTTGCTCTTCTATTTCTGTCCTTCCGTTTCGACACTCGCAATTTCTCGTTTAATACCTGGTTGACGGGTCTTTCGCGTTAACGAATTCGTGACACGGTTATGGACTCTCTCTCGATCGACGTACAGTTTGCTCGATAACGTCTGCTGGCATAGTTGATATTAGTTTTATCCGTCTGGTTACGGGGTTATTTTCACGGACTATCGTAAACGATTAAAAAACATTGAGGGGAATCGCTCGTTTTCACGATGGCTAAAATGAGTATGGTATTAATGTCGAAAATTCGTGGATGGAAATAAAAAGAATTACTCCATGACACAGACGAATTTTGCACCGGGAAACATTGCGCACCGCTTTTCGACTTGGTCGTTTAAATCGTATAAATTCTCATTACTGCGACAATGTCGTTCCATCAATTTCACAAGGGCCGTTGTTCGGAACGTGTGTAACGTCCTGTCGGCTAGCGTTTTATTTAATATTTTTCGTGTCCCGTTAATATTTCCAATGTGATTCATCGCTGGAGAAGCGAAATCAATGACGAACGACAACCGGTACACAATTTTAATGAAAAACCATTAAAATCCTCTTGAACTAACGGTGTCGCGTCAACAACGAGTATACCACACTTTTGAGTTGAAAATTGAATGATCAGAGTTAACAAAGTTAATCGAACAAGAAGTAGCCAATTAAAACTTTCAGCTATATAATGTACCAATAAAGTTTATTAACAAACATGGTCTGTAAACGAAAAAATGATCTTATAGTTGATACTTAGATCTCGAAGCATAGAAAATCATTTACCCTGACGACAAGATTGCGTCCCGCTATCTCAACGGCGTTATCGAAACTTCCCGTTCCCTTTGGTTTATGCAGCAGCGCGTTCAAGCGTTATCTGTGCCCTGCTCGTCTTCCCAGGCGGCCCGAGAGGGAGGCCGGCTTTTCCGCATGCCTTATTCAACGTTTCGTTGGATATTTATGGAATTTAAATGTTTTTAAATCGATACACCAAGCCGGGCCTTAACGCGCGCCTCGCTTCGCTCTTTACGGCGCGAACAAGCGTGGCTGGTCTCGAGGTACACGCTTCGACGCGAAGCCACGATCCTTGGACGATGGTAATGAGCTAATAGCGAGGCTGACAATTACCGCTATTAACGCGAACTCTACGGGAAGGCTAAGCCTTGTATAATCGATAGACAACGTTGTTAAGACGAGCCATCGGCGAGGCTAGACGGGAAAGCGTCTCCGCGCGATTGACACGAGCAACACAAACAGAAATTTCCGCGACAGTCATGCATAATGTATGAATAGAGGCCGTAGGATATCGATCGTTGTGAACCGTTCCGTCGATGCCTCGTTGAATCGTGTTAAGAAGTTAACGCCGGATTCGATAATTACCGAGACCAATTCCGAAAGCGTCGATAATTGGGTGAAAACTGTACGGTGAAATGATTTTCGCGAGGGAAAATTATTTTCTTGAAAATTCATGAAAACTTTGATGATCATACCAGGAAATTCACGCTGCATTTAATGAGAATAGGTAGAGCAGAAATGTTTGTTTACGCGATTCAAAGGATACGATAACGAATCCGCCAAGATGGGAGTTCGAAAGTAAGAGGATTGTGAATAATTAATAGACAACGGGAAAACAAAGTGCTCCGCCAAGATTAAGAGCAAACAGTAGAATTGTCAGTAATAGTGCAGCCCGTCGTTCTGTCGTACCCACACTTCATTAGTATCTCAATCCGGACAAATCCGAATGCTTTCTCAGCGAGGCTGAAAAACTTTTGCCAGAAGCAATCTCGGGGTTAAATCTTCGCAGTCGTTACAAGAAGAAACTTTCTGCACCTTCGAAAATTTACATAACGATTCCCTAAATATTGCTCCTTCCCGAAAAAGAAAAGAAAGTAAGAAGCGGGGTTGCGCTGAAATTCCAGAGCTTCTCTTCTTAATCCCTCTGTCAGCAGAGGCCGTGTAAAGCCGCGTATTTAATAAACGACTTAAACTAAGGGCCCGCGTGCATCTTTCGCTCGCGATAAGGAAAGTTTACTGGTTTTTTTTTGTTTTTTTTCACGGGTAGCTTTCCGTTTCCAAGGTATTTTCGTAGCTGTAGCGCTAATCACCGGAGCTTTCCAACTCCGCGCCAGGCGACCAGTGTTCTTTCTCATCGGGTTGATATTCCGCCGCGGAATTTCTCCTAATTAGCCACGCTCACGACGGTTTCCGGATTACAGAGCGTTTTATATATCACGGCCGACGGGGTGTGGGGAGAAAGAAATTCCCACCCTGCTGGAACAATGCTTTGCTCGCGGACTATGTTACGTCGGGTTACATGACCACGTGCTTTAACAAGGGCCGTGTTTAGAGCGCTCGGTCAGGTCGGGGCTTCGCTGCCGGTGAACGGCTGATGTTAATTATTTTTACGAAATCGACCGTGCTCGTTCTACCTTTTTTGGCAAAGGGGCACGAAGAGACCGGGCTCTACCGGTCTCGTACGAAAAAGAAAAGAAATACACCCGATGCCCCGCAGCTAACGATGTAACGATGAATGGACAACGTTCACTGTAGGGAAAAAACGTAACCCGTAGTAACATGATCCTGTTACTTCTACCCACGAACGGGGGAACGCGAACAATACGCCAAACGTACGAATTTAATAAGTCCATTTCAAACATGGAGGTATAAATTAAACAGGGGATACGCTGGAAAACACGAGCGTTGCGGGGTAATTGTTGTGTTATGAAAATCTGTGACTGAATAATGAATTTATTTGGATTTATTCACTCATTGTTGCTTTTAAAGATATCCACGATCAGATTGTACGTACAATTTTCAAGGAATAGCACGATCGATCCACGCTGCCACTTCGAAACCCATTTCTGGCACATCCCTGTACCACTAGGATGACAATTTTTCCATTTTTCGCGGCAATCAAAATTCGAGGCACCGTCGATGTTCGAGATTCGACTCTCGTATCGTTTCTGTCATGCCGACACGTTCTACCGTCGCGATTGTCGGTGATTTCGTGAACGCCATCGACCGAGTATATTTCTTTCGTATCCTATGGAAGGCTTTTATTTTCTTCGAGCTTTTATTCCGTTTGCTATTGCCTCTCGATCACGAGAGTTATTCGTTGAGTATCTTATACATCTTGAGATAGGAAACAATCAATCATCTATATGAGATATCACAGAGATTCTATCGAAGGAAGAACGAGAAGAAAAATTTTATTTCGTGTCTGTGGTGAATAAAAATACTTGTGACTATACCTTTAAATAACATTTTCCAATATCGAAAGTCTTTCATTAAAAAATTTCAGTATTTGATTTTAGTCAAAGGTTTCAGTCACAAATGATCCTGCCTTGTTGTTCAAAAGTTCACCAAGTATTACCATCATCTTCTTCAGCCACGAGGGAACAATTAATCGATTTTCGATGCATTACCTTCCTCAGCGTCATCAGATTTCCGCAGTGAACGCAACCGATACCGTAAAGACTTCTAAAGTATTCTTAACAAGATTTTTGTATTTCAAAGTAGCACGTCCGATGACTATTCGCGTAGACTCTGTCGCGGTTCGTTCAATAATCAGAATCGAAGGATGTACCGCATTATAGGCGATCCATCGATCGATTCGATAAATTCTGCGGTCCGTCAACACCTTGTTCCGTCGTTATAATGCGACTCGCGATCTATTCACTCTGCCGCATAATGCTGCTGCCTAACTAATGCGCGCTGCACCACAGGCCACCGTCTTAGGATAATCTACTGCAACAGACGTGAGGCTCGGTCATTGCTTTGTTCCGCTATAATGATGGATAATTAATCGAGCGTGTCATAATGAGGCGAAATATGTCTATCGAAAATTGAATTAGATACCTACAAAACGCTTTGGAATATTAAGAAATCCGAAGATTTTAGTTTTCTAATTAATTCATTAGAAAAATTAAAATTAATGCGTTCAAATATCTGGAGGACGAAATGAAGCGATATTATTTTGAATAATTGCTTTGCTTTGGAGTAGATCGAAGGGGTAGTCGAGGTATAATGGGCAGACGATGAAGCGGACTATGGAGGATGCCAACTCACGTTTCGTCCGACGAGCAATTCTATAGCAAACCGGATGTGCTAAAGTTTCTCAATAAAGCCGCTTAAACTTAATAAACTATCATTTATACCGAGATTACTAATTGCCGTGATAAAAAGGTCGGAACCGTACAGAGAATAAAAGAAACTCGACTACGAGCCATCGATACGGGAACATTAGTCGCGAAGGGGGGCAAGTTTTTCACGCCCCGTTAAGTTTGGCAGTGACAGGACGAAGCTTGGTCAGCAGTATGCGACTTTTATTGCTAATGCAATCTGTCAGCTCGGTCGAGGAGCGGCCTGAACGGTGGCCAGTTTCGGGGACGACGAATAAGGAGACGGAAAATATGGAGAGGTACGAAAGTCGATGCGAAGAACTATCCGTCAGGAAGACGCGCGTGGTAAAACGTGGCCGAGTATAAGGGCGGTGCAAAGATATAGCCGGGGACTGGATGGTAGTTTTATGCAAGGTCCGATCGTTAATCAATCAAGAGTCCGTGGCCCATCGGCTGAAGATCCGTGCTGGGCGTCACGACCGGAAGGGCGAGAGTGATCGTAAGAGAAAGGTACAGGGAGAAACGATAAATATTGTTTTTGCAAGGATCCTTAAGACGTCGAGCGCTACGCGGCCCGTTTCCAAGTAACCCGCCCCGAGGAAAAAAGTTTCAAAGTCGTTGGACCTGTTTCGGGGAAGCTCCTTTTTACGCCCCCGCCTTGTACGTCCGCTTTCCTGCATCATTTCGCTCGCCACAATTTCGATACTTTTTTAAGCCGCAAGTCCGTTTCCGAACTGTGTTCGGTAAATTATTCAGACGCTGGCAGTAAACAAGGTGTCGGGAAAGTTCAATGTTTCGGGATCGTATAGGCACGGCGCGGGCGAAGAGGATTATGAATACATTTTCGACGAAAAGGGATTTACCGTAGAATTTTCTGTAGTACAATCGATAATGTTCTTAGCTTGGGCTAGTGTAAGAGGATCCGCGAGCTTTTATCGAAGCGTGTACGCTTTCGTAGTTCGTTAACGAGTTGTTCGGAACGTTAATTGCTTTAAGAGGATTCGTATAGCTTCAGTGAAACACGTGTAGCAGTGTAACTTGCGTTGAAATATACTGTCGGTCGAGAGGTTTGCAGATTTTTCAGCAACTAGTTAACAGAACACAACGAGAATATTGCGAAACGGGACCACGCTTAATTGCATCCGGTTTTCCCGCGGTCGATCCAGATCCGCAGGCGTAACGTCCACATCGGTTATCGATCAAAGCAAAGTCGAGAGACAGAACACGCGTTCCAGCCTGCAGCAATTCGCAGCAAGGCGTGGTCTTTTCTATCCGTCCGTTAATCTCCTGCGACCACTCTAATCGCAGCAATTCGCGTCCGTTCGATGCTATCGGCCCGGCCAATGCTCGCGGGAGCGCAAGAGTCCGGTGACCGATAGAACCGGCTAATCGTCGTCGAATACTAATTACACACCTCTAATCACCGATTCCGCGGAACGACTGCTCTTGACCGCTCCCACGAATTTACGACCGACTCGATAATTCCCTCTGCGTTGGCCCTTCACGTTCCAGCCGGCCAACAGCGGCAAGATTTTCAAGGGTGCTCGCCGTTTAATCGCTTTTTCCACGAGAAAAGCCATCACGCGGAAAAGGAAATCCCTTTGCCCGGCTCCCTCTGTCCCGATGCGCCTTCATTATTGATACGACTTTTAAGTCGTCGCCTTTTGCACTTCGCTCGGACCCTTTAACGCCTCTCCACTCTTTAATGATGGCGTTAATAAGGATGCCGCGTACTTACTTGCCGAAGGAAGCGGACCGAATTGTCCGGACGTCTTGTTCGAGGTAACAGACGCAAACTGGTGCTTGGATTTAATTACTTAGTGTCAGAGACTTCACGCATAACCGGCTGCTTACTTACCTGAAACATAAAAAAATTTCGAAATTAATTGATATATCGAGCTCGATGGAGGCGTCGAGTTCAGTGTTTCTTGCGCGAAAGAACAGGATCGGAGCAAGGACGAAAGAGAAGGAGAAGAGCGAAGGACATGATTCGCTCGATTCCTTAGGGCTGTCCGGTTTTACGAGGAAACAGGTGGAATAATTAAAAAGACTGGAAGGACGCTTTTAGAAAAGCCTCTTGATGGCACTTAGGCCGCAGCCTCTTTTTTCGCCGGTCACCTTTTTACGGGGACGAATTTGATGCGCCCAGAACGATCGTAAAAAGTCCCTAAATAATTTACCGACGACCATTTAAGTAACTTAATGGGAGCGATGGTGATCGAGAAATGGAAGCTGTCGGAGGTTCGGGTTGATACATTAATGGCTCGGTTGATACCTTTCAATTATAACTAGAGTCGCTGGTCGTGATAAAAATGTTTTCAAAGGATTGCGTTCTTTTGGAATATTGATTTATTACCGCGAGTAATATATCGCGAAGAAAAGAAGCACTAATTATGATGTGCGCTTTTTAATCTTGCATAAAACGGAGATGTAGTTTCATTCAAATTAGCCGAGCTACGTAAACACGATGGGCAAATGGCGTGGATGCGATATCCAATCAGCATGGGCTTAATGGCGTTAATATTAACTAAGCAAACAAGTGAATGGAGTCATATCAGCGGTGCACGCACGTGTATCGCGAAATGTGCGTCCTTGCATAGAAGTTTGCAATTTAGAAGATACACCATTCCAGTTCCCTCCATTATGCTCCGTAATTGCAACAAATACTGTCTGTTCAACGCAACAAAATGATTCGCCTGTTGTTGGTTCATTCATAGAGAACAATGTCCTAAGGAAATGGAACTTTGATGAGATTTTGAAGATGTGTTCACTATCTCGTGTTAATTGTTTGTTTGAGCTGCTACTTTTCTGACAATTAAATTGCAACAGATGTTATTCATCTGACAGTGCACACCTAAGCGGGGATAAAACAAAAGAATTTTTAATTTTATTAAATAATTTTCAATTGATGTCATAGATGGTCGTTTAAACGAAACGAAAGAAATTTTAAAGGAAATCTGATTTCACCGGTTCGAATCTCTCTGCATACCTCTTTGCATATCACGCCAATAAACTTGGTCGTCGCTTTGTTCTTTCTGGGCGAAATAAAAAGCGAAGAAATTTTATTATTCGTCAGAGACGACACGGCTTGGAACGTGGAATGCGACGAACAGTTGGTAGCTCAATTTCCTAACAAATTCTTCGAATACCTAATTAGAAGAAGTTTGGTTCAGTGTACAAGAAAGGATGCATATAACCTTTCATGTTCGAAGTGAAACGAGAATCGTAGTTAATTTTAAAACACAGCAAAGGAACTACATTAAATTGCGAATGCAGCAATTTAATACAATTAGCAGCTAATAAACGTAACAATTTATTATTCATGTCAGAGTGAAAAGGTTCTTTTTGATGTTAAATACAGGAGACGGAAATTTTTAACAAAGTACAAAAGTAATTACATGGATCGTTGAAATTACAATTCAAATCTAAATGAAGTATAGTAAAAAGCCTTTTAATTTCAGGTTTTTTTTATCTCTATTACATTACTTTTGAGATACTTTGTGTTCGTACCATTGCTCTCGTTTCAAATTAAAACGCGTATAAAAGCAAATTAAACTTTATATGTATAGAGATCCAGCGAATGTTTTAAATTCCTTGCCAATCTGCTCAAATTGCATTCTTGATCAATAGAAAAAAAAAAGGAAAGAATCGAAATTACAGAAATTTCCTTCATCGTAATCATTTTTTCTCTTTTGACGTTGTCTACTTTGTGCTTGGCGAACGTTTGAGCCGTTCATAAACACCGATCCCGTCGCGATCACGGGAATCCCTGGCTCGGATTCGAGCGTTTTAAAACGCGGAATCGATGAAAAGAGTGGCAACGCGATACGAAGGAGCGAAAGAGTGGAACGGCGCTGCTCGTAAATCGCCGACGGATAATCCTGATGGGGCGCACTGGTTGCGCGGCAACCGTAGCGACCATTCAAAAATCGTAAAAGGGTCGAAGCGCAAAAAGGGGGTGGTCGAAAGCCGCGTGCAGATTTTCTTCTTTTTTTTTTTCTCAACAACCTCCTCCTAATTGGGCGGGACCGTGCGCTGCCTTTTCGCTAATTTATTTATCGACAAAACGATGGTCCGACGCTTTCTGAGCCTATCCTTCGCAGGCGGGCAATTTAATCCGCCGTTACGTGCTTCCCTTTCATCCGAGATTATTCCTCTGTGCGCGCTAACGGTGTCGCTTGTTATATCAACGATATTGTTTCGTCGTTTCCCTGCGTGCATTCGAATTTTTCGCTCATCGTTGCCTTTATTAGTTCTTCCAAGTTCCATGGACAACTTTGGATAGGATTGTCCTGTTTTATTACGAGATTCACTATCGGCGAGCTAAACAGCAAGCCGTTTACTTCCACATACTTTACCTCGTGCCTTTCTACCGAATACGGATAATAGTTTTCGATCCACGCATCGTGAGAGCAATTTCACTGTATTCTCCTCGGTGGCTCGTAGCGCGTATCAAAAATCGTCTCTCATTCTTCAAGGAGGGCGATGCGAGCGGTTGGGTGGGGGAAAAAAGGACGACACCCTTAATGGGAAATTTGTGTTTAATCCCTGTGTTGACAAGAGAGGGATTCCCCAGCGTAACAGACCGTTCACGGATGATCCACCTTTTCCCGCGGCAACCTCCTTCTTCGGCACGATGAAATTCAATCCACAAACGGGAGGATTTCTCTTTCGTTAGGGATTACGCCTTTCGCTCCTTAAAATCCTGCCATCCGCCTGGTCGGACCGTATTGTCCCGCCGTAATAAGGTATTTTAATTGGTGGTTGTTATTATGTTCAGCAGCCGGTCCGGTTGCTTCGGGCTACCTTCGGGGCTACCTTCGACATAATCCGAGAACGGGAAGAACCGGAGGCAGAACGAGAGGAAGAGGAAGAGAGAATAAAAGACAATCTCTCTTTCTCTGGTTACTATGTATGTCCTTCGGGAAACAGAAAACAGAGACGACGATCGAGAGGAGAATGAAAGGGTAAACGATGAAACGTGGTTTGCGCTAACTGGAGACAACGAAGAGGGGAAAAGGAGAAGAGGGAAGAGAGTAGTTCTCTTAACCTCGGCTACCATAATGCTCGCTACCATATACAACACCGCGCACAGAGGAAAGACAGCATCGGTTCGTAGGACGGTGACCGAGGGTCAACCAGATACCAACCGGGCCGTGTGTTTCGAGTGCCTCGCGCCCGATTAATTGCACGTTGGCCAAGATTTATCGGGCGGGGAGAGAGCACGACTGAAACGGTATTCCGGCGCTCGTTCTTTGCCGCGGTAATTGCCCGGTACCGATTACTAATTGCTCCTACTCTCTCGGGCCGAGCTGCTAGCTGACCGATTTGGGGAACGTCCTCGAGATGAAAACGCCAAGAAACGCGGTGGCTTGCTTCTGGCTGATCGTTTCAGCCGAACATGGCGAAGGTATTCATCCGACGAACGAATCGATCAACCCACCTCCACGAATCCACTGTTCATAAAATATAACTCCATCTCGAATGAAACATAAATCTAATTGTAGGTCGAGGAAGAATCTTGTTCGAGCATAAATCAGAGAAGATTTTTCCACGTCTTTGGACTCTCGTAAATAATGAACGCTTCGAAAGTATGGTCCTCCTCCGAGACGACTGGAACTTTCGAAAATGAAGTTCGAAAGCCATGGTGTAGGAGTACACCAGCAGGGGCGCATATTTGAGTAGCCATTAACGGCTTTGGCGTGGTTGTTTGTCAGTCGATAAAAGTTTTCCCAGCATCTCTCTCCATTCTTCCACGCCAGCTACATCTCGTTTCTTTGTCCGTCTCTGTCGGCCACGACGGACCTCGATTCTAGCTATCTTCTTTGTCGGCCGTCTGAAAATTCAGCAACACGAAACTCCGGCACGACGGACCGTGTCCTCGGTTACCAGGATTTCCACCCGTGCGATAGCAACGGAGCAAATGTCGGTGCGTTAATAGACTTGAGCGTAACTTCTCTGCTAATGGCTGGCACGGTCAAATTTGATATCCATTAAGCATAATGAGATAATAAAGTCGCCGAATGGCCGCTGAATTAATGGTTAAATAAAATAAGGATGCTCGAGGGAGCGCGGTTAAATTCGTCCTCCATTATAATTTCTTGCTTCTACAGGGGATTACGAACGTGGCTGGTGAATTAAAGACACGAGAACGAAATTTGTTTTCGAATTCATTCGTTCTCTAAAATCGTTTCGAAACTTTTAATTAAAAATTTTATTTCGTTCGGATTCACACTGTGATTCTCTTGTTACATCGAATTTGCCGAATGTAACATTACAAACGAACAGCACCATAGATAAATACCTACCTGTTTAAGCATCCATTAGCATTCGTTTGTCACTCGCAAATTTATTCCCGCCGCAAAGTAAAGGTATTGAAATACGAGGCTTGGAGTGTTACCACTGGGACGGCCTTTGTGATTCGATTTCGGAAAGAAATACCAACTGTTACCTAAACACTTTCAACAACTTTGTAATGTAATCATGACGGAAGCATGTGTTAAACGAGTAATCGAGGTACTTGTTTTTCAATCGTAATTAGATCCAAACGAAATCAAGTAATAGGATATGCAAATGTTTCTGAATAATTCATCAATTCCAAAGAATAACTTGACAAAAATATAAAAGTAATAAATATGATGATCAGAGTACAATAAAAAAGGGGTATCCTGCAGCCGAGAAAAGTCGTACCATTCTCTATAATTTTCAGTAAAATCGCAGTTACAGTGTGTGCATTTGATTTACATGAATCATGACCTGTTACGCATACACGCGTCGAGTTTGCTTTTATCGAGGAATACACGTGTCGCGGGCAAATGAATAAATGTAGATTTTAGCGGGGATTTTTCATTATCCGCGGATACTAGCGAGCCGGACGCACGTCATAAATCAGCGGGACTCGCGTGTTCGTAGAAAAATAAATGAACTTTACAAAGTTTCGTGCTCGACTGGAAACTCCATGGACACCGCGTATATCACGTCGTCGTACCCCGTTTCTGGGACGAGGTTAAAGAGTGGGGGAGGCCGGGAAAATTAGATTAAAAGCTCGATAATTAAAACTAGAGATTCGACGATGTAATCTGCTGATGAGGATCTGGAACGAGCGAATCGCGTTCCGCGCAGACTGCGACCACGAGTCGATTTCGATTTTGTTGGAAACGCGTTAAATAACTTCGCCGCGGTTAATGCGTGCGTCGATAAATCGTTTAGTTGGGATAAAAGTTATCCACGTGTCACGAACGTTAATTGCTGCTCCACGAAAATTTCAAGCGTTACGTGGATTCAACAATCGTAATTTGACGAGGAATCGTCAAAAATAACGAAAGGAGTTATTGTAAAATTTCAGTAGCAGGAGATGACTATTTGTACTCATAAAAATTTTACGATTCATTATACTATAATACTACTTTGTAACTAAAATCCTTTGGGATCTAACTTTCTATGCAACGAATAATAAGCGTAACTTTTACGAGCCATGTCAACCAGGAATTCTAATTGCAGCACCTGTGCCAAGCGGTATATTAACTGATTAATTCTGCGAAAATGTACGTTGTTATCAGCTTTGAATAATTATACAGAGGGACAGAAACGACAGAAGTTAAAATATATAATTGTTTCCGAAACTGTATCCATTTTTCAATTAGCCAAAAATTAATGCCTGCGTCGTGTCACGAGTTGCTTGCCGCACAACTATTCGCTCGATTAGAACGGCTCGTCTCTGCGGTGAAAACGACTGCATCGCGTCGAGGTTGGAATATCAAGCCACCGAAAGTTCGTAGAAACGCGCAAAATAAACGAAGCGAACAATTTGACAGGACCGGCGCACATATGTTCGTGAAAGGAGCGGAAGACAAATTTACGAGGTTGCAATCCCCTCGCTTTCCGATCCGCAATTATATCGACCTTTTCCGTTGGTACATCAACCCTCGTTTCGGCGGTGAAAATATCCACGATTTTTCCACTTTACGCTTCCGATGCTTCCGTTCAAAAAAAAAAACGAGATAAATCCACGTGCAATATCGTTAACAGCGAGATATTCGCAATATTCGCAGGAACGAATTTATCGTCAAGCTGTATCGATAATCTAATCAAGACGGCCGACTAATTCAATATCTCGAGCAGTTTGCTTTTCCTTGTGAGGATACAAGAGGATACGAGACGGTTCTCCAGAGGAAGCCAGGTTTATTGGTAAACCCGTTCGAAGGAGTTCGCGGCCATTTGATAACGTCGTTAATTCAAATCCAATTTACCTGACGTGCTTAAGTTATCGATTTTTATATTTCTCGGACAACAAGAGAAATATAAAATCGGAAAGCAATATCATCGAGCACCGCGCGTTTATTTTCGTGATTTTAAGTGGAAGATTGATCATCGACGTGCGGTGGCCTGGTCTATCTCGGTTCGTTGTATTTCTGCTTCGATCATCTCAGTTCGAGTGTCGATGTTATTGCTTCCTCTTGTTTCAAGTTCAGCCACGAGATCGCGAGCAGAAAATAAAATCGTTCGTACCGATCGCTTTGAAGTCACGTCGCCGAGTAGCCGTTTATTGGGCGACAAAGGGAACGTAAGATCAATGGGAGGGAAAATAAAGATATAGATGTGGAACGATGTTTTCTGTTACTTCTGTTCACGTGTTAAGAATCTTGTTTCTCCTCAAAAATGTCCTACTCAGCCGTTTTTTCCTTTTTATTGATGACTTAAAGTGTCGATCTTCGAAGAAAACGAGGGTAAGCGATTTTAATTTCAAATTATTCCTTTCGGATTCCTTGCAGATTGCTGTCTAAGTTCTAGTTCGGATTGATAATTGCATTCAATCGTCGTGCCCCAGTGACGAATTATTCCAGAAACCAGTACCAGATTCAAGAAAGTTAGGCAATTTAACTCTCTTCACGACCCGTTAACACGGCCGACTAGTTTCGCTGCTAATACACGGTTAACCTATTACACGTTACAGATAATGAAGTTAGATGTTATAAAATAGAATCAATCGCTGTAAGAGGGAACGAATTATGATATTTCCAAGAAATGTTCTCAGACAATTTGACGAGTGGAAGATTGAAGTCTAGATTGAAACTAAATTGGATGCAAATTTGATTAAAATCGATCGGGGTGGAATCTAGTTGCCTCGAAATGAGGGAACGAATGCTGGATGAGAACTTTACACCGCAGTGGGAATAAACGTTTTCTCGTGTTCAGAGATTGCATTATCGGTGTAAACGGTGTCGACGAAAGGCGAAACTAAAATAGATTCCGTGGAAAGCATTTTATGCGATGTAATGAGAGGAAAATGCACCGGTCCCGGGCAAAAAGAGTTGCACCGCACACTCATCGCCTACCGTCTGCGACAATGGTCAAAGTAAAGTGCATTTTGCAGAATGTTTCACATTCTCAGACAGGGTGTTCGTTGTCTAGACTAACAAATGACTGGAAGCTTTGTGTTATTCGGTTAAAAGGACCGCCGTCCTTTGTTCTGCAACAAAGTTGAACTTAAAAATTCGAATTTTAATTTCTACACACCTGCCACTATTCGAGCTATCCTTCAAGTTATTGGGTAAAATTAAACAAACGAATACTATAATTAATTAAAAATTAGGAAATTGTTAATTAGAGCATTTTGAACCCTGTTATTTTTATGATTCTAATTTTCAAAATCCACCATTTGACATGCAAAGTCTGTCAGTGCATGTTCTCGGAACAATTACAATTACGCTAAATGTCAGAAAATTCTGACAGTGGCACGAAAAGCAAGGGTACGAGGGAAGTAGGAAAAAAAGCTGCTTGAAGCATATTACCGGGAACGCGTTGTGCGTGGTCTAATGAGAGGAAAATTGACTAAGTCTATAACAGCATTTGTTTCGCTTTGCCGTGTGCCGCGCGTGACGGTAATAGAGCATGCGAAGTTGGTTCGCGAAAATGTCGTTTCACTTGCCTGCTGCGCCTCTGTCACCGATGCAGCCGGCCATTAGAAACACTAGCTGCTCGGACCGTTTATTTGCGAATGTCAAACGCGACGCGAAACGCTTTTGCCAGCGCGAAACAAAAGGCCGCACGCGGTGACTCTGGTCCTTGCGGAAAACACCGGGATCGGTCGATTGCCCCATGAAATTAACTCCCGACATTCTCGTTGCACGCAACTTTCCGCGGGGTCGACTCGACCGCTCGTACCCCGACTAATAGGATTGTCTGTCACTATTGAAAGTTTCAAAACCGCGACGACCAACGAGCAGAGAGCCGGCTCCAAGTCATCCAACTGTGTCAGTTTGAACACTGCCACTATGACCTGTGAGATTCTCCAGTTGATCATCGGATGTTAATATTTAGCAATATGTCAATATATCAAATTTTGAGGATGACAGTAAATGCTCGTCGACTTATTGAGTAATCCATTTATGCATTATCATGTATGTATGAGCTCGCATTTAGCCTGGTTGAGTGCATTATTGCCTTCCGATCGTTGTCGCTAAATCATTAACGCATTATGTATGGAAGATATATTTTTGTCACGTTGATCAGCCTTTGCCGTTCTTGGTTAATAAAGATCCACGATTACAGCAAAAAATGAAGTAGCTATTATTATTAAACTTTGTATGTAACATTTACAATGTTACACGAATTTCCCCTGCAATGATCGCTGATGAACTCTGCTTATCGTTGATGATTAAATCGTTGACAAATCTGTTCGCATATAAAATAAACCGGTTTAAAAGACGCCTTGAAAATATCGGGGCAACAGTGTTTCATCATTTCTGGAGGAAAGTATCCCAAGTTAATTGACTCCGAGCTAATAAACGACTCGATTCCCCATAAGACGTGCTAGACCTATTTGAGCCGCGGTCCTTCCCGGCTGGAATCACGTCGAGTTTCTGAACGAGACACCGAAGGACCAATTAATTCGCGTTTCGCGGGGAGCTCGATTACTCCTATAAAGACTTTAGGGGCGGGAAAAGCCGACCGTCTACACTAATTGGCCAATTTTCGCCGCTTAACGTCCAATTTATTACTATCTGCAGGATCTTCCGTCCGAGCTACATCGTTCGCCCCGAAGAAGACCGAAAACTGTTCTCAAGAGTATAATCCGATCGTCGAGTCGATAGATTGGGATCAGGAGGACGACGATGGGCCGAGGGTGGACAGGGGAAAGGGAGGTTGGTCCGCTAATTAAAATGTAAAGTAATTTCATCCTGCGCCGCGTGCCAATGGGCCAAACTATGCTTCGCGTTTCTGTTACAAACTCTCTAGGCTCTAGCACGAGCAATGGAACAACGGCGAGATAGTGACTAATGGCCCTTCTAATTCTGACTAATCGCTCACCCTCCTGCTCCACACACCCCTCGTCACTCGATGCCTTTGACGGGGTTTATGCGTTCGATACTTAGCGACGACCGGGTGGTCGATCTTCTTTACGAAAGTCTTGTTAATCTTCCAAATTGAACCGCTCCTTTCGAGACTTGATCCAGATTTCTTTCTAAATTTTGTCTAATTATTTCCACGATATGTAAGCAGAATTGATTTCAATAGAAGCGTTATTTCCTATCGACGATGCATCTACCGTGCACCAAATTATCGACGTTTAGAAGAAGTCGCAGATCGCAGTTCAGGATATTACGGTCAGGACCGTACGCTTTACCAAAGGAATTGGATTTCACGTAATACACGGAGGACTAGGGTGAGCGGTTGGCCAGATAGAACGAGATAGTTGACTGCAAGAGGGTGGAGGCAGGAAGGAAGGGCGGAAGGGAATTGACCTAATCCAATTCGATGCGCGTTCTCGCCCACTTGATATCGCATAACAAGGGTTGGATGGCGGAACAATTTGAATACGGAATAAGATTATCGTTAAGGCAATTAATTAATGCAATCGAAGTAATTGGAGGATACGCCTGGATATGCCTCGTTATCGGCCCGTTTCCGTCCAGGGATAAATACGCTGTATCTGCTGGAAAATTCGTTTGATAATATACCGTTCGTTTCGTACCATTATCTCGTAATACGGTGGAAAAATTTGTTCTAACCGGTGATTTTCGAGCCATTAATCTGGAAAATATGTTTCTTCCAGGCTGGAACTCGTCCAGGCTTGAGTTAGGGTACTAATTTATCGCGTAGCATTGCGATAAGTCTCAGAAGTGGGTGACAAAGACCAGGTGTGCCCGTTATGTACCAGTGGGGGGCACGTAGATTTAAAGCTCTTGGTTTGTAGGTTTTAGAACAATACATCTTCTGCGTTCATATAATGTATCATGATAGCGCATTTTGACAATTTCACAGCCCGATGGAAAGTATCATTTATTCTATTCGTGCAACGAACAGCTATTTGTTCAATTTCATCCCATTGCTACCTTCGATTTAACTACACCTTGATAAATAATTCACAATTGTATTCGATTATTGGTAGTTAATTATCAATTTAATAAGTAGCACAAATCCCATAAGTCTCTTCTCTTAACCCTTTGAACATGTTGCGAGATAAATCTACGGTACTCGGTTCATCGTCTATACATCCCGTGGTGGAGTCCTTGGATTAATTTCTCACGTTCATAAATTTCAGCGTTGCGATAAAATCCTCGCTCGAGGTCCTGGCCGTCGACGAGGAAGTCTACGAACCGGATGTAACGAAGAATTCAACGGAGACTGGTAACCTACGTCCTTACGTACGCGCATCCGATCAGAGGCGTCCATGAACGATCTTCTTTTTCCTTTTTTCCTCTACCTTTCACCGTTCCTTCTTCTTTTTTCTACTCCATTATCCTCTCTCGCTCTCTCGGTTTCATCACGATTCCGCCACGTAATCGGGACGACGACAACGTGTGGCAAAGGAGTGCATAAGGCCCGTCGAAGGGCGAACTCCGCACCTACAGCGTGAAGAATGTTAACAAGCCGTGGCGGTGCCGGCGTTGCACGGATACTGGCCAGTTTTTCTGCGTTTCTTCGAGCGTGTGCCGATCGCATCGGAAAGTCCTTAAGCCGACGGGTAATAAATGTAAGGATAATGAGGGGTTCCACGCTCGGTGAGGATTAGGGTCGCAGATAAGGGCCAGTTTCTCGCGCGTGGAGACAATGCTCACGGCGGACGCGAACCTTTGCATACTGCCCATTTTCTCCTGACGTTCGTAGGATACATCGCGGATAGACGCGTTGTCTGTTGGGACTTGATTGATCGTCCAGCTGTTGCAATTAAATGCGACCGGAGGGCACAAGAAACGCTAACGACTGTAGGTTAAAGAAAAAAAGAAAAGAAGGGCAAAAGGTTTGCTACTTACTCTTATCAGATTTGACGACACCTTCGAGGGAGAACTATTTAATAATGGAGGAACAAAATCGCTCGTTGCATGAAGGATCCTGGAGATAATGAAGCTAATTGTAGCTCGTTACAGAAGCGAATGTAGGTCGAAGGAGGTTCTTGTGAAAAAATAAGTAAAAATTTGCAGCCGTATCGAGCTACTCGCATCACGCGAAGTTAATGGGAGGTAAAGCTGTTATCACGCCTCATAAATATTGTGCATTGTTCGGTAACATTTGATTTAATCTTGTGAAACTTTTGCACGGGAATAAAGGGAATAAGTGGGAAGAATATACGATATCGATCGAACGTTTAATTGAATATACTGTTACTTTAAAAACCAACGAATCGAATCCTCATTGACGGATTAATTTAATTCGTTCCTCAAAGAGGAAGGAAACTTCCGAGCAAAGCGATCCACTTGGAAAACTCCGGTAAATCGTGGCGAAGTTGCCGTTCTTCGACTTGGTGAACCGTTTCTCGTTGCAACGGTGTCGACAACAACGTTACTTCTCGCAACGGGCTGGTCCTTTATGACACAATGGCTTAATGGAAGTTTGCACATTACTCACGATTTCCAGGCCGATTATGTTGGACCACGGCGGTAAAGTTAGTCACGCAAGGTGAATACGTGTATAGCGGGAACAGGGGCGCAACGCCAACGAGAGAAGATGGATGCCGGTGTTTGGAGAAATTGAGACAACGGTCACTGTCACGCGAGATGAATTACGCGTATCGGTGTCGGTAAATTGGATTTTGTCGAACACGTCTCTCCGTCAATAATTATTAAATATACTTCCTATATTCTTCTCCCAGGGATTTGATATAGTGAGTTGTCATTAAACCAATACCTCTTAAACTCTATAATCACTGAACAGATGTGCAATGATTGATTGCAAAGACGAATGATTAATATTCCAGATAAACGCATAATACTACAATAACTCCGGATATCACGATCTAGAGTACGATTTCCTTTTTTCGCGTCACCATTATTGCTAGATTAAAACGGGACATAATAAATCGCACCAGAGATGCCAACAAAGCGAAGAAGAGGAATAATGAGAATCAATGGTGGCAGGTTTAACCGTGCATCAATCGAACCGGATTCCTATGGTAAATGGAAAATGGAAAAAGGTGCGCCGGAATGGTCTAGGAAAATCGATAACCAGATACAAGTTGGATTTCTCATTCGCTCTGTCGCCATCGTGACGCCGATAATTGTTCTTTCACGGTGGATTACGCTGGAAGCTCCTTGTCCCGGCGTGTCCGCCGTAAATACCGGTAGAATCTGAATGGAGCCTGCGAGCCGAATAATCCGCGTGCCGTGCACCGAAAACGTCATACGCATTCGACCGTTCACCGGCTACACGTTCGTCCGTAAAACCAATCGTTATTGACAATAACGACCCATTAAAACGCCAAAACGTAGCCTGTTTCTCGCTTGCTCGATTCACCTTTTTATCGAACCAGTATGAATCGTGTTCATTGTCGATCGACCGTGACTGATCGATGATACGCGGTATCCTGGGACTATGATATTTTTAAAAAAGCTGATCATAATTGAAAATTTCATTTCTGACACAATATTATAAAAAGATTTGATACTATTCTCGATACTGCTATCGTGTAGATAGAGATGCGTGGGAATTCTCGTTATCCGCTGCAACAAACATGTTTAATTATTACCAATCGGTTTGAAAATCTATGGTTACGGTCGAGAGTTAAATCTGAAGCACTGTTGCTTCGCGAGTAGCGAGTAATAAATTGCTGGCCATAGACGGTACGCTGGCAACAGTCAGGGCCGATTCCTGGAATGCACCACCTACAATTCCAGGAATCCGCGACTGGTTGACCGTAAAAGGGGATTCGTTTCCAGCTGATCAGAATGGTAAACGAAAATCACCTCGACCATTTGCGTTTCAGCTCGAAATCGTACGATGCATTACGAAGCGGATAACAGAGCGATATAGTTAATTAATTCAATTATATTTCTCCTCGGTTCAAGCGTGTTTCGAAAAGCCAGCATTCAATGCCGCTACCAGTATTTTCCCCGTCTTCTGGACGTTGCAATTAAACGATCGACGCGTAGTTAATGACGGTTCCGTGTTCCAAAGGTGGCGAGCGGATTTATTGTCGGCGTGTCGCGTACGCGAGCTCGCTCGAGCTCGTCGAAGCGGAAAGTTGTCGTTGAAAACCCGGCGATTCGTTTCCACCCCTATTTTAAATTCTCATATCTAGAGCTGCTTCCATGGACGCGAAGAAAGAGCGAGGCGACAAGGGGCGAGCCCCTCGCGAACCAGCAGAGGATGGAAGAAAGATAAACAGCCGGGTAGACGTTTGACGAACAGAGACGGTGTGGGGAGAGGAAGAAAGAAAAAGCAAGGGATGAAACGTACAGAAATACGGACAAGGACGGACAGACTGCGAAATTTCATTTCGTTAAGCTGGTCGTAGAAGAGATTTTCCATTCCACGACCTGGCTTGTTCGTAAAAGCTGCCCGACAGACGTATTACGATAATTTTTATCAGTTCGTTCATCAGCTCGTTCCCTTCGTAAATTCGTCCTGTATGGCGCCGCCACGTCCTCCGTACGCGATATTACTACGATCGAACGTCGAAATGGATTTTCGAGGGTGAGTCGACGAGGGTGAAAAGATGCAACGTGTTTTACGAGCGACAAACAGCGTCCTCTAATCACTACTTCCGCGATATTAAGTATACACAGCTTGCTTTCGCTAGAGGGGCGTTTCAAACCCCCTGGTAATTTCCTTCTTGCGGTCCTTTAATGACGCTCACCCCCTGCGAAGGGTGCAATAAAATCAGCAGCGCCTTGCCAGAGTTCCGACTGTGTACACCAGACAGATTATATTTTTCGTCGTCAAGCGTAAAGATAAGCCAAGGAGAAACGTTTGCATAGAAGCGTTGCAGCACCGTATCCTGTGACGATTTCTGCGTGAATTGTACATCGTTCGCATAAGAGGCGAAGACGCTTTTGCGGAACTTTAAATCGGGACGAAACGGTAAAGCTCGAAGTTTTGAGCTACTTTTACGGCATCGTATAAATGAACGTCCTATGGCTGCTGCAACTTTGAAAGTTTTCATTATCCCTGGAATACTTGGTGCCAGTAAGTTTGCAATTCGAATTGAACGGCGTCGTTTGAATTTATTGAAACTTTATCATCCGATCGTTCGAGAAAAGAACAGGCTTGGTATCAAATTGATCGTATCGTTAAGCTGCCAGTCGACGTCGAAGATAAATCGAGTAGCTTTCGTCTCTAGAAATTTATTCGTTGGCATCGTGTCTCAAAAAACGTTTCCAGTGCTCTAGCGTCGATGCTCGAGGCGACACGACTTTGAAACGCCCAGGCAGCTCGATACTATCGAAGTATCAGTGCTCTCGTTTAGAGCGTAAAATACCAATTTCCTGCTCCTTCCATTTCAGATACCGATCGACAACCGTTGACTCGAAATACAATCACCGTTTACTCGATAACACGTCGATCTTTACGATCTCGATAATTTCAGCAGCTATTGTTCAACAGATTTTCTCCGTCAAAAGTGATCGACGTTTCGGCTTCGTAATCGGTCAAGGCTTGTAGGATTTCGATTGAATTTCACGCATTATCATCCACGCAAATATTTAATATCATCCGATTAACGTCGTTCAAACACACCGCGGAAAATTCACCGCTAACGCAAATGTTCCATTTACGACGCAAATGGAAATACATCGTTCCTCGTTCACCGGCTTGTTTGAGTTGATAACTTTATGTTTACGTTGAAACGCGGAAATTCCGGCGCGACCGCGGAACCGTCGATTTTTCCGTTTCCCGCAAACGACGTAATCGTTTCGCCCGTCTTCGAGCGTGGCTATTACATCGGAAAACCGCGAAGCTGTCGTCAACGGTGAACGTTATTGGGTTACAGTCAGTTTTAATTACGACGTATTTCGCAGAGAGCGTTGCGCTTTTAATACGACTGGGCTGGATGATAACGCGTGGTTATAACGAAAGTAATCGTATGTATGTTTCATTCTGGTGAAATTATTCCATATTAAAATAATATAACGAGCAGAAACTATAATAGTATTCAGGCAAATTAAAAAATATTTCCAATTAACACGCTGACTATCGGTTTGGTAATTTAATTTAACGATTGAGAAGGCTGCGATCCTGACTCCTGGCTTTTGGGCGAACCTATGGCAGGGCCCATACGAAGGGGTACATCCGATACTCGACCGAAGAGAGGACGAAACACACACGCATACAGGCACGGTAGCTGCAACAGGAAAGCAGCATACGTGGAGTATCGAAAGGTGGAACGTGCGTGAGTGGCCCTGTCGAAGGACCGGCTGAACGTTGAAATCGAATACGAGAGCCAAGGGCTAAGCCCGGCCAAGGAAGCACACGGTAGCCGTGCGCACGAAATGGGAGGAGAAGGCTTCTCTTTTGCAGAGGCCGTGTTCCTCATGGATCGTGCAGCCACTTCGTCAAACTCTTAAACGAATCCAGCAGCCGAATCTGGATAAGCTGTAAAAAGCGAAGGATAACCTATGCCGGGGAGGCGGACGAGCAGCCATGTTTGATCTCGTCTGATTAAACGAACTCTCTTTTATTTCACGAGGATCCCTTTATCGCATACTGGCCGGCCGACAGCCTTCTAATTTACGCGGCTTTCACGGTGGACTCGAGCCACGACCAAAAAGACCGGCACGCTAGCTGAATTCAGATATTAAGTGTTTCTTGTCCGTCGGGGGATGTGGCTCGTTTCTTGCGATCCGTTCCTTTCATTCACACGGACAACCGTGTTTGCTTCGAAGCGCAGAATCACCAACGACGACAATGAAGGATCGAGGAACGAAGCGGAATGAAAGGGCGAACACTCGATGCTCGGTAAATCGAGAATTCGCGTGTTTTTATCAGAAAAATGGGGACTACGACACGCATACAGCGAGGAATAAAAGTTAACCCTCGGAATAGGGTGGGCGGATATGTACGTTCAGCAAAAACTGTCATTTTATCTACCCGGAATGATACGTTGTTCACAGTGGAATGGGACAAGAGAGGGTTCTTTGCCACGATTATGCTAATAGTTTAAAAAATAATTTGAAATAGTAAATTAGTAAATTGTGCCACAAATTGTATGTTCAATATATTTAATGATTTCTATTATCCTGTGCCGCGATGGATATGGCTATTTCTACTGGCCCGATCAACGCGTCAAATCTACTACGGCACTCAAACAGGTAATTTTCAATTAAAACGTACAATGCAATCATTGTGCTTTGCTCATGAATCAAATTGCACGATATACAGTTTTCCGGTTAATCTATCTTCATTAAGTTTCGCTATCACTATTACTGTTGTTTTCCAAATTGTTATAATTTTCATTATTTATATTTTAAATAATCTATCAAACAGTTAATCGTATTAATTTTAATGAATAGTAAAAATTAAAAATTTTCTTTCAATTTCCTAAGCTTATGAGCGTAAATTTTATTCAAACGAAATATCTGCTGAAACTTTTCCCTTAGAAGAAAGGGTTCGGTAAAAAATGAATTAATGTTTACAGCAACTTCAAGAAAGAGCATGAAAAACTAACGTCGTTTTTACAACAAATACGTTAATGGCTATATTCCACCTGCAGTATTCACGATACGCGGCCAGTCTATTTCGTTTAACGCGTGCTGATTATATTTATAATTACGTTGCATCAGACAAATCGTTAAGCGAGTGGAATAAATTAAAGGAGGGGGGTAGTAACGCGAGCACAAATTCGCGCTAAATGTGCGCAAGCTCGTGCTTTCACGTTGGAAACTCCAAAATACGAGCTATTGGAAAGTCGTTCGCCACGTTTTTGTTGATGTAGCGGTTGTCAGTGCTTGTTTAATTAAAATTATGCAAGTATGACGTGTAATTTATGGAGATTCGCGTGGTTCGCGCAAATAGTCGGGTTCGCGGTACACGAACGGTGTTCTTTCGCGTCGTTTCCGTTCTGTACGGAAAACTAATGAGGGAAAACGTCAACGTTTCCTTCGTTCTATCGATAGACAGGCTGACCATACACTGTCTGGATGGAAAATGACTTTTTCACCGAAAGCAACGCAATAATTACCCCCATTACGGAAAGTAATTTCACGTTATATTATCATCATTAGAGTTGTATCCTTTCCACGCGCAGCTACCTTGTAATTACACAGGAAATTGTATAACGTTATTGCGGCACTGAATATTCGTTCGCGTGCTGTTCGCTGAAAAGAAAGGAAATAAAGGGAGCGTGATGTTGCAGTCAAAGAACGAATATCACCGGACTCGGTCATCCTGGGTGACAATCTGTAAAATTCGTTCCCGCGGAAATTTCAAAAATCGTGCCCATTCAGTCGCCAGCTACTGGCGTTCGCAACGTTCCCTCATTACGCGTAACGACGGTTCACTCATAAGGACACGTCCGTCCCTATGTGGGAGCAG
Source organism: Osmia lignaria lignaria (assembly GCF_051020975.1). Classification (NCBI taxonomy): domain Eukaryota; kingdom Metazoa; phylum Arthropoda; class Insecta; order Hymenoptera; family Megachilidae; genus Osmia; species Osmia lignaria. Next base: position 8,771,049 of record NC_135046.1, on the reverse strand, counting down.
ACGATGGAGAAAATCTGTCCGTCCTTTTCTCGCTTTAGTGGCGGCCAATCGCCTGCTCCACCCAAGTCGCGGCTCTCATTACGGTCGCGGCCTAAAGAAAGGGCCTTCTTTTTCCCCTCAGCTAGTTTTATCTGGCTCGTAGAGGTAGGTAGGCAGGTACATGCACGTACCAGGAGGGCAGTCTTCACTTAAGGTAGTCTGCTTGAAGAAGTAGCTCTATCTCTCTCTTTTCTCTTACCCTTTCTCTCTCCTTCATACACGATGTTTCTCCTCTTTCCCGCCTGCCACAATGCACCTTGGAACGATGCAGCCCTGTGCACACCGTTGCGACTGCCATCTAGTCATCCAACCAGTCAGCAAGCCAGCCAAGCAACGAGCCAGCCAGCCACCCAGCCAGCCTAACCACCCTGTCTGTCTAGACACTCTCCTACTCTACTACACCCTCTGAGCTCGCGCTTTCCCCTCGTGCTGCTGCACCTACCCTCCCACGCCTTCAACCCTTTGACACTGCACGGTACTACCGGGTTAAAGGGAAAGTGTTGGTGCACCTCCACCAACGTTCAGGTGCATCGAGTCCCCTGTACGTGCATAACGACCGACAGTCTTCCTTTGCCTGGTTACGTGGATTCGTTTCACAGCGGAGCCAACCGGGAGAAGAAAGGATGCACACACATCAGGCGTCGTCGCATCACGCATCGTAAGTTGCACGTACGAGCAGAACGGGTAGAGAAAAGCGGCAGGCCAGAAGGGAAGTTGGACCCCTTTCGGTAGGGATTCCATACGAGGAAAAAGACGGATAGAGTCACCTTTCTTCCGTTACCATTCGGCCTCGACAGACCACGCCTTCCCGACCTACCGCCACAACCGCCACAATATCGTCTCTAACCACCCTCTTACCCCTCTATCTCATACTCCAACCTGCTTCTGTTACTGCTACCATCCCTCTCCCTTGGGATGCCATTTCCGCGTCGAGTCGATAGAAATTTAATAGGTGTCTCTCGAGTGTTTCCCAGAAACCTTACTTTCGTGATTGTTCAGCCGATAATTCGTTTCTTTAATTTCCAGATGTCAGTGATACGAGTCCGTTCATGATCGTCTGAAGAGATTACACCTGTTAAATCGTTTGAGAAGAAGAACTGAAAAAAAGTTGAAGCGATTTCCATTCTTCAGGATCCATCATCCAAGAAAGCGTTAAAGCATGCACTTTGTTCGAAGACGAAAGAATGACGGCGACGATGACGGCTAGGGCTCGAAGAGACTGCAGCATAGGTGAATGTCGACTGGGGTGCCAGGCGACAGACGCCTATTTGAAAACTGTCGCTAAGGGGTAGTAAGTCCGTAAGGGTGTAACTACTAGGAGCGCGCTGTCGCGAGGGTGGAACGAGTTTGCCATAGGGGCCATCGTCATTATTGAAGGAAGTTCCGCGCACCCCTGTTGTCTTCTGATCCTGATCTCTGTTTCTCTTTCTCGATCCACATCGCGCACCCCGCCAATTTTCTGCGCTTCAACCACCGTCGTCGAAACAACCGACACGAACCGAGGTAGACGCGCTGCGCACGTTGTAGCGCCTACCTGCGCGAACTTACTTCTGGCTTCCTGTCGTGTCGACACTCCAGACAGAATTCATCATGCACGGTTGCAACCCCTACATTGTTAACTCCACCAAGGCAAACGACACGACCGTGAGAAGCTGCGTCTATGAATGTGAGGGGTAGAACTCGTCTGATTCGATAATATTTACAGCGTTTCGAAGAACGTAAGACGAAACGACATTTAGGATTCAATTGGAATTTTTTCTGATCAAATCTACTGAAGGAATATTGTAACACTTTTTTCTACTTTTACCAAATAAATCGAAGCAAAAAACATTTAGCAAGGATTCAGTGCGATTAATTGCTCCCTTTCCCATCGTTTTTTTTTCCTGACCCAGTCGCTCGTTTACAAGGGTTGGACCATCCGGCTGTATCAGTAACTGCAAAGGAAATTAACTTAAACCGAACGGGTTTCGTTTCTCTTATTCTCGCCGCTCTAATCTCTCTTCATCTCTTCCGTGTTCTCATCCCCACTCAGATCTCGTCCCAACCTTACTTCGTCGATTATCTTTCTCCATTCTCAAACTCTTTCCTAGTATAGCTACTTCCTCTTCCATTTTTTCCTTCCTTTTCTCGCTCGTAGTCCGACCATAGCCTATCGCAATCTTTCTTGCGCGTCCAGCATTTTTCTGAAAACCATCTCGCTCTCGCAGCTGCAGGGCAATCGCCCAAATGCTGACGCAGCAGGAGTTCACCCAGCAAAGATCGTTCCGCTATCTCGCCAACCTAACCCAGGCCAGGTACGTACGTACATCTGCTACATTTGCAATTGCAAACTTTGCCCTACGGCCTTTGAAATTAGACATTTGCGTCGGCGCCGCGCCGGCGTCTTGAAAACCTAACCGCTTGATCTCGCTTCTCTTCTCTTTACTGCCAAACTGGAATACTCTTTCCAACGTTTCATTTTGTAAAATGTAAACCCGGTTTCTGGTCCATTACTATTCAATTATTACATTATTGCAAACGCCCTGAGACGTATTTTAACTATTGCCCGACGACGTTCTTTGCTTTTCGTAGCATTGTTGCAAATCCCGCAAAGCAGTTTCGGAGTTTCTAACAATGTTGCGAACGTTCCAAAACTATCTTTGCTCATCGCAGCACTAAGGCGAACATCGCAAAGTGCACTTTGTTCGTCGCAACATTGTTGCAAATCGCAAAGCCCGGATTTTAGGGTTTATGACATTGTTGCAAATTGCGAAACCAGATTTACGCATTCACAGTAAAAAAATATTTTGTGGAATATACGTACTATATATGTTTATAATTGTATGAACAGCTTGGTGTGTTTTTATGATATTGACTTACTGGATGATTAATCATAGAAATGAAACGAGTGCAAATGACCGGGCAATATTCGGTTCAGGACACAGATTGTTTGTGCAATAATAAACGAATTCGCAACGATACTTTCGGCTGGTGAAATGCTTTTAATAATTGGTATTATTCCGCGCTCAGTGCTCAGTAATTACGTGCGAATGGTATGTTAAATTATGGTAATGAAGGGAGCCGAAAACTTACGACCGGGTTAAATAACGATAAGGATGAAAAGCCAAATTTCCATTTGGCTTCTGACGAATGGTGATTGCAATCGTTTCCGCCCCCGTGAAATCCATTATGGACTTGTTCTACGCTCGATATTATTTCTCTCCGACGACGGAGATGGTAATTAGTTACACGTAGTAATCCGTCACAAGCTGCAGCTGAATTTACGACAAATCATGTTCTTGATCGAGAAGAAAGCAATTATTACGCTGCATGCTTTCACCTTAAACTTTTACATTCGACTCGTTGCCCAAGTTATTTCCGTAGATCGCTTTTTAATTACTTCCACCGTTCAGTTTGAAGTTACTCTGCATCGTTAGTTAAAAGAGATTTGTAAGATGAAACTTACTTTTAAATTGAATTATCAAATTTTATTAATCATTTATTCCAACCACAGTTATCCAGCTAATGGATTAAACTTATTCGATGTCGAAATAATTTAAATATCGATCAAATTGTACTCATTTCGCGTAGACACCACGGTAGCCGCTATCAAATTACGCGGCCACTTAAATCTGGGAAATTTATTGCCCGAAGCGAATCGTGCGAAACTGTGTCGGTGAAGGAGTACGCGGAGGGGTATTCAGGCTCGTTTCGACTCACGACTATCGTTCGTCCGTTTAACGTTAACACAGTGAATTACCTAATCTACTTTATGGGGCGGCGCCGTGACCGGCCCGATAAGTGCGCCACGACGCTAGATTTTCTCCTATGAGTTATAACTAAGCGTGCGTAAAACGTTATCGCAACTGTAATTAGAGTGTCGCCGCACCATACTTGAAGAGTGAATCGCGATGAAACACGGCAGGGACACGCCGTTGACTTCCGGCGGAGTTACTGCCTTTGCTTTGTCAATGATCGATGCTTCGGATCCTCCGACGTAGTTCGTTGCATTCAAATGTCGCTTTGCAACCACGCTTTTCGTTATATCACAAGAATTCGCGCGAAACTGCGTTAAATGGTAAATTAAAGAAAATTCTAAATAGCCTTTCTCATTTGGCGCAAAGTTCCGCGATAGATTGTACAGGGACAAGTAAATAAATTCTCCAGTACAAAATTTCACGTATGCAAAAAATACTGAGAGGATCACGAAAAGATTCGCCACCCTGAAGAACTCTTAGAACGTTTATCGTGTTCGAAGAAAACGAGCCGTTATGTAAGATAGAAAAGGAGAGTGAAAGCCGGCAGCGGTGCAGGTATTAAGAAATTTATTAACATGCTTGCGAAAGCCCGTTATCGAGACAAGTATAGCCCGGTGCTAGACGGTCTCCTCTAAATAATAGCTAAAGCACGCGTAAAGCGTTATCATGGGTATAATTAGGCCGTCGCTTCAGTGAGGAATGAATCACGGTAAATCGGAGGAGTGGACACCCTTTAAAGGTGAACGCGTAAGGCGTTCATCGTGTGCCCGCGGCCTCGTTGGCTGGGGGCACTGGTAACCCGGTAATTACGCTATCTGCTCGCGTAACGCGTTGTTAACGAATTATTCCTCGCCGCGATAAAGCGGAGAAATATCGCGGCGATGCAACGGCCACGTATCGCAAGCCACGATGCCCGCGCCGGGCCACACTGTGTTATCTTCGTCCGTTTTATTCTTATCTATGCGAGGATCGTGGCGTCGCGAATGTTCCACTTTTGATATCCACTGCTTCGCTGGATTATGTAGGCACGCGCATAAATTACGATTTATAACCTTGCCGAAGAGCCACCCGATCCCTCCGACCTTACTTTCCGTAGAAATTAACCGGATGAAATTTTTATCGATTACACCAATGTTTCGTGTAATCGCTTGCAATTTCATGGCCCGTGTTACATTGTAGCGAAGCAAGAGGTTTGTTTGCGAAATAATGGTGCACAGGGTGGAATGTTAGTCGGGGTAGCTGATTTTATGCAACAACTGCTTCACGCTTTGGAAAACAACGTTAGAGTGAATTTCCTTGGTGCATTTGCGTGTATATTACATTTACTTAAATTTTGTATAACTGTTCTTAACAGATATGGAACGTTATATGCCCCTTTTAACCATCAAAGGGTAATAATTCTCTCTTTTAGAGGAAAAGAGAAATTACAAACCTATGTGTCTAGATGAAAATTGTGCTATTACGAAACGACATTCTCATTCTATTTTTATTATTCGAATGAAATTCAACATCACTGGTTATCCAGCGCGATAGCCATCGTGCAAATCGATTTCCAGAGCGTGGCGGATAAGCCCGGAAAAATTGCGGCGCCGCGCCGTCGAAACGGAAAGCGCGGGGTGAGATACGGAAAACGAGAAACTTCCTCCGACTAATTTAATTCCTATCCGAGTAGATCGGCGATAAAGAAGTTTACGCGGCGCTGGTTTTAAGCCCGATGACTATGAAAATGTTTTATTGCCAACGGTATTGCGTTCAAGCGGCGGGCAACGTTCCGATCGATATTTATAACTTATCGCGTCGCGTGCCTTCAGGAATACCTTCGGCTTCGAACGCGTAAAGAACACGCGTTTAAACGGGAACGGAGCAGATTAAACGATTTATGAGTTCACGCGGCGCGGCTGCGGTTCCCGCCGTTTATTGAAATATCGGCGCGTGCACGCGGCGTATCGGTAAACGTTTTCCACCATTACTGGTCGCGTTGCGTTGTAATTGGTTACTGTAACACGATTTCTCGTTCATGATAACGCGATTTCGCGGAAAATACGATTTTCGACTGTAGTGTGAAACGTGACGATTTTTCTATCGCTTCAGATCCACGCGACGAGTTTCTATCATTGAAACGTCAACGAACAATGCGTCGCATTCGCGAACGAGATCTATCATTTGTATTCTGATAGTTACCGGTTAATCGCGAAAATTTTGCAAAAATTTTTTATCTTGCAAAACTAAAAGAAAAATAAAACAACCTGATCGAAATCGTCTGTTCCGTGTTTGGAAATAAAATATTTTCCTACTTCTAACACGTTGTTGTTAAGATAAACAACGGAGTGGGAAGTGGTGCAACGGCGACAAATAATGTAAATAGCAGGGTACGAGAAAAAAGAAAGGAACTGGCTGGAAATTGAAATAAAACGCGAGGGATCGTGTCGGAATAAACACGAGTCAGGTTGGTGTGCAAATTGTTCTGGTGCTCTGGAATGGGAGAGAATACGTCTCGAAATGTTTCATCGTTAAAAATTATCCATCGTTTTGCGCATATCTCGTTATTGAATTACAGGATGACGTTTCGTTAACGTTGCCTCGTTCATCGATAATCTCGACGATGAACCTTGCCGAGGTCGCGTTCGTTAATTAACAGTTACTATCCCGGCCGGAGTGTGTCAACCGATTAATTAAATCGAGAAATATTTACCCGTCGACGGAGACACATCGATACCAGGATTCTCGATGCTAATCCAACGCGAAAAACAAGTATAATACATACAACTTTTTCGTTGGGGAAGATTTTTAGGGAAGCTAGGCTACACGTTCGTGACACGCTGCTCCTTAAAAGTGACGAGGGGGCAGGGGAAGGATCTAAAGAAATATAGAGCAGGAAAACCGATGGGATAAGATAGAAAGAGGAACAGAAGCCAGCGAAATTTCTCGTGTAAGCGCGGCTTAGTCCGCGAAAGCTTTTCGGAATTGCGAACCGTGACGACGAATTGTACGACGAGAATGGATGAGTTAGTGTCTCCAACTCTTTGTGTCTCCTTATTTCTGGAGAAACAGAGAACTTCCATTCAACGATGAATAAACTATTAACTGTTCAAGTACCACGGATGATTGTAAGAATACGTTGGAAAAGTGTCTCCTTTCTTTCTTCCTTCCTCCTTCATTTTTCTTACAATAATTATCTATAGTGTTAATCAGTGAATCTGCAATGCAGTAGTATCTATTAACATTATTCAAATGTACCATCACAAATTTCTAAATAAATGAACATAAGATAATTCTCAAGAGTAACGAATTAAAAACCTTTCCATCATCGACTTTCCATCGAACTTGCAGAATTCTGATGTTCCTTAAATCTTCCTGATCCCATTTAAATCGCGTTACCTGATTGTACAACGACAAACGAGAATTATACGCGCAGTCACGAACATTTCGCGGTATTTTTGCTGAGCGATTTGAACGGCGTGACTCGCACCATTGCCCGGCAAAATTATGCGTCGCCGGGGACCCTCGTTTCCGTGAAGTCGAGCGACCGTGCAGTGCCGTGACACGGATGGAAGAATTCCGAAAGGTACGTATTTTATGAAGTTTGTCGATCGACCATTCGCCAACGAAACCTGCTCGTTCCTCCGAGGAAACTTACGCCCATGAAATTTTCTTTTTAAATAATTATGCGTGGAATACAATATTCATAAACTAGGATAAAAAGTGTTCTGATTAATTTTGCAATTCCTTAAAATAAATTTTAAATTCCGCTAAGAAAGGCAGCTCAAAATTCAAAACCATATTTTAATAGCCTTTTTTATGTCTTCATTCAAAACGAGAACATTTTATTTATGCCATATCTTAAGCAAAGATCGCGAAGCTTTCGCAGAACTCTCATTCGAAAAGCATAGCAGGTGTTTCAGATGGGTCTGCATATGGGTAACGACTACTGTAAAAGTTGTCATAAAGATGATCGCTCAAAGAGGGAAACAAAAGTGATCTCAGCAATGGTAGAGGAACAAAAGCTGGCACGAAACGACGGCTGTTTTAAAAATCATTTTACACTTGTCTCGAGAATTATGCTGAACGTTCCATGCATGCAGACTGCAGCCGACACTTTGCATCACTCCTAGTAACGGTTTACCTACTTCCGTGTGTCAACTTCCGGTCGCGTCAACATTTTATCCCAATAGTTTCATCGATTTCTTCGACGTTTCTGTTGCGAATTCAAATTTTATGCTACGGCAACGCACTGAAGGAAACACTGAAACATTTTGCCCGACCCTGTTTTCAAGAAGAAGAACCACCATCCAGGATGAAACTCGCACCATTTTCCACGATGTAGGCAGGGAAAATACCTCTTTGCTAGAGTCCCCGAGCGCCTAATCTCTAAGTGGCGTCATTTATCTGTAGAAGCGAACTCGCAGATACACACACGTACATGTATATGTGTGCGCACCGGAGAGTCAAGCGTGTGCTATGACGATGAGAGAGTGTGGGAGACATAGGTGAAGTGGGTGCCTAGTCTCGTCAACGCGGAGAGATCGCCGTCTCCCGAGGGAGCCGCGAAAAAATATACCTTCCCTCTTTCAGATGCTTGTGAAAAGGAACGAAGAAATTTCTGAACTACACTCCCTCGAATAACCATACGCGACTTATGGTAAACTTCTTTGATTCCTACCTAGACGAAGGAATAATTTAATATTTGCTTCCTGGTCGTTAAACTAGGTGTATCTGAAACTTTGGTTCAATGGCTGACGAAAAATAATATTTTGAAGGTTTCGCATATTAGGTAGACTCGCAAGTTGTAAACTGACTTCACAAGCGCAACAAGATCCTCTAGACTCTAGAGCTTTCATAAACAGGAAGAGGACTTGAAAGACGATGAAAGAACAAAAACAAAAGGTGAAAAATTTAATGGGCAAAGAGAGAATCGAAATCTCTTCGAACTCGGCTGGAAAAGAAGCTCCCCGGATAATACTCGCCTCTGAAAAACACGCCCGTGAGTGGCGAGCGTGGCGAGAGAAAAATGAAAAATACGAAGCAGAAGTGGAGAAGAGAGTAAGGGCTGATCCTAATGGCAGTAGCGTCCTTCTGTCGCCCGGGAATCGTGTACGGCTCCTTGAACAGGAGGGTCTCTGCGGCCTCCCTGAAATCCTTGGTAATACACCGAAGGTGAGATGGTGAGGTAACCTGAGGCGTTGCCTGAACATTACCTAGCCACGGTTGGCGATCCAAACCGAAACCCTATCCGTTCTTCTCTTAAGAAACTCCCATACTCTCTTTGCCATGTAGTACGACGAGGAAGAAACGGAGAGAAGGAAGAAGAAGAAGAAGAAGAAGAGGAAGCAGGGGTTGGCGAAACGAGCCGCCTTCGCAGACGACGAGCAAACGAAGGAAGCGAGCAGAAGGAACTCTTCAACTATATACCGTGGCACGTTTTAAGACCACAAAAGAAAGCCTGCCAGATATTCACGCGTCATAAAGCAACGGAACTAATTCTCAACCTGCTTTCTGGGCCTATTCTTCTCTTTCGAACGGTATCGTAATGGCCATCGGGTAGTAACCGTAGTGAAAAATGTACCTGCACGGTCCTCGGATCCGTGAACTACTCGCGATTTCCGCTTCTCAAGTAATCGAACCAACTACGGAAACGTACATCAGGAACTAAGGAAGCGATCGATCACGCCGCGATTCCTTGCTCGAAAGCTTTCTACCGATGGTAATTTTTCTTTTACCAATCGAACTCTGGTAGCCTGAAGAGTATCGTTGCGAGGACGGTGAAAGATTACTTTGTCTAAATGTTCAATCGCAGACAAATCGACGAGATAATTAGAAAACCCTGCGATAAATCGAGGATTCTCTTTTCTGACAGAAAAGGATGAAGCGTACACGTTCATAAAACATTGAATACACATGTCTGCCCTGAACGCAGGGCTATTGATGTATCGAGGCAGATTCATTTCTCGACACCCAGACAGTTTCGTCGATTGATTTCCACAGTTTCGGGGGATTCCGCGAGCCAATCAGAATAAGTGAAATGCCACCCTCTTGAGTCGCATTATGCACGCCACTTTCTACGTCTCCGCGTCGTTTGACTTCGAACCGTGCCCCGAGCCCTCCTTTAACTTGAAGTACTCGTCGGAACAATGCCATCTGGGCATCAGGGTGGCTGGTTGAACGATACGCATACGCTGTGTCTATGGTACGCGAGACAGACAGGGAGAGGGCCATGTGTTACCGGCTTGTTGTGGTATGCTTCTACAACAGGCATCGCGTTATCAGATTGCATTGCTGTTCCCGAGGGGTTTGTAACATCACGAAAAACCTACCACCCACGTACGTTTCGCTGTGCACAATTCATACGGAGGCGAAGCTGTATCCTCGCGGAGGAAAAATTAAATGAAACCCATACACGAGGTCGCTGCTTCTCGGGTATCTGGCGGGAAAAGTGATTAATGGCCGTTGGATTTTTCGGCTCGTCGTCGATTCGCTCGTTGGCCGGGGATGGGATTTCAACGAGTACCAACTGACTTAATATTCTCGATTAATAACGAGACCTTGCTTCTCGTTCGTACCGAAAGGATCTCGCGTCGGTAACGAGTCAAACGCGATGCAATTTCAAACTTTTTGATGTCTCGCGCGTTGCTTAAGGAAGCAAGATTCAAAGATTCCGCAGAGATTGGAAAGATACACGAGGACGGTGAAAAGGAGGCGCATGATTTTTACCGATTTTTCTCTCTGTCTCCCTACAATCAGAACTCCTTTTCCCAGCTTCTCTCTCCACCCAACTTTGGTTTCGTTTTATTTTCGTCGTCTCGAATATTTTCGTTTCCTTTTTTTCCCTTTGCTGCTTTGAGCGCATCAAAGCATCCATCTCAAAGCGATCACATTAGAACGTTTCCAATATCTTCAGCTTCCGTCAAAACGAATGGACAGAGGCAGGCTTCGGGGCTGCGATAGAAACGTTCCGTCATGCACGACCCTCTTGACTCGTGTTCCTCTCTCCAGCGCGTAGAGAAGTTTGCCAAAGGCGATGTTATCGGATTTCGATCGCTCGACGGCCATTTACTACGAGCGACGAAGAATGAACTGCGTTCGCCGGTATATCAGCCCTTCCCGTACATCGGCTACGCGTCCAAGGAGCCTTTCAAAAGCGGATCTGCCAGGTATGCAAGAGTCGAGTTTCCTTTCAGGCGTGTCCACTAGAAACGGCCAGCCTTACGCGACATTCAGCAATGAATGAACCTCAAGTATTTACGATCAAAGGCGACTTTCACACCCGTCGAAGAATCACGATTTATCGATCACATAAACTGGAATTATTCTCTAATCGGATCTAACATAATAGAAAATTAGATCCCGGTAACGATCGAGTCGAGCGCGGACCATGGAGAGGCCATTTCCATTAAAGAGAAAGCTTTGAGAAAACAGGCATGCAGCGTGTTATGGAGTTAGTTGAAGAACAATTTTTCACAAATGTCACGGCGTTTCCCGAGTACTATCTAGCTGATAATCAAAATCCACTAGGAACCCATCGCAGAGCTTCCGCTCTGTCTAACAATCGATATAATGCATATGCATATGTACCTCACCGATATATTCCTCCATATATTTACCGGAAGTGCAAGCCTATTCTATCGGCATCGATCGTGCCCTGTGTATCGATTATCGCGGAAAGCAATTCCACGAGTAATTATCGGAAGGTAACCAAACATCTAGTAATTCCAGAGAAAATTGAGGTGTGCCGCGCGCCTCCATCCAGAGAGTGTTCCTCCCCGAAAATCAGCCTCCTCTTAGCCTACTTCGCCGGAAATACCACATAATTCGCAATAACATAATGAGACAGGTCACGGGCACGCAACGTCGTTGGCCGGATCTTCGATTCGACACGAGAAGGGGAAGAGATTGGTTGGAACGATCGACAGCCGGAAGTCTGGCAGACGTGTGCCGGCTGGAAGATTTTTTCGGGGAGAGCATAATTATACGTCGGAGTAACATTACGTCATGCACGCTTAGATAAATTATCTTGTTTCCGAATTTTTGGCACGGCGAACCATGTCATTAGGCTATTTTCTTTATGGAGAGCTTCTTAAGCGTATTGCACGCCGACCATCGTACCCCTATCTGCTAGAGAAGCTTAAGCATCCCCGAGAAGGATTATTACGAAAGTATGAGTGATAATATTTGAACGAGTAGAAATTTCGCCGGTGGAGCTTATCGAAGTTGCTGGGAGAAACTTGGCCACCTCGAGAGACGCGAACCACTTTCGTCCCTTGACGATCATTAGCGTAAATAGGGTTTAGGAGCAGCTAAACGATGCGACGATTGTGTAGCCGCACCATTTATCTAATAAAGTATATGTAAAAACAAATTATGTTGCCAAATTTTGCCTATACCCTTCCTAACGATCAGAATAAAAATATTCGATAGGATCGGTTTCGAAATCTGTACACGCGTTTCTCTTTGTTCGGGAACGCGCGTCAGTGAAGTTTCCCTAACGACGCCGTGGCGTCGGCGTATACTGACACGAGGACGTCGATGCAAAAGTTGCGTCGCGTGGAAATTAAAGAGGGAGAGATCCGTCTCGTCCGCTACTTCAAGTACGAAGTACGGTGGTAGCCTCGGGAGAGGACGAATGCGATTGGTCGGGCCAAGTGGATTTCACGGGGGTGCTGCCGCTGGTTTTACCCTCGACGCGCGAGTCCTGCACCAACACGCTCGAGGGTCGTCGAGAGAAGTCGATAAGAGTAACGCACCTAATGCAACGATCTTTGCCATTCGTTATATTGCCGGTAAAGTGAGCCACGCTGTCACGTTCTTCGAAGAAGCTTTCCACTTCACCGTGAAAGCGACTCGCCTCGCGGCTCCGACCGGCCAACGAAATGTTATCTCAAGGGAAAGCGGAGGAAAGGAAAACACTTGGTCAGGAACGAAGTGACTGTGGCTTTCTTTAATTTTAATCTCGTCCAAGATCTCTGCGCAAATATCGTTCATATCCTTTAGCATTATTCGTGCAGACGTATCATTGACAATGAAAGTACTTTGGAAAATTTCGAAGATTTTGAAAAATAAAATCAAGGATGTCTCAAATGAAACGCACCCTCGATCTTAATTCAGCAAGTGAATTTCTACTGATGCAAATCTGCGTGCGTACGAAACGCATGAAATCACTGTTACCGATCATTGAATAGTCATCAGACACGTTGGATGACGGGGTCGCGTTAAAAAACTCGGGGGATCTTTAAAACGAGGAGTTTCATCGTTTCTGTCGCGAAAGGGGTAAGCCAGTCATCGATGTTCCGCAGGGACGAAGAGAACGGTCGTCTGCATACGAACGAACAACACACGCGACGGTACATGTGTGAGAATTCCACTCCCCTCGCCAACATCACGCACTTGATGTCGTCCGCCTCCACCGTCGCCCAGTGGATGTCAATGACTCGGATGACTTCGTGAATATTCGTCGTCAGTAACAACGACGCCGACGACGACAGAGGAAAATCGATTGCCATCCAGACACCGAGGCCTGCCGAGGGTGTCGGGGATCTCGGCGTGTCGAGCCGCGACGAAATGAAACGAGAAAAATTCGACGAGTTTATTTCCTGTTCTCTTCCGCTCTCGTCTTTCGAGCTGAGATTTAAAAAGCGTTCGAGCGTTCATGTCTGATCGCGTTTTATAAAAAGCGAGCCAAGATTAAACGAACGCTGCATTTATTTTTCGCGCCAACGGTATCGTCGATGACGATTCTTCCGCAACCAGCATCGCCGTTACGTACAATTTATCGTATCGTGATAAGCTTCTCCTCGAAGTTATTGCAGTCACGTTTGTTTTCAACGCGAATTGCACCCTCGTTCGAGGGAACACGCGATAAGCTCGGAAAAAGACAGATTCCCAGACTGGTTGACCACCTCGGGAATCTCTTACAACCAGCGTCTGCTACATTCACATTCACGTCAGCGCCCTCTTTCATCCCTAGCCGGCGACCAACACACGCGCCACCCGCTAAGTGCACCCTGTGTATGCACCGTAAGCTATAACACATGCTCGCTAACTCGGAGACCAGGTACTTTTCACGTCGTATCCGGGGGACCATATGCAATATGCAGATGCTACTTTTGTTATCAGCCAGCGAATTCTCCTGTAACTTGCTTCTTAGCCGGCACACCCCCCAGAACCTGTACTATCAAAATTATTTAGCCCGGGATTTCCGTGGTAATCCGAATTTTCGACCGTTATTTCGCCAGGTTCTGCATCCACGAACTAATGAACTTTCTCCTGGCACAGATTAAACTCGAATCGTTAATTTCTTTTTACGCTTACCAAACAACCGGCTCTGTCTGAATACGTAACGTACACGCTGGATTACGAAGCAACGTCCCCGGAGTGTACTCACCTGAAACAAAAGAAAGTCCTCGTTATTGCATTTAGCTAGACATCCAGCCTCCAGTTTGGTCCGTTTATAAATGTAAAAAAAAGAAAAACGTGAGAAATAGAATGGGTGGCTGAGCGACCGATGCCACACACATCTTTCGGCCCCTCTGCGAGACGACTTTCATAAGGTGACAAAACGGAGCCACGGGGAGTTGAGTAGCAAGGGAACTTTTCTTTTAATTAATTTGGGAATTACCATGAAGGCAGCCGGCCGGTCTCCTGCCTCTCCCATCGGGCTCCAACGTTATGAACAACTTTTATAATTAAGCAATGAAGGAAACTTCGTCGAAAAATTCGTGTCCACGTAGCTAAGCTTGGCGCCTCGTTCTTCTCCTGTGTCCCCATCTTTCTAGAACTTAACACGAGTTTTTGTTCCTGTTTCTCCATTTAACAGCGCCACCGTTTTTTTCCTTTTTTGATAAAACTTTTCCGCGCATTATTAAAAATTTTCACCGTGTCGAAATTTACACAGTGATGATTTTTAACCAAGTATTTTTTATATCTATCACATTCTGAGAGTATATATTGTAAATTACAGAATTTTTTTATGGGTAATTTGTATAAATTTTGCTCCCTAATAAACACATGACAGAAATCAAATCTTTGATAATATTTTACAGCGGATATTAAATTACATATTAAAGTCGTAACAAACTTCCTGCGTACAGTTTACCTCCAAACTTTTAGTAAAAGTCTCTAAGTAGCGATAAAATTCTTTTTAGTGTACACTGAGGAATTGTTAAAACTTGTGCAGCAACTTAATAAATTTGGAATTTTATATCCTCAAAGGACTACTTTATATTTCAATACTTGGCAACGTAATTCTACCAGGACAAAATTTTTGAAATAATTTGCATGATTATCCTTAACCCCTTAAGCGGATATGCTGTATTTGTACAACATATATAACTGTAGGATCTTTTTACTTCCTTTAACTTTATCGAAATGATAGTATCAATCAATTTCCGTCAAAATTGATGCAGGGTAGCATTAAGCACCAGCCATTTTTCTCACAACAGAAATGGGATATGATTTTACAAGAACTCCCGGCTGCCATCCCTTATAAATTGAAAGATAGAGCTGCAGCTGCGTTCGACAGTTAATTAAACGATCAAGAAGAACAATTTGCTCGAGATAAACCAACAAGAAGCGGCGTGTTGGTAGTATCTTAATCCAGAAGGCAGGTGCAATTTTTATACTTTCCATTCCCAACAATATTGCGAACGAACACCATTGATCCTATCCTCCTTATAATTAGTCGCGACAACGTAACATCAATTAATTCGACGAGCGTGATTTTCATTTCATCATACGAGATGTCACTCGTTTAAATTAACTTTTAATTCGTCGTGAAACTGGAATTACGCCGTCGAATTAACAGGGCAACCAGGCGTGTCGTTTTAATTAACTAATGAGAGATGATTGTAATTACATAATGATCGAGATTTTCGAAGAAATTGCTGGCTGAAAATGCATCTCAACTATTTTCAAACCATCAATGCGTTTCATTTTTCGTTCCGCTTCAAACATACCCTTCCTGGTACATCGTAATTCGACAGTGATCGTGGCTTTTAATTATCTGCCCTGCTCACCGTGATCCAATTCGGATTCGAAGAGTGAACACGCTCCACTTTCAAACAGCGGAACATTTTACGTGCATACGTTACAGTCGTATTATCGGTAGAATCGATGAGATGATCAATGCCATCGATCCCCGTCGATTTCGTTCTGATTGCCTCGACGGGCAAACAGCATTCAATCAGAAATTTTCACCGCACCGGGCTCACCGGTTTTTACTATCGACGATTTGCGACGCTTTTGAAACATCCCATGAAATTAAATCCAATGGCCAGACCGGGTTTGTAAAGGCAGGGCCACGCTTTAATTATAACATCAGCGAACGAACTGTCGTCGAGCGGTGACAAAAAGTGTGCCGGCAAAACTGATTTCGTTCGGCGCTGTCGATAAGTGTGCAGTGTTGAACGAAGTACGAACGTTTGACCAGACTTCTGGAAAGTGGAGTGCAGAACGCTTTTCAAGCTCGAAAACAGTGTTTTACAAACGTTTTAATAATCCTCACGTTCAATGTTGCATTCTGTTCCTCCGCGGTTGGAAAATTCATTTGACGAGAATCAAAATACCCCGTATTCTACACGATGTTTCCATTGCATAATTACTCTACTTCTACTGAAGAAGTTCGTCTTGTAAGTCTTGAGTAGTCTGTCCAGTTACTCGTAATTGCTACGAAAGGAAAAGTGGTCGTAAAGGAGAGAAGCAAGAGTAAAAAGGAAAATAAAGAAAGATAGAGAGCAAAACTCTCATCTATCATGCGGCTGTTTGCCGGCGAAATAGCCTGCGAATGCTATTCAATTTGCCTGATGGAAAGTCCTCCTTCCTTCATACGTGCGTTCCGCTTCGTGTTCGCATTCCTCCGCTGCTAACTTACTTTCCTCCGTTCCTTTCCTCCTTACGTCGAGCTGCCCTTTCACGGCTCCTTACCATGCTCTTTGTCGTCCCATCCATCCCCAAGACCACCTTCCATTCACCCTGTCGCATGCACACGCTTCCGTTATCCCTGTTGTCTAGCTTCGTGATTTCAAATGTCGCATTTCAACCGGTGCTATTTGCTTTTCCATGAATCTTCGACGTCGCCGTTCTCTCGAACGGGGAAATAGAACGGGAACGTTAGCGGTGAACGAAGCTTAAAACGCGTCAATGCAACGCGCGATGATAAAAACTGGAAGAGAAAGAGACGCGAGGGAAAAATTCCAACGTGCAAACAGGAGTGAAAGGTGGAGAATGAAAGAGAGAGGGAGAGAGAGAGAGAGAGCGGAGAATACACCTTCGTGCCTCTCGTCTTACAGGAGAAAAAGCTTTTTCCATCCCCCTGTTCAGCCGCGCCCTCGCGAACCCGCGTGCGACGCCTAGCGACAAGTATTTCGCGATGAATAGGTGGAAGGACGTGAAATAGGATCGGCGTCGAGCTGAGTTTCGCGACGATACGGGAAACTCGGGAGAAAAAGCCGTGTAATTGAATCGCTGCTGTTGTTACTACAGCCGTTACTAGGCAGAAACGTTGCACAGACTTCGGGGCGACAGAGGGTTGTTTCGATTTTTCAACTTTGCTTCCATGCGACGGTTTATCAGCTGTCATGCGTGCCGTTGACATTCATAGTTGAATCAATTTTTGAATCACTATTATCTCTTGTTTTTCCAAATGAAAATTCAGGATTTAACGCTTTCAATAATAACGGTCCCAAATTTTATTAAAATCAAAAAGAGCCACATCCGAAGCACCTTCTTATTAGATTCAACTACATCTTTGTGCTGTTTACGTATGAAAGCAGAGCACGAAGAATTTTGCTATAAATCTACCGGTTTAGAGTCCCTGGTGACAGCAAGTGGCTTGGCGCAAAGGCAGCGAGAAAGGGAGGCAAAGGGAAGGGGTTGTAAAGGGGTTCCCTGTGGCGTGGTACAACGCCGCGAAGGGGGCGGAGGGGTAATCCACGCATCATATCTCACCGTTGACAAGCATTCATGACCCCTGGTACCCGGAGCCCTCAATAGCGAACGACATCCACCAACAAACACCCTCCTCCTCGAAACCTCACCCCTTTCCATCTCTCTCTCTCTTTACCCGTTCAGCAGCCCCTTAACCTCGCACCTCCCTTCTATTCCCTTGCTTTTTTTCGTAGATTTTTCAACGTACAGCCCCATAGACCCGTGCCATCGAACCGGACGAAATATGCCAACGGCGAACTGCCCTCTGTTCCGTGTTAAAAATTAACCGAATCACCGTGAACGTATTCATATTTCCGGGGTAGCCGGCTCGTCGTCACCCCTCGCGTCTTTCCCTCCCGCCGGACCTCTCGACCAGCGGAAAGCGAGCATTTTTTCTCCCCGTGGTGCTGCCATTATTGCGTGGAACTCGTACTACCCGGAATTTTATTGCGTTCGCGCGGCTGGGGTGGCCTTCGTTCGCACGTACGTCCCTGGACACGTACGGTGGAGCCATTGTACTGAGTGATTGTGTGCGCAATGCTGGCTTTTCCGCAAGCGAGAAACTCGCGTCGGGTTCGGGTTATTTCGACGGCCGGATGAAAGACAAAAATGTAAGCGAGAGCACGGTGTCGATCGGTTTGCGGCCGGAAATCGTGTGTTACCGGGGCATGTGCCGACGATAGACTTTTTGTACACTATTTTTTCCCTTCCATTTTCATTTTTTTTTCTTTTTTTGATAGAAAAATTCAAAGTGAATTCGTTCGATGTTGATTCACAGAGATTACTCTATCATCCATATGCACATGTGCTTAATTAATATTTTGCGATTGACAAAGTGACAAATGTACTTTTCATTTTTTAATGGACGAGCGAAACTTTGATAACATCGCGATCGTTAAAGCGTTAACGAGCTAGACGTACGTAAAAGCGTAAATATTTAATCAGTATGGGGTACGTTGTTCGATGGGGATGTAGAATGCGCGACAACGCGTCGGGGGAGAAAAAAAAAGAAAATTATTTACGCGTGCGTGTACGAGACGCGTGCTGGCGAATGATCGAGCCAGAATGAAGCCGAGCGACAAGTGCTTTTATCGTAAACACTAGCTCCGTGATAGAATAATTAAGGCGACCGCAATCGATATAAAAAATTGATGGCCATTAAAGCGTTCCGACTGGGTATCAGCGATACCAGGGATATATTGCGTTAAAGTGTAATTTCATTGAAAATCGCGCGCGTACATAATAGCGTTAATTTAAAAGGGAATTAATTCGTCGCGTGTTACGTTAATTTAAACGCATTCGCCTGAAACGATTTGTTGGCAAGCCAGAACCAGCGAAATTGAACGCTCTTTGAGGGGTTGTCGATTTTTCCTATACGAACGACATATTTACGAGCCGATCAGTCAGAATCGTGAAAGATTCTCATTAACATATTGCGATTTGAATTTCATCGCGTACTTTAATTTATATTCTTTTATTCTCCATTGTTTGCTACCTGTCATTCACCACCCTTCGTTACGAAAATACTGACGATACTATCTTTCTGTATCATCAATATTTATTTCAAATAAAGGACAAGAGTAAAATTCAATAATACAAAACAACTAATAAATGTATGTTCACTATGTATCTACCTTTCATACTACGTCCTTTTGTTTCGTTTAAATTATTGTATGACTTGCATTACATTTAAAAATAAAAAAGAATTTCTAATTATAGAAGGAGAGATTTAATATTACATTAAATAATTATACATGCAGAATATAAATTTTTTTTAAATTGATTAATGGTATATGATATCTCAGCACACAAATCATGTTACATTTTCTAGATTAAAAACGTTCGCTTCTATAAATTTCCTTTCTCTTTGAAACTTTTCCGCAAGCCACGTTTTTTAAAAAGTAGCTATCTTAATCGTTACAACTTTTTATTTTCCTTCAGGATAAAGTTACCGTTCTGCCCCGTATAAGTGAAAAAGTATCTTATTCCTGTTAACTCGAAAACTCCTCAAACACTTTGCGAATATTTTTCGATATTTGTTCGACGAAAGTTCGCGTTTCCTCGGTTCGTCGTCCCGACGAAAGTTGCCAGAGGGTCTGATGATTTTCTTAACGAGTTTCAACCCCAAACGAGTTCCGTTTCTCGGCGCGAGTATCATCGTACGGATTCCGTTGAAGTTTCCCGCGCCCAATTTCAACGACAAATACTCACAGTTCCGGTATATACTATATTTGACCGTATAATTTTAATCCTCTTAAAGGTACGGCCGCGTGTAGCAGCTAATTACATTCGGGCTGGTTGAACGGCCTAGAACGACATCAAACGCGGCCACGGTAATCCAGACGTTTTAATTAGACGACGCCGGCCAATCTTATCCGCATGATTTTGCACAGAGCGAAGCGTTTTCTTTCTCGTTACACCGAGTGGCGTTACCATAACAAGGCTCGCTTACCGTCTCGCTATGGGATCACCAGCAATTCCCGATGATAATATTGTCGAGACGAAACGACGCCACCGGGTATCCTTAGTCGGCGCAAGTAGATTTCTAAGCCATAAGCCGCTCTTAGAGACAATTCAATTAGTCGTCCCGATCCCCGTACACGTGCGTGCATCTACCTATGTAGCTAGACCGCGTACACACCGATTCTAATCTGCGTTATGCACGCCTCCGAGCATGCACCATGGGGTTTGGGCTCGGTGCACTCTTACACAATCGGTGAATAGCCAACTGCACTTCCCCCTCGCGTTACAATCGATATCCTGGCCAAATCGATCGTTTCATCTGATCACTTTAGCGTAACGATAATTATTGTAAATCACCGTTCAATTTATTTTCTTGTTCTGATCCATGTGGAAGGGAAACTAAATGTAGTATAAATTTTTCGTGAAAATTTCAAGAATATAACAGATGTTTATCGTGTATGGTTGGATTATGGTAGGTTATGATTTACATCATACGTGTTTCGGGAAACTGAATTTTCTTTACGAGTTCAATTTTGGCTGATTCTCGAGTGATAGCGATGAGATTATTCAATTTCTCAGATGTCATCAATGGATAGAATTAAAGGTTCAGTAATATCCTCTTTCTGTCTTGTTTAAACAAGGTTTTGCGTGATTTCTCAAGTGAAATTAAAACGAATTATTAATTTTACAATTACCATCGGTTATGCCGCAGTGGGACGAGCGCAGAATTTGATCAAAACCCGTTGTCTGTGCCAAACGAAGCGAATAGTTTCTCCGGTTACGAGAAAATTAATTATAAAACGCGATGCAGGGTTTTATAATGCGCCGGTCGAATGCCACTGAACAACGTATATCGAGCAAACTTAGTTCCGAAAACAGCTCGGAGCCGTCGAATC